>NC_139989.1:35524024-36151039 GCF_964263955.1 Coregonus lavaretus | reverse complement strand
CCTCTTGTAAAGAATACCCTTGCTTCTAACCCAAGAATTTCTTTAGAAATGGATTGGAGCTACTCTATTCAAACGTGCTAAAGTGATGGCCCCAAGCTCCTACTTTTATGACCAAGGAATCTCTATGTCATACTGTACTCTTCAGTTACTGCAGTGTGACTTGTGGTTTGATTGGACTGTATGAATCTAATGGGCTGTGTGTGCGGCAGGCGAACACCCGCTGGCCACTCAACCCAATGTGCCGAGGCGTTGATTTGTCCTGCCCTGCAAACTCCCTGTCTCAGGTTTTGATTGAATAGGCCACCCAAGTCTTTGATTTTAACGTTACAAAAGGACAATAGAGTCCCTGCTACCACATCATTCAGCACTCTCACTCTTTGCCTAAGTAGCTACATATCTCCCCAAAGCAAAAAGAGGAAAGCATTGTAGCCTATGTAACATGGCTGTCATTATGTGCCATCTTGAAGTAGGCCTATATACCACGGTTTCTTCAATAACTAACCCTCACACATACAGGGTCAACAGCTTAACCACGCAAACTTCCAAAATATTTTTCTTTTTCTAAACATGCGTCCCTTGGAACCTCTGAATAATCCAAATGTCAGATTTGTAATGCCATAAATCTGTGATGTGACAAAGGGCCTGGAGAACAGCGAGAGAAAAGGACGCTACCTGATACTGCACATTTCTGTAAGAGGGGCCTTCCTCTGAGAGAGCACCATGCTTTATGACTACAGGGCCTAACCTCAGAGGCCTGAGAAGAGAAAGAGAGAGCCATTAAAAAACAGATTTTTCTCTGTTCTGCTGACACAGGGCTCCCGTCATCAGAGGCCTACGGCAACACAGAACCTCTGTGTACAGATCATGTCCACGTTCTGATTGTGCCCACATTTTCAGACAGGTGTAAACGATTTTGATCAGATTTTTAACTGATTTTGATCAGATCTCATAAGTGTAAACGGTAAAGATCAGGACAAAAAGGTTGCATGTTAGAACCAGTTATAAACGGGGCTGTTGAGGCCATATATTACCGGCCTGATTGACTCAAAGGAAGAGGAGGGTTTTTTCTGGTATGAAGAAGAGAGTTTGCTGGGAAAAGGGGTTGACTGAGGACTGCTCTGAATTAAAAAATGTTGGGTTGTTTGAGTGCATCTGAGAGGGTGATGGATGTGGATATATATCTGTGTTCTGTAAATGTGTACGAAGTACAAACCTATGCTGTAACTATCTACAGCAGGGGTTAATTTGGCTGGCAAACTAAATACCAGTTTCTTCATCCCACCTACGATCATCCTGTATGTCCTTGTATGTTTGCTGTCTGTCTATGTGTGTGTGTGTGTGTGTGTGCTGGGCTGAACTGAACAGCTGGCTCCTCTGCTCTCTCTGGGTTAGTGACGGCTCTCACTCACAGACACACCAGAGGATTCTGGGGCCTCACAGGGCCACGCTGCCATCTGATAGGGCCGCAACAGGAGTGCTATTTATCTAAGGTTAGGTTACAGCAATTACAGCAGGGTCAAGCAGACTGACACACACACACACACACACACACACACACTCACACACACACACACAATTATAACAAAAGGAGTCAGACTCTCTCTCTCTCTCTTTCTCTCTCACACACTCGAAACACAGCGAAAGCGCTGCCACGTCTGTCACCGACAAGCTTCTATCGAAATTCCAGATCTGACATCGACCTCCGTCACGCTGCCCTCTCCTCTTGTCAAACTCTCTCCCCCCTTCCCCCTCCACTTTCGCTAACCCTCTCCTACCTGTCACCTGATACATGACAATGCTTTTACAGACGAAAGCCCTCCTCACCCCTTAACGTCCCTCTCCTCCCCCCTCCTCATGGCTGTTCCCTGTTTATGAAACCAGATGCTGCTCTTTGAAACACTGGCCTACCGCCAACAACCTCATTATATTATACACATGGTGGTTCACACAGTACTGGTTCATATAGTACTGGTTCATACAGTACTGGTTCTTACAGTACTGGTTCATATAGTACAGGTTCATATAGTACTGGTTCATACAGTACTGGTTCATATAATACTGGTTCACACAGTACTGGTTCATATAGTACTGGTTCATATAGTACTGGTTCTTACAGTACTGGTTCATACAGTACTGGTTCACACAGTACTGGTTCATATAATACTGGTTCACACAGTACTGTTTCATATAGTACTGGTTCATACAGTACTGGTTCCTACAGTACTGGTTCAAATAATACTGGTTCCTACAGTACTGGTTCATATAGTACTGGTTCATATAGTACTGGTTGACATAGTACTGGTTCCTACAGTACTAGTTCATATAGTACTGGTTCATATGGTACAGGTTCATATAGTACTGGTTCATATACATTTACATTTATATTTTAGTCATTTAGCAGACGCTCTTATCCAGAGCATATAGTTCTGGTTCCTACAATACTGGTTCATATAGTACTGGTTCATATAGTGCTAAGCTCAGAGAGAATGAGGTGGATATCTGGGTTCTAAACCATGTGTGGTAGCCAATCAGTAGAGGTTACCCTTGATCCAGAACAAGTGGGGTTAGTGTGTGCGTGTGTGTGCGTGTGTGCGTGTGTGTGTGTGCGTGCGTGCGCATGGTTGACATGTTTCTTTGTTATTGAAGAGCAAATTCTATAAGAGCACATTCCTAATGGTACATTTTACCCCCTATATTACATTGTGTCCCTTGAATAAAAAGTACAAGACATCATGCTATCGTTATATGAAGAAGAACACTACCAGAATATATTGAAATATTGTTGACACATTGGAATCCAGCTAAAGGTGTTATTTGTTATAAATGGCATCTTATTCATTATTAAGTGATGCGCTACAATTAATACCAAATTCACCCACGTTGAGAAAATGGTAAAATGGTAATTACATATTAATGACCTAATAATTACTATTTTGTTTCTTTGGGATTAATTAAATGTAGCACCATAATATATTATTTAGCACTCGATAGTTATCACTTGTGTTGAATTAATGAATAACTAATTGTTAATAACATGAATGACTAACATTTGGAAACCTCTACTTATTCAAATAAATGCAACAAAGATAGCTCAAATGTGCGAGAACCTTTTGAATTGTAAAACCATGTGGACTATTACACCTACAGTATAGTTTGAATGTAAAGAAATGGAATGCTGACTGTATAGAGCAGCATTATGTTTTGTTTGTCTTCATTTTTCATCCAAAGAACCAGCTTGAGATACTATGATACTGAATGTTTTTGGGGTCTATATCTATGTTTTGGGGGCCTATATCTATGTTTTTGGGGCCTATATCTATGTTTTTGGGGACCTATATCTATGTTTTTGGGGCCTATATCTATGTTTTGGGGACCTATATCTATGTTTTTGGGGCCTATATCTATGTTTTGGGGCCTATATCTATGTTTTTGGGCCTAAGTTTAGTTTTTTAAAAATCTATTGAAAAACATCTTGCCTAGCAGTTTGAATGGGAACCTAATACAGCAATCCTATTACTTATGTTCTATTGGGTTAGAGTGGCTCTGGAACTGTCCTTCTACCATTATGGATCATATTAGAGATAAGGCTGTGTTCTGTTCTAGCCTATGATAAACACAAGCCAGACTTTATATGGTAAAAACAGGCCCACCCAGTCAGTCACTGCTCTGTGGTGCCACTGTCTCCCCCTCCCCTGACCTCTGACCCCTAACGTAATGTCACCCCCGAGGCACTGGTAAATTGACCCCTCGGTGAAGGACGCACAAGGACCCTCTGTTTGCGGGGGGGGGGGGGGGGGGGGGGTGGACGAAGGGTCCAGACGCCTTGGCTAGGGGGTGACAGGGAGGGACACTGGGGTGTGTCCTCTATTCTACCCTTCTATCCTTTCTTCTCCTCTTCCTTTACTGTCCTGTCCCTGGTGCTGTTGCCACGGCGCCTGGCAGATGTGGCCCCTCTGGCAGTCGGGTGACAGCCAGCCAGAGCCCACGGTGTATGTGTCTATCACTTAGAGCTCTGCTACCCGACCGGAGCCTGACGAGCCCCGCCATTATACATTGGGTTAGGGCCGGGTAGGGCCTGTTTTTTCATCAATAACTAGGGTAGTGGCAGGACTCGGGCATAACTAAATTGATCACTAACACTTTGAAGCTGAGCCATTTGCACGTGCTCTGCTGCACAGTACAGTCACATCTGACTAAGATCATAACATGGTGTCAGAAGTGCTTCAACCTCGTCAAATATAAAACAGGAGAGATTATTTCACAGAAAATAACGTTTCTTGAGTTTTGTAAGTAGCTAACAGCTAACTGCTCTATCATGTCTCTTCATTGAGCAGCCCAAGCAGCACCGTTGCTATGGATACTCACAGACCCAGAGCCGCCATTAGTAGAATGCATGCAGAGCGAGCTGCGCGCAGGGAGCAATCGAGTGACAGACAGAGTGATAGAAGTTATTTCTGATTTCGGGTTTCAGGCAGGTCTGGGCCTTAAATTTGGCAGAAGGAATCGGGCCTGGTAGGGTAGGACCTGAACGTTGCGGGCACGGGTAGGGCTTGGGCTTAAAATTCATGCCCATGCAGGGCTCTACTGTCACTGTGTGTGTGTGTGTGTGTGTGTGTGTGTCTCTGTATGGGTGAAGCCTCTATTTCAAGAACACTTTGCTACACTAATGAACTGGTCTGAGATCAGAGTTAGGTTCACAGCCATCATTCAGATTCACATTGACAAAATACCCAAACACAGATTTGAGTGTTACGTCCAAAATGGCACCCTAATCCCTAAATAGTGCACTACTTTTGACCAGTAGTGCAAAAAGTAGTGCACTATAAAGAGAATAGGGTGCCATTTGGGACGTGCCCAATACGTGTCAGATGAGTGGCTTGAATCTGAGTGCTTCAGCCTTCTATAAATCCTCATCTGTGCAGTAGAATCACTGATGTGTCCATGCAGGCAGAGCTATGGTCGTCATTACCACTAACGAGAATAATTTATATTCATGTATTCCTCTCCTATCTTATATACGGCATTTATGTGTTTCTATGTTGAACCGTTAATCAGCTGGGCCGGTTAATTAGGTGTCACGTTTCCATTTACAGTAAATAACACAATGGCAAGACGTGTGATAGTTTGGGTACCAATGGTTTCAGATTGTCTCAAATGAGTACAGAGTTCCATATCTTTCCATATAATGTCCCTGTGAATACCAGATAAACTCATCTGAAATAGGACTGTGAATAAATACCATCTGAAAAATACCAGTTACAAGTTACCTCTACATACAGTAGTATAACATGCTGTGAGACCCACAGCTGTAAGAGACAATACAAATGTGATCCACAACTGTTAAATCATTACTGTTACACACAGTTCCCCTTGTGTTAGAACTGATGTTCCTCCAAAAAGGCATAAGGGCCTCGGGACAATGCAAAGAAACAGTGGACGTTTGTCATAGCAATGTAAAGGAGGGAGGGCAGAAGAGAGAGGGGAGGAGAGGAGAGGGGAAGAGAGGGGAGCGAGGGAATTCTAATCCGACGGCTTCGAGGTTGCCACCTCCTTCTCCAGATGCCGTCGCCATGGCGACAGCAGGCTGGGAACCTGATCTTTGACCCTGCCTGGGGTCTGTACTGAGGGTCGCTGGCTGACCCCTGCTGTTTGTACAGAAAGTCCCGCGGGCCACGAGAGAAAGAAGGGGGGCAGTAGTGGGGGAGGGACATCTGCTGGCATCTGTGTGTGTGTGTGTGTGTGTGTGTGTGTGTGTGTGTGTGTGTGTGTGTGTGTGTGTGTGTGTGTGTGTGTGTGTGTGTGTGTGCGTGCGTGCGTGTGTGTGTGTGTGTGTGTGCGCGTGTGCATGTGTGCTTACACATGTTAAATGATTTATGTTATACTGTACTCTTGTGTATGTACTGTGTAGTTAGGGTGTCATGAAGCACGTTGGCGCTGCATTACTCAACTGTACTCCTAACTGGAAACTTAATTTGACTTTCAATTTAATGTTGGTGTTTTTTATTTGGATAGACAACTCCCTTAATTCATGATCACACTAACTCCACACAGACATGTTCTATATGTATCAGTGCCTAAAACAATGCTAGGCGCCAAAACCACTACTGCCATTTACTGAGTAATGTATTTTTCCCACACTCTCAGCTACACTGATGACAAAGTTGTACCTGTCAATCAAACTGACTCTCTCCATCCTGATTGGTCAACATCTCTCTCTCTCTCTCTCTCTCTCTCTCTCTCTCTCTCATTAATGTGATTGGATAACTCTCTCTCTGTGTGATGAATGTGATTGGTCAACTCTCTCTCTCTCTCTCTCTCTCTCTCTTTCTCTCCATAACTCCTCATACCTAGGTTTCACCCCCTCTCTCCTCTCTTTGTGCCAGTGGTTTAGGGGTGAAGGAGCAGCTCCACACTAACATGGCTTGCCTATCCCGCTTCGATGACTGCGTCCCAAATGGCATCCTATTCCCTATATAGTGCACTACTTTTGACCAGACCTCTACGGGCCCTGGTCAAAAGTAGTGCACTGTGAAGCAATAGGGTGCCATTTGGGACACAGCTATGGTCTCCGAACATACAGACACCATCATAAACGTATGAACATGAAGGATGATTTCTGGGAGTGATGATCCATTACTGCCGAGCACAGTGGACAGGTATGCAGAGAGAGATACATGACCACTACATTTCACCCAGTTTACATGGGGGGGGGGGGGGGGGGGGGGGGGGGGGGGGGGAGGCGTCCAAAATGACATCCTATCTACTTAATAGCGCACTACTTTTGACCAGCACCTGGTAAAAATTAGTGCACTACAAAGGGAATAGGGTGCCATTTGGGACGCACACAATGGCTCCGCTCCAAGACCTGTATGGTTTTGTGAGTTCTACTGTATGAATGGGCCGTAAGGGGAGAGTGAAGGGTGATGTGGACACAGGTACATACAGTATCTATCTATATGCTGTGTACAACTACAGTATGTAACTCATATCTCTACAATCCTCACCTTTGGCTATTCATACTGTCTTCCCACTACAGAAGAGGTATCTGTTTGACGGTTTCGGTATTTCTCAAAATCTTCATTGGGCCCTATAGTTTACAGTGTCAGGGTGTGAAACACACACACACACACACACACACACACACACACACACACACACACACACACACACACACACACACACACACACACACACATACATACATTCATACATACACACACACACACACACACACACACACACACACACACACACACATACATACACACACACAAAAAGCACTCTGGCCCCTATCCTTTATACGTCTCTTTATAGAGCAGCAAGGCCTGTTGGGACCTCAGGGGACTAGGACCAATGAGGGAGGTGGGGGAGGGGCCAGGGGTGGCCCACAGACACTTCCTGTCTGTAATCAACGTTCCAGGTGTAATGGATGCCATCTGACAACTGCACACACACATGCACGCACACACACGAACCCGCACTCGCATGCACACCCACATACATTCACACACACACACACACTCACACACAAGCACACTCACAAACAAACACACACACACATACATGGGTCAGCCCACTATAACATCTTGTCCAGCCACAGTGTGTAATGTTAAACATATGGCCCAGCCACCTGGTAAGCCCATTTATTACCAGTGGGGTTAATGTCAACACAACTAGGAGTATGCAGACTTGGATGAATGAGGCAAAGCTATGATATTACACAGAGTGTGTGTGTGTGTGTGTGTGTGTGTGTGTGTGTGTGTGTGTGTGTGTGTGTGTGTGTGTGTGTGTGTGTGTGTGTGTGTGTGTGTGTGTGTGTGTGTGTGTGTGTGTGTGTGTGTGTGTGTGTGTGTGTGTGTGTGTGTGTGTGTGTGTGTGTGTGTGTGTGTGTATTTTAGTGTGTGTGTACTCTTGAAAAATGCTGATCTCTCTCTATTTCTCTACCCATCTCTCTCCCCCCATCTCTCTCTCTCTCTCATTCTGTAAAGACGTAGACTAACTTAGTGACAGCTTGATGGTTGTCAGATTGAAGCGCCTCTCCTGTAATCCCACTGTCAGGGGTGTTGTTTTATAATTAGCTACTAATTAATACAGCTGTTGTAGCCCGGACCCAGTCACAAGTTGACACAATAAAACTACTGGTAAGAACCAAATCCATCCTAGTGAAACATGAAGCCTGTCTTCCCAGACTAGATCCGTCTAGAAGATAATTTTGTACTAGGATCTCTTCCATTGGCTAGAACATCTGTCCATTATTGCATGTAGTGTATGTCTGGGTATGTTTATCACAAAAAGGAAACTGGGGAACAGTCATTTCAATACTACTGTACTACCAGCTTGATGTTGAGTATTTGTTCTTTTTAGTTAATGAAATTGTATTCAAGTCAATCAAATGTCACCCAATTCAAACATTTAGATTAGAAACAATATTTTAAAATCGAATTCAGAAATGTTTGATTTAGAAACCATTGCTTATGCAATTATTTGTTATGAGGAGCTTTCATCTAATTCTGTTTTAATTCATGTAAAATATCAACACCATAGCCAGGATAGCCTACATACAGATGGATGGGAGGCATCCCATCTTAGAGATTAATAAAAAATAGCAAGCAGGCACTGTAAAGGCCTCTAAAATGTATATTTCTGTAGAGGGAAGCATGGTAATACATTGAATAATGTCAGCAGATTGGGTATCTACATCATATTTGATCTGCTGGGACAGATCCTATCTGTCTCTTAGCTATGGAAGGGGTATGATATTATTGTTTTAAGAGCTTGTGACACAGGGTTTTAATATAAATGACGGATGCCGTGTTTTCATAGCGCCGAAAGATCCTCGCCACTTACCACTGATAACTCAGGTGGTGCGTTAACCCTGCCACTCGGCAACCATATTATTAAACGTTCCTGGCTGAAAGATGAAGTGGAGGAAAAATTGATGCGATTATTTCCCTCTCTAATGCTTCATATTTATCTCTGTGTAGTCATCTGGTCATGGATAATTGTATATTTTCATTTTCACACACACACACACACTAACCTAAGCATAATACTATACTAGTAATATTGTCAATATATTGTACTTTTGGCCATGTAGTGCAGCACATTATATGTCCATAAAACATTAAAAGGCTAGTTTTATTATATTATATGTAAAACAACTATTTTAAATCAACAAATGTAGGCTTTACAGACTGAATAAAAGCCTACAGCTCAGAAAATGTGGCCTTTGAGGCCCCTCAAAATGTGTCCAGATCTGTCCAGAGTATTATTATGGAAATGGTGTCAGATACCATGCAGTGAATTCATTATCATGCCTTTATTAAGATCTCATTTACATAGAACTACAAAGACAAGCTGACAAAGGATTCAGACATGATTTACATGTGTGTGCCTCTTCTGCGTGTGTGCGTGTGTGTATATTTATGTGTGTGTCTTCAGCTTGTACAGTATGTTATAAACGGCGTCGTGTTTCTTGTCATTTATGGGGAGGTAAACATGCATGTAATGGGGCCTTTGTGTGTGTGTGTGTGTGTGTGTGTGTGTGTGTGTGTGTGTGTGTGTGTGTGTGTGTGTGTGTGTGTGTTTGTCTTGAAGGTGTGTAAATCTGTCGTTTAGGTGATTGCATTTCTCTATGCGGATGAGAGTAAGCTTTATTTTTTGCTCTGCAAGAGGAAGGGGTGTGAAAATGCTGATGCAATGTGTGTGTGTAAAAGTGCCATTAAACTGATTGCACACATACCAAAGCATTTGATACGGACAATACAAAACGCATAAAAACAAAAATTTTGGCAAGCCTCTTGCAATCCATAGATCCCATAGTAGAGTTGATGTAGTCGAGTGTAGCAGCATATTAAAGCACCTTCATTAATTCTGAGTGTGTGTAGTATACGTCATGTTCCCTGCTCTTGAGACAGCCCGGGCTCATCAGAATCAAATGGATGTGTGTTAACAGTGCATTTTCTCATTAGTATAGCCCACCTGAGCTGGAAAAAGGTTAGTCCTTCTCATCAATAAAGTATAGGAGACTACTAGCTTTGCGTGGTCCAAGACTGGGATGAGTACCTGTCATTGCTGACCAGTCCAGAGCAAATTAAAGGGACAGTTCACCCTAACATAAATGTTTATATGACGCTTTCACAACTCAAATGTAGTTTAGGTATGGACCATAAGACTCCATATCTCACTCTATCTGTTATTTAGGTCCATATATGCAATACCATACATCTACAGGATTGGGAATGATGGGAAAGATAGGGACCATCTAATTACATTTTAAATGGTCATCAACCCAATCATCATTTGCTCGATAGGGCCACAAAACCTTCGCTGCTGTTCTCTAAACCAAGACAACATCATCTATCCCTAAACCTACAGACTCGGATCTTAGTCTAGTTACTCTTCTAACATGCGACGAAGTGGAAGGTAAAGAGTTAATGCCGATCGGCAGCCATCAGTTTAATCATAATCAGGGGGGCTAAAGAGGAGTAATGGAACTCGGGCTCCGGGCCGCGCTTGTGTTCCGTCGTAGATTAGCCGCTGATTTGCATAGCGCCTTCCTTCATCCCGGTAGCGGCGGAGACAGGTTGTCCTCCTCGGACACAGTCAAGCGTAGCCCCCGGGGCCTCTTTGACAAATGGATCGGCGCAGCGCTTGTCTTTGGACTGGAGGGACCGGGGGGATGGAGGGGACGTGGAGGCAGGGAAGGGGTAGTGGTGTGGACAGTGATTGATAGCCGACGTGGTAAATAGTGTAGAACTTTTTTTTAATAGGAGTACAAGAGGTGTTTAAAAATCGTAGTAATGGAGAAATATGGAACCGCGGGAGGGAGGGAGGGAGGGAGGGAGGGTGGGGGATAGGGGCAGGGTGAGGAGATTTGATAAAAAAAGATGGGTTTTTGACTGGTTTTCTCTGTTGACTTTTGAGAGGCTTGTTTCTGCGAGTGTGTGTGTGTGTGTGTGTGTGTCTGCTACTGTGTCACTCTCTTGTTGTATCAATTTAACATATTTTGTTGAACCGAACGGAACTTTTCCATTCCATGTCAGTTGATCTTGGAAACAATCCCAGTTGTCAAGATGTGACGGGATGTTGACACTAGCTGAGAGCGGCGACAATGTTTTGTATATTATGCAGCAGCTCTAGCAGGCTCAGATTGGATTCTGAAACCAAACGTCTGGCCTATCTGTCCATCAATGGAGAGGAAGTGCCGGTTATCTCACCTACTAGATGTAGAAAGGAAAACCCCTCCTGGGACTCTATGGGGTTTGAGGTACAGTCTAGAGTGTACTTTTATGCTTTCAACTAGTGTTATCCACTATCTTGACAATTCCAATGTCATCACCGTTGTCATTACCGTCACTGCGATCACTACTGACATTCGCACAGTCGTCACGTGTTCCAGCGTGTGCCTATCGTCACAGCTTTGACCATGAACTATTTCACTGTAGGAACAGCATCATCACGAGTTATTGCGGTATTCATACTCGGCTCAATAACCCACAACTTGAAACAGGAAATGGCTATTTAGCTAAGTGGAAAAGAGGGACCATTCTATAATATGACTGAATGGGTGATCCACTTGGCAGGGCCTGGAGGTATTGAACGGAAAAATAATAGTAATAAAATAGAAAATAAGTCAGTGCCAATCAATAAAAGGATGCTATGAATTGGTTGTGTCAAACATGTTACAGACAGGACAATCATTGCAAGAGGAGCATAGAAACCCCGGCACACTCTATCCCACACTCCCATTGTAACCGGTAACACTGGTGCATATTGGACATGACTGGAGAGGAAGTGGCTGTTAAAGCACAGGTTACACCTTATCTGTTTGGGGGTGGGTGGGGGTGTATTTGTGAGTCAGGTGTGTGTGTGTGTGTGTATGCGTGTGTGTGTGTGTGTGACAAAGGGTGGTGGTGGGGTTCTAATGGATGGCTCCCATCACTCACTGTGCCTCCTCCGCCGCCCTCGATAACGAGCGACTAGAGTGATGGGGTGGGCATGAAGAGAGGGAAGGAGGGATAGAGGGTTGGAGGGAAGCAGGAGGATGTAACGGTGCTTTGAGTGTCCTGCGCAGAGAGAGAGAGAGAGAGAGAGAGAGAGAGAGAGAGAGAGGTGTGGCCGGGGGTCCCCACTGCCATGAATTAAGCCCTCTGCTGTGAAATTAAAATGGAGTCGCACGCGAGAGGAGAGAGAGAGAGAAGGGGGGCTACCTTGTGCTTAAGGGTACAGCCCTCCTTCAGACTCACATTTACAGAGCACCTCTCTCTCTCTCTCTCTCTCAATTCAATTCAAAGGGCTTAATTGACATGGAAAACATATGTTTACATTGCTAAAGCAAGTGAAATATATTATAAACAAAAGTTAAAGAAATAATAAAAATGAACAGTAAACATTACACTCACAAAAGTTTAAAAGGAATAGAGACATTTCAAATGTCATATTATGGCTATATACAGTGCTGTAACGATGTGCAAATAGTTCAAGTACAAAAGGGAAAATAAATCAACACCACTCTCCCTCTCCTCTTTCTTTCACTCTCCCTCTTCATTATTCTACAAATGATCAACCCCTTTGTTCTTCACTGCTCTTTCCTCTGATTGAGTAGAATCATGTATTTCTAAACTGTGTGCCTGAATCCTAAAATATACAGAACATTCTCAGTTGTTATTCTGAAATCATGAGTTTTTGAGAGTAAATAATGATGCTCAACTGCCACCTGGTGTCCTATCACCATACTACTACTGCAAACAAAGACAGTACAAAAACCTTTCAAAGCATTGTAACCATCTGATCAGCTTCCCTGCAAGGGTGAGACCACAGAGTGCCAGTGTTACTTAAGACTCTCTTAGAACATCAACCATCTTGTGTGCGTAGACAACAGCTATTAATAAGAAAATAAACACCCAACATATTCAACCTGGCTCATCTCCTGACATCAGTCATTTCAGTGGCGTCGTGGTACAACAAGCCCCACTAGCAACCAGTGGACTGTAGTCTGTAAGTCTGTAGGACGCTCCCCAGGACTTGGAGCAGGACCCAGAGTTTCTAGCTGTGCTGGACTGACCCAGTGGACCCACAGCCAACGTGCCAGATGGGAGAGCAGCACGGAGGTGCCATGGAGGTTTCCTAGCGCCAGAGATCAAGGCCTAATCGCTTTAGAGATCTGCCACCAGCAGGACAGCATGAGTGAAGTTACTGCCATGGCAGAGTGCCAGCCCTATGTGTGTTGGCAGAGAGCCCAGCAGTGCCCAGTGATGTCATGTAAAATGCAGGCGGATGCCCTCTGCTGGGTAATATGAGTACTACATCAGGAGACATGCTAATTGATAGTCTCAATTGTTTTAATGAAATGACCTAAATGCCTAGTCTGGCATCAGTAGTAGATTATAACGAGAGACTATTGCTGTTTTTTTGAGAGGTCACATTGCTTTTAAATGGATGGCTAAGGTGATGGAATTATTGCATGTCTCTTCTGTCATTGGGTGTATGTGCATTTCTAGTCTCTGTCCACAAGGGGGTACTGTTGCAAAAACCACTTCAACTCAATAAACTATTCATACCCACTGGCTGATTATTGACAGACAACACCTAACAACACAATACATGCATAACCAACAACATATCAAACAACAATAATAACATCTGTCTAGTGTAAAACACAGTGCATATTGTATTGACATGACTTTACAGTGCGATGTGATAGTGCTAGTTTCTCTAGTAAATTGACAGGTAGATTATACTGTACTAGAATCAGTTTGACAGGAAATAATCTTCTATCTGGCTCCGTGGCACGGCTTTCCTTCATCTGCGAGCCAGTTGTGATTGATGCCGGGACATATTTGCTTATCTACGTCGCTACAGTTCTGTATGGGGTGCCTGCTTTGAATGAACATTTCATTGCGTGTGCACTTTACTATATTTTCACAAAGGGTTGATACTCCAGTCTCAGCAAACAGTCATGTCAAATTGTCATCAATGAACGGTAACATTACTGTTGATTACAAATTATATTTAATCAGATCTTCTCTCACAAGTGAATGATTTTGTGTCTACTTTTTTTTCTCTTGTTATCCACCAAGTAAACCAAACCAACTAATAATATAATATACTTATATTATTATAATTATAATATACATATAATCAACTAGAACCCAGTCGTAGAGATAAAGTTCACTCCAATTTTCAACACCCAGGTACAGACCAGAGCAGAAATGTTCGGTGTATTCTTTGATTGACCGTCAGAAACAAGGCTTCATTTGTAGGGCCACGTGCTGCTGTCTGTCTAAGGCTGTCACCCTGAAGTACAAATCAAATCAAATCAAATTGTATTTGTCACATGCGCCGAATACAACAGGTGTAGTAGACCTTACCTTGAAATGCTTACTTACGAGCCCTTAACCAACAATGCAGTTCAAGAAACAGAGTTAAGAAAATATTTACTAAATAAACTAAAGTAAAAAATAAAACGTAACACAATAAAATAACAATAGTGAGGCTACAGTGGCTTGCGAAATTATTCACCCCCCCCTTGGCATTTTTCCTATTTTGTCACCTTACAACCTGGAATTTAAATAGTTTTTGGGGGGTTTGTATAATTTCATTTACACAACATGCCTTCCACTTTGAAGATGCAAAATATATTTTTTTGTGAACCAAACAAGAAATAAGACAAAAAATCAGAAAACTTGAGCGTGCATAACTATTCACCCCCCCCAAAGTCAATACTTTGTAGAGCCACCTTTTGCAGCAATTACATCTGCAAGTCTCTTGGGGTATGTCTCTATAAGCTTGGCACATCTAGCCACTGGGATTTTTGCCCATTCTTCAAGGCAAAACTGCTCCAGCTCCTTCAAGTTGGATGGGTTCCGCTGGTGTACAGCAATGTTTAAGTCATACCACAGATTCTCAATTGGATTGAGGTCTGGGCTTTGACTAGGCCATTCCAAGACATTTAAATGTTTCCCCTTAAACCACTTAAGTGTTGCTTTAGCAGTATGCTTAGGGTCATTGTCCTGCTGGAAGGTGAACATCCGTCCCAGTCTCAAATCCCTGGAAGACTGAAACAGGTTTCCCTCAAGAATTTCCCTCTATTTAGCACCATCCATCATTCCTTCAATTCTGACCAGTTTCCCAGTCCCTGCCGATGAAAAACATCCCACAGCATGATGCTGCCACCACCATGCTTCACTGTGGGGATGGTGTTCTCAGGGTGATGAGAGGTGTTGGGTTTGCGCCAGACAGCGTTTTCCTTGATGGCCAAAAAGCTCAATTTTAGTTTAATCTGACCAGAGTACCTTCTTCCATATGTTTGGGGAGTCTCCCACATGCCTTTTGGCGAACACCAAACGTGTTTGCTTATTTTTTTCGTTAAGCAATGGCTTTTTTCTGGCCACTCTTCCGTAAAGCCCAGCACTGTGGAGTGTAAGGCTTAAAGTGGTCCTATGGACAGATACCCCAATCTCCGCTGTGGAGCTTTGCAGCTCCTTCAGGGTTATCTTTGGTCTCTTTGTTGCCTCTCTGATTAATGCCCTCCTTGCCTGGTCCGTGAATATTGGTGGGCGGCCCTCTCTTGGCAGGTTTGTTGTGGTGCCATATTCTTTCCATTTTTTAATAATGGATTTAATGGTGCTCCATGGGATGTTCAAAGTTTTGGATATTTTTTTATAGCCCAACCCTGATCTGTACTTCTCCACAACTTTGTCCCTGACCTGTTTGGAGAGCTCCTTGGTCTTCATGGTGCCGCTTGCTTGGTGGTGCCCCTTGCTTAGGGGTGTTGCAGACTCTGGGGCCTTTCAGAACAGGTGTATATATACTGAGATAATGTGACAGATCATGTGACACTTAGATTGCACACAGGTGGACTTTATTTAACAAATTATGTGACTTCTGAAGGTAATTGATTGCACCAGATCTTATTTAGGGAGCTTCATAGCAAAGGGGGTGAATACATATGCACGCACCACTTTTCCGTTATTTATTTTCATTTCACTTCACCAATTTGGACTATTTTGTGCATGTCCCTTACATGAAATCCAAATAAAAATCAATTTAAATTAGAGGTTGTAATGCAACAAAAAAGGAAAAACGCCAAGGGGGATGAATACTTTTGCAAGGCACTGTATATACAGGGGATACCGGTACCGAGTCAATGTACAGGTTAGTCGAGGTAATTTGTAAGTTGGGGTAAAGTGACTATGCATAGATAATAATTATCCTCCTCTCTGCCCCTCTCTGTCACACACTAACACACACGTGACCCCTTTGGCCCTTTCTCCTTCTCCAAACCTATGTGTTTGAAGTACTGAAACACTCATTTGGGGTCAGAGGTCAGAAGGAACAGTATGTGTAGAGCCGTGTGAACTCTTGTGCATTGCTGGTAAAAGATAGCGTTGTTGGGTGTTGGATTGTGTGTCCCTTTCAATTGTGTTTGTTGTCCAGGCATCTGCCATGCATCTGCCAATAAAACACTGAAACACACACATTTACATTACATTTTAGTCATTTAGCAGACGCTCTTATCCAGAGCGACTTACAGGAGCAATTAGGGTTAAGTGCCTTGCTCAAGGGCACATTTACGTCATTTAGCAGACGCTCTTATCCAGAGCGACTCACCAATTGGTGCGTTCACCCTATAGCCAGTGGGATAACCACTTTACAACCACTTTACACACGCCCAGCCTATCCCAGAAAGGGGGGGGAGAGAGAGAGGGAGAGAGGGAGAGGGAGAGGGAGAGAGAGAGAGATGAGATCGGACAGAGGGAGGGAGATATTAGAGAGCTGAAGGCTTCACACAAGATAGTTTGAAAAAGTTTGATGCATGTGCTGATAAAAATGGCCTTAGCCTTATAAATAAGGTTTATAAGCCACCCTGAACTATAATGTGTTTTAACTGTGCTGTCAAGCTTGGCCATAGGTCTCACTATAAAGCAGTGGCTCTTATTCCAACTCAGAGCTCATCACCAGATCAAATCTCACATGACCGCTTCTGCCCAGAACATGCAAACTGATATTGAGATAAAGGGATGGCATTGTTGGGAGTTTTGTGCCTGTGGCAGAGATTGATAGGACAGGGGCGCTGCTCTGGCAGTTTCCTCCTTCTTCAATCTGATCTTTCATAATGCTCATAGCACTATATAAAATAAATGTATTATTATTATTATTATTATTATTATTATTATTATTATTATTATTGTAGAGTTCAGATAGTCATAACATGATATTATGATATAGGACAATGGGTTCATATCTGTGATGGTTAAAGTTGTAGCCTACATAGTGTAGGTAGTCAGAAAAACTGTACTTCAGGGAAAGTCACTGGAAATGTTTTTATACAAAACAACAAAATGTTCACCCAAAAGACACGCCTTCACCATTTTCTGCTTGTTGATTGTGTTGTTTGTCCATATCACCCTTCTAGAGACACTTATCACATGATCACAGGTTTATAGGCCTTAACAAACGGTTGGTTGACTTCTTGGAGCTGGACACAAGGAGCCACGCTATCTAGACTTGTGGGGACAGGACCAATCTACAGGGAGAGATGAGCTGGGTTATATAGGCCTCTTTGGTTTTATAGGCCTTAACAAACAAATGGTTGACTTCTTGGAGCTGGACACAAGGAGCCACGCTATCTAGACTTGTGGGGACAGGACCAATCTACAGGGAGAGATGAGCTGGGTTATATAGGCCTCTTTGGTTTTATGGCAGCCATTTTGGGTGATAAGGATGTTTTCAACTGACACGTGATCGGCCAGTTTTGGTTACATATTAACCAACGTCCTACTTCTGAGGGAGTATTAAAAACTATAACGCCAGACGTGATGAAAATCAACATGAATACAACATGATATCTAATTGCACGCAGATCTATAACCATAAACCATAAATCATGCTAATCCTCTCTATCCACTCAAGGCTTTAGATAGCTGGTATTAACAAACCTGTCTGACTGAACCAACAGTGCATTTGCATTGCAGACACAGTGAAAGTGATTTAGCAGAACATGTAATAAGTCGAGCGGATCTATTGAGTGTCTATCTACGCTCTTCCCTCATCTCACTGTCACCCTGGTTATGTTTACCCAAGTCCCAGTGGACGGAGTCTATAGTGTTCAACTCAGCTGAGTGTGTGTGTGACAGGAGGAGGGACAAAGCTTGCACCTGTAGCTCTACACCTGACTATCAGAGAGAGAGAGAGAGAGAGAGAGAGAGAGAGAGAGAGAGAGAGAGAGAGAGAGAGAGAGAGAGAGAGAGAGAGAGAGAGAGAGAGAGAGAGAGAGAGAGAGAGAGAGAGAGAGAGAGAGAGAGAGAGAGAGACCTGTAGCTCTACACCTGACTATCAGAGACAGAGACAGAGAGAGAGAGAGAGAGAGAGAGAGAGAGAGAGAGAGAGAGAGAGAGAGAGAGAGAGAGAGAGAGAGAGAGAGAGAGAGAGAGAGAGAGAATAGACTGAACAGGGGAGGACAAAGAAGACGAAGGGAAGGATAACAGTGGAAGAGGATTCTGGAGTGGATATTGGAGGAATGATCTGATATTTGAATCGATGAATTTGGCTTTCCTAACAGGGTTTCTCCCATAAACTAAGCTTTGGGAGGAAGGTCGCCTCCAGATCTCTACACACACACAGGTGAGGTTATTGCACACGCAAACACGCACTCGCGCACACACACACATACATACACAAGCAGACACGCAAACACAGACATGCACGCACACACACACACACACACAGTCTTGTACAACTAACCTTGTGGGGACACAGCATTCAGTCCCATTCAAAATCCTATTTTCCCTAACCCCTAACCCTTAAACTAACCCTTGCTCCTAACCCTAAACCTAATTCTAACCCTAACACTAATTCTAACCAACAAAATGTCCCCAGTTGGTCAAATATTTGTTTGTTTACTATTCTTGTGGGGACTTCTGGTGCCTGCAAGTATTGTTAAACACGTCCACACACACGTCCACACACACACACACAAACACACACACACAAACACACCCAATACTGTACCTTGACAATGTACACTAAACAACATTTTGTCAGATGTATAGCAAGATAGTAATGATCAAATATTGATGATCAAAATGTAGGAGCTTTTTGTATCTTTCTCCACAACGTGAAATATTGTGCTTAGGTAACATACCTAATTCAGACGAATACCTCTTAAACTGACTGAAAGTGTACTTCAGACATAATGGGCTTCCTTGGGCCCCTCATACCAGTTAGCAGTAAGGACCTTTGAACACTGAGCTTTATGACCATACACACACTGAGTAAACACTAAGCTGCTAGCACACACTGCACCTAACTGATTGCACTGTACCTTGGTGACCGTATACGTGTGTCTACATTGATATGGATTCAATACAATGCTCCCACTAGTTATGTTAGCTGTAAAATACCAACGTGACACCCTAATTAGTCACAACACTAATGTAACATATACCAAAACATGTATAGTATATCCTTAGATGGAATGACCACTGCCCTAATGGCCAGCATATTGGCCATTGTTGCGTCAAAGCCTGCTTAATGCAATAGTTTGACAGATGCAATTTGAAAGGACTTTCCCCTCATATTTGGGGCGGCAGGTAGCTTAGTGGTTAAGAGCATTGTGCCAGTAACCGAAAGGTCGCTGGTTCTAATCCCCAAGCCGACTAGGTGAAAAATCTGCCGATGTGCCCTTGAGCAAGGCACTTAACCCTAATTGCTCCTGTAAGTCGCTCTGGATAAGAGCGTCTGCTAAATGACTTAAATGTAAATGTAATATTTGACCATGCTCCACATTTCGTAAATATTTGATGTGTTAATTCCCAGATAAGAGTCTAACGTTAGCATGGGAATGGGGCTATAGGCTTTATTGCAGACCGAGTTATCACCAAGGGTGACTTTCCTATCAGTGGCGCTAACCCCAGTCTGCACACACAGGTGGATGTTTACCATAGCATAGACTTTCCACATGGCTGGAAGGATTGCTATAGAGTGTACAGTGATATGGTCTCACTAGAAATCTGGACTCTAAGCGTAGGTTTACTACCTGTAATGGAGTAAAATTGCACTTTAAAAAAAATACTTTATTTCAGAAAGAATAATAATGTTGTGATTTTGTTTGTTTGATTGATTTTCTGGATGAAAAATATGGACATTATCATTGTTACCTTGAAGCGATTGCCTTTGGCCTTTGGCCTTTCCAAAGAGTCACACAACACAGCCACAGCCATAAAATGAATTAGAGATGTAATCTTTCCTTATGGCATTCTTAATGACACCATGTAAACCAACTCAGTACTTGGAGCTTTACTGGAAGTAAACTTTTCTGCTTACCTGGACAACTTTCTGTGCCAACAACTAGTCCAGGACATAGTCCAGCTACTTGACCAATGTTCTGCTCTGAGAAGAGAGTGAAATGGTAAATCTAGGTTACTGATGGCTAAAGGACAATAGGTAGATGGATGGAATGACGAACAGACAGACAGACAGACAGACAGACAGACAGGGTGGATGACCTGAGAATGAGCTATGTTGAATGTCACTGACTGACTGGCTTTCCAATGGGCAATAGAACTAATAAGGAAAACCAAGAACTTCCGCTTTAGAAAGGTCATAAAATGGGTTGCACTTTGACTGTAAGATAACCAACCACAAATAGGGCAGCATTACAAAGTCAGGTGACTGACATATGTATTAGTAAACCCAGATAAACAATGTATCATTACAAATAGGTTAGGTTGAATAACAATTGACCAATAAATTATCCCACATAAAGTCAGATATTTAAGACCAGACATATCTTAGACAGACTATTATAGTGAGGGAAAAAGTATTTGATCCCCTGCTGATTTTGTACGTTTGCCCACTGACAAAGAAATGATCAGTCTATAATTTTAATGGTCGGTTTATTTGAACAGTGAGAGACAGAATAACAACAAAAAAATCCAGAAAAACACATGTCAAAAATGTTATAAATTGATTTGCATTTTAATGAGGGAAATAGGTATTTGACCCCCTCTCAATCAGAAAGATTTCTGGCTCCCAGGTGTCTTTTATACAGGTAACGAGCTGAGATTAGGAGCACACTCTTAAAGGGAGTGCTCCTAATCTCAGCTTGTTACCTGTATAAAAGACACCTGTCCACAGAAGCAATCAATCAATCAGATTCCAAACTCTCCACCATGGCCAAGACCAAAGAGCTCTCCAAGGATGTCAGGGACAAGATTATAGACCTACACAAGGCTGGAATGGGCTACAAGACCATCGCCAAGCAGCTTGGTGAGAAGGTAACAACAGTTGGTGCGATTATTCGCAAATGGAAGAAACACAAAATAACTGTCAATCTCCCTCAGCCTGGGGCTCCATGCAAGATCTCACCTCGTGGAGTTGCAATGATCATGAGAACGGTGAGGAATCAGCCCAGAACTACACCGGAGGATCTTGTCAATGATCTCAAGGCAGCTGGGACCATAGTCACCAAGAAAACAATTGGTAACACACTACGCCGTGAAGGACTGAAATCCTGCAGCGCCCTCAAGGTCCCCCTGCTCAAGAAAGCACATATACAGGCCCGTCTGAAGTTTGCCAATGAACATCTGAATGATTCAGAGGAGAACTGGGTGGAAGTGTTGTGGTCAGATGAGACCAAAATCGAGCTCTTTGGCATCAACTCAAATCGCCGTGTTTGGAGGAGGAGGAATGCTGCCTATGACCCCAAGACCACCATCCCCACCGTCAAACATGGAGGTGGAAACATTATGCTTTGGGGGTGTTTTTCTGCTAAGGGAACAGGACAACTTCACTATATCAAAGGGACGATGGACGCAGCCATGTACTGTCAAATCTTGGGTGAGAACCTCCTTCCCTCAGCCAGGGCATTGAAAATGGGTCGTGGATGGGTATTCCAGCATGACAATGACCCAAAACACACAGCCAAGGCAACAAATGAGTGGCTCAAGAAGAAGCACATTAAGGTCCTGGAGTGGCCTAGCCAGTCTCCAAACCTTAATCCCATAGAAAATCTGTGGAGGTTCGAGTTGCCAAACGTCAGCCTCGAAACCGTAATGACTTGGAGAAGATCTGCAAAGAGGAGTGGAACAAAATCCCTCCTGAGATGTGTGCAAATCTGGTGGCCAACTACAAGAAACATCTGACCTCTGTGATTGCCAACAAGGGTTTTGCCACCAAGTACTAAGTCATGTTTTGCAGAGGGGTCAAATACTTATTTCCCTCATTAAAATGCAAATCAATTTATAACATTTTTGACGTGTTTTTCTGGATTTTCTGTTGTTATTCTGTCTCTCACTGTTCAAATAAACCTACCATAAAAAGTATAGACTGATCAGTCTTTGTCAGTGGGCAAACGTAAAAAATCAGCAGGGGATCAAATACTTTTTTTCCCTCACTGTATGCTGAGGCAGATAAAAAGATGCCCAGACTAGCTTTGCCTCTGAACATTTCACCCTGGCAGGAAACCAGTCAAAGGAAATCAAACGTTAACATGTTGGCCAAGCGTATCTGCTGTTTTGCCATGAGAGAAAAAAATCTGTCTTGCCTTCTGTTTGCTCATCTACAAACCCAAACCCAACCCTTAGCTATCAGGCCAAAAGTCACCAGCACCCAAACAGATCACCAAAAGTGCATTAGCATATTGTATGGAAATGTCCACAGCGTTGCTAGGCGACCGGCGGGTAACAGCCTACTCCCTTCTTCTGGGGGGAGAGTGGCACAAAGCCGAGGATTTATCTGTTTGCCGCGAGAGCAGTATGTGTGTGTGTGTGTGTGTGTGTGTGTGTGTGTGTGTGTGTGTGTGTGTGTGTGTGTGTGTGTGTGTGTGTGTGTGTGTGTGTGTGTGTGTGTGTGTGTGTATGTATGTATGTGTGTATGTGTGTGTGTGTGTGTGTGTGTGTGTGTGTGTGTGTGTGTGTATGTATGTGTGTGTGTGTGTGTGTGCGCACGTGTCTATTTTTACGTTTACTACATGTGTTTGTTATATGTGTGTCCCTCCGCCTGCATGCGTGTGTTCGCCTTTGTCTGTGCATTACAAAGGTAGTCTGGTCTTTATGTTCTAGATCTCCATTTGTATTGATATAGTATATGTGCTGGTAAATCAGTATATGTTAGCTTATGTGGAAGGTTTACTTGTGTAGAAACCCACAATACAACCTGCTCTGCCTGTATTACACAATGAGCAGCCAAACTCTCCCACGACTGTTACAGTCCGAGCAGGAGCACTTAAACCACGCTGACACGCTACAGAACACATGATTTCTGGAAGTCCCTTTGATATTTGTTTGCAGAACGGTTTACCTGGAGTTTAAAAAGCTTCTGACTGTCTAAAACTAGGGTACTTTTCTCTCTAGTCCTAACAGGGAAACTACCATTGTGGTGAAACACTAAACAGAAACTCCCAGTTGAATGAATTACTCTAATGAGTGGTTGGTTTTGAACCAAGGCCAGGGGATTTTCAGCTGGAAAAATAATTAAATTAATTCACAGAAATGACTGCATCAGAATGGAACTAACCCCAAACTCGGGTTTGCATTAGCAGTAGTCATTGATGTAGTAGTAGTAGTCATATCTATTGTGACAGTGGTGGCAACAATGGTAGAGGGATTGATAATGGCAGTAGTAGCAGACAAGTAGAGACAATGGTAGCACGACACTTGCAATTCAAAGAGCAGCACCTCAGTACCAGAGACTGGGCAACCCGTGAGTGTTATCCCCTCCTAGAAAGGGTTTGGCTGATATAGGAGGCGCTATATTAGCAGCCAGCACATTTAGCTTGGCCAACACACACTAGGAGTAACCCAATCACCAGCGGTGCCCTGTCATCCCTCCACCATATGGTGCCTATTGAGTTCCCCTGAAATATTCAGGAGGGCTCAGTCCGTTCCCCCCTGACACAGATCTATCTGACACAGATCTATCTGACACAGATCGATCTGAGCTGGGCAGTGTTGGAAGTCAGGTTACTGTGGTTAGGGCTTATGGTAAGAGGTGTGGCAGGAGTTTGAAATGGGAATGGGAAAGGAATAGTGGGGGGACTTATGTAACTCACCCTTCTCTCTGAGAGGTCATGACTCATGTCTGATCCATCTTCATTGTAAACATTGTGGAGCTATAAAGCTACAGTTATTAACTAACTTATGACTAAACTTCTCTCGCTTTATCTCCCCTCTTTCTCTCCCTACATCAACCCAAAGCCCCTCCGGTCTTCCATCCCGCCATCCCTCCTCTCTGTGTGTGATGGCTGACCCATCGCCTGGCTGGTGGAAGTTGACCTTCCTACGTAAGAAGAAGTCGGAGCCCAAGGTTCTGTACGAGATCCCAGCGGAGTACGGCAGCAATACCACACCCCACAGTGGAGCCCCCGGGCCAGTAGAGGGCGCCACAGAGGACAGCCAGTTCAACGCCCGTCTGGAGAGGATAGTGGATAAGACGGCCACCAAGGGACGCCATGTTAAAGTGTCCCACTCTGGCCGTTTTAAAGAGAAGAAGAAGATTAGGCCCACGTTAGCAGAAACCCCCGATCTGTTCCCTGGTCACGAGCCTAGCGACGAAAACCTCCAAGCTGGGAAATGAGTTCATACACACATAGACATACACATACACATACACACACACACACACACACACAATTAATGTATTTCTCTTTCAAACTAATTCATGCACACTCAAACACAGAAGACATTCTTTGACTTTCCCTCAAACACATACATTGGTCACACCATTTCACACAGTCCCTCTATCACACTCAGTAACACACACAGAGATGAAAGGCAGTGCCTCTCATTGGGACATGACATTTGTGTCAATCCAGCCAGAGATCTCTATTCTTTATTCCCTATAAGTGTGGGACTGATTGGGAGTCTTAGTATGCATCTTAGTGTCACATTCTCTCTCTTCCATTCATAATCAATGGAGCAGTGGAAAAATGGGACACCTGATTCTGCCCTGTCTGTCTGCTTCATACCTAGGCCATAGATACATAAACAGACTACCTTTAATAAGGTGCTATTAGTCATCTCCGACGTTAAACATTCAACAGATCACAGGAACAGGGAGGAGTTTCAGGTCATGCATATTACACTGTACAGTCAGTGGACAGTACATAATGAGTACTTTACTGGTGTTGCTAAGTTTCTCATCTGTACAAAGCAAATAGGTAACATGTGAAACAGACATTGTTGTTTGCATAACAGCTTTATGACCTAGAGGGCATGGTTACCGACTGTTGGAGTTTGACTGGTTTCCATAGCGACAGACTGTGTCATGTGTCATTCATAAACATGTCACATCAAAAATCAATTGTTCTAAAATCAATTGTTCTAAAACTAACATACGTTTTTAAAACCTGAGTATGTTTTGTTATTTTTTTGTTGCTTTAAATAAAAATACCTCTCTATCACTTTACAATTTAACCTCAAACTAGACATCTCTGTTATTTTGAGGAGTTTTTCTTCCAATTGCACTTTCTAATGTAAAAGTGAAGGACTGCTTCATAGACTGCAAGGTTTCAACATAACTTCTATACATTTCTCCAGTGTTTTCAAGATATTGGAAGACACTGAAGCCAAACTAAAACTGGAGATGGAAGAGGAAGCGAGACACCCCACTCGCTGTTTTTTTCTGGTTCAATTAAAGTCAATGAAGTAAGTAGACCAGACCCAGCTGCTATTGCATTGGTGGCTGTGGGAGACACACCCAGTTAAGTAGACCGGAACGTACTATTTATTTTTGATGGTAAATGGCCTAAGTGAACTATCTTCATTTATCCACCATCTTTGCTAAAACTACACATCAGATCCCTCCTCTACAAAGACTGAAAAAGTATCTTTAATTTCATTTTCACCTTCTACTCTTAATGACAAAAGTCCCTTTTATTGAAATTGTGCTGTACATTTTTAATAATTTTGTAAAATGCCGACTGGTTTAATTGGTTTATAAACAAAATGTATGTCAGATTTTATTGAAATGCTTAAGGTTATTTATTGTGTTACTGTGGACTCATTCCATTGCCTCTTATAGGATGATACCCTCTAGTGGGAACAAGCCCATTGTTTATCTCAAAATTGGCACATTCAATCTAGGCAGCAGGGTTGGGATCAATTCCATTTGAATTCCAGTCAATTCAGAAAGTAAACTGAATTCCAATTTAAAATCTCTTCAATGCTTTTCAATGAGGAAAATGTCGAATTCCAATTCGACATTTTCCTCATTGAAAAGCATTGAAGAGATTTTAAATTGGAATTCAGTTTACTTCCTGAATTGACTGGAATTTAAATGGAATTGAGCCCAACCCTGCTAGGCTGTCTGTTATGGCAGTGGATCCCAAACTGTTTATTCCCATGACCCTTCAGGAACATGAAACAATTCACAATTAACATCCTCTACTATGTATCAGTTATAAAATAATAATCCATGCCATTTGGATGCTTATGCTGTCCTTTGGACCTGCATATCCAGGCTTGTCAGGTGTGCAGATAAGCCTTATCAGGTGTGCCCCCGCACATTGACTCTGCACCGGAACCCCCCTGTACATAGCCTCCCTACTGTTATTTTATTTTACTGCTGCTCTTTAGTTATTTGCTTTAATTTTTTTACTCAACACTTTTTTAAATCTTTTTATTTTTATTTTTATGCATTGTTGGTTAATGGCTTGTAAGTAAGCATTTCACTGTAATGTCTACACATGTTGTATTCGGCGCATGTGGCAAATACATTTTGATTTGATTTGATTTAAATTGTATTTGTAAATCATATTAGGGATTATAAGGGATGGGATATCCTGTATATGAAAATATAATGTCATAAATTGAATACACTTACTTATACAATAAAATATCCTATGGCTGTGATCCAACATTGATGGTGTTTGACAAGTCTGCTACGGCAATCGACTACCACCAGAGGACAGTGATAAGGCAGGGAAATCATAGGCAATCTGTCAAATGTGTACGCAAAACACATTTGACAGAGAGCGCAAGATAGAGGGAGATAGAGAGATAGAGAGATAAGAGAGAGAGAGAGAGAGAGAGAGAGAGAGAGAGAGAGAGAGAGAGAGAGAGAGAGAGAGAGAGAGAGAGAGAAAGAGAAAGAGAAACAGACAGAGATAAGGGGAGAAGTTAATTCGAGGAGAAGCAAGGGATGAAAAAATGGACTGAATGACACTGAAGAGGCACATTGACAAAACATAAAACGAACATGTACCTTTGCGAATGAGGCTATGACACACAAGGTCTTATCTGATGACATGGAGTCTGCGCTTGCTAAACATATCAAGAATCTTGTGGACCAATTTCATGGGCTTAGTAGCCTCAAATGCAGAGAACTTGCTTATGTATTGGCACATCGAAACAACAGTAAAGAAATGGAAGGGTAAGTTATATTGAACAGAGAGATCGATACTGAACAAAAATATAAACGCAACATGCAACAATTTCAAAGATTTTACTGAGTTACAGTTCATATAAGGAAATCAGGTCAACTGAAATAAATTAATTAGGCCCTAATCTATGGATTTCACGTGACTGGGAATACAGATATGCATATGTTGGGCACAGATAACGTTTTTTTAAAGGTAGGAGCGTGGATCAGAAAACCAGTCAGTATCTGGTGTGACCACCAATTGCGTCATGCAGCGCGACACATCTCCTTCGCATAGAGTTGATCAGGCTGTTGATTGTGGCCTGTGGAATGTTGTCCCACTCCTCTTTAATGGTTGTGCGAAGTTGCTGGATATTGGCGGGAACTGGAACACGCTGTCGTACACATTGATCCAGAGCATCCCAAACATCCCCAATGGGTGACATGTCTGGTGAGTATGCAGGCCATTGAAGAACTGGGACATTTTCAGGTTCCAGGAATGGTGTACAGATCCTTGCAACATGGGGCTGTGCATTATTATACTGAAACATGAGGTGATGATGGTGGATGAATGGCACGACAATAGGACTCAGGATTTCGTCATGGTATCTCTGTGCATTCAAATTGCCATTAAGAAAATGCAAATGTGTTCATTGTTCGTACAGTAGCTTATGCCTGCCCATACCATAACCCCACCGCCACCATGGGGCAAACTGTTCACAATATTGACATAAGCAAACCACTCGCCCAGACGATGCCATACACGTGGTCTGCGGTTGTGAGGCCGGTTGGACGTACTGCCAAATTCTCTAAAATGACGTTGGCACGACAATGGGTTTCTTATGGTAGAGAAATTAACATTCAGTTCTCTGGCAACAGCTCTGGTGGACATTCCTGCAGTCAGCATGACAATTGCACGCTCCCTCAAAACTTGAAACATAAGTGACATTGTGTTATGTGACAAAACTGTACGTTTTAGAGTGGCCTTTTACTGTCCCCAGTACAAGGTGCACCTGTGTAATGATCATGCTGTTTAATCAGCTTCTTGATATGCCACACCTGTCAGGTGGATGGATAATATTGGCAAATGAGAAATGCTCACTAACATGGATGTAAGCAAATTTGTGCATGACATTTTTGAGAAATAATATTTTTGTGCGTATGGAAAATGTCTGTGATCTTTTATTTCAGTTCATGAAACATGGGACCAACACTTTACATGTTGCGTTTATATTTTTGTTCAGTGTTTATCTGATTGTAGGCATATATTTAAAATATACAATATACCACACCCCCATTCCTTGATTTAAACTTTGACCTTCCAGCAGCACTGTCACAGGACACCATCACCCACTTACCCCAAGGCGTCTCAATTTATCCTGTCCCTACGCTCAACTTACCCCATACCCAGGGTAAATTGTGCCAAGAGACCACTTTTTTTGGGACAAGCTATGTTTTCAAAACTGTTCTGTTTAAATTAATTCTGATTATTTCCAGGGAAACACAACATCGTGAAATATATGTAGATATCTTTGTTAGAAAGAATACTGTATTTCCCTTGATGTAGTGATGCTGAATGTTAAAAATCGATGAATTTACCCCACTCTCCCCTATACAATTGGGAGGGTGGCACAGGTACACTCTCTTATCAAAAGGAAACTTCCACCAAAATAAAGATGGTACGTCTTACTTGACTTATACCCTTTTAATCTTTGGGGAGCATAGGTCCTTCACAAACTTCCTCCAAAGATGGTATGTGGTAAATAGTCCCCATTTTGCACCATTCACATGTGTTGTTTTAAACATGAAGCTGTAGACATCAAATCAAATCAAATCAAATCACATTTTATTTGTCACATGCGCCGAATACAACAGATGTAGACCTTACAGTGAAATGCTTACTTACAAGCCCTTAACCAACAATGCAGTTTTAAGAAAAAGAAGTGTTAAGTAAAAAAATAACAAATAATTAAAGAGCAGCAGTAAAATAACAGTAGGGAGGCTATATACAGGGGGTACCGGTACAGAGTCAATGTGCGGGGGCACCGGTTAGTCAAGGTAATTGAGGTAATATGTACATGTGGGTAGAGGTAAAGTGACTATGCATAGATAATAAACAGAGAGTAGCAGCAGCGTAAAAAGAGGGGGGGGGGGGGGGGGGGGGGGGCAATGCAAATAGCTGTTCAGGAGTCGTATGGCTTGGGGGTAGAAGCTGTTAAGAAGCCTTTTGGACCACATTAATTGAGTCAGGACTGCAGTTTACTGTAAGCACACTCTTCCTGTGGACTTATTACATCAAAGTACTGACTGAACAACCTGTTAATTTATCTTCAGTTGAGGTGTAGAAAAATGATGTCAGTTGACAGAGATGTAAGACACATATTAACAACTGAACTCTACAGACATGTGTATTAGGCTTTGTGTTTCTTTAGTAACTATGCAGTAGCTATTTATCAGTGACTGGCCTTAAGGTGATACCAACACTCCTTCCACTAACTAGTTGTGGTATGGAGGTTACCAAATGGATGTGTTGTCACGTTTATCTATAAAGTACATGACGTGATTGTGTGTGTGTGTGTGTGTATACGTTGGACGTTCAAGAATTTTTAGGTCAGGATTTAGAAAATGCATGCTGTAGGTCAAGTAGTGATATGTATGGCCACTTACCCAAGGTCAGGTCACAGGTGAGTGGATGGGTTGACCCCTGTTAGCTTATCGGTATGAAGGACACCTCAATCATAAGCTCCAAGAAAACAAAATGCAACTGCTATGAAAAATGTAAGCCTATCATATCACATTCCATGATAATTCTATCCTATAATTGAGCATTTTTACAGTAACAACTACCGATCATACATCATAGCTTACTCACGCTAGCTTACTCACACAAGCCAACACAGTCAATACATTCCAATACACAGGCTCAGGCCAAGAGACAGACCATTGCAGGTTGACTCATCCATCAGTTACTGTTGCTGTTACATAAGGAGGCTCTTGCAGGTTTTTGAGGGAAAACACATGTACAGTATACATGAATGTGGCGGCAGGTAGCAAGTGGCAGATAGCCTAGCGGGTTCGAATCCCCGAGCTGACAAGGTGTAGAATCTGTCGTTGTTCCCTTGAGCACTGAACCCTAATTGATCCAGGGTTGCTGTTGATAATGGCAGACCCTGGCTGTGAACACACTCTCCGAGGGTGTCTCAGGGAGAGTTGGGAAATGCAAAAAACACATTTCCAATTCACACATCCATACACACTTGTACATGTGTGAAAGAGGACAATATAAGCACCCACTCCCCTGAATGTAACGTGGGGGAAATACACATAAATATCTCTTTCCTGTGCCGTAATATGCCACCTGGTTTAAAGACGTGAGGTCCTCTGGTAGATGACTAAACAATTCTAAGGCAAAACAGGTTCATTAACATAAGAGGTGGAGCATGGGTATAAAAGGTAAAGATTTACAAGGCACAATAGTCACCAGGCCTAGGTCTATACACCATCTTCAGCTCCAGGAGCTCCGTACAACTGTCCCACTGGGCACAGATGTTTATTCCACAGTTGTGCCTTTTTTGTGAATCTGAAAACTGAAAATCAAATATTGTTGTTGCATCTTATCTTTGTCTTTTATTCCCATGCTCCACCCCTGATGTTTAAGAACCTGTTTTGCTCCACCCCTGATGTTTAAGAACCTGATTTGCCTTGGAATTGTTTAGTTGTATTTTGTTATTTACCAGAGGACCTCGTGTCTTTAAACCAGGTGGTATAGTCTGGCTACAGGAATTCCACGTTGGTGGAAACAGCGTTTATTCAACCAGTGTGTGCCCAGTGGGGTCTTACAAGACAGACTTCAATCTGCAATATCAGATTTCTCTCACAACCAAACATTACTGTAAATACGTTTCTCATATAATACATGTATACAACTTTTAAGATCACATCTTCTGAAATGTCTAACTCAGACTGGACTTTTACCTCACCTGTGCTGTTAAATTGGCTACTGTACACATGCGTGTGTATTTCTGTAAATGTGCTTTACGTGTTTGTTTCCACATAATATATGTATGGCATTGAGTTGTAAATCTGTGTGTATTTCAATATATAAAACTCAGCGAAAAAAGAAACGTCCTCTCATTGTCAACTGCGTTTATTTTCAGCAAACTTATCATGTGTACATTTTTGTATGAACATAACAAGATTCAACAACTGAGACATACACTGAACAAGTTCCACAGGCATGTGACTAACAAAAATGGAATAATGTGTTCCTGAACAAAGGGGGGTCAAAATCAAAAGTAACAGTCAGTATCTGGTGTGGCCATCAGCTGCATTAAGTACTGCAGTGCATCTCCTCCTCATGGACTGCACCAGATTTGCCAGTTCTTGCTGTGAGATGTTACCCAACTCTTCCACCAAGGCACCTGCAAGTTCCCGGACATTTCTGGGGAGAATGGCCCTAGCTCTCACCCTCCGATCCAACAGGTCCCAGACGTGCTCAATGGGATTGAGATCTGGGCTCTTCGCTGGCCATGGCAGAACACTGACATTCCTGTCTTACAGGAAATCACCCACAGAATGAGCAGTATGGCTGGTGGCATTGTCATGCTGGAGGGTCATGTCAGGATGAGCCTGCAGGAAGGGTACCACATGTGGGAGGAGGATGTCTTCCCTGTAACGCACAGCGTTTAGATTGCCTGCAATGACAACAAGCTCAGTCCGATGATGCTGTGACACACCGCCCCAGACCATGACGGACCCTCCACCTCCAAATCGATCCCGCTCCAGAGTACAGGCCTCGGTGTAACGCTCATTCCTTCGACGATAAACGCGAATCCGACCGTCACCCCTGGTGAGACAAAACCGCGACTCTTCAGTGAAGACCACTTTTTGCCAGTCCTGTCTGGTCCAGCGACGGTGGGTTTGTGCCCATAGACGACGTTATTGCCGGTGATGTCTGGTGAGGACCTGCCTTACAACAGGCCTACAAGCCCTCAGTCCAGCCTCTCTCAGCCTATTGTGGACAGTCTGAGCACTGATGGAGGGACTGTGCGTTCCTGGTGTAACTCGGGCAGTTGTTGTTGCCATCCTGTACCTGTCCCGCAGGTGTGATGTTCGGATGTACCGATCCTGTGCAGGTGTTGTTACACGTGGTCTGCCACTGCAAGGACAATCAGCTGTCTGTCCTGTCTCCCTGTAGCGCTGTTTTAGGCGTCTCACAGTACGGACATTGCAATTTATTGCCCTGGCCACATCTTCCGTCCTCATGCCTCCTTGCAGCATGCCTAAGGCACGTTCACGCAGATGAGCAGGGACCCTGGGCATCTTTCTTTTGGTGTTTTTCAGAGTCAGTAGAAAGGCCTCTTTAGTGTCCTAAGTTTTCATAACTGTGACCTTAATTGCCTACCGTCTGTAAGCTGTTAGTGTCTAAACGACCGTTCCACAGGTGCATGTTCATTAATTGTTTATGGTTAATTGAACAAGCATTGGAAACAGTGTTTAAACCCTTTACAATGAAGATCTGTGAAGTTATTTGGATTTGTACGATTGGATTTTTCTTAGAAATAAAAATGTTGCTGAGTTTCTATACATACATTTTGTCCATGAATGTGTAAAGCCTGTGTGTAGCCAACACGTGACCACATACTCAGCAGTACTACGTGTTCTAGATTTTGCCAAAGAACAGAGCCTCATCCTAAACATCGATACTCCTGTCAACGGCTGAGAGAGAGATGAGAGAGAGAATACCTCACATTCCTTCACATTGCTAGGGCAACTCTCATTGGCCCATTCTAGGCCCTGCGCTGGGTGGCATTGACAGTGACATGGGCTTATGATTGAGGTGTCGGTCATACCAGTTTAGCAAGGCCCAGGCACCCAATTAACAGTCATAGCCTCGGAAGTAGTTAGTGGGTGGGGGGAGGGGGTTACTAGGTGAAGAGTCACTGTCTATCTTGTATGCAGATACAGATGTGATTGATGATAGGGTTGAAATGCCAAAAATAATAACACATTGGACCTTCTCCTCTATTTATTTATTTTTGTTTATAGGGAAAAGTTAGGTGGTTTATTTTCCCCATAAACAACACCAAACAAACGCTATGTTTTTACAAAAGAAAAAAAATACTATTCTGTGTGTGACTTCATTTTGCTAACGTGGTTTATTAGGCCTACTCTGGTAGACAATTGTCATTTAAAACACATTACTAGTGAATATAACCTACCGTAAAATTCATAAAATGAATAGCCCAATAGCCTAATAGGCTAATTGTACTGGCTAATCGATTCAAAGCCAATCAAATAATGTTGCAAGTTTACAAATTAGTGCACTATGGCACAACATTGATGACCTATTAATTTAATGTCATCTTTCTCTGAAGCGTCAGGAGTTTGGAATAGTGGGGGGTGAACAACTAGTCCGCGTTTTGGAATCAGGGAAGTTTTTAAAAAACGAGGTCAAATCATGACGTCAGTGATCTTCAGGTCGGAGCATTAGAAAAATGCCCGAGTTTCCATCTTGAAATTCCGGTTGGAGCTCGTTTTTTTTTCTCGAATTCCATGTTATCATGAACGCACTGGTCGGAGATTTCCGAGTTCGCAGTTGTTTTGAACGCTGCATATGGATCGGGCATACCTTTCTCACCTGCGACACTCGGATTTTGACGATTGAGTGACGTGGTGCTACGATATGACAAATGGGAGGAAGCAAATTGGAAGGTTGCTAGAGATTTCGCATGTGAAAAATCTCTCCTTTCATACTGGCCACTGACTCGGATTATCCACGGTTTTTCAGGTGAGTTGTTCGTTATTTTATTGACAATGGGGAATAAATTAACATAATGCAAATAACTTCGATTGGTTGAAACGAATGTTTGATTTGCGAGAATTAATAGGATAATTGTTTGCATTTTCTCGGCTACAGTAACGTTAGGTATGTTTGTTTTGCTTCGCTTCCATTGAGTTTGATATTGCAGTAGGCTATGTTTGATCAATTACGGATCGACTTTCGAGTGTTTGTTTGTTTCCTTTGCTTTAAATTACTTAGGCCTATGTTTTAAAGTAAAACAACTAATCTATTTTTTTTTAGATTGGACACCTGGAACTTAAAATGTGCCGCCATATGAGATTTATGAAATTGAAGGGACTGCTGCCTTTTATCTTTATCAACATTTGAGGCCAAACTTTTCCTATGGTACAAAAGTCACAACAGTACTGTAATTAGTGTTCTGAGCACCAATTGCCCCCCTTGTTGTGACATTATTAGCCATCTGTGGCTTTAAAACGTTTGTGTGTTGACACGAGCGTGCACAAATCCAGGTGCCAAACTAGTTTTTCATCAATGTGCGTAATACAATGAGGATCTTGTGATCCAATGTTTGTTGTTTTTGCTATACATTGTTGCTTATTCTCGCGAAGACTCCTGAGTTAGTGAAAATTAGGCTATGTTTATTTTCAAGACATCTCAATCACTGCTTTTCACTCACCTTTGTGTTTTCTGCTCACCATCTTTATAGAAATGTATGTATCCAGGGCCGTCTTAATGCAGGGGTTTAACAGGGCTGAAGCCCCTGGACCCAGGCCCGTGGGGGGGCCCAAGAGGTAGCAAAAAAATAAAATCTAATAAATGAAAGGTGTGTATGTATGTATGTATGTATGCATGCATATATATGTATGTATGTAGATATATAGATTTTATTTTTTTACTGCAACCACCAACCACAGGAGGATTCAGGAGCCTCTCTCAATGAGTGTACATAAACAGCCTCCTGCTGCCACCCTACTACTCCTCAGATGAGGAGAGGTGGTAGGGGCCCACGTGGGTTACTGATTAATACAAAATAAACTGCATAACACTTTAGACCCCAATACAATTCTAGAATTCTGCTGTAGATTACTGAGGATTTTCAAGATAAAGCTACTTTTCTCACATTTCAAAAGGACATAGTTAAAAAACAAATGACAATTACAAGTTAACTTAGTTTAAAAGAGCACAACCTCTTCTTTGATATGATACCACATTCATGTCAATAACACTAATTTGGTATTCCATTGTGTAAAGACACTCACTATCAAAAAACGAACACAACAAAAAAGCTTAGAGTAGTTAACATTTTCACGGGTATGCTCCAAATATCTCTAACGGTCGCCCCAGCGTGAGTTTTTTAAATGTATTTATGTGATGTCAGAATGCACTCACTGTTCCAAAATGGGATTGTTACGCAACAGGACAGTTAACCTGCGCTGCCCTCAAACCAAGTCACGCTGCCTGCTAATTATCTATAGGCTGTTTGTCAATTTGTCAATTTCAAATGTTTATTTCAAGTTTTATTTTCTAACAACCGTTTGAATTGAGGTGTGTTCCGCCTCCTCATTAATTCACATAGAAGTAGCCCATTTCACTGTTATAGACAATTTATGTTTGAGGCTTTACTGAGCCGGACAAACTTCTCTCCGAGGAGAGCCCAAGCCCTTTCCCAGTGTTTCCGCAGATCAAGTATGCAGACATTTGTGCAGTCTTACACAAACTTTTTCCCCTGGCACATTTTCTGGCTGGCGCTCGCATTGCCTTTGTTGTTTTCCTTACAAATACTAACTTTGGACGTGTACGTTCCTATTAAAGGAAGTGCCTTATTTTCTGTATATCCTGTTTCTACTGTATCATAATGTTTTCAAGTACTGGTGACAAATGATGCATTCTGATTATTGCATAGATTATAATGTACACCTATGATGTGTGTAAAATACTTTTTTGAAGGTTGTACTGAGTATGATGCGCTAAGCTGTGTGGTGCTATGTTTGTTGACATTATACAATGCATTCTGGGTATCACGTAAACGTCTGTCAGACCAAAGATGTTATAATGAAATGAGGTGACTGAATGGTTCACTCATCTTTCGAGTAAACTTCCGGTAGTGAATGAAGGGAAGTGAATGATAATAGACGACACACCCCCTTCATCATGCATACTGCAAACAGATCAAACTCATCTAGTCTCCTCTTATTTTTGGTTGAAGCTAAAAAAAATTACATGGTGGCGTGTACAAACTACCCATCTTCGGATTACTTTCTATTTTTAGAAAGTGTTTTACTCAATTATTTAGATCAATGGTGAGTTCACCCGTGATGTGATGAATTGTAAATAGTAGTTGCTATTAGCTAATTCATATTGTTGTTTCTGTCAGCCAAGAGTTAGCTAAATATGACCGCTTGTGTTATGTCAATCTTTCCTCAGTTAGCGCTAGGACTAATGTAGCCTACATTTTCCATTTTGGATGATTGTGTATGTTGTCGCTACTTCTGTGAATGTCTGAACAGTGCATCCAAAAATAAACTGGTCACATTCAGGACATAACTTTGTAAGGACTGTGTTTGTGCAAACTGTTTCTGTGAAAAAAGTGTGGCCAGCTCAAACGCTGACTGATGCGTCAATCGAAGCTGGACGTTCTAAATAAGCGTTCTAATCACACCGGTTTGAGTGTACACTGCAGGAACCACTGTAGAATGATCACACCCATTTTGTTGGTATGTGTCAAAAGGGTTAAATTGTAGGAAATGTTACTAAATTACTCTCAATGTACCAAGTATAATATATTATACTTCTAAATATTTAAAAAACATATAAATAATTAAAGTATCCAAAATGTTACCAAAGGACAATATTCTGAAAGTATTTCAAAACCCACACAAAGTAGGCTATTTGATTGACAACGATTCCTACTTCTGTAAAAATGCAAACAACTATTCAAAGACCATTTCAAAATGTAGATAACATTTAGTACAGACTAAGCCTGACACAAAATGTAGAAATAGTAGGCTACTTGACAACAATTCAGTGAATTGGATGTGGTGGTGGACAGGTTGGTGTTGAACACCAGATTTAAAGAGTCTCCTACCACTTCCAAAAACAACTCCAAAACCCCTGCCACTGTCATTTTAGGCCCTGGCTGTGTGGTACAAGGGTGAATGGTGGGACTTGGCACAGACACACTCCATGGAAACGTAGGCTTCCCTGTCAGGTGTGCTCTCCCTCTGCTTCCTCCTCCTCCTCTTCCTCTCAATGTTCCTTTTCCTCTCCCTCCACTCTCCTCTCCTCCTCTTCCTCCTCGCTCCACATCTCTATCCCTCATATCATCTCTAACTTTTCCTCCCTGCCTTCTGCTGCTGACCCTTGACTCTACACATCACTTCCTTCACTTTCACTAGTGACTCTACACATCACTTCCTTCACTTTCACTGACCTAGTGGAACAGACTAACAGAGGGAGAGGGAGGAGCGGAGCAACAAATAGGATACAATTGTAGTCAGGAACATCATCTCATGCTCTCCCACTGTCTCTTTCATTCCTCTTTTTCTCAACCATACATATTCTCTTCCTAATAATCCCCTTTTAGGGGTTTCCATAATAGACTCCATTTTCTTCATATCATGCTTCTTTAGAACTGTCTAAAATAAATAATGGATTTATTGTGAAGGTGTAGGCTATATTACATGGAATTATTACATTTACGTCATTTAGCAGAAGCTCTTATCCAGAACGACTTACAGTTTAGTGAGTGCATACATTTTTTTCACACTGGCCCCCCGTGGGAATAGAACCAGCAACCCTGGTGTTGCAAGCGCCATGCTCTACCAACTGAGCTACACGGGACCTACACTTTTGAAAATGTAGATATTCCATAGGTCAGCATCAGTGGCTTGTAGGCTATGTGTGGAAGCCAGGAGATGCTAAATGTGTTTTATGTTAATTAATGGTCAATTACCGTGAGACCGACAGTTATTTGCTTGACAATCACCGGCTGAAGAAATTTCGTGACTGCAACAGACCTACATAACACAAACTTTGTATCCCTCATTTACTCAAGTGTTTCCTTTATTTTCTTGATTGCCTACAGTCGGGAAGGCCGCAATTTGGATTGTGTCCATAGACATATAATCCATAGAAGGGTTTTGGACCTCCAAGAGGTCACCTCTTACCCTGGCAATTTGAGTGTTAAACTCATGGGTACATACGCTAGCAATGGCTGCCAGTCCTGACTTGAATGGGAACTGCCATCTATGGATTATATTTCTATGGTTGGTTGCGGCTGTCTGTCTTTTGCAAATTAAAAAATAAAATTGCGTGAAAAACGTACAGTTTCAAAAGCAAATGCCTACCGCTGAAAAGAGAAGACTAATCTGTCTGTAGAACCAATATTTTTCCCTCTCAACTCCCAATGTTTTTGGCGAACAGCAGCGCTGTTTTTCAAAGTAGCTCATCTTGAGATAGGCTAATGCCAAGAGTAGCGCATCGGCCGTCACCATGAGTAGTAGCCTATGGCTTCATCTTCATCATTAGGTGAGTCAGTGTGCCACTGGAAGCTGTATTTAGTAGTCTACTGTAGCCTATAAAATATGAATGGGTGGAAAGGTGTGTGTATCTATATACAGTAGATGGATATCTATCTCTCCTCCTGATATTGTACAATCTGTGTCGCTTCATTGGCCTGAGCTGTTTTTTTTTATTTATTTTATTCAAGTCCAGATTGATCTGTCAGAGTTGCCACTCATTTTGGTCATTTGTGTGGGATTAAAATAGATTCAGCTAATGTCTTCTGTCATGGAAATGACAGAATTGCATTTAAATGCGTATTAGAAGGCCACCCAAAAATGTCGACCCTTCTAACAAATGTTCCCCATGTGTGGAAATCCTAAAAACGCCTCTGGTCAACTGTAGCCACATTGCAAATGTCATTATGGATTTATTATAAAGGGTATTTTTCTTCAACAGTCAATTTACAACGCACAGATTTGCTTTGTGCATGGATTTGTTTACAGAAAATGATGCTGTGCATGGATTTGTTTACAGAAAATGATGGTGTGCCGTGAATGGGGGCTATAAAAAAGTATTAATCCCCGGGGCCTATGATTTCTTAATCCAGCCCTGTATTACATTTACATTTTAGTCATTTAGCAGATGCTCTTATTCAGAGCGACTTACAGTTAGTGAGTGCATAAATTTTTTCTGACTGGCCCCCCGTGGGAATCGAACCCACAACCCTGCCGTTGCAAGCGCCATGCTCTACCAACTGAGCTACACGGGACCTGTATCTATCCTGTTACACTCTGCACTGAAACAACTGATTTAGAACTTGAACTTCCATGTCCTAGTCTTAGTAACATTCTATGGTAAAATGGTAACATTTGTATTGCACTTATATATTTACTTTTAGAAATATGAATATGTTGGCTATTAACACATTTCTGGCTCTTTAGTGCATATTTAGATCATTTTGTTTAGGAAGGTTGTCAGTCACTCTGTTATTGCCCTAGTAGGTGATAAAGGTGACAGTCCATACTTCCATCAGAATGTATGATATGAGTAATGCTGAATGTCTATGGTTTACATACTGGTTTACAGATGGCCAGCCAGGGTAAGCATTTAGGAGTGTTGCATCCCAGCCTTACTGAAGCTTAAATGCTTATGTTGGAAATCCGCCAAAAAAAGCATCCCACCTTAAAGAACCATAGATTTCTAAACCTTGAACTCAGTTGGCAGCTAGATCTATGGCTCTAGAGTAGTTGCCTTGTCTAGAAGGTGGAAAATCCCTGGTGTCCCAGTAGCAGCAGCAGTGTCACTGAGGCTGTAAGGGGCCCTGCCTGTGCCCCCATGTGTTGGTGCAGCATGCAGCTCAGTCACATTCCTGTCGGAGCACAGGAACCTGTCCGATCACCCTACGCCTCCAGCACATGATGCGGTGTCTCTGTCTCTCTCTCTCTCTCTCTGTCTCTCTCTCTCTCGCTGTCTCTCTCTGTCTCTCTCTCTGTCTCTCTCTGTGTCTCTGTCTGTCTCTCTGTGTCTCTGTCTGTCTCTGTGTGTGTTATGACCACATTTTCAGTCCGACTATTTTTAAAGGCTGAGAAACATTGTTGACATCTTACTCAAAAGGAGTAACTTTGTCTTGTTTTCTGGTTGAACGACATATTCCACCGTTTATTGTATACGTCAGTCCCTGTAACATTCTTCATACACCAGCCTAGTTATGACTTAGCATTAAGCTGACCAGAATCATGATGACAAGTCATTTGGTCTGAGAGATTCAGGAATGCCATTGTTTGATGGGTGTATTATTTCAAAGCCACCCAAGAGGGCTTGAGTGCAGTTTCAGTTGACTCACTGTAAACTGTGCAGAATTTTCATGCCAAATTTGGTCTCTCAATTCATAGCAGAATTCATGTAAATAATCAGCAACGGCAACTCATATTACTCCTTGTAGAATGAGACAATATAGTCTGAAAGTTGTTTGTGTGCGCCACCAATTGATGGAGCTACTGTAATCAAAATGGCCTCATCAGCAGAATCTAATCTGAAGGATATTGGAGTTTTTCTGGGGGGTTTTGTACTCTGATGCCCCCTCAGTCAACTTCCATGAAAAATACTCAACCTATTTTTCCTGACAAAAACAAATGACGATAACAAGAAGAGATGCCCTGGAAGAAAACAATTACAAATGTACTTTTCATTTTAGTTAACATGTAACGAAATGAGAATTCCACGTGAAACTAATGTACATTCAATTTGACATGGAAGCTCCTTTTCATCTGTTTTGTCCAATCATAAGCATGCATGGTTTAGCAGAATATTTCATGCAATCCTCTTATTACCTATTTGCCTATAACGTCTTTCTGTTGCGTGAGCTGCTTGAGCAAAGCTGGCTCTCCCACACATACTTCCCGGGAGGTCACTTTACTCCTCTCTCAGCCAGGACACTAATTGTAACTTACTTCAATTAGAAACAACCATTTATTTCATCATCTTTGTTTTCCTATAGGCCATTTTTGCTCTTATCACGTGGTCCTCTGTAGCTCAGCTGGTAGAGCACGGCGCTTGTAACGCCAAGGTAGTGGGTTCGATCCCCGGGACCACCCATACACAAAAAAAAAAAAAAAATGTATGCACACACGACTGTAAGTCGCTTTGGATAAAAGCGTCTGCTAAATGGCATATTATTTATTATTATTATTATTATTAGAAGCTATATTTTGCAATGTGCACTGTTATTCATCTGTTTTGCTGCTCTCGCAGTCTGCAAATGCAAGTTGTGCTTTCTTTTTCCCGATTGGAAAAACAAATGCTATTTTGCTGAATTTGTTTGTGACTAAAATGACTGACTAAAACTATACAAAAATTGTCAAGAGTTTGTCGACTGATAACTAAAACGAACAAAGGATTAAATTACTAAAATGTGAATAAGACTAAAAGTTATTTTAAGACTAAATCTAATATAGCTGCCAAAATTAAGTCTGTAACTAACAGGAACTTATCTTTGTTCCATCAATGGAATCTATCTACATCATCACCAGGCTAGGCAATAAAGGGTGATTTTTTTATTTAGCCTGTAGGACTAACTGAGATGAGGTCCCAGCCAGGTGACGTTGAATACAAAGCATTCAGGATTGTCTTCAATTCAGTTTGGCATCTGTGAACTTCAATGTTCTACCTTAAACAAGAAAATCCTTTCTCTAAGAACTGATCTGTTTATCGTATGGCTTCAAGGTCGGTAATCTTACTTCCATTTTGAGAGTTGTGTCCTTAAACATGCAGTCATCAACTACATTACCCAAACAGCGCAAAGCTATCACAGTTGACAGTTTCATTATTGATGTCCAGCCTGAATCTAGGCATCTCATTTGGTTGTCACTCAGAGTACGGTTTGCAACTGCACGTGGGGACAAAGATCGTACTTTTTGGAGAAATGTCCTCTGGTCTGATGAAACAAAACTAGAACTGTCTGGCCAAAATGACCATTGTTATGTTTGGAGGAAAAAGGGGGTTGCTTGTAAGCCAAAGAACACCATCCCAACCGTGAAGCACAGGGGTGGCAGCATCATGCTGTGGGGGTGCTTTGCTGCAGGAGGGACTGGTGCACTTCACAAAATAGATGGCATCATGAGGAAAGAAAATTGTGGATATATTGAAGCAACATCTCAAGACATCAGTCAGTAAGTTTTAAAGCTTGGTCACAAATGGGTCTTCCAAATGGACAATGACCCCAAGCATACTTCCAAAGTTGTGGCAAAATGGCTTAAGGACAACAAAGTCAAGGTATTGGAGTGGCCATCAAAAAGCCCTGACCTCAATCCTATATAAAATGTGTGGGCAGAACTGAAAAAGCGTGTGCGAGCAAGCAGGCCTACAAACCTGACTCCGTTACATCAGCTCTGTCAGGAGGAATGGGCCAAAATTCACCCAACTTTGTGGGAAGCTTGTGGAAGGCTACCCGACCGTTTCACCCAAGTTAAACAATTTAAAGGCAATGCTACCAAATAATAATTGAGTGTATGTAAGCTTCTGACCCACTGGGAATATGATGAAAGTAATAAATCATTCTCTCTACTATTATTCTGACATTTCACATTCTTAAAATAAGGTGGAGGTCCTAACTGACCTAAAACAGGGAATTTTTACTAGGATTAAATGTCAGGAATTGTGAAAAACTGAGTTTAAATGTATTTGGCTAAGGTGTATGTAAACTTCTGACTTCAACAGTATATTTGAGTTTAACCACAATATTTGTTGCATTATTTGGTCTGTCGTTTCTGGAGGTTTGCATTGAAATTGCAACCAACTTTCTATGGCTTGTTTTAGAAATAGTGATATTTGGGAAATTTCCTTTTCAAATAACTGAAAGTGCTAGTTTATAATCTGAATAAAGGGGAAAAGGCCATTCTTGAACATTGGGTGAGACAATGTTACTAATTTGCCAGAGAACCAGTTCGGATTTAAGTATAACTTTTGTATGACTGATGGGTCTAATGCTTTAATATTTAATCATTTCTGTCCTCCGAATTCATATTCATTATATAAATCGGCCCGTTTAATTTTGTCTGGCTTGCCGTTCCAAATCAAATGGAATATTTTTTTTCTCATATAATTCAAAAAACTGTTCGCTAGGCGTAGGCAAGACCATAAGCAAATAGGTAAAATGGGATAATACTAAAGAGTTAATCAGGATGATTTTTCCACAAATTGACAGGTATTTACCTTTCCATGGTAGCAAGATCTTATCTATTTTTGCTAACGTTCTATTAAAATGTATTGGAGTGAGATCATTTATTTCATTTGGGATATGTATTACGAGTATATCCACATCACCATCAGACCATTTTATTGGTAAACTACATGGTAATGTAAAGATTGTATATTTTAGTGATCCAATATGTAATATATTACATTTATCATAATTTGGTTGTAATCAAGAGATGTTAGAAAATGTATCTAGATCCTATATGAGGCTGTGGAGGGATTCAAGTTGTGGATTTAAAAGAGAACATGAATCGTCAGCGTACACACACTTTCCTGTTGGCTTAGATTCCAGAGGTGGCAATATCGTCTGCTATCATCCTCAGTAATTTTCCATTCAAGTTGTCAGACTCAGGTGGTTTGTCATTGTTAATAGACAACAATAATTCTCTCACCTCTTCCACACTCACTTTACGAAAAAAATGACAATACTTGTTTCATAATTTGGTCAGTTATGCATGGATGTGTCGGTTCAGAATTTTTTGTTAGCGTGTCATGCCGAATTTTGCTAACATATTAATCAAACAGGGTTTGAAAATAGACACAAACAAATACAAGAACATGTTTCAATATAATACACAACAAAAAAAAGTAGACTTTGGCTGTTGATGCCAAAGGCTTTCGACCGGCTTGTGTGGCCTTTTCTGTTCAAAACTTTGGAAGCGTTAAACTTTCCAGCTTAAATAATAAATTTCATAAAAATATTATATAAATATCCTAAAGCAAAAATATACACTAATATATTATCTGAAGAAATTGCCTTCGAAAGGGGCATGAGACATGGATGTCCTCTCTTCCACCTTCCTGTTTGCACTGGCAATTGAACTGCTTGCAGAAAGAATTAGACAGGACCCAAACGTAACAGGTAATGGGAAACATAAATATAAACAAAACTTATTTGCCGACGATCTCCTGATATACTCAGCTAATATTGATAATTCAATGCCCCCCCCCCCCCCCCCCTGTACATTTTTTTTTCTTCGGAATACTAAAATCTCAGGATATAAAATGAACAAATATATAAAGATAACTTCATCCCATTACTCAGCAACATGGAAGCAGGTCTAATTAAATGAAACAATCTCCCCATAAATCTTACATGTAGAATAAACCTCTTTTAGAATGGCATGGCTCCCAAAGTTTTTTTTAAAGTATTTATTTTCGGTAATACCAATTACCCAACCGAAGACATTCTTTAAAAAAAAGTATACTCTGCCATAAGACTTAAACAGCGAATGCAGCAGTGTAAAAACAAAATGGGGGGTGTTAATGCAAATATTCCGGGTGGCCGTTTGATTAATTGTTCAGCAGTCTTATGGCTTGGGGGTAGAAGCTGTTAAGGAACCTTTTGGACCTAGACTTTGCGCTCCGGTACCACTTCCCGTGAGGTAGCAGAGAGAACAGTCTAACTTTGCTGACTGGAGTCTTTGACCATTTTTTTGGCCTTCCTCTGACACCGCCTGGTATATAGGTCCTGGATGGCAGGAAGCTAGGCCCCAGTGATGTACTAGGCCATACGCACTACCCTCTGTGGCGCCTTGTGGTCGGATGCCGAGCTGTTGCCATACCAGTCAGTGATGCAACCGGGCAGGATGCTCTCGATGGTGCAGCTGTATAACTTTTTGAGGGTCTGGGCACCCATGCCAAATCTTTTCAGTCTCCTGAGGGGGAAAAGGTGTTGTCGTGACCTCTTCATGGCTGTCTTGGTGTTTTTGGACCATGATAGTTTGTTGGTGATGTGGACACTAAGGAACTTAACTCTCGACCCGCTCCACTACAGCCCCGTCGATGTGAATGGGGGCGTTCGGCCCTCCTTTTCCTGTAGTCACTGTTGTGTTGGATGCTATCAAGGGACTGAAGACATTCTTCCATGGAATAGGTTAACTCTGGAATACTAGTAGTTAAATCCAATCATTATGTAAATTGGTCTTTTTTAAAATAAACGTTTGTCTTTTTTTACTGTAGAGTTGTATCTGTTTGCTACTTTTGATAATCCCACATGCTGCTGGTTTGGTCTCTAATTTAAGCTTTTTCAGGAAAATATAGTTTTGACTGAAATTATAAATATGAGCGTGTTTTTGAAAATACTAGTGTGTTTGAAAATTGCTAGTAGTATCTGTGAATCATTTTGGATGTTGCATTGTCATATTCTTTGTTCAGTATTCTTGGACCTTGTCTACTACCGGTTTGTCCACCATGGTCTTTTTATAAGGCCAAGCCAACTATAACGTTGTGAGGGGGTTGGGGTGGATGATGTGAAAGTTCTTCTCGTGATCCGATGGCAAACTGCAGCAGGGGCAGCACACGTGAAGTGTGTTCCTGACACTTGAATGTCAAGAATTGAAGTCTTCCTCCTTAAGTCTATACTTATCTGATTGCTCAGGGTTGAAAATGGGACAGTTCAAACTTATGAAGCTGCCAAATGTGAAACCAGTCAAATGGCGGCACGTTTTTTGATGTCTCCTCACATTACTGTTCCTTTGTCTCCACAGAGCTGTGTTTCCTCCAATGAGAGAGAACCTTTCCGAAAAGCAGACTTACTTTTAGCGACGTTGTTCGTCCAATCGTAATTATGGACCCTTGGGTGTGCCCACCCTCACTCAACAGCAGCCAATCAGTGATGAGCAATCTGGACAAGTCTCCCGCTGGAGGATTCAAGGCCGGCCACTCAAGGAACGGCAGCGCTGGGTCATCACGCAACTTCCGCCAGGTAGTTTCTGAGTTGTGGGGTGTGCCTGTCTTTGTATCTGATGGGTCACCTCTCTACACCATAGTGCAACCAAAGATGTATATAACCACCACGAATATGTATATGGATGGATGCATGAAACCCACTTTGTGAGTATGAAGTTATTTATGGACCCACGCCCACAGAACTCCAGGCACTGGGAGGTGTTGGATGACCACATGGACATGGGTTCAGGGATCGGGTCAGGGCTGGACATGAGCATCCCTGGTATCTGTGAGGGTTTCCTGATGAAGAGGAGGAAGTACCCTATGAAGGGCTGGCACAAGGTAATGTGAAGGCTGTACTTGGCAAGCCAATTGAAGCGCAGTTGGCAAGCCAATTTAGTTCACTTCTGACTTCATGTGGTGTATTCACTATTAACCAAACGGAAGTAATTGGCTGAAACTCTGCTGTAAGGGACTAATCCAGGGTTTCACAAACTAATCTGAACCCCTCAAAAAATAAACTTGTTTTCATTGCAAAGTGTTTGTTTTTTTATGTTGCACAATGTTTTGCTACTGGTGTGCACTTATGAATACACCCCTGTCTAATATGGTTCTCTCTCTTCTTTCAGAGGTACTTCCTGTTGGACAAAGGGATCCTCAAGTACTCCAAGACACAGCAGGATGTATGTATTCACAATACACTACCAAAAACACAAATCCAAGTAACGAGTACAATCTTTCTGAAATCGGTCAGCGCCATATTGTAAAGGTTATAGGCTACGGAATGCTTGTTTATATACATATTTGACAATAAAGTGAGGGGTTTTCATCCATTGTAATGTTCTACTCGTCAGATCCGAAGAGGAAAGCTCCATGGCTCCCTGGATGTTAGCCTCGCTGTCATGTCCATCAACAAGAAGTCCAAGCGCATCGATCTGGACGGTGGAGACTATTTATACCACCTCAAGGTACACTGAGTGTACAAAACATTAAGAACACCTGCTCTTTCCATGACATAGACTGACCAGGTGAATCCAGGTGAAAGCTATGATCCCTTATTGATGTCAATTGTTAAAATCCACTTCAATCAGTGTCGGTGAAGGGGAGGAGATGGGTTAATTAAGGATTTTTAAGCCTTGAGACAACTGAGACATGGATTGTGTATGTGTGCCATTCAGAGGGTGAATGGGCAAGACAAAATATGTAAGTGCCTTTGAACGGTGTATGATAGTAGGTGCCAGGCGCACAGGTTTGTGTCAAGAACTGCAACGCTGCTGGGTTTTTCACACTCAACGGTTTCCTTTTCACATCTGTTTCTTATCCATCTATATCAGTTTCACTGCCATTAAATCCATAAGAAGTAGCATATTGTATTTGTTCCCCATTTTAATGTAATATTGTCAAATTCACTCTCCTGTTAGGCCAAGAGCAATGACTTGTTCTACATATGGCTGACCAAGCTGTGTGCCCATCGTGTCTTCAAGAAGAACGAGGCCCTGAGCGTCCACCACGGAGTCCTCCATGCCCTCACTATGGGCGACAGCACGTTGTTGCCAGCCATGGCCAGTCTAGCCCAGAGAAACCAAGCCGCAATGCCAGGCATGGTGAGTGAACAGAGAAACCGGGGCATGACTCAATGTTGTAGCACTGCAAGTAGCAGACCACCAAATACATTCTGGTCACCAAAATAGATTGTTATATTCTGAATAGAACGAGGACTTTATACAAATGGGCTTTGACTGACAGTTGACTACTCTTCTTTCTCTTTCCCTCTGTCCCCAAATCATGTTGTTCCAGTACCCTCACTACGCCAGCTCTGCCTCTGTCTACCAGGCTGAGATGGACATTCCACCCACAGCAGCCCCAGGGGTCAATGGCAAGGTGGCTGCATGGCTCCAGCAGACCCACCAGTCCGATACTTGCTCCCAAGGTAAGGTACTGCCATGGTGAAGCTAGGGAATCAAGGCTATGACTTCATAGTTCAGCGTTAAATGAATATCCAATTACTTTCAGAGCCAAGCTTTCGCGCCAAAGCTTTCTTAATAACCTTCTCTGACCCTTGACCCCCACAGAGCTTGCTCGTTCTCAGGTTGACTTGACTGAGTTGGCCCAGCTCATTCAGAGGCTCAATTGGCTGGAGAGTGGCCAGCAACCCATCTCCAACAGTGACCTAGAGCGACGAATCAACATGCAGGTAAGGTCACCACCCTAACCATTACTCCACAACCGCACATGCTGTATATGGTCAGTTCTCTATGAAAAAAATGTCACACCTGTAATTCTGAGGTGAGCGAGACATTGGAATATTAATTTAGTGGTTGGCTGTTCTTTATTCTGAGCATGTATCTATTCTACCTGTCTTTCAGAATCTGACACTTAATATCCCCAAGGCCAAGAAGGAGAGGAAGACTACGAACAAGATATTTGGTCACACTCGCACCCTGTCCGGAGTCGAAGCCCGTGGCATGGTATGTTCTCATGTCCTATACAGTTGGTATCATTATTATTATTTTTTTTTTTTGTATGAAAAAGTGGGATTGAAATAGATTTAATTTGATTTTTTTTTGTCATTGATGTACACAAAATACTCTTGTCAAAGTGAAAATAAAATCATACAATTTAAAAATTTAATTAAATGTAATGACTAAAATATAGTTATTGCATAAGTATTCACCTGTTTTGTTTAGGCCAGCCTAAATTAATTCAGGAGTAAAACGTAGCTTAACAAATCACATAAGTTACATGGACTCACTCTATGTGAAATAATAAGGGTTGACATGATTTTTGAATGACTACCCCTTTCCTCTGTCCCCAATACATGCAACATATGTAAGGTCCCTCAGTCAAGTACTGACTTTCAAACACAGATTCAACTACAAAGACCAGGGAGCTTTTTCGAAAGCCTCATAAAGAATGGCCGTGATTGGTAAATGGGTAACAATAACAAATCAGACATTGAATATAATTTATCTTTAAGCATTGTCAAGTTAATAATTAAGCTGTGGATGATGCGTTATACCACCTAGACACATCAAAGATGCAGTCGTCCTTCTGCACTGAGCTGAAGGACAGCAAGGAAACTGCTCAGGGATGTTTCCATGAGGATGTTGGTTAATATTTAGACTGGAGTTCTATGGCTGTGATGGGAGAAAACTGAGGATGAATCAACATTGTAGTGACTCTACAATGATGACCTAAATGACAGAGGGAAAATATGAATACAAATAAATATACAGAATACTAAAGTAAGGAATATACTTTTGGGCCTAAATGCAAAGCCTTATGTTTGGATCAAATCCAACACATCACTGAGTAACTGCCTCCTTATTTTCAAGCATGGTTGTGGCTGCATCATGGTATGGGTATGCTTGACATTGGCAAATATTGCGGAGTTTTTCAGGATAAAATTAAATGGGATGGAACTAAACGCAGGCAACAACTTGGAGGAAAACCTGCTTCAGTCTGCTTTATGCCAGACACTGGGAGAGGAATTCACCTTTCAGCAGGACAATAACATGCAACACAAGGCCAAATCTACACTGCTTACCAAGAAGACCGTAAATGCTCCTGAGTGGCCAAGTTAGTTTTGACATAAATCTATGGTAAGATTTAAATGGCTGTCTAGCCATGATCGCCAGCACCTTGACAGAGCTTGAAGAATTATGAAAAGAATAATGGGCAAATATTGCACAATCCAGGTATGCAAAGCTCATATAGACTTACTCAAGAAGACCCACAGCTGTAATTTCTGCCAAAGTTGTTTCTAACGACTCCGGGAGGTGAAGACTTATCTAATCAAGGTATATTAGTGTTTAATTTTTCATTAATAAAAAAGATGTCCTTCCACTTTGACATTAGAGTATTGTGTCAATCGTTGACAAAAAACAACAATTAAATCCATTTTAATCCCACTTTGTAACACAGTAAAATGTGAAGAAATCCAAGGAGCTCAATACTTATGATACCCGCTGTACAATACATTAGTCATTGGATATTAAAGTTTTCTGGACATTTCTGTGTCAGAATCCTCTAACTCTTCCACTTTCACCCACTGTTCCTGCATGACCCCTCTCATTTTTCATTTTCATTTATGGTTTAGGGACCAGTACAAACACATTGACACATTGAATAAACAACCTGATGGTTGCACTATAGTATAGAAAAACGCATCTCATCAGCTATAAATAAAGACGAGAATAAAACATTAACTCAACAATAGAGATTGTGGAGATTCTACAAAGTAATGCTAGTAACCTACAATTATATAAACTCATTTCCCGGCCGCGTCATGAAACATTTCGTGCACAGTTAGGCATCAAAGGGGCTTGTTTAAATTGAAGTGAAGGACAACTTCCTGTTGTAATTAGTTGGTTATCGTCTACAACATGGCATATGTCATCGGAGGAATGATTACCTAGCGAGCTAGCAACAGGCATGGTAAAATATCACAAATAGAGCTAGATAAAGACAGGAGAATAATGTACTTTTTGAGCATAATTATAACCATCAGTCTTGTGTTCATAGTCATCACTCACTCACTCACTATTACGTTTGTCAAGGTCCCGACATCAATGTAAAGCTATTCTGATACAGCTACAAGGCTTTTTGATGCTAGCATGTGCGTGCATCACTCAAACATGATGAAAAAAATGGCTCTACACATCCTTTCCCCTCTTCCTCCTCTCCCCTACTTTCCTCCCCCCTCTCCTCCCTCAGTTTACCTCCAGCCACCTGAGCACATCATCCAACCACCTGAGTGTGGGAGTCCCTTCGGTGGTGTCCATCCCAGACTATGTGTACTCTCAGCTCTCCAACCCTCTCATAACCTCTCCTGAAGCCAAGAAGATCCAGCAGGACATCTGTGCTGTGTCCCATAGGGGTAAGCGGGGGGTGTTACAAGGTTTGGGGGCTCATTCGATGGGGTGTAAGGTTAAAAACGTCCCACATAGGAATGTCATGTGTCGATCTGGCATAATGAGGCTGATTCTGCAACATAAATTACCTATGTAGACCACTGCAATCCAGTAATAATTTACTTACTTTAGTTACTTAGGGATTTATGTTGGTATGGATGAATGAAACATGAAATCAAATGAAAATGACATTTGTCTGCTGTAATCTTCTCAGTTCATGCGTCTCTCAAGTCCATCCACGAGGTGCTTGCGCTGGAACGTGAGCGGATCCGACAGGCTTGGACCGGTCCAGACCTACGATTATCCACCTCCAATCAACTGGCCACCCTGTGCAGCACACTGGCTGAGGTAAGAGGCCTGCCCTGGACACGGACACACGTATACACACACACACTGAAACGTACATCCTACTATACACTGAGAACATAACCGATTTGTTAATGACTCCAAAGGAGAGACCTACATTGCTTTTAGTTTTTATTTTGGAAGTAAGAAGAACAGGTAGAGACCTAGCGAACAATAGACGGGGCTGATTTTACATTTAGTCAATAACACTGTGGTCTCTGTTTTAAACACACACAGCAGAGGTTTCTATGGGCCACACCTCTTTTCACTCTCGCTCTCTCCTTCCAAAATAAATTCCCATCTCAGCCTGCTGTTGTTCAGGTGTGTGAAACCAGCCAGAACTGGTTTGGGCTGTTTGGGGTTGGGACATCTAGGTACTCTAGGTAGTGCCCATCAGGGGCAGAACCACTCCTCCCTGTTTCCCTGTTTTGAGCCTGCCTGGATGCAACAACAAAATCATTTTCAAATGTAAAGACACTTGTTCAAACAGAGGGAAATTGTTAGATTTCTCTTGGTGAAACAACTAAAACCTCCCACAAACTAATCTATTTGATGCGAGTTACTCGATGTTCTTGAACTAAACAAATTACTATGAAAACGGAACTAGGATAGAACGCTGCATAAATTGTCTTGTGCTGGATGGAACTGACAAAGCTGACCGAGTTCTGAGGAAATCCGAGAGGGAAAACTTCCACCAAATGTTCACACTGTACATTTTGTCCCACTTACTTGCATGTGGACCAAGGTTGATAAATAATGTGACAATGGGAGGTTTCAGAAATGGGAAATGACCTTAATATTGTGCTTGCTTTTCATACAATTCTCTACAGTATACTAATAAGTCACACTTTTGTGTATCCAGCTGGAGGTGCAGTCTTGCCAGACCAAAGTTCATTCCCTGTCCCTTTCCTCTGGTTCCACGGGGGGTTCCAAGGAGTCCTACAGCACTGTGCGTCAGGACCAGGTATGTCTTAAGCTGCCAACCCCCACTCAACAAGAGGCAGGCTGCCACTTCTTTCTGAATGTCTCTGCGTGTCTGGCTGTGTACTGTATGTCTTTCTGTTTCTGTGTTTGTGCCTGTATGCATGGGATTCTATATCAAATGAGCACAGTTTTCTTCCTTAACTCTCTTTTGTAAGAAATGACTGACATTACTTTTATCCATTTGAAAGAATTGTTCATTTTGTATGCTTCCTGTTAACTATAATCTTCCTCTTCCCCCTCTCCTCAGAATGCTGAGAAGACGCCCTCTACAGGTCACTCTGTGCAGCGCACCCCCTCGCTGGCCGACTCCATGGCCGAGTACTATGACGCCAGAGATGTCATCGTCTGTGAGAACTCCTCAGAAAACGGAGAAGAGGAGTCTGATGAGTCCGGGCTGAGTGACGTCACCACCACCAGTAACTCTGAGCCAGACGAGGTCCATGGTGAGCGGCCACTCTTTGGATATTACTGTTCAAATGTGGTCATAGAAGTAGAATGACTAGAACGGACGCACTAAAGATGTCTTCTATAATATTGTTTGAGCAGTCCTAATATACCTTGAGAATGCAGTTTGGTCTATGTGGTCCATTTGAGGTTTTGTCTTGAAAAATAAATAACAATATGCATTTGATTTGTTTTAAATTCAGCAGTATCTAGTAAAGCTGGGACGATATACCGACCGAACCGAGGACGTTTTACTGATATCGATTATAACGATAAGTAGCCTTTACTAGAGGAATGTGTAGTTTGAAATGAAATGTCTGCTATTGTTAACAGGACAATTGATGGCCACAACATTCAAAGTAGTAGTTTTAAGGGTAATATTTAAAAAAAGTAACTGGTGCACATTAATGGTGTTAACTTGTCGTTCAATTTATCGTTATCGTGATAATTCAGTAATTATATCGTAATATGGATTTTTGTCCATATCGCCCAGCTCTATCTAGGTAGTTATACTTATAAACTCGGCTGACACCAACGTTGGGTGTATATATGTCATCTGTGTACAAATGTTATTTTATTACGTTTTCTGAATATAGCTTCCACTTCGCCTGCAGTGGTAGTATCACCGGACCAACCGCAAACAAAAGGTATTTTGGGACTGATCAAACTGAAGTATCGGTGGAGTGGTGGTGAATTGCGGCCATATTGGAAGTCCCATATGGATCATTTAATTAATTGATGCGCATAATTTATTTAAAAAGGTATATTTTTCAATGTTGTACATGCAACCATATTGATTTGACCCAGAAACATCCCAATAGTCTACTCATTCTATTACTATGATTTTATAATGACTCTTAATCTTGTTCCTCTTTGTCCTGCTGAGGTGTCTCTTGGGTTTTGTGGGACTGGTGCCACTTTAACAAATGTATTGTTGTCTAATCTGTATAGATATTTTATTATTTAAACTTCATACCCTCCACCTCAATCTAACATTCAATTATAATTTGGATGATGGAGAAATCGAGACTCTAATGTCATGTCTTTACTTAATTTAGCCTCCCCTTTCACCATCGTCCTTCACTTGACAGCTTTGGGCCTTCAGACATTTTAAAGGGACGTTTTAGCAATGAAGCCTTGATTTGATTTGACAATTTAAAATGCATAAAAAAACCACACCAGGCAACAAATGCATGTACCAAAGATTGCTGAGTCAAACGATTTGTTTCCATTGTGGTCCTCTAATGCAGGGTTACCCAACCCTGTCCTTGGAGAGCTACCCTCCTGTAGGTTTTCGCTCCAACCCCAGGTGTTACTAACCTGATTCATCTTATCAACCTGCTAATTATTAGAATCAGGTGTGCTAGATTAGGGTTGGAGCAAAAACCTACAGGACGGTAGCTCTCCAGGAACAGGGTTGGGCAGTCCTGCTCAAATGGTAGCCAAGTGGCTGCAGGGCGAAACAAGAGACATTGGCACTCTGTGGTATACATTCAATCATCCAACATGTCTGTTGTTGACCTTTTATCTACTTAAGATAAACTTGTGGATACCATTTTTCTGTCTGAGTCCAGTATGAAGTTAACTGCCAAAGTAAAAAACTTAATAGGGCGCTGGGCCACCACGAGCCGGCAGAACTGCTTCAATGCGCCTTGGCATAGATTCTACAAGTGTCTGGAACTCTATTGGAGGGATGTGACACCATTCTTCCACAAGAAATTCCATAATTTGGTGTTTTGTTAATTGTGGTAGAAAACGCTGTCTCAGGTGCCGCTCCAAAATCTACCATAAGTGTTCAATTCAACCTGGTGTCAGAGCATTTCATATTATTCTGTATGTAAATCCAAGACACTCCATTTAGTATGATATGTTACGTTTCGTATGGTATGTATTCATTTGTGGAATCCATCCCCCATTTCGTATGGCATGTTACGAATTAGAAAAACGTATGATGTTACGATTTCTAGTTAGGTGGCTAACGTTATTTAGCTGGCTAATGTTAGCTTGCTGACTAATGTTAGCTAGGCTAGGGGTTAAAGTTAAGTTTAGGAGTAGTTAAAGTCGCTAAAATGCTAAAGTTGTTTGTGATGAGATTTGAACTCGCAACCTTTTGAGTAGCTCAGTTGGTAGAGCATGGCGTTTGCAACGCTAGGGTTGTGGGTTCGACTCCCACGGGGGGTCAGTATGAAAAATGTATGCACTCACTAACTGTAAGTCGCGCTGGATAAGAGCGTCTGCTAAATGACTAAAATGTAAATGTAACCATACCAAACATAACATACTAATTTGAGTGTCCCGGATGGTAGACATCGTTTTTAATGCTCATCAAACCATTCAGTGACCACTCGTACCTTGTGGATGAGGGCATTGTCATCCTGGAAGAGGCCACTCCCATCAGGATAGAAATGCTTCCATAGGTTGAAGGTGATAACTCAGAATTGCTGTGTATTTACTGGCTGTTACCTTGCCCTCTAAGGTGTTGAGTGGACCCAAACCATGCCAGGAAAATGCACCCCACACCATAAGAGCCGCCAGAATCCTTCACCTTCAAGTGTTTCCTTTATTTTGGCAGTTACCTGTAGTTTTGCCAGCCAATTCTAACTAGTGTTAGCGCAATGACAAAGTCTACATGAACAGCTAGCATACTAGCTATTCCCATAGACTTCCAGGCATTGCGCTAACGTGATTTGATAACTTCTTTCAAACTGAATGCAGAGACATAAAAATGGTATCCACGAGTTCATCTGACCCTCCCTTTAAGGGATGGCTCTTGTGAGTTCAGGCTTTCAAGTTGGGATTTTGCCCTAAGTGCTCAGGTGTAATCGTAAAAAAATAAACGTGAGATTTAATAGAAAATGCATAGAATTCCATCTAACCTTTGTCGTACGCCCTCTCCCCCTGGCAGCCTCTGCCACCCTGAACTACCGCACTAGCGTGTCCAGAGCCCCAGACATGGTCAGCACCGTGCCCACCAACACAGGCCGCCGCACCGTCCTGCCCGCCAACTGTGTCGACAACAGCCACATTGGCATCATGACCATCCTGTACAACAACATTGGCAAGGACCTGTCACGAGTGTCCATGCCCTGTGGCCTCAACGAACCTCTGAACCTGCTGCAGAGGGTAAGCGAAGAGCTGGAGTACTCTGAGCTTCTGGACATCGCCAACCTCACAGAGGACCCCTTCGAGAGGATGGTAAGGCGGCCCGCCACATGCCTGACCTTAAAAAGAAGCAGCTCAAGTATAGGTTTGTGCTGCAATACCAGTGTTGGTCCTGATTTCAAGTGAATTGTTACGCCTGTAGAATTGCATAGTTGAAATCAGAAAAACGGTCTTGGTCTCAAGGTCTGCTTTCTCAAATCAAATGTTATTGGTCACGTGGCGGATACAACCGGTGTAGACTTTACCATGAAATGCTTATTTATATATATATATATATATATATATATATATAACACATACACATACACATACACAGTGGGGAGAACAAGTATTTGATACACTGCCGATTTTGCAGGTTTTCCTACTTACAAAGCATGTAGAGGTCTGTCATTTTTATCATAGGTACACTTCAACTGTGAGAGACGGAATCTACAAAAATCCAGAAAATCACATTGTATGATTTTTAAGTAATTAATTTGCATTTTATTGCATGACATAAGTATTTGATACATCAGAAAAGCAGAACTTAATATTTGGTACAGAAACCTTTGTTTGCAATTACAGAGATCATATGTTTCGTGTAGGTCTTGAACAGGATTGCACACACTTCAGCAGGGATTTTGGCCCACTCCTCCATACAGACCTTCTCCATATCCTTCAGGTTTCGGGGCTGTCGCTGGGCAATACGGACTTTCAGCTCCATCCAAAGATTTTCTATTGGGTTCAGGTCTGGAGACTGGCTAGGCCACTCATGGACCTTGAGATGCTTCTTACGGAGCCACTCCTTAGTTGCCCTGGCTGTGTGTTTTGGGTCGTTGTCATGCTGGAAGACCCAGCCACAACCCATCTTCAATGCTCTTACTGAGGGAAGGAGGTTGTTGGCCAAGATCTCGCGATACATGGCCCCATATATCCTCCCCTCAATACGGTGCAGTCGTCCTGTCCCCTTTGCAGAAAAGCATCCCCAAAGAATGATGTTTCCACCTCTATGCTTCACTGTTGGGATGGTCTTCTTGGGGTTGTACTCATCCTTCTTCTTCCTCCAAACACGGCGAGTGGAGTTTAGACCAAAAAGCTCTATTTTTGTCTCATCAGACCACATGACCTTCTCCCATTCCTCATCTGGATCATCCAGATGGTCATTGGCAAACTTCAGACGGGCCTGGACATGCGCTGGCTTGAGCAGGGGGACCTTGCGTGCACTGCAGGATTTTAATCCATGACGGCGTAGTGTGTTACTAATTGTTTTCTTTGAGACTGTGGTCCCAGCTCTCTTCGGGTCATTGACCAGGTCCTGCCGTGTAGTTCTGGGCTGATCCCTCAACTTCCTCATGATCATTGATGCCCCACGAGGTGAGATCTTGCATGGAGCCCCAGACCGAGGGTGATTGACCGTCATCTTGAACTTCTTCCATTTTTGAATAATTGCGCCAACAGTTGTTGCCTTCTCACCAAGCTGCTTGCCTATTGTCCTGTAGCCCATCCCAGCCTTGTGCAGGTCTACAATTTTATCCCTGATGTCCTTACACATCTCTCTGGTCTTGGCCATTGTGGAGAGGTTGGAGTCTGTTTGATTGAGTGTGTGGACAGGTGTCTTTTATAAAGGTAATGAGTTCAAACGGGTGCAGTTAATACAGGTAATGAGTGGAGAACAGGAGGGCTTCTTAAAGAAAAACGAACAGGTCTGTGAGAGCCGGAATTCTTACTGGTTGGTAGGTGATCAAATACTTATGTCATGCAATAAAATGCAAATTAATTACTTAAAAATCATACAATGTGATTTTCTGGATTTTTGTTTTAGATTCTGTCTCTCACAGTAGAAGTGTACCTATGATAAATATTACAGAACTCTACATGCTTTGTAAGTAGGAAAACCTGCAAAATCGGCAGTGTATCAAATACTTGTTCTCCCCACTGTATATTATTATTATTTTTTATTTATTTTTTCACCTTTATTTAACCAGGTAAGCCAGTTGAGAACAGGTTCTCATTTACAACTGCGACCTGGCCAAGACAAAGCAAAGTAGTGCAACAAAAACAACACAGAGTTACATATGGGGTAAAAAAAAAACATAAAGTCAGAAATACAACAGAAAATATATATACAGTGTGTGCAAATGTAGCAAGTTATGGAGGTAAGGCAATAAATAGGCTATAGTGCAGAATAATTACAATAGTATTAACACTGGAATGCTAGATGTGCAAGAGATTATGTGCAAATAGAGATACTGGGGTGCAAAGGAGCAAATTAAATAACAATATAGGGATGAGGTAGTTGGGTGGGCTAATTTCAGATGGGCTGTGTACAGGTGCAGTGATCGGTAAGGTGCTCTGACAACTGATGCTTAAAGTTATTGAGGGAGATAAGAGTCTCCAGCTTCAGAGATTTTTGCAATTCGTTCCAGTCATTGGCAGCAGAGAACTGGAAGGAATGGCGGCCAAAGGAGGTGTTGGCTTTGGGAATGACCAGTGAGATATACCTGCTGGAGCGCAGACTACGGGTGGGTGCTGCTATGGTGACTAATGAGCTAAGATAAGGCGGGGATTTGCCTAGCAGTGATTTATAGATGGCCTGGAGCCAGTGGGTTTGACGACGAACATGTAGTGAGGACCAGCCAACAAGAGCGTACAGGTCACAGTGGTGGGTAGTGTATGGGGCTTTGGAGACAAAACGGATGGCACTGTGATAGACTACATCCAATTTGCTGAGTAGAGTGTTGGAGGCTATTTTATAAATGACATCGCCGAAGTCAAGGATCGGTAGGATAGTCAGTTTTACGAGGGCATGTTTGGCAGCATGAGTGAAGGAGGCTTTGTTGCGAAATAGGAAGCCGATTCTAGATTTAACTTTGGATTGGAGATTCTTTATGTGAGTCTGGAAGTTGAGTTTACAGTCTAACCAGACACCTAGATATTTGTAGTTGTCCACATACTCTAGGTCAGACCCGTCGAGAGTGGTGATTCTAGTCGGGTGGGCGGGTGCTGGCAGCGTTCGATTGAAAAGCATGCATTTAGTTTTACTAGTGTTTAAGAGCAGTTGAAGGCTACTGAAGGATTGTTGTATGGCATTGAAGCTCGTTTGGAGGTTTGTTAACACAGTGTCCAATGAAGGGCCAGATGTATACAAAATGGTGTCGTCTGCGTAGAGGTGGATCTGAGAGTCACCAGCAGCAAGAGCGACATCATTGATATACACGGAGAAAAGAGTCGGCCCAAGAATTGAACCCTGTGGCACCCCCATAGAGACTGCCATAGGTCCAGACAACAGGCCCTCCGACTTGACACACTGAACTCTATCTGAGAAGTAGTTGGTGAACCAGGCGAGGCAGTCATTTGAGAAACCAAGGCTATTTAGTCTGCCAATAAGAATGCGGTGGTTGACAGAGTCGAAAGCCTTGGCCAGGTCGATGAAGACGGCTGCACAGTACTGTCTATTATCAATCGCGGTTATAATATCGTTTAGGACCTTGAGTGTGGCTGAAGTGCACCCGTGACCAGCTCGGAAACCGGATTGCATAGCGGAGAAGGTACGGTGGTATTCGAAATGGTCGATGATCTGTTTATTAACTTGGCTTTCGAATACTTTCGAAAGGCAGGGCAGGATGGATATAGGTCTGTAGCAGTTTGGATCTAGAGTGTCACCCCCTTTGAAGAGGGGGATGACCGCGGCAGCTTTCCAATCTCTGGGGATCTCAGACGTTATGAAAGAGAGGTTGAACAGACTAGTAATAGGGGTTGCAACAATTTCGGCGGCTAGTTTTAGGAAGAAAGGGTCCAGATTGTCTAGCCCGGCTGATTTGTAGGGGTCCAGATTTTGCAGCGCTTTCAAAACATCAGCTGTCTGAATTTGTGTGAAGGAGAAGCGGGGGGGGCATGGGCAAGTTGCAGCAGAGGGTGCAGAGTTGGTGGCCGGGTTAGTGGTAGCCAGATGGAAAGCATGGCCAGCTGTAGCAAAATGCTTGTTGAAATTCTCGATTATTGTAGATTTATCGGTGGTGATAGTGTTTCCTAGCCTCAGTGCAGTGGGCAGCTGGGAGGAAGTGCTCTTATTCTCCATGGACTTTACAGTGTCCCAAAACTTTTTGGAGTTAGTGCTACAGGATGCAAATTTCTGTTTGAAAAAGTTAGCCTTTGCTTTCCTGACTGCTTGTGTATATTGGTTCCTAACTTCCCTGAAAAGTTGCATATCGCGGGGGCTATTTGATGCTAATGCTGTACGCCACAGGATGTTTTTGTGCTGGTCAAGGGCAGTCAAGTCTGAGGAGAACCAGGGGCTATATCGGTTCTTAGTTCTGTATTTTTTGAATGGGGCATGTTTATTTAAGATTGAGAGGAAATTACTTTTAAGGAACAACCAGGCATCCTCTACTGACGGAATGAGATCTATATCCATCCAGGATACCTGGGCCAGGTCAATTAGGAAGGCCTCCTCGCTAAAGTGTTTTAGGGAGCGTTTGACAGTGATGAGGGGTGGTTGTTTGACCGCGGACCCGTTACGGACGCAGGCAATAAGGCAGTGATCGCTGAGATCCTGGTTGAAGACAGCTGAGGTGTATTTAGAGGGTATGTTAGTCAGGATGATATCTATGAGGGTACCCATGTTTAAGGATTTAGGGTTGTACCTGGTAGGTTCGTTGATAATTTGCGTGAGGTTGAGGGCATCTAGCTTGGATTGTAGGATGGCTGGGGTATTAAGCATATCCCAATTTAGGTCACCAAGCAGTACAAACTCAGAGGATAAATGGGGGGCAATCAATTCACATATGGTGTCCAGGGCACAGCTGGGGGCTGAGGGGGGTCTGTAGCAAGCGGCAACAGTGAGAGACTTATTTCTGGAAAGGTGGATTTTTAGAAGTAGAAGCTCAAACTGTTTGGGCACAGACCTGGATAGTATGATGGAGCTCTGCAGGCTATCTCTACAGTAGATTGCAACTCCATCCCCTTTGGCAGTTTTATCTAGACGGAAAATGTTATAGTTGGGGATGGAAATTTCAGAATTTTTGGTGGCCTTCCTGAGCCAGGATTCAGACACTGCTAGAACATCAGGGTTGGCAGAGTGTGCTAACGCAGTGCATAACTCAAACTTAGGAAGTAGACTTCTGATATTTATATGCAAGAAACCAAGACTTTTGCGATTACAGAAGTCAACAAATGATAGCTCCTGGGGAGTAGGAGTGATACTGGGGGCTACAGGGCCTGGGTTAGCCTCTACATCACCAGAGGAACAGAGGAGGACTAGAATAAGGATACGGCTAAAGGCTTTAAGAACTGGTCTTCTAGTGCGTTGGGTACATAGAATAAAGGGGGCAGATTTCCGGGTGTTATAGAAAAGATTCAGGGCATTATGTACAGACAAGGATATGGAAGGATATGAGTAAAGTGGAGGTAAACCTAAGCGTTGGGTAACACTGAAAGAGATAGTATCTCTAGAGGCATCAATTGAATCGGTCTCTGAGTGTATGGGTGGAGGGACGAAGGAGCTAACTAAGGCAGGTTTAGCTAGGCTGGGGGGTCTACAGTGATATAGTACAATTAGAAATAACCGAAACAACAATAAACTAACCATGTTTGGGCTGAGGCTAAACGTAAACAGGATGTAGTACCGTAAAAAGGAACAGTCCAGCAGATATCAGCTGTATAGCTGAGTTATCATAAGGTCCGGTGGTGAAGTGCTAGTGAGTAAGAGGCCACGGCTAGCGTGTGCTACGTCCGTTTTGTTGTAGCCAGCTGGTAGCGAAGAATCCGGAGTTAAAGGTCCAGTGATTCCTGCGGAAAAACTGATATGTTCTGGGTCGATAACGCGCAGTGCTGACTGGCCGAATATCCGGTGATCAAAGTCCAGTGATTAAAATTAATCCAGCGGGGAAAAAAAAAATCAAATATGCATGCATGCAGCAGCGTATGTGAAAGTCTGTTGTGTGTGGGTAGAGTCTGAGTGTGCATTAGAGCCAGTGCAAGAGAATCGGTGCAAAATAAACTACAAACAATGAATGTCAATGTAAGTTTCAGAGTTAGCATGTAAAATACTGTATATCATGGTTCTTACATATAGTAAGCCTTTTGTCGATTTTGGGGTAGCAGTTTGCTTCCGGTGCCATTTGATATTGTTGATGGGTGTAATCTCACTCATCCACTTTCCCATCCCTTATTTTTCATGAAGCTATACATTGGAGTTTTCTCTATCTCCGGCTATGCCTGGGCCACCTGGCGGAACCGCTACAAGCCCTTCAACCCCGTGCTGGGAGAGACTTACGAGAGCCACCGCAAGGAACGTGGCTTCCGCTACGTCGCTGAGCAGGTAGGACTTGAATAATCCTGACCCAGAATCATCCTAGATACCATCTACAAAGCAAGTAACCCCTAAAACTGCTCCAGGGTGACTTCCACTGAAGATTCTGTTATTTAATGGTTTCTTTCTGTTCCCAGGTCAGCCACCACCCGCCCTGCTCTGCCGTGCACGCCGAGTCTGAGAACTTCACCTTCTGGCAAGACCAGCGATGGAAGAACAAGTTCTGGGGAAAGTCTTTGGAGATCATCTCCTCTGGTCCAGTGAATGTCAAGTTGCCAAAGTGAGTGTTATGCTAATTCCATTATGATTATTTGACCAAATAAAGAAGGAACGTGATCCGTTGTTCAAAGTGCAAGCTTAAGGACAGTGTTTTGATTGAGCTGATTTGAAAAGGCATTAGCTTGCCAAATGAGCTCTACTAGCTGTAACATGTTTGAAAGTATAATTTACTGTGTGCTATTCAATGAAAGGTTCATAGTATTGAAACCGACTCCAGTGTCCATTAATTTCAAGAGTGCACGTCTCCATCCAGTTGTACTAATCCCATGTTTTTTTTCTCTCCCTCCACCTTCTAGGTATGGAGATCACTATGAGTGGAACAAGGCGGTGACCTGCGTCCACAACGTCCTGAGTCAGCAGAGGTGGCTGGAGCACTACGGAGAGGTGACCATCAGAAACACCAAGAGTGACATCTGCACCTGCAAGATCTCCTTTGTCAAGGTGAAACCCCTGCCCGGTGCCCACAGAACATAAAGCTTTATTGAAGGGTGACCCATAATGCATCAAATAAACGCTAAACTGTCTGAATGGGGTCTAGACATTTTGTGAAATCTTCAAAGCTTTACATATGGAAGTACCTACTAAGTTGCCATTGACACGTCCCCCTTTCTCTCTCCTGCAGTCCCGCTACTGGACCTCCGACACCAGTAAGAACGAGGTGCAGGGCCAGGTTCTGAACCGAGCGGGAGAGGTGGTCCACCGTTTCGGTGGGCTGTGGCACGAGGGCATCTTCTGTGATACCCTGCCTAACCCACAGTGCATCTGGAAGCCCAGTGAGTACTGCTATTACTTGAATAATCTCTTATCCGCTATGTACGATAATCCTAATCTCTAATACGATCTCAATATTATAGTTTATCCTATAAAATTGTGTAATCAACACCATTGTGCCTATTATATTTTCCCTAATCCATATTATTTATATCTTGTGATAATCTTGCAAGATTATTATGTTTTCCTCAATCCATGAGTCCGTAATCCACTCTATAGTACCAGCACAATGGCCTCATACAGTACCCTGTTTCTCCCATCTCCAGACACTCAGCCTGATGACCACTTCCAGTACTACGGCTTCGGTCGCTACGCCAGGGAGCTCAATGAGCTTACTCCTGAACTGAAGAAGGTCCTGCCTCCCTCAGACACTCGCTATAGGCCAGACCAGAGGTGAGACCACCGTTCAGCCTGCTCAGTAATGCATACATAGAGGATGTTTAGCCATGTACACATAATTAGATTTGTCAAATGCATTGTAAGTAGGGCTAGGAGTATTTCTTGAACATGTGATGTAACCAGGAAAAACTCTGGGTCCTGTACAGTAGGTCATGTAGGTGGTATCATTCAGTAACATTAACTTCCTCAAATGCCAGAGAGCTGTGTTCTGCATTGATGTGACGCCACATCCAATGTAGTTGTGTGAGATGGTACTGTACACACAATTGACCCTGTTAACACATTTGAAGCTCTCATGCAGAGTGTAGCTGAATCTCTTATCTCTCCAGTATTCTTTCCCCATAGGATCCTGGAGGAGGGAGATGTAGCTGGGGCTGACAGAAAGAAGGAGGAAGTAGAGCAGAAACAGAGGGACCGACGAAAGGAGCTGGCCAAGAAGGGAGAGGAGCACGTGCCTCGTTTCTTCAGGTGAGTCTCACCAACCATCCCTTCCTGCCTTACGCAATCAAAGAGCATTTATTGTAGAAATGGCAAGGTAGTGGTCACCAACCCTGCTACTCAGGGTCTTTATGATTAGCTGAATCGGGTGTGTTAGGACAGGGTTGGAATAAAAGCCTGCACCTGTAGCTTTTCCAGGACTTGAGTTGGTGACCACTGACATGACGTGTATTCATGCAGTGTCTGTGCTTCCTTGAAGGCCTCTATTGATGCCCTTTTTTTAAAGGTTAACTTGCACTAGAAAGTAAATACTCTTCCCTCCTTCAGGAAAGAGATGGATGCGGCAGGGAATGAGATCTGGCTGAGCAACGGAACCTACTGGAAGATCCGCGAGCAACCAGGCTTCGCCAACACTGAGAACTTGGATCTGTGGTGTTGAGTAGACCTGGCAGAGCCTCCTGTCATTTTGGCTTCATCATAGACTATTACAGCCCAATGACTCTACTGGATGCAGATACTAAAGTTCCACTGAGAGGGAATAGGAGAGGTGGGAAGGGAGTTTTGGCTGCATGGATGAATCATTCCAGGGTGACTGTCTGCCATGGAGAGAGGACATGTCAACATCGAGTAGATGAGGACCGCTTTGGATCTTTTCCTTCAAGTCTTTGATGTTCCCACATTGATGCTGATCCTCCACACACCAGTAACCGCTCTGGTGTCCGCAAATGTAAACTGCCTTGAAAATAACCAGATTTAAGTTGGTTCATGCATTTTTAACTGCCAAGTTTACTGCATTAGTGGTCTGAGATCCAACATAGCGTTTTGAATGTTATAGAAATGCATGATGCTTTTGTCAATTTTAATATATATATTTAAACACTTTTACTTATTTACTTTTTAGGTCTATATGCAAATGTGTTTCAGTCAATTTGTGATATCAAATGCTCACTCTATAAAGGGGAACTAACCGGGCAGGGGATTGTTTATAAGACTGCTGTGGATTAATTGGGTTTTATGGGTAAGAAGGGCTACCTCATGCCCTCTCGATGGGCCTTACTGTGTTTTTGTATATTTAGTTGTCATGTCGAGTTGTACTGTACATCTTTGGACTTGTTTTAAATGACACATTGGTATGAGTCACTGAATGGCTCACATCCTCCTCCCTCACCTGTTTTAAAGAGAACAGGGATCTATTTAGCACTAGCCCTTTCACTGCTTCCCTTCTAGTTTTTTTTATTGTATTTCTTTATCTAGAGTGAGTTTAATGCTATTGATCGTTATCTTTTCAACCTTGATTTAGGTTGATACTATGAAGTATTTTTATGGCTGTTTCAACAGGGGGTTTTGAGGAAAAGAGAACCATTGTTACATTTCAGTGTAAAAACAGTTGGAGGGCTATAGCGGGAATCATCCAAAATTAATTGTGTTCTAGTCCATTTTCAAATAAATACTGAACAAAAAAATGATTGTTTTTCTTTGACACTGCAATGAGTATCACAGCTATTGTAAGCAGTTGTTTAACTGGAAGGATAGAGATTTTACTATTGCCTGATGCAGGTAATTTAAAATGCCTATAGGTATACATGTCCCCTTATGAGTTTAAGTCTATAATGAATTGAATCGAAGTGTGGAACCCAGTCCAAAAAGTTGCTTTTTAACAGACTAGTCATTGAAGACTGAGTTAAGCTAAGGTTCAACCAGTTATATCATTTTAACATTTAGATTTTTATTATTTGCATTACAGGAAACCCGAAAGATGACTATAAAGAGTAAACGAAGTGTCATGATTCTACAGAAGGAAAAAAAGATTCAGAAAAGGAATTCTGTAGTGTGTTGAAATGCAATGTGTGAACATGGGTTTATGTCAATATTCAAATGTCATTCATTTATCTCTGATGCCATTCATGTATCCCAGTACTGTGGTCCTCTGTAGCTCAGCTGGTAGAGCACGGCGCTTGTAACGCCAAGGTAGTGGGTTCGATCCCCGGGACCACCCATACACAAAAAAAAAAAAATGTATGCACGCATGACTGTAAGTCGCTTTGGATAAAAGCGTCTGCTAAATGGCATATTTATTTATATTTTTACTGTTCCATCTCATTGGTGGAGTGTCTTGGTGTTCCCCAGAAGCGATCCAGCAGTTTTATTGTGGTTGATTGCAGTGTTACCTTCTATGGTATCTATACTAATGGCATTGTCTTCCGACGGGTGGCGTCACTACTGCGCGACGCTTGTCCCTTAACCGACTGATCAGTGCCGACTGAACTGACGTAAGACAACATACTGATGGTAGATTCCCCTCCAGTGTCTTTGGATCATCTTGATTGCTGTGCGAATTTGAGAACTGGCTGAGTTGAATCAGCTGATGTTCTGGATCTGTCCAATTCATATCCGTTGGGAATTAAATGTGTTGCTGTGAATTGTAATGACAACCTGTAGGCATGTATCAGGGATGACTGCATGTAAAGCTTCAGTATTCTGAGATTCATAAATCATCCATGGAGAACAGCCTGGAATCACTGTACAGCTCCTACAAACCAGACCATCTTCAGCCTGTTATTACCCTAGTTTTATTCACTGGTAAAATATCATAAATCCCTGAATGTCAACATACAAAGGAGTTTCTTATGCGGTACCTATAGTGGTCCATCCTATCCCTGTTTTAGGGTCCTTGACACACTGCCATTAGCTCAACTATTTTGAGCTATTATCACCATCCTCTTTGTCATCCTGGACTTCATGTTATTTCATTTCATTTTACAAAGACACGTGAGATACTATCATTCATCAATTTAAAGATTGGTTTTCATCAAGATTCAAGAAAATTCTTCAAATTCCATTAGAACTAAATTCTAAAACAAGTGCTGTGTACCTCAGTTATGAATATGCCCTGAAAGTCTGGGTGAAGAGTTCATTCTGGTTTGATGGAGAGTAATTTATGATCAAGCATGTAGTTGGGGTGTGACCCATTATTGATGGTTTTAAAAACAGTGCGAGGTAACCATGTCAAAGACCATACCTGATAACATGGGAGAGAAAGGGAGCATTTAGAAACAGCACTGGCCCTGGTTATAGCCCTAAACTAACATTGTCATACAGAGGTAAGGAAACTTTCCAGTTTAGAAAACGACTAGGGGCTTGACAGTATCACCGCTACATTTAGATGGATGATTCAGTAGATGCAGTCTGTTACCCTAGAGTGCCATATTGCAAAGGGGATCCGCAATGGTGATGCTGTCATTTTTATTGAGGGTGAGCCCATTGTAAATCCCATATTTTTCAGCAGGTGGATAGTCATGACTCAAAGCAGAAGCAGACTGGAGTAGGACGAAGTCGCCTCTGGACACTAAGGTCAGTTTTGTGTTTTCCTGGTAATGGTTTAGGTTAGAGTTTGGCAGGGTAAGTTGATCTGTGTCTGGGGGGGAACGGTTAGATCTTGCTGTTCTCCAGGTGCGTGTCAATGTGTTTGATGAGGGCGTCGTCAGGGTAACCAGTGGGGAAGGTCAGCTGACACAGCGGGCAGCTCCGGGCGTCGTTCTCCTCCGTCTCCATCCACAACTGCAGGCAGCCGATCACAAAACAGCACAGGTTAGGATGCAGCCAATCACAAAACCGCACCCATTAGGATGTGTAAACACTCAACTCGAAGGTAAACGCATTGTAAATGTACTCATTGTAATGACTAAAGAGCCTGTTTTCTATTTGCACATCATGTAAGGAGGCTCTGATTATTACTGCTATTGGGATACACTACTGAGCTCTGAACTCTAGCAGCAACAACTCACATTGATGGAGGGCCAGGACTGGGCATGGTCTGCGTTCAGGTACCCTGGCAGGTGGCAGGTGAAGTTAGCCGGGCCCTTTGGGGCCAAGAAGGAGGGGCAGGGAGGAGGTTCCCGTGAGCTTACCCCCATGGCCCCCAGTGTCCTGGGAGGACTGGAGACCGGGGATGGGCACCTCCACTCCTCCTCATCGTCAGACGACTGGGGCGGGGTGACCAGTGGGGTGGGGGCCAGGGGATCCTCCAAATGACAGAAGTGGCGCCCCTTGGTGGATAAAAATGTTTTGTTTTAAAAATGTTACTCCCTAATAAAACTGTCATCCAAACAGGTGGTGGTGGTGGGTTTAAAAATGTATAAAATAAGGTTATATTATAAGTTATATTAAAATAAATATATACAAATGTGGTGTGTACCTCTGCAGCTAGAGGGAAGCCCAGCCCCAGGGCATGGTGGTGGGGACTACTGCTCAGGCTGTTTCCTCCTCCTCCTCCTCCTCCTCCTCCTCCTCCTCCTCCTCCACCACCTCCTACAGCTCCACGGGCTGAGGCCGGCCGGGGGAGCCCCACCAGGGAAACCCTGGGCGGGCGGGAGTAGGCCCCAGACTCCCCCATGTTCCTGGGCTTGGGCAGGGTGGCGACCGGGTCACGGAGCAGCCTAGGCGGGGGCCTCTGGTGGGCAGACGAGTCGGCCACCTCCGAGTAGCTGCGGCGCCCCTGGAAGCGGGCACGCAGCCGTTGGCTGGTTGGCCGGCAGGAATAGGAGGCTGTGCCGGTGGGTGAGTAAGAGAGGCCAGCGGGGGAGTAGGAAGTGTGGCCAGAAGGGGGGGAGGAAGGTGAGAGGGGAGGAGAGGGAGAGGGGTGAGGGTGGAGGCGGTCTGGGGAGGGGCGTTGGGAGGCCGGGGAGCGACGCTGGGGGGCTGGGGAGTGTCTTAGGACTGGAGGAGAGAGAATGAGATGGTTATTATAGTCCATTGGTGCCTCTGTAGCCCAGCCAGTAGAGTATGGCGCTTGCAACGGCAGGATAGTGGGTTCAATTCCCAGGACCACCAGTACGTAAAGTGTATGCACACATGACTAAGTTGCTTTGGATAAAAGCATCCGCTAAATGGCAGTTATTATTATTATTACATTAGTGTCCTTATTGGCACCCTCATCAGGCATACTGCAATTCTACATCAATATGAGCACAATCTTTAATATTCACATGTGTGTTCTACTGACCCATCTGATCGTGGGATGCCTTCCTGAGGATCTCAGTCTGTTTGACAGCCAGACCTCTCACACGACCCAGCTCCTCTGTCAGCTCAGTGTAGGCCAACGCCAGGTTCACCCTGCGAAGGAGGGACAATCATTGATCATCTTTCAATGGTAGGACTGCGTCCAAAATGGTACCCTATTTCATATATAGGGCACTACACCCAATGGGCACTGGTCAAAAGTAGTGCACTAAATAGGGAATAGTGTGCCATTTGGGACATACACTTGGTTATTCTACTGACATAGCTACATTGCAGGAGTATTAGATGGGCAGCTGTCACTCACTGTTCATCTCCTGCCTTCTTTATCCACTCCACGTCACAGTGCTCACAGGGTGTGGTCACCTCCTGCTGGACAGAGACAGACGTGTGTGTCAGTGGAGGCTGCTGAGGGGGGAACGGCTCATAATAATGGCTGAAACGGAGCAAATGGAATGCCATCAAACACATGGAAACCTTATGTTTGATGTATTTGATACCATTCCACTGATTCCGCTCCAGCTATTACCACAAGCCCATCCTCCCAATGAAGGTCCCACCAACCTCCTGTGGTGTGTGTGCCACTATCTGACCTGTCTCTGTACATCCTGCTGCAGCTCTCTGATCTCTGTCTGCAGCCTCTGTAGCTCCTCCTTCATCTCCTTCTCTCTCTGACATGCCCCCTGGGCCTGCTGCTGCGCCCCTTCTAGCTCCGCCTCCAACCGCTGCAGCTTCATGTCGGACATGGCGTCCAGACTACGAGAGCTCTGCAGGGTCGGACCCCGCCCATTCCGCTCTGTAGTAGACATCCTGGTACAGTGAGAAACATACACAGAAACACACGCCCACACTCACTCAAACATACATACACACACGCACGCACACTCACCGCGAGGCACGTCCAGACTGGTGTGTAGCTGTAGGTAATGAATGTTCTTGCTGTGCTGCTGAGCACTGAGTTTCTGCAGGGACCCCTCCCTCTGCCTCAGAGCTGACTCCAGACCACAGATACGCTCCTTATGCTGCTCTGCTAGTGTCGTCTGATAGAGAGCACACACACGTGAATGCACAGTATATACATAAACACACACACACGGATATAGGGTATATACACGTGCGCGTATGCAGGTAGCGGTACAATCTCTCTCACACACACACACACCTCTGAGGCACATTGTTGATGGAAAACTGATGGTCAAAATACTGTTTGATTTTATTTGTGATGGAAACCAAAAGGTTTGGATTTTATGTAAAGGATTCTATTTCATTATAATGCTTTAGCCCATAATAATGTCCCCTCCCCCATCGCTCTACCAGTACTACTCATGGTGTCCAGAAGGAGGCACTGTATCCTACTGTTTCTCACCATTTTGTCCAGGTCTCTCTGAACGTTACTCTTCTCCATGTGGATCTTTTCATAGGCCTGAATCACATCCTCCAGTCTCTCCTCTCGCTCTTTACTCTTCTGGAGCTGAAAGGGAGGGAAAGGTGTAGGAGAAAGGAAAATGTGTTGGATGTGCAGTTCCTCCCACCCCGCACCCTCTCTCCCATATACCTATTTTCTCCTCTCCTCCCTCTCTCCTCTCTTCTCTTCCCTCTCCCCTCTCTTCTTCTCTCCTCTCTCTCCACTCTCCTCCCTCTCCTCTGTCTCCTTCCTCTCCCCTCCCCTCTCTTCCTCCGTGTCTTACCTCCTGTGTGAGTGAGTTGACTCTCTGTTGCAGGTTGGTGGTCTCCGACTGCAGTAGGCTGGTCTCCTTGGGTTCACAGGAGCAGCACTGTAGGGTCCTCTCCTCCTCAAACTCACTGATCATAGGGAACTGAGGGAGAGGAGGAGGGGAGAGGTACAAAGATTAAATAGGGGCGAGGGAAGGATAGAGGAGGTGAATGAGATGAGTAGGTGAGAAAGAAATGCAGTAGATCAAAGGAAGACCGTGAGAATAGGACAAGGAGTGTCACAGCACAAAATATAGGAGATGAAAAAAGAAAAAGGAGATGAAAATAAGAGTACACTAGTGCATTGAGGTCAGATTATTATTAGAGGTTAGATAATAACCTTCCTCTACCGTAACCTTTTCCACTGTACTCTGGTGAGTTTCAACTGAATAATGGCCTCATACAGGTATGCCTGAATATTTCAATACTTTGAAAATCAATCCTTCCTTCCTCCTCTACTGGAAGTAACCCCTGATCTAACTCAATTACATAGGTGAAAGCACAGGTTCCATAGAATAGCTTTTACCAATTCAGTCATGTAAAATCATTGATACCTTTAAAAGGGACAGTTCGTGATTTTGGCAATGAAGCTCTATCTACTTCCCCAGAGTCAGATGAACTTGTGAATACCATTTTTATGTATCTGCATGCAGTTTGAAGAAAAAGTTGCTATCTAGCATTTGCACAATTTCTAACTAGCGTTAGCGCAATGACTGGAAGTCTATGGAAATAACTAGCACTTCCAGTCTTTGTGCTAGGCTAGTTAGCATTTTCTTGCGAAACTACCTCCATCTTCTTTCACACTGGACTCAGATACATAAAAATGGTATCCAGAGTTAATCTGACTCTGGGGAAGTAGATAAAGGGCCAAAATCCCAAACTATCCCTTTAAGGGGGGATGCCTTTAAAAAATATTCAAAAAAGGGACATTGGGACAAAGGGACATCAGTTTGTGTATACTCTCTGACCAATCAATGTCTGTGTAACCAAATGACACACTATTCCCTAAATAGTGCACTACTTTTGACCAGGCCCCATTGGGCCATAGGACTTCCCTTTAAAGTAATGCAGCATAAAGGGAATAGGGTGCCATTTGGGACATAGCCTCTGTCATGAACGGATCAGTCAACCTACCTTGACCTCATAATTCTTCAGCTTCCTCTTGATGCTGCTGTTCTCTCGCTCCAGGCTGGCCAATCGTGTCTTGATGTCATGGTAGGCGGCGGCCAGGGCGAAGTGGGAGGGGTACATGTCATCTTGGATGGGTGAGGCCGACCAGTTGACCCCCGACCCCAAGCCGCAGCCATCCTCCCTCAGCCCCTCTCCCCCGCCCAGGAGGCCCAGCTCGCCCCCGAAGAGAGACTCCATCCCTCAGGCAGGTCAGTGGCTACCTGAGGGGACACACAGGAAGAAGGAGGGTAAGTAATTAGAGCCAGTCATTCTGTAATACTAATGTTACGAACTGCAATACCCACAGTCAAAGCAGAACAATCTTTGTCTGTGTTTGATTTTTTATCAGAAAATGCTCTCTTTCCAATTAATGTGGGATTGAGACTTATAGCTGGATCTACACAAACACAACAGATTGCGTTGACACATTTAAAGTCTCAAAGTATCTTATAAAACTAGGATTTTGGAGTGAAGAACAATCACTTCAACAACAACGTCAAACCACACTGTGACTAACGTTAGTTGACTTGTAAACAGACCACAGCACCCTCTAGCATAGAATGCTAGGATAACAGGAAGGATATCACTTCATAGCAGCATAGAGGCAACAGGGCGGCTGCGCCACCCATAAGGCCTCTTCCAGTTCAGTGAACACACACTACTGTCCCCAGGCCTTCTGAGAGAACAGCAGGCTGTGGTCGTTCTGGCGCTACCCTCTCTCCGCCAGCCACTCTCCTTCTCACAGCAGGGGGCGCTAATGAGGCTCAAACGGCAGAGCGACGGGCCCTGGCGTGAGTGAGAGCCATGGTCGACGGGGCATATAAAGGGGGCGTGTGCCAACCCTGCTCAGCAGAGTCTGTCCGCAGTCTATGCTAGGCTAGACATTGCCCGCTCCATCTGCCACTGGCTAAATCTGATTGGCTGTTGCCATGGTTGCTATACCATCCCACATCCCGAAACATAAAAACCACCTTATTCCTTCTAGTGCTCCTCCTCCCCACTCAGTTGGGAAATCTGGAATCCTCAACTAAAGAAATATATAGATGCGTCATTGGGTGCTGTAGCCTGGATGTAGGCCAAACCAACTGTCACATGTACAGACAGCCAACGCTTGTGTATGTAGAAGGTTTCCCTGTCCAAAACACATTGAGGTGTCCAACACTGTAGAACTAATATAATAGTATCCATACCACTCCATATAGAACATTTATGTATCTTCCCCTGAACTATTATACCCATCCCTTCCCCTCTCCAGAAACAGACACAACACATATACATTATGCATACATCCATACATATAATCATGCTGAAATCCCCTGGCCTGCAAAGGCTGCAGGGCTGAATCATAGTCTGTTGTTACGCTCAGCTTGGCTCATGTATTTACAATTACAGGAAACCCGAGAGAGCGGTGTTCTTTTAATGTTGTTTGTTCTGCCAGCTGCATCTCTCATTTCTGATTCAACATCATTTAACATCTCCATAGCAGAGATATGAATAGATATGGAAACAGCCCAATGAAAGAAAGGCTCTCCAGCTTAGACTTCACACAAGTACCACAGTTTCAAAGTTTCTGAGTACCCACATGGTCAACATCCCTCCTATAACATCAGTATACCCCAAAAAGAAAGAGACCACTAGAAACCAATCTGGGACCTTGTTATACAAAGTCTTACCCAGCACAATTGCCCCTTCTCGGATGAATAATACTAAAAGTTGTATTGGATCGCATTGAAACTATGTTAACAGACATAAACCAGTTGCTTCCCCACCCAACCACCCTTGTCCCTGGAGTTCTGAACTGCAGCTGCCACAATGGTCCAGGTGGGCGGTACCGTTGCGTTCTGTAATGCCCACGCAACTCACCCATTGGAGACATGCCGCTTTTCGAGTTAAAGGAGCAATCTGCAATTGCAACATGCATTTTTGAACTTATAAATCAATAATATACACTCAGTGTACAAAGCATTAGGAACACCTGCTCTTTCCATGACATAGACTGACCAGGTGAAAGCTATGATCCCTTATTGATGTCACTTGTTAAATCCACTTCAATCAGTGTAGATGAAGGGGAGGAGACAGGTTAAAGAAGGATTTTTAAGCCATGAAACAATTGAGACATGGATTGTGTGTGTGCCATTCAGAGGGTGAATGGGCAAGACAAAATATTTTAAGTGCCTTTGAACGGGGTATGGTAGTAGGTGCCAGGTGCACTGGTTTGAGTGTGTCAAGAACTGCAACGCTGCTGGGTTTTTCACACCCAACAGTTTCCCGTGTGTATCAAGAATGGTCCACCACCCAAAGGACATTCAGCCAACTTGGCACAATTGTGGGAAGCATTGGCGTCAACATGGGCCAGCATCCCTGTTGAATGCTTTCGACACCTTGTAGAGCATGCCCCAATTAATTGAGGCTGTTCTGAGGGAAAAAGGGGGTGCAACTCAATATTAGGAAGGTGTTCCTAATGTTTTGTGCACTCAGTGTATACCCATTGATTCTTGAAGGGACAGCTGCGTGGGTGCAAGACTGATGACAACTGGAGTAATGAGTTGGTTAGATCTACTGTACACCAGAGCATTACAATAACGTCTGTTATGAATGTGGTTTTGTTGGTTGTTCAGGTTTTTAACTGAGGCAGGAGCAAAGAGTTGTTTATAATACAGAATATCAAAACACTTGACAGTCAGGGATGCCCAAACTGTTCTGTGGACCCATCCATCATGTATGTGCTTACATGTGGTTTGTGGCTCTATGCATGTGAAACTATTTAAATATCCACCTCTAACAATTTTCCTCTTTTCTAAGTCTCCTTTGGTTGCATGTGGTTTTTATATCTACCTCGACTGTATCCTAGCCTAAAGACAGTTTATACTTCTGCCGAGAAGGGTCAAGCATCGTTCCTTTACTAACACCTACACACACACCCACACATGCATCCACTCACTGACACACACACACACACACACACAGTACACACACACACACGCACACACATGCATTTACTAACACCTACACACACACCCACACATGCATCAACTCACTGACTCACACACACACACACACACGTCCTCTCTCTGTTGAGAAAGCAGAGGACAAAGTAGCAACAGTGAAACAGGAGCTGCTAGCGAGCCCATTCACCCCAGGGCCAATCAGAACAAGCCCATATGTCAACGTCACATGGCTAATTCATATTTTAATGTTCCGGATATCAGCCAGAATGGATGCCCCGAGCAAACACTAGCTCAATGTACTGTAGCGATTCAATATGCTTCTACGCTTTGGTTCAGTGTTAGTTTAGCACTATGATTCTGTAAGCTAGCTACACGAGCGAGCCAGAACGGCTCATAGGAGCAGGAGCCTATCTCCTGTTTCTGTAGCGTGAGGCAGCTTGATGTACAAGTACACCCCCCAGACAGGGCGCTAGTCTATCGCAGGGCCTTACCCCCAATCTATCTCCTTAATGCTGAGTGCCATGCAGACGCAGAGATCGGGTCCTATTTTTACACTCTAACCACAAGGCCAGTGAGTTGGTCTTCAGGTAGGGCTGCACGTAATCCCCAGAAGAACATTGAACTCTGCTCTAGTAAATTGGTTATATCCTTGCTGCTTATAATCTTGTACTTTATAGATGGATAGCTGCATACAGCATAATGGCCACTTCAGTGTATGTAGAATTTTACCAAAGGTTGACACTTAAAAAGGTACATGACTGGCACTGGACACTTTAAAGATAGAATCCTTAATTGAAACAATAACAAAGCAGTTACCCCACCTCTGATTTGTTAAAAAGCTGATGGATGGGCCTGGAGGAATGTAACCACTATCAAATTCATACACAGAGCTATGGATGCAAGTACTGACCATCCATGATATCAAAATTATAGTTTTAACCAAGTTTTGAGGATATAGAGTGTTTGTTTACATTTACATTGTTTACAAACATTGGAGTAAAACAAGCTTATATTTGGGGTTCTGATGGGGTACGACAGTTGAACTAAGCTCATGAGGCATTTATAAGTTATATTCTTCAAGAATCAATGGGTATATATCATGAATTTATAAGTCCAAAAATGGATGTATCAACTAACTTTAAAGGTAATTTCCGATTGAGCCGACATCTGCAGCATTTACCATGAATGCAGTCGCCGCGAACGCAGAAACATTGCCTTTAAATTTGTAGCGCACTGTAGCGCAGGACTTCAGCGCTACGGATTGAATCGAGCCCTTAGAATGTGCATGGACCTTGCAAAGACAAGCCAATGGAAGGAAAACAATATGTCTTAAGAAAGGAATGTATTGCCTAATTTAGAATATAATGTGAGGAAGGGATGAGAGGAGAAAGAGATGAAGCAAAAAAAAGGAGAGGGGGAGGAAGAGGACGGAGGGATAGAGGGTGTCCTTGAGGATTGGCACCGTCCTATATGCGAGGGGAGAACTGATGCCAGTACTCGGGGGAGGCGTCACACACATACACACGGTCAACAGCTTAAATAGATGTTGCCTATGCACTTTGCGAGTGGGAGATGGATAACTTAGTTCTGACAGGACAGAAAAACAGAGAGAGAAAGAGAGAGACAGAGGGGGTCGAGAGAGAGTCATATCCCAGAGCTGTCCCAGTGGGGTACAGTGAGCCAGCGACCTACTCCACAGTAGCACTGTGCAGAAAAGCATCTATACGTCAGATACACACACGCACGCACACACACACACACACTGGTGATGTACCGAAAGCCACCAATGGAAAGGGTGGGAAGGGGAAAACAGTTTGAGTCCTAACCTTTCCCATCAACCTTCACATTACACCAAGCCCCAATTGAATGCCGTGCTCCAAACTAAATAAACCCAATACAATCATACAGCCAAAAGGCACAACAAATAATGTAGCATTAGGGCATTGTTTCACATGGCTGGCTGTTGATAACAGGGTGTAATTGGTGGTGGGTGAGGTGTCTCACCTCCACATAACATAGGTTGTATTCCAAATGGCACCCTTTTCACTATATAGTGCACTACTTTTGACCAGAGCCCTAGTCAAAGGTAGTGCACTATAAAGGGAATATGGTGCCATTTGGAACACACACCCTTAACCTCTCTTACAGTAAACCTGGTGGAACATGTTACATAATAGACTACATTATAATCATTATCACTGTCAACGGCCCACAAGCATGCTTAATCATGCCTCAAGTGCTGTACAGGCCTATCTGTACTGTCTTCTCCAGTAATGGATTTGACTTACACACTGAAAAGCAATGGGTGACAATGCATTCAGAAAGCTGTAGGTTTGAAAGATCAATGTTCAATATCACTATGTGCACATGTTTAAATCATCATTGTGGTATTGTTGCTGCTGGAATGGAAGGTTTTAATGGTCAGAGAACAGAAGGTTCCAAATAGCCTACTTTTACATTTACATTTACATTTTAGTCATTTAGCAGACGCTCTTGTCCAGAGCGACTTACAGTTAGTGAATACATATTTTTTTATACTGGCCCCCCGTGGGAATCGAACCCACAATCGAACCTATCAACTGAGCTACATCCCTGCCGGCCATTCCCTCCCCTACCCTGGACGACGCTGGGCCAATTGTGCGCCGCCCATGAGTCTCCCGGTCGCGGCCGGCTGCGACAGAGCCTGGATTCGAACCAGGATCTCTAGTGGCACAGTTAGCACTGCGATGCAGTGCCTTAGACCACTGCGCCACTCAGGAGTACTTGATTCCAGGTGGGACAGTAAGTGATGTTAGACCTTAAGCAAGACACCAGACATTTAACCTTGAACGTTTCCATAAACAGCTGTATCAAAATACATAATTGAAATCCATCGAATAAATGAATGGGCCTACAAAAATCAAGCCATTACTTTTAGTCAAACCTGATTTCTTACTAAAATAGACTTAAGAAGATTAGCATAACCTTTACTAGTATCATAACTGAGTAAAACTTTCATACCGAGACGTCACTCTCCAATTCACCAGTACCCCCAGATACTGTAGTTACCGGTAGGCTATGCCCAGAAGCCGAATGTCAAGCATCTGGAGATGCTATTCGCTGCGGGTTCGGTTAGCTGTTCCTCTCGCTAACAGCCTCTGACTGTTTCGCTGGGTGGATTAATGGACAGTCAATTACCCGCGGTGGCCGGTGAGCCGCGCTTTTGCACCATGCACAGAAGGATCGATTACTCTGATTTAACGGATTCTGTCTGTTTGTTTCCACAAATGCACGTCCAGCTGTATTTGTTAATGGCACATATACGATGGTTATGGTCTGTCATAGTAGGGACATTTCAATGTAAAAACAGGACAACTTAGGTCATTGAAAGACCTACGCATGGTGTTTACATAACTGAACAAAAATGTCAAGCATCATGTTTGATCAAGGACATTTTCATTTTAATAAACTTCCGTTGACCTACCTGTGTATAATGCATTTAGTGCCTGTTATCATAGTGGTGGTTCATAGTAATAGTTACCAAGGTAACTTCGTTATCAGCATGTAGGCTACGTTTGTATTTCTAAATAAATGTATAAGTGAGACAACCATTTTGGTCTGAAGCATTGTCAACATGAGCATTCAGTCCACTAGCAAGTGAACAGCGCAAGTTTGTCTACGCTGCTAAACCAGTCCGGAACTGTCCAATGTACCGTAGTGCCCATCTCTCAAAGCCACATGCATCAACATTAGGACAATAATATAGTTATGTCAAGACAGTTACCAAAACACAACAATTAATCACGTGCATGAATATCTCCGTTAGCAACAACCACGTCGTATGCTATTCGTGGTTGTGTAGACTACACTTTTCCTGTGATTACTCACAATAGAGCATCTATATCGTTTCTCTCCTTGCGGCAAGACACTAGTGCTCGTTGCCATTCTCACGCTGTAGTGCAATAAGTAGCTAGCCTAGTCTACAACATGGCTGTATACAGCGACGCTGCTCTCTCCATCTCGCCCAACGAAAACAATGAACTCGCGCTTTGCCCTTCCTCGTCATATCTTGCTCTTTTTTTAAATAACAAATAAATAAATAAAACGTTGCCGTGAGCGTTTCTTAACACCTGTTTAATTAAAAAAAGACTCTACAAAGGTACAACAATTAACACTGTCAAACAAATACCACGATATACTTACGTTTCCTCGTGAGATGCTGTGAAAAACCCATTGCGAGAAAGGGGGTCAAAACGCCACCGTTCATTTGCGGTTTACATCGACAATGGTTGGATTGTGGATCCTTGTGACGCCCCCACCCCTCTTTACACTCCCATTCTGTGATGAACCGAGCAGTTTTTACCAATGGAAGACGGTGAAATGGGTTGGAGGGGCGTTCAGATATGGCTAAGGAGTAGCACATCATAAGATCACCGACATTTGAGAGTTTATGGTCAAGAATATAACAAGATGATAGGAAACAATAAGCACGACATCCACATATAATATAGATAGTGTTCAATTGTTACATTCTTCGCCTCATGGATCTCTTTGCGTCCCTGGTTGCATAACTGCCTGCATCAGAAAAACAATATATATATATATATATATATATATATATATATATATATATATATATATTCTGACACAAAGTGCTGACGTCGAAGCTTTATTAGATTGTTGTATAAATAGATTGATGATTCATTTTATCTCAATTATGGCAAAGAATTTGAATGCTGTCCCCATTGAGTGATGGAGCTTGCTTCTTTTTATGAGAATAAATTCTCTCTGATCCAGATCTGCAAAGTTATGAGGTTTTGAAATGAAAGGGGTTCTGGACCTTCTTTGTGTGTCAACTGTGCGAAAAATAGATATGGACTTTTGTAGAAAATGTATTACATGCTACAGTGTCCCTAATGTATCTGCTCACAGGGAATAAATCAATTGGAACTTCTAACAGAATGCAACCATTGCAGATGGTGGCTTTTGTTGACTGCACAGTGTTGCCATGGTCTGTCGACTGGTTTCCCTACCACCTCTCAGACTCCATTCATCCATTCAGGCCATAGATCACCTTGACTTAATCTCTCTCTCTCTCTCTCTCTCTCTCTCTCTCTCTCTCTCTCTCTCTCTCTCTGTCTCTCTCTGTCTCTCTCAATTTCAATTTAAGGGCTTTATTGGCATGGGAAACGTGTGTTAACATTGCCAAAGCAAGTGAAGTAGATAGTAAACAAAAGTGAAATAAACAATAAATATTAACAGTAAACATTACACTCAGAAGTTTCAAAAGAATAAAGACATTTCAAATGTCATATTATCTGTCTCTCTCTCTCTGTCTCTCTCTCTGTCTCTCCCAGCCGCCAGCACTACAAAGTTTCAGCCGCTCAGTGGTATATGTCCTGCATGCGAAATATAATATAGCCAGCAGATGGCGACCTTGTTTTATCCACTGAACAAAAACATAAACGCAACATGTAAAGTGTTGGTCCCATGTTTCATGAGCTGAAATAAAAGATCCCAGAAATGTTCCATATGCACAAAAAGCTTATTTCTCTCAGATTGTGTGCACAAATGTGTTTACATCTCTGTTAGTGAGCATTTCTCTGTTGCCAAGATAATCCATCCACCTGACAGGTGTGGCATATCAAGAAGCTGATTAAACAGCATGATCATTACACAGGTGCACCTTGTACTGGGGACAATAAAAGGCCACTCTAAAATGTGCCGTTTTGTCACAACACAATGCCACAGATGTCTCAAGTTTTGAGGGAGTGTGCAATTGGCATGCTGACTGCAGGAATGTCCACCAGAGCTGTTACCAGAGAATTGAATGTTAATTTCTCTACCATAATGTTGTTTTAGAGAATTTGGCAGCACAACCAACTGGCCTCACAACCGCAGACCATGTGTATGGCGTTGTGTGGGTGAGCGGTTTGCTGATGTCAACGTTGTGAACAGTGCTCCATGGTGGTGATGGGGTTATGGTATGGGCAGGCATAAACTATGGACAATGAACACATTTGCATTTTATCGATAGCAATTTGAATGCACAAAAATACCACAAAGAGATCATGAGGCCCATTGTGAGGCCCATTTTTTTAAAGGTGTCTGTGACCAACAGATGCGTATCTGTATTCCCAGTCATGTGAAATCCAGAGATTAGGGCCTAATGAATGTATTTCAATTGACTGATTTCCTCCTATGACCTGTAACTCAGTAAAATCGTTGAAATTGTTTCATGTTGCGTTTATATTTTTGTTCAGTATAATTCACAGACCTGTCATCAATGATGTTGATAGTACCCTTGCATATATTGTACATCATCTGAATACTGTATAGTCCAGTGTTAAGGTCATTGTTTGCTGGTAATGGTATGGCTAGTACTGGAGAGATTGTCTCACAAGCACAGACGCTCAAAGCGAACGCAGGAACTTGAGGCTAAGCTGATCCTAAATCAGTTCTTACATGCAGAAGGTCACTAGAGCAGAGTTCAACATTCATATGGGTTTACATGTAGGCCTACTAGCAGATCAACTTAGTGGCCTTATGATTAGAGAGTCCGCCCTTAGATTCGAAGGTTGGGAGTTCGATCCCCTGCCGAGCCATACCAAAGATTGTTAAAACAGGACCCAATGCATCTCTGCTTTGCACTCAGCATTAAGGAGATAGATTGGGACCACAACTAGTCTTTTCCATGTCAACAAACTATATTGGGCTGGGTAGGGGGAGAGGGGGTTGTTTTTACTGGGTGAGAGGTCGAGGGAGAGGGGCTTTCTAAGAAGAGAGATCAGGGTACTGGGCCAATCTTTCCCAAGCAAGATGTGATTAATAAGTGTACACCATTTACAGTCTATTAATACATGGTTACTCATATTGTATTAATATATTAATACAGGTTATTAATACCTGTTTCTGTTCATCACCTAAGTCTCCCGAGTGGCACAGTGGTCTAAGGCACTGCATCGCAGTGCTAGCTGTGCCACTAGAGATCCTGGTTCGAATCCAGTCTCTGTCGTAGACCCATGGGGTGGCGCACAATTGGCCCAGCGTCGTCCAGGGTAGGGGAGGGAATGGCCAGCAGGGATGTAGCTCAGTTGATAGAGCATGGTGTTTGCAACGCCAGGGTTGTGGGTTCAATTCCCATGGGGGGCCAGTATGAAAAAAATAATAATGTATGCACTCACTAACTATAAGTCGCTCTGGATAAGAGCGTCTGCTAAATGACTAAAATGTAAAAAATGTAAATTTGACAATTAAACGTGTTGAAATGTGTGCTGCTGAGTGATGCACTGTGAGAAGTAGCTTTCGTAGGAACAGACGATTGGGCTTTTGACATTATTTCCAGTTAACCCTGGTCCAGTACAAAACTGTTTCTATAGCAAGAGGATAAGGGTGGTGTTCAATGATGAAGGACTAATTGTGATGCGTGTGATAGAAGGAGTCAGGCGCAGGAGAGTAATACGCATCCAAAAAGTTTATTCCGTCGATAAACAGTTGTGCAAGCATGCGACAACAAAACTCAGGCACAGGGGAAATATCTACCCTGGCAACAACAAGGTAAGGGTAGCTCAACCGAGCTACACACAGCTCACAACAAACAATCACCCACACAGGCAAGGAAGCAGAGGGAACACTTATACAATGACTAATTGGGGATAAGGACCAGGTGTGTGTGATTAATTAGACAAGACTAGTGGAGTGATGATAAATGGATCGGCAGCAGCTAGTAAGCCGGTGACGACGGACGCCGAAACATGCCCGAACAAGGAGGAGAGGCAGCCTCGGCGGAAGTCGTGACACTAATAAAGTAATCTCATCTAACGGTGGTCATCAATCGTCCATAGTATTAGCTATTACTACTCAAAACAGTTAACATTTATATATGTATTCTGCATTATTATGTTATGTCTTTACAAAGTGGTTGAAATAACCATCTACAAAATGTTATTTCGATACTGTATATAGCATAGAATGTCTGATGTCCATGCACATAATCATTGCTTCTCCTGAATGCTGTGTGGTCTGTGATGTAATGCATAGTGATATAATCAGTCTAATGCTAGCTGTTCACTCAGATCTAATGTTTTTGTCATTTTCCCCGCAGGCCACAGGGAAAGCAACAGGTTGGTGCATTGCTTGTTGGCCTGGAAAAGTGAGTATTCATTGACTGGCAGTGGGCCATTGTGCTATGTGCTTGTAAAGCAATTCAGTCTGAGGACATTAGGCATCTAGTGCTCTCCATACTGATATATACTGTATTATGTAATCAACATATTCATATCGCTCTCTCTTGTTTGGGCCCACAACATTTCTAACCTATTGAGCAACATTGTGTAGATTGCACTGTATATGAACGTCCTTTTCCCCCCCTTTAGTGTATATTTGACAACACTGGTGAACTTTAGATGGTTAGGACACTATTGTAGGCCAGGCTATATGGTTAGCACACTAGTAGGCTATACAGCTAATACTGTCAAAGCAGCGGGGCAGTATACTATGCCCTGCACAGGGTGCACTGACCCCACCAATACCAGGATGGAATCCAACTGATTGTTATATAATCCTGTATTTTGAGCATGGTCCATCATGTCTACTGGTCAGATTACCTGGATCACTGCCCTGTGTTTATAATACATTACCACAACAACTAATCATTCTAAATTACACATAATAACCCAGACTCTTCCTCTCCTTGTCTCTTGGTCTAGTCACGTCCCTTCACAAGCTAGCCAATGAGTAAACATAGCTATGTAGCTACATCAAAAGACAAGTCCTGGTCAACTGGATTAACTGTGCCCTGATGTCTACATGCTGTATTAGGATTAATCATCACCATCTCCTTGGACGATCATGCCCACACCCTCTCTGATAAGAGGGTTGAATCCCCAGACTCACTGTCTTTCTCTATCTCTCTCTCTGTCACTCGCTCACACACTATAGTGGTATTTGGCTGGTGAAAATTAATAATAATCTATTACACTTTCATACAATCTCAAAGCGCTTCAAGAGCAAAAAAACATACAAGCAATATATCATGATTTGTCAACCAACAGAGGCCAAGCCTTTGAAAGCTGCATCCTCCGAGAGGGTCAGTTCATGGCTTGAGCGGAGGGAGCTAGACAGAGGATGGTAGATGATGGTGATGAAGTCTGCTGATGATCTTGTAGAGGGCAAGTCTGGGAACCATCCTGTCTTATAGCCACTGGACTTCTCCTCTTCCACTCTGTGTAGCACCCACTTGGGTGATGCCTCTGCAGCTCTGGGCGCCGGAAAGATCACCACACAAGGTTCAGAATAGTAGCCAGTAGTCCTCATTACGAGCCCTCTGCCTCTGGTATAAGCAGCCCACTCTAACCAATAGAATCCTGTCCCTCACTGCTGCTGTTGTCATTGACCATCGACCCAAGCCTGTTCTCTCTCTCTCTCTCTCTATCTATTCTCTCTATCTAAAGTGCATTCGGAAAGTATTCAGACCCCTTGACTTTTTCCACATTTTGTTACGTTAAAGCCTTATTCTAAAATCTAAAATCATTTGTTTTTCTCATCAATCACAAACAAAACCCCATAATCACAAAGCAAAAACAGGATTTTATATTTTTGGCTAATTAATTAAAAATAAACAACTGAAATATCACATTTACATAAGTATTCAGACCTTTACTCAGTACTTTGTTGAAGCACCTTTGGCAGCGATTACAGCCTCAAGTCTTCTTGGGTATAACGCTACAAGCTTGGAACACCTGTATTTGGGGAGTTTCTCCCATTCTTCTCTGCAGATCCTCTCAAGCTCTGTCAGGTTGGATGGGGAGTGTCGCTGCACAGCTATTTTCAGGTCTCTCCAGAGATGTTAGATCGGGTTCAAGTCCGGGCTCTGGCTGGGCCACTCAAGGACATTCAGAGACTTGTCCCGAAGCCACTTCTGCATTGTCTTGGCTGTGTGCTTAGGGTCGTTGTCCTGTTGGAAAGTGAACCTTCGCCCCAGGCTGAGGTCCTGAGCGCTCTGGAGCAGGTTTTCATCAAGGATCTCTCTGTACTTTGCTCCATTCATCTTTCCCTCGATCCTGATTAGTCTCCCAGTCCCTGCCGCTGAAAAACATCCCCACAGCATGATGAAGCCACCACCATGCTTCACCGGAGGGATGGTGCCAGGTTTCCTCCAGACGTGACGCTTGGCATTCAGGCCAAAGAGTTCAATCTTGGTTTCATCAGACCAGAGAATCTTGTTTCTCGTAGTCTGAGAGTCTTTAGGTGACTTTTGGCATACTCAAGCGGTCTGTCATGTGCCTTTTACTGAGGAGTGGTTTCTGTCTGGCCACTCTACCATAAAGGCCTGATTGGTGGAGTGCTGCAGAGATGGTTGTCCTTCTGGAAGGTTCTCCCATCTCCACAGAGGAACTCTGGAGCTCTGTCAGAGTGACCATCGGGTTCTTGGTCACCTCCCTGACCATGGCCCTTCTCCCCCAATTGCTCAGTTTGGCCGGACGGCCTGCTCTAGGAAGAGTCTTGTTGGTTCCAAACTTCTTCCATTTAAGAATGATGGAGGCCACTGTGTTCTTGGGGACTTTCAATGCTGCAGACATTTTTTGGTACCCTTCACCAGATCTGTGCCTCGACACAATCCTGTCTCGGAGCTCCTTTGACCTCATCGCTTGGTTTTTGCTCTGACATGCACTGTCAACTGTGGGACCTTATTTAGACAGGTGTGTGCCTTGTCCAATCAATTGAATTGACCACAGGTGGACTCCAATCAAGTTGTAGAAACATCTCAATGATGATCAATGGAAACAGGATGCACCGGAGCTCAATTTCGAGTCTCATAGCAAAGGGTCTGAATACTTATGTAAATAAGGTATTTCTGTTTTTATTTTAAATAAATGTGCAAAAAAATCTAAAAACCTGTTTTTGCTTTGTCATTATGGGGTATTGTGTGTAGATTGATGAGGACATGTATTTATTTAATCCATTTTAGAACAAGGCTGTAACGTAACAAAATGTGGAAAAAGTCAAGGGGTCTGAATACTTTCAGAATGCACTGTATGTTCTGTACTGTACCTCACCTTGTTGATGGAAACACATGCTCTGTCATTTCTATATTGTATTCTTAACCTTGTTATGGAAACAGTGGCATGCCCGCTCCATAAACTCTCACCTTGTTGTGAATGAACACCATAAAATGATTATGGTGGCGTGTTTACTACTATAGCATACAATGGCACCACTTGATTTTACAGTCCTGTTTTAGATGGTATTTGCCTGGTATTGTCTAAGGGAATAATTGTTCTATTTTCTAGATGGTAACAAGCAGAAAAAAAAGAAGAAAAAAAGTAGTAGTCACAGTTGAAGTCGGAAGTTTACATACACTTAGGTTGGAGTCATTAAAACTTGTTTTTCAACCACTCCACACATTTCTTGTTAACAAACTATAGTTTTGGCAAGTCGGTTAGACATCTACTTTGTGCATGACACAAGTAATTTTTCCAACAATTGTTTACAGACAGATTAAATGTCAGAAATTGTGAAAAACTGAGTTTAAATGTATTTGGCTAAGGTGTATTTAAACTTCCGACTTCAACTGTATGTACTTAATTTTTTTGGCAAATGACTCAAATTCCTTAGGAAGTTTTTGCATAGCCTAGTTCACCAAACATGTAAGCTTGTTGTGATGGTCTTGACTTTTTTTTACCCCTCTCTGACTGGAATGGAGGTGTGAATGGAGGGTGTGTGAAGTTCAGTGCTCCTTGACCAAGTATTGATGCCATTACTGTAAACATGTAAAGTATTTTTGTCTGTAATGTTTTTTTCGTTGTGTCGGACCCCATGAAGACTAGTTGTCTGCTAATGGGGATCCAAATCAAACAAGTTACCCTGTTTTGTTGGGTTGATGCCATGGTGACAATGCTTCCAAGTAAAATTATCACAGGAATGTGAAAATATTAAAATAAGCTATCAATTATAATGCAATGACCTATGCCCTGCATTCACAGTAACATTCAAATTGAGCCCTTGTTTTCTGGACAGCAGTAGGCTACCATCCCTGAACGTCACCTTGTTGAGGTCGTCAACAGCATAGCAGAGATTATTTCCAGACAGGCGACAGACGTAGGCCACCAGTAGGTTAATTGTCTGTGAACAGAGGTTATGTAAATTAGAGGCACACACAATCTGTCAATACCATCATTATGTCACTGTTGGGTTGTTGACAGTATGTTATGGGGTGGGTTTCCAAGCACTGCGCACCCACCGCCCACTCTCATTGGCCAGCCCTGCGCATAAAGTAATGCTATTGGCTGGAGAAATCTACTTCAAGACGACCTCGACTATCGCAATCTTCAGAAAATCAACATTGCACCTAAACACTCGAGACAGACCTAACCTGACAGGAGCTATACATATTGTATTGTGAACGGACATTTCTATTTTTCTTTACTATCGGAGGATTTGTATTTGCCTTGCATAATGAAGTTTGTCAGATTCCTGATGAAGAACGCTGCTTTGGCCAACGTGCCAAAGCATATTGACCATTTCTCCAAATTCTCACCATCACCTTTGTCTATGAAGCAATTCTTGGATTTTGGTGAGTCGAATACAAACTCAACAGCATAATTTTGAATACCAATGTCATAATGTTCCACTGCAAAGAATTGGAGCGACACAATGTTTCAATATTAATTTCAATATCGCGCACACTGATAGAGAGAGAGAGATGTCATTGAATGTTTTGCTGGCTTGCAGAATAGCACATGGTAGCAACTGTAAAGAACATTGTAATTAAACCCTAAACGACATAGGGGTGTAATCTACATCTAAGCTACAACACTGAATATGTTACTTAGATGAACATTTTCAATATGTTTACACTGACTTGTCTCATGTGCAAACAATACTACCTGCGGATGAAGGCTGGTTCAAGTTTGACCACAAGCAGCAGACACATGTACTGAACACGTATCAACCAATGCAAATATTGGTTTGCAAACCGGTTAATTGGCTTGCTTGCCAACAAACTACCTGGCAAAATTTAAAAACGTGGTTGTTCCAGCTAGCCAATCATAATATTTAAATGTAGGCTACAACGTTACCATTGTTTTCAGTAACAATATGAGATACTGGAGGAATAGGCAGAAGCCTGTCTGCATAGGCCATAGTTTGGCATGCACAGATGATGATGAGGATAAATAATAATAATAGCTATTATTATTACACAATTGCTTTGATATATCCTCAAACACTTTTACTCTAGCCTATCTAACTTTGACACCCACCATCTCCAGGTTCTACAAATGCCTGCGAGAAGACATCCTTCGCTTTCCTCAGACAAGAACTCCCCGTCCGGTTGTCCAACATCATGAAAGAGCTCAACCTCTTGCCGGACCGGTTGTTGACCACACCATCCGTGCAGCTCGTGCAACGCTGGTAAGAGCTAGAGCAATCAGGAGCCTATCCGGAAATATATTACATAACACGCTTTGTGTGAGAAAACGTAAACCTTTAACGGGACAGTAGCCTATAATGTCGCCCTATAATATACTATAATCGGGATATATTGTGGCACAGTGTCAGCACAAAAGTGTTTATTGTTTGCAGCATAGCGTACATACCTGGGGTTTGATTAAGCAACATTGTTGTTATGGCCATTTGGCCAATGCACAGGACAGGCCAGCATAGCTCTAGTGTCCCAGCTGTGCGCCACTCACTCGCGCTGTGAACTTTGTCCCAGTTCCCTCCCCTCCCCTCGTAGTTTTCTGCGAACGGCTGTCTTGGCATGAAAAGTTGAAACGAGGGGGAAAAAAGTACAATAGCCTACGTCCCCGACAGCTCCGCGAACTCTAGAGTGCGAAAGGGGAACTTCAAGTGCAAACTGTACCACTGCACTTGTGTAATAGCCAATGAAATGATATTGCACTTTGGGTTTTGATGAAGGAAGTCACAAAATACCTTTACAGAAAAAAATTAACGGCAGAAATCTGATGTTTTAGAATGTGCATTGGAATGCCTTAACTCAATTTGATCATGTTATTTTATTGCACTTCTATGTTAAAACATGATTTGACTCTGTATGGTATTATTTGGTGTATTTTCTTGGTATGACTGAAGTTTTTGACCAGAAGTGTCAATTGATCAACACAATGAGCACATCGACGCGTGCGCAGCTCTGTAGGATGTTGATGATATGTGCTCAATAATGAAACGTGTCTCCAGTGTGCGCGCCCCAGCTTTAAACGGGAAGATGTTTTTCTTGCCATGGCTGCGGGAGAACATAGCGTTCCAAATGTAGCTGTGTACTGCTGTGTAATTGTAACGGTCTGCCTCTGCTGGAGTCGAATTACTTTAAATTAACTTTGCTGGGAATAGGGTATATCACACTGAAACCTGAGAAAGACTTTCTAACAAAGAAAAACATTAAAAACAAACTTCACAGATTCCTGAGGTGAACAACTTGATTTAGTGTCCATAGTTAGATCACCATTCCAATGCACATGTACACATAGCTGTAATTACACATCTAGTCAATGGGATTGATCATCTAATAATCTAACAGTTGTAGTAAACAGGTATTATAATTTATTATGTCAACTTGATAACTAGCACATAATAGATAGTAGGTTCCCATTATATAAAGAAGACATTGCATTGCCCTGATATGTAATCTTGTTTTCCCTGTAGAGGGGTAAAGGGAGTGGCTGGGGGTGGAATGTTCTTGGCATACTGCCCTCTGATTGGTGGAGGAGAGGGGCTGGGACCGCTGGGTTTCCATCTCTTGTTGTGTGGAGGTCGAATAGGGGTAGCTAGAATGGGAATGGTAAGTTTTTTTTAAACCCAGACACACAAACAGGAATGAGCCACACCCAAAGTGAGAGTTACAAGTAATTAATCTGATGTTCAAAATGTACCTTGACAACAAGCCTTCATAGGAATAGATAGAAATGGAGTATAGACGAAACAAAGCACTACATTGTTATGTTCTCTTATTCATGGATGCTTGTAGCAGTTACACATCGAGTAATATGTAAACATACATCTTAAGGTTACCCTAGGTTCCCTTTGCTAATAGACTGATTTAAACCAAATAAGGCTCATGTGCTTTCTTGCAGGTGACTATTGGCTTGTTATTGTTGAATGATAATGAGTTTCGCCATCTTATTGATTAGCATGCAGCTCCTGTCCTAATGTGGACTGGCAGGCTGGAAGGAAAGCCTTGTGCAGAGCTTTACAGAAATGAAGGCTCATGTTGAATTGATTTAGTTGGACAGAAGAGGCTCACAGTGCTGTCCTAAGCAGCATATGATAATGTCAGTGGAGTAGATATACTGCTTCTGTGTGTATAGGAATCACATGGACATATTTACATTTACATCATTTAGCAGACACTCTTATCCAGAGCGACTTACAAATTGGTGCATTCAACTTATGATAGCCAGTGGGACAACCACCTTTTTTAAAATTTATTTTTTATGGGGGGTGGGGGGAGAAGGATTACTTTATACTATTCCAGGTATTCCTTAAACAGGTAGGGTTTCAAGTGTCTCCGGAAGGTGGTCAGTGACTCCGCTGTCCTGGCGTCGTGGGGGAGCTTGTTCCACCATTGGGGTGCCAGAGCACCGAATAGCTTTGACTGGGTTGAGCGGGAACTGTGCTTCCGTAGAGGTAGGGAGCTAGCAGGCCAGAGGTGGATGAACGTAGTGCCCTCGTTTGGGTGTAGGGTCTGATCAGAGCCTGAAGGTAAGGAGGTGCCGTTCCCCTCACAGCTCCGTAGGCAAGCACCATGGTCATGTAGTAGATGTGAGCCTCAACTGGAAGCCAGTGGAGTGTGCGGAGGAGCGGGGTGACATGAGAGAACTTGGGAAGGTTGAACACCAGACGGGCTGCAGCATTCTAGATAAGTTGTAGGGATTTAATGGCACAGGCAGGGAGCCCAGCCAACAGCGAGTTGCAGTAATCCAGACGAGAGATGACAAGTGCCTGGATTAGAACCTGTGCCGCTTTCTGTGTAAGGTAGGGTCGTACTCTGCAAATGTTGTAGAGCATGAACCTGCAGGATCGGGTCACCGCTTTGATGTTAGCGGAGAACGACAGGGTGTTGACCAGGGTCACGCCAAGGTTCTTTGCACTCTGGGAGGAGGACACAATGGATTTGTCAACCGTGATGGTGAGATCATGGAGCGGGCAGTCCTTCCCCGGGAGGAAGAGCAGCTCCGTCTTGCCAAGGTTCAGCTTGAGGTGGTGATCCGACATCCACACTGATATGTCTGCCAGACATGCAGAGATGCAATTTGCCACCTGGTTATCAGAAGGGGGAAAGGAGAAAAATAATTGTGTGTCATCTGCGTAGCAATGATAGGAGAGACCATGTGAGGATATGACAGAGCCAAGTGACTTGGTGTATAGAGAGAATAGGAGAGGGCCTAGAACTGAGCCCTGGGGGACACCAGTGGTGAGAGCACGTGGTGCGGAGACAGATTCTCGCCACGCCACCTGGTAGGAGCGACCTGTCAGGTAGGACGCAATCCAAGAGTGAGCAGCGCCGGAGATACCCAACTCGGAGAGGGTGGAGAGGAGGATCTGATGGTTCACAGTATCAAAGGCAGCGGATAGGTCTAGAAGGATAAGAGCAGAGGAGAGAGAGTTAGCTTTAGCAGTGCGGAGAGCCTCCGTGACACATATTGAGACACACACACACACACACACACACAATGTGCCAAGCAATGCAAGATGGATGAGGGGTGTCCTGGTATCAGAGCGATGCAGGGACAGGGATGCAGGAATGGCACCTAGCTGGTCCAAAAGCCAACTGGAAAATGACCAGTGCAAAAGTACCTTCCATATCTACTAACAGTCTCTATTGACAGAGCCTGAGACCCAATAGCCTTTTGCTTTACTATTGAGAATCAATGTTTTATTTATCTCAGTATGTAAACAAATGTTGACAATATGCCTGTTTGATTGTAACGTGGCAATAGTAAGGTCACTAAATTAACTCTTCCTTCCCTCTCTTCTAGGTACATCCAAAGCCTTATGGAGATCTTGGACTTCCTTGACAAGAGCCCAGAGGACCACAGTGTCTTGCAATCGTAAGTTTGCACCAGCTTCTGCTAACTCCTCCATATTGTGGTCCTGTGTGGCTCAGTTGGTAGAGCATGGTGTTTGGAATGCCAAAGGTTGTGGGTTTGATTCCCGCTGGGGCTAACCGTACGTGAAATGTATGCATGACTGTAAGTCGCTTTGGATAAAAGCGTCTTCTAAATGGCATATATTAATCATCCAATACGAACTCTGAAAAACTAGCAGGCTATTGACATTTTTGGGGTGGAGATTGTTAAAGACAGATTGACAGCCCCCTTTCTCTCCCTCTCTCCAGGTTTGTTGAGTCCCTGGAGACCATTAGGAACAGGCACAATGATGTGGTACCCACTATGGCGCAGGGCGTCATCGAGTACAAAGACAACTTCGACCAGGACCCGGTCACTAGCCAGAACATCCAGTACTTCCTGGACCGATTCTACATGAGCCGTATCTCCATCCGCATGCTCATCAACCAGCACAGTAAGTCCCGCCTCTGAGGTCACAGGCATTCCTGATTGATCAGTTCAAAATAAGCTTGTCATTTAAAGCTATCTGTTTATTTTCAAACATAGTTTAGGGGAAGTGTTTTTGGGACTTGCCAACCTCTCACCAATTCCAGAGGAGCAATTCTTAGAAAATAGCTGTTCCTGATGGTTGAAAGGGATTCGCCTAAATCAGTTTGGCCTTGACCAATCCAATTCCCCTTAACTGAACCTGCAACTCAAGCAGAATGCAATGCAACAATTTGGCCCTGGCATTGAGCAAGCCGTTTGAAGCTGAGAGTAATGTTTACACTGTTAGTCTTGACACACATCCAAGTAGTGTTCTAATTGTGCTGGCAACCAGTTATACAAGGGTTGGCATGGAAAGACTGACAGAGGTACTTGCACATGCTGAGATATACTTTTTTGACAGTCTCAGCCCGGAGGCCTGACTATAGGACAGGAAAATATGGTTGTTAAGAGAATAAAGATCTCACTTTACTTGTTTTGCCCCTAGAATGTTCCGACTATAGTAGGATAAGTAGTAGCCATGCTGTGCTATGGGTACAGTATTTTGTGTGGTCAGCTCTTGTGAAACCAATGAAAAACAGGTTCAAACTGCTCTTAGGGTTTGGACAACTTTTTCTCCCCACCCACCTCAGCACTATTTGTCCAAACAGAACTGGGCCTTGCCGGTCCTCTCCTGCCCAGTCTTGCCTTTTTCAATCATTCACCAAAACATTTTGGACTTGGTCCACCACACATAACATTCTAACTCTCCCCCCTTTTCCTCTCCTCCCCTTGACCCCTTTTTCTCTGCAGCTCTTGTTTTCAACGGGAACACCAACCCAGCCCACCCCAACACCATCGGGTGCATTGACTCCCTGTGTGATGTCACTGAAGTGATTCGAGGTAAGAGAACCAGTCTTTGGGGCTTACTCATTCAATTGGTCTGAGGTGAACATGAGGTGGTAGGGGGATAGAAATACCCAGTTTGATGTGCTTATTCTGTTTATTTGAAGCCGATAACTCACAAAGAGTGGCTCTACCTCCATTTGGCTATCATGTTCATGTTTGTTTGCAGAGTGAGAGCTGGAAACAGCTAATTACATTTTTTTCTTTCCTTGTCTCTTTCTCTCCAGATGCGTTTGAGAGTGCCAAGATGCTCTGTGAGCAGTACTACCTCGGGGCCCCTGAGCTGGAGCTAAGGGAGATGAACAGTAAGCAGAGCAGGCCTCTACACACACCCTCACCCTTAATGTGAATTTGAAAAAATAAAATAACACATTATCTTAAAAGCTAAATGGCATCACATGCAGTACATAAGCTATTAATAGGGAACTAAACAGATGCAATTATGCAGACTTCATAGTCTGTTATCATTTCCTTTTCAGCCAACAATGTCAGAGAGCCAATACAGATCTCTTATATCCCCTCCCATCTCTACCACATGCTGTTTGAGCTCTTCAAGGTGAGTCCATATAATGATATCTTAAAACTCAAAGTGTATGATAGGGAGGACATTGGCTGCATGACTTTAGTACAGTAATATCAAAGTATGATGGTGTGTGGTCAGATTTGATGTGTTGCCAAATACCTGAACGTTCTCTTTTGATGTCCCCCAGAATGCCATGAGAGCTACAATTGAGACCCATGAAGTCAGCCACAACCTCCCACCCATCAGAGTCATGGTGGCCCTTGGTGGAGAGGACCTGTCAATCAAGGTGAGTGACAGGGCAGACTACCAATCACAGTGCTCATATAGCCTTGCAGGAATTAGAATCGTGATGATGAGAGAATTGGGGCAAAGTGTAGAACTGTTGGAAACTTGGTGAACCAATATCTAAAACTGAACGTTTCTAATACAGTTAAACTCCTTGAAACAACAAACCCAAAATAGAACCAACACATAGGCCTATGTAACCTTAAAAACAATCCTGTTATTCATTGAAACTCCCTCATTGCATAACCACTACAAATCCTTAGCTGAAACAACCCAACGGTTTGTAAGAGAAAGATGATGCTGGCTGTAATGTTGTGCCATATCCTACCTCTCCTCTATTGTGCCCTCTGCCTAGTTCACCCCCTAGTACAGCCTTGATTGAGTTATCCAAGGCTTCATTCTTATCAATGATTAATACAGAACCACCGAGCCATGCTCTCATTAACAGGATTGGACAAAGTACAGGTATCTAAAGCCATATTTAGTAAGGGATTAACTAAAGCTGCTTTTGGTTGATATCGTTAACCTTTCCCCCAATTAGAATCTTAGTAGTGGTGAATGTGAAACTATGGCTGTCTCAATGAATTGAGCTAAATCCCCTCATAATCCACCTCCACCACCAGGTCCATCTCCTCACCTCTGCACTAGATGCCTTGATTATCCCTAATGACCTCAGCATTTTCTTCTCTCTGGCCCAATGTTCTAATCCCAGGTTTATATCATAGGCATTTTTTCATGTATTCTTGCCCAATATGTAGTGTTAATCAGTGATAGCGCTACTTAAGTAGACCCAGATTGAAAAATACAACATTTGAGATAATGTCAATAAATGGGTTTGAGTTTAAGTTTAATCTCTCTTTCTTTCTTTCTTTCTTTCTTTCTTTCTTTCTTTCTTTCTTTCTTTCTTTCTTTCTTTCTTTCTTTCTTTCTTTCTTTCTTTCTTTCTTTCTTTCTTTCTTTCTTTCTTTCTTTCTTTCTTTCTAGGTGATGGATAGGGGTGGTGGTGTCCCCTTAAGAAAGATCGAGACGCTCTTCAGCTACATGTACTCCACAGCTCCCAGACCGGACTTCGGTGACAATCACCGGGCCCCACTGGTGAGTGATACACACACATCTACTTATATAACCTCACAGAACCTGAAACCGCACAGAAGCAATACTTACAATTAGATAACCTTGTTTTCTTTAGCAGTATTTCTGTACTTTGAGGCCAAATATCCTATTTTTAACAGTGCCAATAGTTATTTTCATTAGCCATAACATTTCCCCTATTGTGTGTCCCTCCAGGCTGGTTTTGGCTATGGGCTTCCCATTTCGCGCCTCTACGCGCGTTACTTCCAGGGAGACCTGCAGTTATACTCAATGGAGGGTCATGGTACCGACGCTGTCATTCACATGAAGGTAAGAGGCAACTATCTACTCCCTCCTTATACACCTCAGATACTAATAACCTGTCAAGTTGTCACATCCCTAGACATGCTAATCGCTAACTCTATCTTCTATCTCCCACTCTCTCCCTCAGGCATTGTCCACAGATTCAGTGGAGAGGCTTCCTGTATTCAACAAGACAGCTCTGAAACACTACAAAGTCAACCTGGAGGCAGATGACTGGTGTGTTCCCAGTAAGGAACCACTAGACCTGGCCATATACAGAGTCGCCAAGTGAACTTTGACCTTTCAATTACCTTAAGCCCTAAGGAGAGAGAAAAAGGGCCAAATCTAAATGGGACCTAATGCTGACGTGGTGGTGGGGGAAAGACGTCGCAACCAATCCTGGAGGAAGTCAAGAAGGGAAGAAGCCTCTGATTGCACAGCTTTAAAGCCCCTAGTGGTTTCCTGTTTCAGGAAGTGGGAAGCCCACTCACTTCCTGTCCCCACTAAAGTTGTGTTCCTAGGAAGGGGGGTTCAGGGAGAGGGGACTGAACCAGTGCCTTAGAAAGGCCATCTTCCAAAGTGCAAGTGATTGTAGATCTAAAACTACCCTGCTCCCCAAATTGCTATACAGTATTATGAGTGGTTTGATCAGTATGTTCCATCCCACACCAAGGCCCTTAGCGGGAGCCTCCTGCCCCACTTAGAACAGTTGGATTTGGGGTTGACAGTGAAGGAGGGGAGCCTGAAAGTGAAGGAGGGGAGGCGTGAAAAATAGATCCTGGCAAAGATAGATGGTCAGAGAAGGAGAAAAATGAAGGCGCAAATGGGAGATCTTGTCATTCCAGTAGAACATGGGATCGACAATTTCAGAGTTTTGAAGGTTTAGGTGAAGTTGATGGGATTCACTGTGAAGAATAGCCACTTCATTTGAGGATCGTTTCAGTGGAGGTCGTATCATTTCAAATCCTTATCAGAGTATGGAGGACACACAAAGGGGGTGTTACTTAGCAGTTATCAGTGTTGTAAAGCATGGTGACAGCCAGCGTCTGGTTAGCCTTGTTGGCACCTCCCTTTGTTAGTCAGAGCAGCTATGTCCGGTTATAACCTGTTATGAAGGTTGAAGTTGTAGCAACATAACTATTCGACTGTATCACATAGTATGTCAAACATGTATTAAAGTTCATGAGTGCCTATTGCCAAGTGGCCCACATTTCAAACATCAAACATTATAATGTCCTTCTGATGTCCTTGATAAGTGCCAATGCATGTAGACAACAGATTGTTCACAAATATTAGCCAATTAGTCATTGTTTGTCTGGTATAAAAATCCATTATTGTATATGGACCTACTTTTGTGTGGATTGGTCAGTGAGGAAAATGTATACGCAACATTGTTTTCTTTCCATTAGCTGCAACAAAATGTCAGCAAGTACAGACAGCCGAATGTATAGTTTGTAATTGTGTTGGATGGAATTCCTTGCCTGTGTGAATAGCTTGATGTAGCAGGTAGAAGAAAATGTGGAGATGCATTTCCTAAGATGGACGACTGCTCTATAGAAGTTTGTTACTGGTACCAACGTAGTGACAGTTTGTCCTGCTTTGCAATAGTATGAACACTATTGGTCCAGGTGTGCACATACCTAGTTATAGTTCACCCAGTCAACTGAGTATCTTCTAATCAAGCCAGAAGGCTAGTTTGGTTTGTATTATACTTGAATTGAACAAAAAGTACATTTCGAATGTCTTATTTTTATGAAGAAAGTGATTATGTAAAATAAATAATGTCAAATCATGAAGTTATTTTTCTTTGTTGTCTTGATTAAAAAACGAAGACATGAAAGAACAACAACTGTGGCAGTAGTTCGATACTGTACTTCACAACTAAGGTCAGTCATAACTGCTAAATAAGCAGCCTTCTGGCCAGCGTAAGCATTTATGACTGAGTTAAGGTCAACGCTGCGACTTGCTGTGCTGATCCAGAGTCAGTCTCAGCATTTCAGCTCTACAGTCTGCTCTTCCTAGAACAGTCAAACATATACATACTATCAGAGAACATGGGGGCGGGATGGAGAGAGCCTGCTGCAGGAAGCAATACATCTTGACCCCTGTCAGGCGGCGCCCTTGTAACCAATCAGAGAGGAGAGCACGGCCCAGCTTTATGTAACTGTCTCTTCAAGAGAAAAAACAAGTGTAGGAGCCAGGAGCCAGCCATGCATGGAGATATAGACCTGAGTTATGTCAAGTACTGTTTCTCTGATGCAGTCACTGCTTTCAAAGGCACCTCATGAGTGTTGAATTAGGGTCTTTGTGGGACTCACTACAAATCTACAGAATTTGAATGTTGTGCCTTCAGTTGTTGCTAATACACTATACAGTTATATGTACAGTATGTACAGTACAAAATTAAATCGCCATACCATATTTTTTAACATTTCCTTTTTTTTTATTTCAACAGCAGGTAACTTGGGATGGTTTCATAATGCGTTTCTTCTGCAGATGTGTATTCCATCACTGTCAAACTGATTTCCCCTTCTTGGATAGGGTACATTCCTGGAAAGTGTGTATGGGTGTGCCTGCGTCTGTGTATGTGTGTGAGTGTGAGTGCGAGTCTGCGCACTGAGTCAAACTGCTGTGCTCCTCTCATTTTAGAACATTTTGTACAGCAGCTGTTTGTGGATGTGGTTGGTTAGGCCTATATGTTATATGAAGCGGTGGTAATAATGTCTGCGCCAGTCAGAGAAGTTACCCTTTTGGAACCCTTTTTCCTAAGTGTGGGGGACTATCTTCTCCCACAGATTGTCATCAGAGTAAGATTGATGTGTAGACATTAAATTCTGATTACATTCACTTTTTTATGCTTTTACATCACAATAGTTCTACATTTTATAATGACAATGATAAAATAAATTCAAAAACTAAAAATATGGGTCAAAACAATTTAGCATAGCAACTGTAACAACAAACTTAGTGTAAAAAAAACAGTTGTACATACAGTGGCTTGCAAAAGTATTCACCCCCTTGGCATTTTTCCTATTTTGTTGCCTTATAACCTGGAATTAAAATGAATTTTGGGGGGGTTTGTATCATTTGATTTACACAACATGCCTACCACTTTGAAGATGCAAAATATTTTTTTGTGTGAAACAAACAAGAAATAAGACAAAAAAACAGAAAACGTGAGTGTGCAAAACTATTCAACCCCCCATCTCTCCCACATGCCTTTTGACGAACACCAAACGTGTTTGCTTATTTTTTTCTTTAAGCAATGACTTTTTTTCTGGCCACTCATCCGTAAAGCCCAGCTCTGTGGAGTGTACGGCATAAAGTGGTCCTATGGACAGATACTCCAATCTCCGCTGTGGAGCTTTGCAGCTCCTTCAGGGTTATCTTTGGTGTCTTTGTTGCCTCTGATTAATGCCCTCCTTGCCTGTTCCATGAGTTTTGGTGGGCGGCCCTCTCTTGGCAGGTTTGTTGTGGTGCCATATTCTTTCCATTTTTTTATAATGGATTTAATGGTGCTCCGTGGGATGTTCAAAGTTTTGGATATTTTTTTATAACCCAACCCTGATCTGTACTTCTCCACAACTTTGTCCCTGACCTGTTTGGAGAGCTCATTGGTCTTCATGGTGCCACTTGCTTGATGGTGCCTCTTGCTTAGTGGTGTTGCAGACTCTGGGGCCTTTCAGAACAGGTGTATATATACTGAGATCATGTGACAGATCATGTGACACTTAGATTGCACACAGGTGGACTTTATTTAACTAATTATGTGACTTCTGAAGGTAATTGGTTGCACCTTATCTTATTTAGAGGCTTCATAGTAAAGGGGGTGAATACATATGCACGCACCACTTTTCTGTTATTTATTTTTTAGAATTTTTGGAAACAAGTAATTTTTTTCATTTCACTTCACCAATTTGGACTATTTTGTGTATGTCCATTACATGAAATCCAAATAAAAATCCATTTAAATTACAGGATGTAATGCAACAAATAGGAAAAACGCCAAGGGGATGAATACTTTTGCAAGGCACTGTAGTAACCTATACTCACGCATAGTATAACTAGGCTAATGTGTTCTAACACAGCTAAAAACAACCATATACAACCTAATCATCTTCCTCACTGTATTTACGACCAGTGATGGAAATAGTACCCAATTGTCATACTTGAGTAAAAGTAAAGATACCTTAATAGAAAATGACTCAAGTAAAAGTGAAAACCACCCAGTAAAATACTACTTTTAAAAGTATAAAAGTATTTAGTTTTAAATATACTTAAGTATCAAAAGTAAATGTAATTGCCAAAATATTCTTAAGTATCAAAAGTAAAAGTAAAAGTGTAAATTATTTCAAATTCCTTATATTGAGCAAACCAGACGGCACCATTTTAAATTTTATTTATTTATTTACAGATAGCCAGGGGAACACTCCAGCACTCAGACATAATTTACAAACAAAGCATTTGTGTTTAGTGAGTCCGCCAGATCAGAGGCAGTAGGGATGACCAGGGATGTTCTCTTGATAAGTGTGTGAATCTGACCATTTTCCTGTCCTGCTAAGCATTCAAAATGTAATGAGTACTTGTGGGTGTCAGGGAAAATGTATGGAGTAAAAAGTACATTGTTTTCATTAGGAATGTATTGAAGTTAAAGTAAAAGTTGTCAAAAATATAAATAGTAAAGTAAAGTACAGATACCACAAAAAAACTATTTAAGTAGTACTTTAAAGTATTTTTGCTTAAGTACTTTACACCACTGTTTACGACCTGCTATAGGAAAATGAATGAGGTAGCAGACTAGAGAGAGGTGGGGTGCATAGGGGACATTCTGGAGACTTTGCCCACCGTTCAGGGTGTTTTTGGGGACTTTGGCAGCATTAGTTCTTTATGACTGCAAACATCCACCCGTGTCCATGTCTGGTACACTGACACACCTCAGTGAGATAAGAGCCGAGTGGGCAGACTGGAAACGAGGGAAGAATGAACAGACGGGTAGAGGTAGAGGAACTCTGACGCACAGACAGACAGCTTACATAAAGCCCTGGTGAATCTAGTGTGGGCAGACTGGTGGGCGTTAAGGTTGGGTACGTGAAGCACCCGTGTCTTTGCCAATGGTTCAAAGCACCACTGTGTTAATGTTATTTCCCCTGGCTCCTGTTCATCAGGATGACAGTACTGTACGAATGGACCAAGCACCTGTCTAGAGAATGACTGAGTGGTGGGTGTCCCAAAGTAGTGAACCATATCTGGACAGTAAAGGCCCCACATTTAAATGGATAAGCCGTATTCCATGCAGGTTGAGTTTCATAAGGTTATTTAAATGGGTTGATAACATCTTGACTAACTTTTGATGACAAAACGCCAAAATGACATATATGACCTTTCAGCTGTATGCCATGTAAAATCTCATTGGTTGCTTTATATGAATATACAATCCATACTGAAATAGGACTCTAAGGTGAGGAAATAGCCGCAGGAAGTAGGGGGTGCTGAGAGTGCTGCACCCCCTGATAAAAAAATAATGTATACAGTGCATTCGGAAATTATTCAGACCCCATGACTTTTTCCACATTTTGTTACGTTACAGCCTTATTCTAAAATTGATTAAGTTAAAAATGTTCCTCATCTACACACAATACCCCATAATGACAAAGCAAAAACAGGTTTTTAGAAATGTTTGCAAATTTATAAAAAATATAAAACAGAAATACCTTCTTTACATAAGTATTTAGACCATTTGCTATGAAACTCGAAATTGAGCTCAGGTGCATCATGTTTCCATTGATCATCTTTGAGATGTTTCTACAACTTGATTGGAGTCCATCTGTGGTAAATTCAACTGATTGGACATGATTTGGAAAGGCACACACCTGTAAGGTCCCACAGTTGACAATGCATGTCAGAGGAAAAACCAAGCCATGAGGTTGAAGAAATTGTCCGTAGAGCTCCGAGAAAGGATTGAATCGAGGCACAGATCTGGGGAAGGGTATCAAAAAATGTCTGCATCATTGAAGGTCCCCAAGAACACAGTGGCTCCATCATTCTTAAATGGAAGAAATGTGGAACCACCAAGACTCTTCCTAGAGCTGGCCGCCCGACCAAACTGAGCAATCGGGGGAGAAGGGCCTTGGTCAGGGAGGTGACCAAGAACCCGATGGTCACTCTGACAGAGCTCCAGAGTTCCTCTGTGGAGATGGGAGAACCTTCCAAAAAGACAACCATCTCTGCAGCACTCCACCAATCAGGCCTTTATGGTAGATTGGCCAGACGGAACCACTCCTCAGTAAAAGGCACATGACAGACCGCTTGGAGTTTGCTAAAAGGCACCTAAAGGACTCTCAGACCATGAGAAACAAGATTCTCTGGTCTAATGAAACCAAGATTGAACTCTTTAGCCTGAATGCCAAGCGTCATGTCTGGAGGAAACCTGGCACCATCCCTACGGTGAAGCATGGTGGTAGCAGCATCATGCTGTGGGGATGTTTTTTCAGCAGCAGGGACAGGATCGAGGGAAAGATGAACGGAGCAAAGTACAGAGAGATCCTTGATGAAAACCTGCTCCAGAGCACTCAGGACCTCAGACTGGAGTGAAGGTTCATCTTCCAACAGGACAACGACCCTAAGCATACAGCCAAGACGACGCAGGAGTGCTTCGGGACAAGACTCTGAATGTCCTTGAGTGGCCCAACCAGAGCCCCGACTTGACCCAATTGAACATCTCTGGAGAGACCTGAAAATAGCTGTGCAGCAATGCTCCCCATCCAACCTGACAGAGCTTGAGAAGATCTGCAGAGATGAATGGGAGAAACTCCCCAAATACAGGTGTGCCAAGCTTGTAGCGTCATACCCAAGAAGACTCGAGGCTGTAATCGCTGCCAAAGGTGCTTCAACAAAGTACTGAGTAAAGGGTCTGAATACTTATGTAAATGTGATATTTCAGGTTTTTATTTTTAATAAATTAACAAGAATGTCTAAAAACCTGTTTTTGCTTTGCTATTATGGAGTATTCTGTGTAGATTAATGAGGGGATAAAACAATTTAATCAATTTTAGAATAAGGCTGTAACGTAACAAAATGTGGAAAAAGTAAAGGGGTCTGAATACTTTCCTAATAATTTTGTTTTTGTTTTTCTCCACAAAATGTGTGAACTAGGCCTATATTACCCCTGTATTGGCAGATAAAAATGCTCCTCAGCACCTATTAAGGTTAGGGTTCGTCATTAGGGTTAGCAGTGTGGTTAAAATAAGATTTGATGACTTTGTGGCTGTGCCAGCTAGTATAACTCTGAAGAACTTCCTCCAAAACAAGATTCATGACAAAAAAACGCTAACCTGCGTCTGGGGCGCCGTGCAGCCTAGTGTCCTAGTGTCAGCTTCTGATGACTCGGCAAGGGCTATTTGCTGAGCACGCACACAAAAAGGGAAGGAAAAGAGCTGACTGTGTGTGTGTGTGTCAGTGACCTCTGTTCCTCAACACTAGAGCACACCATGGCATGCATCACAAACTGCATCAATATGTATCAGCGTTTTTGATTGTGTCCCTGACTTCACATAGCCTAACTATGTACCCAGGTGGTAACCAAGTCTGTATTTGTGAGAGACGTGCCGTTTAATACACAGGGTGTGGTGGACATGATTGGGGCTAGCGTCACTGTTTAGTTAAAACCAAAGTTCAACAAGACTTCTATATACAGTAGCCTATCTCGCCCCATATTGCAAAAAACACAACTTCCTGTGATTAGTGACCTGGATGTGACATAACTAAAACACATACTGTACACATTAGATTAGATTAGATTAGATGAGTTCATTAGTCACGTGCATGGGGTGGGGGGGTGGGGGATAAGTGAATGAAACAATAATACAAAAATATAATATACAGCTGTAACAATTATGAATGTCCATTGGGGGTTGGGGGTAGGGTAAATGTGCGTGTGGGGGTGGGGGTAGAATATATCCATAGGTGGAGCAGCAAGTGTGTGGGGGGGGGGGGCCTTCCTGTGACACCTGGTGTTGTAGGTGTCCTGGAGGACAGGCAGTGAGCACTCAATGGTCGTTTGGCTGAGCGTACCACCCTCTGTACAGCCTTGCGGTCAGCGGTGGTGGAGTTGCCGTACCTGGCCGTGATGCAGCCCGACAGTATGCTCTCGATGGTGCTCCTGTAGAACACCGTGAGGGCCCTTGGGGAAAGGCTAAATTTCTTCAGCCTCCTGAGGTTGAAGAGTCGCTGCTGTGCCTTCTTCAACACGGTGTCCAGCCCGCTTGATGAGGATGGGGGCATGCCCAACCTGGTTCCTCCTGAAGTCCACAATCAGCTCCTTTGTTTTGCTGACGTTGAGGGAGAGGTTGCTTACCTGACACCACGCAGTCAGAGTGCCTACCTCCTCTCTGTAGGCCATCTCATCATTGTTGGTAATCAGGCCTACTACTGTCGTCAGCGAACCTGATGTTGGAGTTGGAACTGTGTGAGGCCACGCAGTCGTGGGTATACAGGGAGTACAGGAGGGGACTAAGGACGCACCCTTGTGGGGCCCCGTGTTGAGGATCAGTGTGGAGGAGGTAATGAACTCCCTTGAACCTGTTGGTGTTGATAAGTAAGCCAACAGTAGAGCAAGCTAACCCTTCTTAGTTAAACCTAGCCAGATGGGTTTAAACTGCACATGCTTGTTGTTGGGTTTAAACTGTACATGCTTGTTGTTGGATTTAAACTGTACATGCTTGTTGTTCATGTATTGAATTTGATAAGTAAGCCAATTACTTTTCTTACCATACTTTGACCCAGTGGAATTGCTTTAAACTTCAATATTTTGTATTGTTTTATTTATGTTCTGATTAGATTTATATGGTTTTACATCTTGAAAATATACCTTCAAATCCTTTTTACAATTGTGTTATTCAAAAGTTATGCCAATTGATGCTGCATTGGTACATCTACTGCTCCCTTTTCAGGGTGATGGGGCTTCTTATCTCTATCAAAAGATAACAGCTATGTCAGAGATGGGAGGATGAATCCCTTTTTGTCTGTAAAGAGATTGTGTATCTTCATTGCTAGGTGCAGTCCTCCGACCTACTAACCGTAATAGAGCCCATATTGATTAAGGGATTGATTGGAAGAATCTTTGCACTAGACTAGAACAACATTTAATTATTATCCAATGGTATTCAATGCAAGCTCAGTGAAAGAAAGGAGGGCTGTTTAGGTGATATCTGTTGAGTGTAATGGCATGTCTCACATGCCTATTATTTAGCTTTAAAGTTATGATTTTAAATAAAGACTTTCAATACCAAATGAGGCTAACACTTCCCTTTGGGCCCTGTGCTAAAAAGGACAGCTGTTTTTTAAGAGACGAGTCTGGTTAATTACACTGGCTGTCACAGTTTTACATATCAATTAGATGAAAAGTATATATTAAAGTATCTATTCCTGCCAGCTTGATGTTAAGTCACTGTCATATTATTGTATACACCTTGTCATCTGGGAATTTGCCGACATAGATTATTTAAGTAACCCTTAGGGTGGATTCAAAGACACAGTGCCATAAATATCACTTCCTTGACAGGTTGACGGGAAAAGAAAAGGGTTTCCAGGAATACAGCATTGTATCCCAAACTTGCCTCTTGACATAAGAAAATCTCAGGAAACTACCAGGTCTGTGCTGTCAATAAGGGGACATTCTATGAGGTATCTTTCCATTGCTACTGGGAGGACATAGTGCACTGAATAGATGTTCCCTGATTCTTTCCACCACTCTACATAAGGCTTGTCGAGAAGTGTTTACAGCAATGCGCTACCAACTTGCCAAGGCAATTTTTCGGAAGGCCCCACGATGTGTGCCAACGGTGTACCCGTGACGCCTGAAACACAAAGCATATGTCCCTTTCACTGGGACACCGATGACCTCAAAGATGCACGTCACTTTGTCACTATGCCGACAGCTACACTGTAACAGAATACAAGTACCAGATCACTCCACGTGGCATCTGAGCCTTCTAGCCTATCGTAGTTAGTCAGGCAAAGAAAACACACCAGATTTTGATTCAGATCAACTTTATTATCCCACCAGGGGATAATGTGCTTATACCAACAGGGATAGGAAAAACAATGTACCACAGGCCTACTCTTCATATGACATCATTGCATAATTGTTCCTTTGCCTTCTCAACACGTTGTAGGGAGAGACAGGAGCAGGTTGTTAGTAGGTGGGATTAGTCAGTCCTGTTGATTTGTTTTGGGTGTTAATAAGGATTCAGATTTCAGATTGATCTCATTTTTATTTTCACCATATCAGATTGATTTTAATTTCATTTTCACCATTCATGGCAATGCAGTATGAACAGCACCCATAATGAAATCCAATACATTCAAGACATACACTTCATACAGTACATTGTACATTACATCAGGTCCTATGGGTAATTTTTGAAATGTTTCTAGTGATTTACACTTAATTGACAGCAAACGTAAATCTGAGCATAAGTATTGCAAGCATTGATTATCAAAAGCGTTTATTATTCAAGTTGTTACTCAAAGTTAATCAACTCATCCCTGGTCATGCAAAGGGTAAATCATGTTTAGTCTTACCTTTACAGTAAGAGGGAAAGAGTCAAGTGGAAGTACTAAACACAGTTGTTGACCCCTCACCTTTCACAATACTTTGTACTGTATTATAGAGGTTTGCATTGACTTGCAGTCACCTAGTGGTGAGAAAATATGGATATTATTTTCACCTGCAATGCATGGACCCTGACAATTATGAGGGGGTGGCCCCCTCGTGTGGTTGTGATCTATAATTGCAGAAACATTTTCTCATTGGCACTAAACAATACTATCCAGGGGCCATGGCTAAGGCATTATATTAAGAAACAGTAGTGAGGCTATGGTGATATTATGGGGACATTATGGGAATATTAGAGGGGTGTTATGGGGATGATATGGGGATGTTATGGGGACGTTATGGTGATACTGGGGGACCTTGTATGGATATTAGGGGGACGTTATACTGATATTAAGGGGAGGTTATTCCTAAGGTAAAAAGCCACATGAGCATTCTTATATGCATTTATGAGTCTTAACTTATTACATTTAAGAGACATGTTGTTGAGTCCATGTCTAAGATATTAGAAAGAAACACAATTAAATCAAATGCAATAAAATTACCAGTCAAGTGAATTACATGGTCTTGTTGGAGAACTGTTAGAAGGTGTTCTGCAGGCCTTAGTTGATGGCTGAAAACATCCCCACAAAGCGGGAGCATTTGTGTGGTTTCTTCTGTGGTTGAGAGATACATGTAGGTGGAAGATCCTCCTCTAGTGGAAACATGGCAGCTTGAAGAATGATGCAGGGTGCTAAAGACAGAACAGTGAGATTGACATGAACATGATCTTGTGTTAATCAAACTTTTTCACTTCAACTTTTCTAATTACTGTATTGACTCTCCATATTGAGGCATTGGATATACACAATGAAGTGCAGTCAGGATAGGCAGGGTAGACAGTGTATACCCTGTAATAATCGAAATAAATTACATTAAATTCTCAATGATTCTGGGTTTTTTTATGCTCAAAATCAAAACATTTGCTAAAACTGCATCAAAGACCTCAGGAAAGGCGCCAGGGTATGCATGCCCATCCATTCAAATCATTGAAGCGCGCGACCGTTCCTGACTCCAGTCACTGTCTATGGACAGGGTCAGCATAAGCTTCGCTGCCTTGCCTAGCATCATTCGTTGCATTGAGACGATTTCATATTTTGCGCATGCGTATTGCCTAAACATATTGTGTAGGTAAGCTCTGCACATTTGGACGTGTCTACAAATACTGAACAAAAATATAAACGCAACATGTAAAGCAGGGGTGTCAAACTCATTTTAGCTCAGGGGCCACATGGAGGAAAATCTATTCCCAAGTTGGCCGGACCGGTAAAATCATGGTATATATAACTTAAAAACAACAACTTCAGATTGTTTTCTTTGTTTTAATACTATCAACATAAAACATAAAGCTGGAGCCTGAGGACAGTGTGTCCAAAATAGTACAAGCACAACATCACTATTAATCATAAAACACCTGAAGTTTATTTGAAAATTCTAAAGAAAAAGAACACACAAACACACAATGCCTCAGTGATTCACATAACTGTTTCACAGATCACAGAACTATATCAGGGTGTCATTTCTCAGGCAGAAATGTAGATACAAATAATGAAATCCTGTTCCCCAAACAAGTGCAAGAACCACAGAGTCAAGAATAGGTTAAATATACAAATAAAATAAAATCAATTAAAAACAATAGCACATCAACATAAAAACGTATAAACATAAAGCTGGAGCCTGAGGACAGTGTGTCCAAAAGCACAACATCACTATTAATCATAAAACACCTCAAGTTATTTGAAATTCTGAGGACAAACAACACACAAACACACAATGCCTCAGTGATTCACAGAAGTATATCACAGATCACAGAACTATATCAGGGTGTCTCATGCAGCACTTTAAGTGGGGTTGCATAGTTTATTTGACTCCTGATACCTGGCATCTTTTAGCTTTCACCAGCGCATCAATATCAGGCGTCACATCCTGAGTGGCAGCCAACTTCAGGTTGTGATTCAAGTGCTTGTGCGTGAGCCTTGAGCGCAGCTTTGTTTTATTTATGCTCATTACAGAGAACTTGCTCACAAAGATATGTGGTTCCAAACATGCACAACAGTTTTGCAGCGAGGGCTGTCAAGTTGGGGTAACCTGGCAAGAGATTCTGTTAAAATGTGTCCAAGCCAGCTGCGGCAAATTTGCCCTTCAAATCCGAGTCACACTGCAAGTCTATTATTTCAAGTTGGATGCTGACGGGCAGATCAGAGGGATTCACGGTGAATGGCGAACAAAAATTTTTGAAGTCTTTCTCCAGTTCACCAAAAATCTGAAAGCGTTGCTCAAACTCCCTTAACAGTCCCGTTATTTTATCTTTGAACCGCTTCATGTCTGCCACATGTTGGGTCGCGCACACATTTTTCAGACAGGGGAAGTGAGCTGCATCACCACCGGCGAGTTGCGTCTCCCACAATGACAGCTTCAACTTGAAAGAACGTATGCTGTCATAATACTGCGTGGCAACTTTGTTGCGCCCTTGCAGCTGTTTGTTCAAGTTATTCAGGTGCTCTGTAACATCCACCATAAATGCAAGGTCCTGCATCCATTCTGCGGAATTAAATTCTAACACTGGTTTGCCCTTTTCTTCCATGAACTGTTCAATTTCTTCTCGCAAATCAAAGAAACGCCTCAGCACAGCACCTCGGCTTAACCATCTTACCTCAGTGTGGTATGGCAGGCCATAGATGTGGTCTTTCTCTCTGAGAAGGCTGTCAAACTGACGGTGATTCAGGCTTCTGGATCGGATGAAATTAACAGTTTGGATGACCACCTTCATGACGTTATCCATCTTTGATGACTTGCAACACAAAGCCTCCTGGTGCAAAATACAGTAAAAAGTCAAAAAATCACGTCCTCCATTTGCAGATTGCACTTTCTCTCTGAACTTTGTCACAACGCCTGCTTTTTTCCCGATAATTGAGGGCGCACCATCTGTAGCCAGGCTGACAGCGCGGGACCAGTCCACTCCGACCCTGTCCAGCGCGCCGACGAGTGCAGTGAAAATATCAGCTGCTGTCGTTGTATCTGTCATCGGCACCAACTCCACGAACTCCTCGGTGACGGTCAATGTGTCATCAACTCCGCGGATGAAAATGGCCAGTTGTGCAACATCTGTAATGTCCGTGCTTTCATCAATTGCAACCGAAAACGCAATAAATGACTTTACTTTTTGCTTCAACTGGCTGTCCAAATCCACTGAAAGATCGGAAATCCTGTCTGCAACTGTGTTTCTTGTCAGGCTGATATTTGCAAAAGCCTGGTGCTTTTCAGGGCACACAATCTCTGCTGCCTTCATCATGCATGTTTTTACAAATTCACCCTCACTAAATGGTTTTGAAGCCACTGCGATTTCATTAGCAATGAGGTAGCTAGCTTTCACTGCAGCGTCACTGATGTCTCGGCTGTGAGTAAACACAGACTGCTGTTTCTTCAGACCCACCAACAGTTCATTCACCTTCTCTCTTCTCTGCTGTCCTTGAAAGTTGTCATATTTGTCGGCATGAAGACTCACATAGTGGCGACGAAGGTTATATTCTTTCAGCACTGCAACATGCTGTGAACACACCAAACATACAGCTTTCCCATTCAATTCCGTGAATAAATAGAAGGATGACAATTTTTCTTGGAACACTCTGCACTCTGCGTCCACTTTTCTCTTTTTTGACAGAGACATATTGGGGCAATGAGGGTGCCAAAGCACATAATGTTAAAAGTAGAAGCCGTAATAAATTTGCGGCCAAAACAAAGTAGCTCATCCGGACTGGCTGCACTTGCTTGACCTATTTGCTCTGCCCCGGTATAAACAATTTGCTTGCTTAACACAATTGCTATTGCGCCATCCAGTGGACACAATTGGAACAGCAGTTTCTTTTATTGAAAAATTGCAGCTCATTTTTATACTTTACAAAATCATCTTGCGGGCCGGATTAAACCCGTTTGCGGGCCTGATCCGGCCCGCGGGCCGGACGTTTGACACCCCTGATGTAAAGTGTTGGTCCCATGTTTAATGAGCTGAAATAAAAATCCCGGAAATTTTCCATATCCACAAAAAGCTTATTTGTCTTGAATTTTGTGCACAAATTTGTTTACATCCCTTTTAGTGAGCATTTCTCCTTTGTCAAGATAATCCATCCACCTGACAGGTTTTGCATATCAAGAAGCTGATTAAACAGTATGATCATTACACAGGTGCACCTTGCGCTGGGGACAATAAAAGGCCACTAAAATGTGCAGTTTTGTCTCAAGTTTTGAGAGAGCGTGCAATTGACATGCTGAGTGCAGGAATGTCCACCAGAGCTGTTGCCACATAATTGCTTGTTCATTTCGCTACCATAAGCCGCCTCCAACATCGTTTTAGAGAATTTGGCAGGACGTCAAACCGGCCTCACAACCACAGACCACGTGTAACCATGCCAGCCCAGGACCTCATTCTGATTGGCTGGCCTTGGTTCTCCAGTGGGTGGGTCTGGCTTCCAAGTGGATAGGCCTATGCCCTCCCAGGCCCACCCATGGCTGCGCCCCTGCCCAGTCATGTGAAATCCATAGATTAGGGCCTAGTGAATTTATTTAAATTGACTGATTTCCTTATATGAACTGTAACTCAGTAAAATCTTTGAAATTGTTGCAGGTTGCGATTATATTTTTGTTCAGTATAATTTGGTGCTCGCATCCCTTGAACTGAATGAAACTAGCTAGCTAGCAAAAACAACCTGAAAAATGGACTGCACCTCAAACAATATTCCAAGTTGGATTTCCAAGGAAAACTTGGTATAATTCAGAGAGGGAGACCAACACCTGCCCTTCCTGACCATCAGAGGAAGGGACAGAAAATCATCCCATCGGGACAACGACACGCTGCTGATGGCCTCCGGATATGATACCTGACTGTCAAATGCTTCGACCGGCTTTCTGCTGATGGTCTATGGGGAGATTTTCAGAGAAAATTATGTACTCTTTCGTGTTCTGCCGAATAAAATAATGGACATGGGGTTCTGCTGTGTACATATCAGCGACACGAAAACATTTGTGGACGCCCCGAGACAAGAGTTTGACACTTTCTATGATCGGTTTGAGGAGAAATGCACCACACTCGGACTGACAGACACAGCAACCCAGAGGAGACAGCTGATGAGAGGAATGCTATACAACATTTTGGACAATCTCAGTGTTCAAATGAAAGGCAGGTTTGATTATTTTGTCCTTGGCCCTCATGTCAATCGAGACAGAGACTTTTCAAACTTAAAAGGAATAAAGAAGACTTCTACAACGTTGTCACCGAGAGGTTCACCCTGAATGACAGATGAATGGCCTTCATTTACAAATAAAGGTAGGCCCAAATACATTTTCCTTTGCAATTTCCGGCTTAGGCTACAGTTGAATGAACATGAGAATATACAACATCCCTTTGATGCATTTGATTTATCAAGCTCAAATGTTGTTTTGATGAGACACTTTTATGACATTTTTAACTGCATTTTCCAGTCATTTTGATTCTTGATATGGACATTTCATTAGAACCGTACATATTATATACAGTGCATTCGGAAAGTATTCAGACCCCTTGAGTTTTTCCACATTGTGTTATGTTACAGCCTTATTTTAGCAAGTGGCACCATGAAGACCAAGGAGCTCTCCAAACAGGTCAGGTACAAAGTTGTGGAGAAGTACAGATCAGGGTTGGGTTATAAAAAAATATCAGAAACTTTGAACATCTCACGGAGCACCATTAAATCCATTATTAAAAAATTGAAAGAATATGGCACCACAACAAACCTGCCAAGAGAGGGCCGCCCACCAAAACTCATGGACCAGGCAAGGAGGGCATTAATCAGAGGCAACAAAGACACCAAAGATAACCCTGAAGGAGCTGCAAAGCTCCACAGCGGAGATTGGAGTATCTGTCCATAGGACCACTTTAAACCGTACACTCCACAGAGCTGGGCTTTACGGAAGAGTGGCCAGAAAAAAGCCATTGCTTAAAGAAAAAAATGAGCAAACATGTTTGGTGTTCGCCAAAAGGCATGTGAGAGACTCCCCAAACATATGGAAGAAGGTACTCTGGTCAGATGAGACTAAAATTTTGCTTTTTGGCCATCAAGGAAAATGTCTGGGGCAAACCCAACACCTCTCATCACCCCGAGAACACCATCCCCACAGTGAAGCATGGTGGTGGCAGCATCATGCAGTGGGGATGTTTTTCATCAGCAGGGACTGGGAAACTGGTCAGAATTGAAGGAATGATGGATGCTACTAAATACAGGGAAATTCTTGAGGGAAACCTGTTTCAGTCTTCCAGAGATTTGAGACTGTGTCACGGATTCTGCCGAGACTGCCGTTCCTTCTGGCTCGGGCATGCTTCGGCGTACTAGCTGCTGCCGCTCTATGTTATATGTTTCTATGATCACTTGATTGTTGTCTGTTGTTGCACACCTGTTCCCCATTATGTTAGTTTGTCTGCCTATTTAACCTGTTCACGTCCACTGTTTGGTGTGCGTGTTTATTGGTTTGTACGAGTGTCATTTTGTGAGCGGGTTTTCCTCCTCCTTTGTTGTTTGGAGGGTTTTGCTTGTATTTCTTTACTACTCAGTAAAGTGGTTCTTCATCTCATTCTGTGTCCTGCACTTGACACTGGCCTACCGCATTCCACTGACATTCGTGACAGACTGGGACGGAGGTTCACCTTCCAGCAGGACAATGACACTAAGCATACAGCTAAAGCAAAACTCGAGTGGTTTAAGGGGAAACATTTAAATGTCTTGGAATGGCCTAGTCAAAGCCCAGACCTCAATCCAATTGAGAATCTGTAGTGTGACTTAAAGATTGCTGTACACCAGCGGAACCCATCCAACTTGAAGGAGCTGGAGCAGTTTTGCCTTGAAGAATGGGCAAAAATTCCAGTGGCTAGACGTGCCAAGGATATAGAGACATACCCCAAGAGACTTGCATCTGTAATTGCTGCAAAAGGTGTCTCTACAAAGTATTGGGGGGGTTCAATATTTTTATGCCTCCCATTCTTAAGTTTCGTTTTTGCATCTTTTACTTTCTGTTTTAAACACCAGCTTCAAACAGATTAAAATACAATATTTTCAGTTATGGAAAATATATTTCATAGCGGTATCGATGGTACAATGGTTCTCGACACTACTTGCTTTTTTTGTCGCATAAACTGATATTAGGCGAACTATTTACATTTTTGCAGCCAGGAAATGGTGGAGCGATTGCTGCATGTTGCACCTTTAAAACGTTTCTACAAATATAAACATTTATGGAAAAACTTCCCATGGCTATTTCCAGTTACCCTTGTATGTGGTATATACGGTATACCGCCCAAGCCTACTGGATAGTTTCCTGATGCTTGGGATTGGAAGACCCGATGAAGATTTAAGGGCTTTGGTGCTGGTTGCGCTTCCCCATAGACCCACATTGAATGATGACTCACAAGCAGAAAGGGAAAAGTTGTGAAGTCATCATGTTGCGAGATGACACTATCCAGATACTGGATGGCACTGGGGACTGATGATGCATGTCGACAGGGGAGCATTCTTCTTACATTTACATTTACATTTACGTCATTTAGCAGACGCTCTTATCCAGAGCGACTTACAAATAGGTGCATTCACCTTATAGCCAGTGGGATCACCACTTTACAATGTATTTTTTTGTATTTTTTATTTTTTATATTTTTTATAATTTTTTTATTTTTGGGGGTTGGGGTTTGGGTTGGGGTAAGGAGGGGGGGGTAGAATGATTACTTTATCCTATCCCAGGTATTCCTTAAAGAGGTGGGGTTTCAAATGTCTCCGGAAGGTGGTGAGTGACTCCGCTGTGCTGGCGTCGTGAGGGAGCTTGTTCCACCATTGGGGTGCCAGAGCAGCGAACAGTTTTGACTGGGCTGAGCGGGAACTATGCTTCCGCAGAGGTAGGGGAGCCAGCAGGCCAGAGGTGGATGAACGCAATGCCCTCGTTTGGGTGTAGGGACTGATCAGAGCCTGAAGGTACGGAGGTGCCGTTCCCCTCACAGCGCCGTAGGCAAGCACCATGGTCTTGTAGCAGATGCGAGCTTCAACTGGAAGCCAGTGGAGTGTGCGGAGGAGCGGGGTGACGTGAGAGAACTTGGGAAGGTTGAACACCAGACGGGCTGCGGCATTCTGGATGAGTTGTAGGGGTTTAATGGCACAGGCAGGGAGGCCAGCCAACAGCGAGTTGCAGTAATCCAGACGGGAGATGACAAGTGCCTGGATTAGGACCTGTGGGTCTTCAGATTTATAGGAAGTCAGGATCATACTGAGAACTTCCTTGGTGCAGGCGTCAATCTCTACATACTCCACTGGGCTGACCTCTGACAACTGGACCTCACTCTGGCTAGGTTCTGGTAGATCATGGATGGATGTTGCAACCATTTCAGCGGATTGCAAATTATCCTGTGGCTGTTCAGGGATGACAGATTTGCTCACACCTTTACCATGAGATAAGAGAAGCTGACTTTAAAAAATGGCAGCCTTCAACCGGAGACAAACTTCAGAGTATATATTTTTCCTAGAAGACTTCAGACCAGGTTAGGCTGGATTTGCATTTACCTCTTCAGTGCATTGAATGGATTATTCTAAAGACTCCATATCATCTACAAAATCCTGTATAATCACAGCAGCTGTAGAATGAACACGCTGCAGAGCGGTGAGGGCTGATGGGGAAGCCGCAGAGTCACGCACATTTGTTAGGCTAGTAGCAGCACTTGACGGCTTAAAGGAATGAAGATAGCCAGAGTATTGTAATGGTTTGGCGCACCATAGAGTCATGGCACTACATTATTACTGGTGTCTTCTGCTTCAGATGTGTCTTCCAGATCCTTTGGTGATGACAAAATACAGACTTTTTATGGAAGTTCTTGAAGCACGTCCATTGCCCCCTGTCTGTTTCCAGATGTGTCGCTGCATCCTCCCATTGTGTCAACAATGACTGTCAGGACCTTACCTGTCACTGATCCAAGGAATTACTCAATGTCTGGATTGGATTCACATGGAGTGATCTTGCCTTTTGGCAATCTTCTGCACTGTGTCAGAGATCACACACATCATCTTCTCAGCAGCCTCCATGGCATACTGCCCATCACTCATCAGTGGGGAAGATTTCCCTGAAGGTGAATTGGAGACTACTACTGAGAGGGAAGAGTTAAGTTGATGCACAGCCTCCCCAACGAGAGCTCTGGTCAATTCAGGTGAGCTACAGGAAGAGTCACCCAGTGACTGCAGAATTGTGTCTTCTGTAATCCCAAATATGTATTTTAGGGGCTCAGTGATGGGAGTCTTCATGCACCCTTTTCAACAAGCAAACACAAACATTGATAATTTGTGTCTCTCTGGGTATTGATTGATCTCTGTTGAATTATCACATTTTACAATTCATTATAATTTCCAAACGGTGTTAATATTTCTGGTTACTATCTCCTTTTCTGGACGTAATAATCATGAAAATTAGGATAGTATTCTTTCTTTTGGAATTTGTCTACAGTCGTGGTCAAAAGTTTTGAGAATTACACAAATACTAATTTTCACAAAGTCTGCTGCCTCAGTTTTGATGATGGCAATTTGCATATACTCCAGAATGTCATGAAGAGTGATCAGATGAATTGCAATTAATTGCAAAGTCCGTCTTTGCCATGAAAATGAACTTAATCCCCCCAAAAAAAATTCCACTGCATTTCAGCCCTGCCACAAAAGGACCAGCTGCCATCATGTCAGTGATTCTCTTGTTAACACAGGTGAGAGTGTTGATGAGGACAAGGCTGGAGATCACTCTATCATGCTGATTGAGTTATAATAACAGACTGGAAGCTTTAAAAGGAGGGTGGTGCTTGAAATCATTGTTCTTCCTCTGTTAACCAAGGTTACCTGCAAGGAAACCTGCAAGGAAACACGTGCCGTCATCATTGCTTTGCACAAAAAGGGCTTCACAGGCAAGGATATTGCTGCTAATAAGATTGCACCTAAATCAACCATTTATCGGATCATCAAGAACTTCAAGGAGAGAGGTTCAATTGTTGTGAAGAAGGCATCAGGGCGCCCAAGAAAGTCCAGCAAGCGCCAGGACCGTCTCCTAAAGTTGATTCAGCTGCGGGATCAGGGCACCACCAGTGCAGAGCTTGCTCAGGAATGGCAGCAGGCAGGTGTGAGTGCATCTGCACACACAGTGAGGTGAATAATTTTGGAGGATGGCCTGGTGTCAAGAAGGGCAGCAAAGAAGCCGCTTCTCTCCAGGAAAAACATCAGGGATAGACTGATATTCTGCAAAAGGTACAGGGATTGGACTGCTGAGGACTGGGGTAAAGTCATTTTCTCTGATGAATCCCCTTTCCGATTGTTTGGGGCATCTGGAAAACACCTTGTCCGGAGAAGACAAGGTGAGCGCTACCATCAGTCCTGTGTCATGCCAACAGTAAAGCATCCTGAGACCATTAATGTGTGGGGTTGCTTCTCAGCCAAGGGAGTGGGCTCACTCACATTTTTGCCTAATTTACAGATGCCACATCATCCTCCGAGAGCAACTTCTCCTAACCATCCAAGAACAGTTTGGTGACGAACAATGCCTTTTCCAGCATGATGGAGCACCTTGCCATAAGGCAAAAGTGATAACTAAGTGTCTCGGGGAACAAAACATCGACATTTTGGGTCCATGGCCAGGAAACTCCCAAGACCTTAATCCCATTGAGAACTTGTGGTCGATCCTCAAGAAGCGGGTGGACAAACAAAAACCCACAAATTCTGACAAACTCCAAGCATTGATTATGCATGAATGGGCTGCCATCAGTCAGGATGTGGCCCAGGAGTTAATTGACAGCATGCCAGGGCGGATTGCAGAGGTCTTGAAAAAGAAGGGTCAACACTGCAAATATTGACTCTTTACATAAACTTTATGTAATTGTCAATAAAAGCTTTTGACACTTATGGAATGCTTGTAATTATACTTCAGTATACCATAGTAACATCTGACAAAAATATCTCATAACACTGAAGCAGCGAACTTTGTGAAGACCAATACTTGTGTCATTCTCAAAAATGTTGACCACGACTGTACAGTGAGTATTTGTGTTTGATTTAGGATGATTTTGAAGAACCATTTTACACAGTAGAGAACTTGGGCTCATCAGTACATTTAATAAAAAATGTATGTTTAGAACTTTGATTATAAGTGATAAGAATGTGTGAGCTACGCATACACAAATCATACAGTAAATACAGTAACCATTGATAAAGGTATGGAAGTAGGTTTGTGGGATCCTGTAGCAGTGTGCACCGGTGCCACCCTTTCACATCTCCCTGGTCAGGTGGTTGAAGTCCTGCATCAAGCCCACCCTCTTCTGCTCAAAAGCAGCCTCCTGTTCCCCCAAGTTTCGGTCAAGCTAAAAAATGGGTGCAAGGGCTGGCAGGAGAATGTGTAATCCTATCACAGAAACCATTTCTCTTTAGCACAGTCTGCCAAACTGCACTCTTGTCATCTATTCAACAAAAATAGTGCATAATATGTTTTCGAAGTTGTGATGTCAAATGTTTTATATAAGGAACAAAGTAATGTTGATCTACTATTTAACTCCCACATCCAATGCTCTATCACAGTTGTCTTATCAAATAATTAAAAGTTGACAGATAAACCTACAGGGTCTTTCTTCCATGGTTTCATGGATCATTTTCCATTGCCTGATAACGAAAAGCATAACATTTGCATTCATTTAGCAGTTTTTCAGAATGCTTACAGATGTAGGATCTTAATTTGATCACCCTGATGCAGGAGAACTTTGCTGCAATGCAGGACATTTAAAACCTGTAGTGTATTTGAGGTTAAAAAAGCCTTCTGAAGTTTGTAATTTCCATTTTTAAATGTCTGACTTGATTTTCCCATACGAAAAATGTCCATCAATTATAATCCACATAATAATTCACATTTCCTGTAGCTGCAGGATGATTTTGCTGCTGTAACAAACTGGCTCAAATTACTACTGTAGTACATTACCATTTCCCCTCACTCCACCAAAGAGTAGAACAAAATCATACATCAAGTAATTCATACCTTATTATGATGCTTGTCAGACAGGTTGGGACAGAAGAGCAAAAGTCTGGTCCTTGATATCTCCATCAAACCAAAATAACAGCTGTAGGCTAGATGCAGGGATTCAGGTACTGTATGAGGAAAGGGATACAAAAGAGTTGCAAATCAATATGTAGATCTAGAGGATTGGTTAGATGTAGGCCTATCCAATATGGCAAAACTACCTAACTCTCCAACCTGTGTGTTTGTGTCTTTCGGAGGGGTGGGAATCAAAGCAGAAGATGGTTTTCTGTGGACTGCAAGGAATATGGATCATTAAAGTATTCTTCCTCTCCCATTACCATATTCCTTCAACCTATTCAATCTTTCTCAGACCTGCATAACAGTCTAAGGGTAGGACAGAGGTGCTAGCAAAAATAGGGGCTATGAGGTGCAATTTGGAACTCAGTAAATTAGTGTCATAAAATGGTATTATAATTTTTCCAATTAGTTTAAGGGCACTATTCAATCTGTATCGCTGAAGCGTTACAGATAGCACGCTAGAAATGTAAAGGTAATTTCCTATTGAGTCACTATCTGCAGTGTCTACCGTGAATGCAGTCTCCACTAATTGGGAACATTGCCTTTAAATTTTAATCACACTAACCACGTTTCCATCCACAGTTTTTATGCAAGTAAAGTCATATCATATATGTATATTTTAAATCACAACAGCTGTGATGGAAACAGTAAGTTTCTGTGTAATTTTTGACATGCCAACAGATAATTTGTTCGTTCAACATGGTAAGATATTTTTGTGTAAAATGTGTGTAAAATTAATTAGGCAGGTAATGGCGTTGGAAACGCCTTTATGCACAAATCACGCACTGATTTTTATCCACAACAAGTCATTTTGTTGGAAACAGAGGCCTACCACTGGTGGGAAATGCGCAAAATGTCTTAATGCGGATTCTAGAATATTCAAATGAAAATCTGTCGCCAATTGGATGGAAACCTATAACTAATAACCACGTTTCCATCCACAGTTTTTATGCAATTAAAGTCATACAGTATAAAAAAAATAATGACAGCTGTGATGGAAACAGGAAGTTGCGGTACAATTGTATAAATGCCTACAGATATTAATGTTCATTTGACATGGTGGGATCTTTTTGTGTCTGTAAAATAAATTATGTGAGAAATGGCAGTGGACACGCCTTTAGGCACAAATATTTATATAATAACCATAATATCGAAGTAAACTTGGTGTCACGAGATTATATGGTGTGTGGTACTCCCACTACAACTCGAGAAACCATGCAGTTTATTGGGCTACAGATGAAATAATGTATGATGAACTTCACTGGGTGGTGAAAGTGCACTGTGATCTTGATGGGCCTTTCCAATAAATATCGATGGTCTGATTCTGGTGACATGATGATCGATGCTTGACTGAAGTTTGACAAATACAAATATTCTCGCTCTTATCCATAATAATCTCATCATGTAGAATAGCCTACCTGCACTGTATCTGCGAGCTGTTGGCTAGAGTGCATTATATGTGCAGTATATAAATACTTAAGTGGAAAAGTTACATTTTGTGTGCACTATGTCATCATGCACAGATTTTTATCTGCAACAAGTCCGTTTGGTGGAAACACACCACTGGTTGGAAAATGTGCATATTTTCTTTATGCCGATTTTAGAATATTCGCATGAAAATCTGTCGCCAATTGAATGGAAACCTAGCTACTGTAAGGCTGGATTTATGCGATATGGTTTGAATAGAGCCCCTATTTTGTATGAGGCAGACATAAGCTACTAGGCTAGTTTTTGGACAAGTTTTATTTATCAATTAAATGTGTAGCCTACTCCCCTGTTTGTGAATAATGCTGATTTCACAACATTTCGTAAATATCAGCATATATGGGAAAAATCCACTTGAACGCTCCTCCAACTTACTAGTAAGAAACTCGTCTATCATTCCCATGCTCCAAGTTTCTCACTTGCACCTCGCTGACATCATTTGTCAACAAAAAAGACAGCAAGCATTTAAATCTCTTGTTCACAATAATTTTTTTATTGATTGTCATAGAAACATCAATACAGCTGCAAATTATTCTAAAAATGTCCAGCCTACTTTAACAACATTTCATGTGCATAAAAAGTCAAGTTTTGATTTGATAGAAATAAAATTTCATTTATAGTGGCTATAGAAAGTCTACACACCCTTGAATTGTTTTGACGTTTTGTTGCATTACAAAGTGTGATTAAAATTGATTTAATAGTCTTTTTTTTTGTCAATGATCTAAACAAAATGTCAAAGTGGAAGATTTTTTATATTTTTTAAGATGAATGAAAAATAAAACACTAATATACCTTGATTAGATAAGTATTCACCCCCTGAGTCAATACACTTTGGCAGTGATTACAGCTGTAAGTCTTCTTTAGTAAGTCTCATAAGAGCTTTGCACACCTGTATTGTGCAATATTTGCCAATTATTCTTTTCAAAATTCTTCAAGCTCTGTCATGGTGTTGGGGATCACAGCTAGACAGCAATTTTCAAGTCTTGACATAGATTTTCAAGCAGATTGAAGTCAACACTGTAATTTGGTCACTTAGGAACTTTCACTGTCTTCTTGGTAAGCAACTCCAGTGTAGATTTGGCTTTGCGTTGTAGATTGTCCTGCTGAAAGGTGAATTCCTCTCCAAGTGTCTGGTGTAAAGCAGACTGAATCACGTTTTCCTCTAGGATTTTGCCTGTGCAAGCATGCCCATACCATGATGCAGCCACCACCATGCTTGAAAATAAGGAGGAAGTTACTCAGTGATGTGTTGTGTTGGATTTGCCACAAACATAAGACTTTGAATTTAGGCCAAAAAGTGTACTCCATTCCAGTGTTTTTTTGCAGTATTACTTTAGTGCCTTGTTGCATACATATGCATGTTTTTGTATATTCTGTATATTTGTATTATTCTTTTCACAGATTTAAATGCAATTTTATATGATCAATTATTTATTTCAAATTAACACTTTACTTTTTATACAAATCAAAGGTTGTAGAAGTAGGCCAGATGTTTTTAGAATAATTTTCACTTGTTTTGATGTTTCTATAACCAGGTTTCCATCAAACCACTTCGTGCAGATGAATTACATGATGCATGAAAAAAGTCAATACTGGGCTGATGGAAACAGGATATACCGGTACCATTTGATAAATGCAGACAGAAAATGTGTTTGTTCGACACGGTGGGATCTTTTTGTCGGTAAAATTAATGATGCGAGAAATTGCGGTGGAAACACCTTCATGCACAAATATTGATATAATAACCATCAAATCCATGTAAACTTGGAGTCACGCGATTTATGTTGTGTGGTCTTCCCACTACGACTCGGGAAACCATGCAGTTTATTAGGCTACAGTACAGATTAAATAAGGTATGATGAACTTCACAGGGTGGTGGTTATTGCAGTTAAAAGCTTATAATTGTTTTAAAATACAAAATATAAACAATTTAATTGGTGGAATTAACCACATCACTAGGAAACTCAAGGGTCCTTATAGCGATTGCACTTTCACAACAGTAAAAAATAAAAATATAAATATATCCTTCATAGTAATCAGAGAGGGATGGAAATCGTCAACGTTTAAATAGGCGAACGGTGAATGTCTGTTGAATGTCTGATATAAAACATACTTTACCTCGGTGAATCACCGTTGCAACTGGAGTTGGAGTGAAAACCTACAGGAGGGGTAGCTCTCCAGGAACAGGGTCCCAGACTAGAGCCCTGGGCCCGTATCCACAAAGCGTCTTAGAGTAGGAGTGCTGATCTATGATCAGTTTAGCCGTTTAGTTAATAATGAATAAGATTGTATGGACAGATCCTTGATCAGCACTCCTACTCTGAGACACTTTGTGGATAGGGGCCAAGGTCTACAATATAGTTCTAAATGAATAAAAATAATGCTATAGATGTAGGGGTTAATTGTTTGAGTTTACCTGAAAGCAATAACTAGGCAATTACCTAAATTGTATGTATTGTAATGACCTGACTAGATCATAAAAGAACAACTGTCCAGACAGAGGATTGAGTTTACGAATGGGCGGTTTATTAAACCAACTTTACACAGGGTACTGTTTGGCCGTAGCCCACGCCAAATAAATGAAAGATAACCCACAAGCCAATCGCGACCTTCTCTTGTGAAGCCCAGACGTAAAAAGAGAGAGAACAAAGGCTAAACCTGGTCTTAACTTCCAATGCTCCATCCCCCTGCCCAACCCCCCTCCACGCCACTCCGCCAACCGCCAGGATGCCCGGCATCAGAACATTCCAGGCATTCCCGTGATTGGCAGATAGCAGGTTGATTGACATGTCGGACCCCGCGAACACTGGGTACTGGTAGGTACAACACAACCATCTACTAGCCTAACACATAACACACAGCTGTCTGTGCGGGTCGCTACACAGCCCCCCCACCACAAAGTCCCTCGTCCCCGAGGGAACAAACAAAGTCTCTGAAGCGACCCGGAGGTCTCCTTTGCCTGCGTGGCTGTGATGGCCGCAGAGTGCCCCTCTGGGAACCAGGGGATGAAGGCAAGGACATGGGGGACAAGGAAGCGGGAACGGGTAATACAGTCCGTGGCTCTGGGGAACCACGCGGTGACACAGGGGGAGTGGGCTGTCTGGAGCCTTGTCTGCGGCACCTGGGGGTGGGTTCCTGGAGAATGTCATTGCCAGAGAGGGGAATTGTGGGGGTTCCTGGGGTTTGGGGAGAAGAGGCCCCTCTATATGGGGCTAACCTGTCCCGGTGCAGTGTCACCTTTCTCCCCCTGGGAGGAAGCTGCCCCCGGTAAACAACCTCCCCTACCCTCTCCAGGACACTGCAGGGTCCCACCCAGTGACTGTCCAACTTGGGGCATCTGCCTTTTTTCCTTAGCGGGCTGTAGACCCAGACCAGCTCCCCAGCCACAAAGTGCCTTCCCCGGGTGTGCACGTCATAGTTCTTCTTCTGCCTCACACCTGCATTCAGCAGCTGCTCTCTGGCGAAGGTGTGGGCTGTCTCCAGGCGGTCCTGGAGTCTCCGGGCATACTCCGGCCCCGGGGAAACATGAGGGCTATCCAGGGGCCGACCAAACGCCATCTCCGCAGGGGTACGGATCTCTCTCCCCAGCATGAGGAGGGCAGGCGTGCAGGAGGTGGAGTCTTGGACAGCGGAGCGGCATGCCATGAGGACCATAGGCAGGTGCTTGTCCCAGTCACGCTGGTGTTTGGAAGAGACGATGGCCAGCTGCTGTCCAAGCGTTTTGTTGAAGCGCTCCACAAGGCCATCACTTTGAGGATGGAGAGGAGTAGTGCGGGTCTTGTGCATACCCAGCCTCTCACACATGGTGGCGAACACACGGGACTCAACGTTTCTGCCTTGGTCGCTGTGGATGGACTCTGCAGCTCCAAACCTGCTGAACATCCCCGCCGTCAGGGCGTCGACGATGGTCTCTGCCTCCTGGTCAGGCAGAGCATAGGCCTCGGGCCATTTTGTGAAATAGTCCATGGCCGTGAGCACCCAGCGGTTTCCACTGTCTGTGGTGGGGAACGGCCCAACTACATCCACTCCCACCCTCTCCATGGGAGCCCCCACTGGGAACTGTTGGAGCTGAGCATGAGAGCGGCCTGGGGGGCCCTTTCTCGCTGTGCAGTTGTCACAGCGGCGGCAAAAGTCTTCCACATCCCTCTTGTGCTGCCCCCAGTAAAAGCCCTGACGGAGGCGGCGCAGTGTTTTTGTGACCCCAAAGTGTCCAGTCCCCACCCCCCCATGAGTACTCTGGAGCACAGCCTCCCGCAATGCTTTTGGGACCACCACCTGCCACCTCTCCTCCCCCGTAGCTGACTCCTTCCATGCCCGCTGTAACACGCCATCAGCCAGCCGCAGTCGCTCAATCTTTGACCACAACCCTTTGGTCGCGAGTGAGAGTGCTGTCACCTCTTCCCATGGTGGCCTCACCTGCGCCTCTACCCACTGTAGCACTGGCTGTAGGTCTGTGTCCCGTCCCTGCTGCTGCCCCCATTCAGCCACGTCGACAGTCTGCAGCTCACAGCAGACAGGCCCGCTCGCCCGACACACTGTGGCACAGACCCCCTCCTCTGCACACAGCTCTCTCTCCCGTCCCTCTCTCCGTTCACAGTGGCGGCAGCCGTCTGCAGTACAGGGCCGACGGGACATGGCGTCGGCGTTGGAGTGGCGTGCCCCTGCCCTGTGCACCACCGTGAAGTCATACGGCTGAAGCTCCTCCAACCAGCGTGCCACCTGCCCCTCTGGCTCTCTGAAAGACATGAGCCACTGGAGAGCAGAGTGGTCAGTCCTTACAGTAAAGGGCAGACCACCCAGGTAGTACTTGAAGTGTTTGACGGAAGCCACAACAGCCAAGAGCTCCCGCCGGGTGACACAGTAGCGGCGCTCATGTTTGTCAAATGTTTTGCTGAAGTACGCCACCGCTCTCTCCCCCTCTGGCCCCACCTGGGCCAGCACCCCACCCATGCCCACATTGCTCGCGTCTGTGTCCAGGATAAAGGGCAATGTGAGGTCAGGGGGGGCGAGCACGGGGGCCTCGATCAGTGCACGTTTGAGGGTGTTGAACGCCTCCTCACACTCCACTGTCCAAGTGAAAGCCTTGTCCTTCGGCAGCAGGCGGTTCAGTGGAGCAGCAACGCTTGAGAAGCCCCGTACAAACCTCCTGTAGTACGAGGCCAGGCCCAGGAAGCTCTTCAGCTGACGCTGGTCGGTGGGGGTGGGCCAGTCTCTGACAGCCGCTACCTTGTCCTCCATGGTGCTGATCCCCTCCTTCCCCACTCGGTGGCCCAAGAAGGACACCTCTCTCCTCATGAAGTGGCACTTCTCGGGGTGGAGCTTCAGACCTGCGGCAGCCACCCTCTCCAGCACACACCGTAGCGCCCCCAGGGCTGACTGGAAGGAGCTGCCATGGGCCAGGATGTCATCGAGGTATACCAGACACTGCTGTCGGGGGATGCCATCCAGCACCCTGTCCATCAAACGCTCAAAAGTAGCTGGAGCGTTGCACAGGCCAAAGCACAGGACCTTGAACTGCCAGTGTCCTCTGTTAGTGGAGAACGCAGTTTTGGCTCTGGCCTCTGGGGAGAGGGGCACCTGCCAGTAGCCACTGCGGAGGTCTAGTGAGGAGAACCAGGAGGACCCCCTAACCAGGTCCAGCGACTCATCGATACGTGGTATGGGGTATGAGTCCTTCCTGGTTACCTCATTCAGCCGCCTGTAGTCCGCACAGAACCTCAGCTTGCCCCCCTTCTTCGGAACCATGACGACTGGCGCCGCCCAGGGGCTGTCTGAGGGCTCAATGAAGTCTGCCCGCTGCATCTCCAACACAGCCTTGTCTGCCGCTTCCTGGCGTGCCAGCGGGATACGGCGGGGACGCATCTTGATAGGTCGAGCATCACCTGTGTCGATCTCATGCTGCACCAGATGAGTCTGACCCACCTCTTCCTCACTCAGCGCAAAGCTGTCTCTGAATTCAAACAGCAACTGCCTCAACCGTTCCTGCTGCTCGGGGTCAAGACCAACACAGTTCCTCCCCCATATCTCCCTCACTGCAGACAGTGTCCTCTCCCCTCCCATCTGGGGTAGCTGGGCTGGGGGGGCGCGGCCCGGGCTCACAGAGGACTGTGTCGTGGAGGTAGCTGGGGGAATGTAACGCAACGCCGTAGGTGACAGGGGGGCTGGGGAAAAGTCACACCCAGATGTGGGGGAGGGGGGGCAGCCATGAGTCTCTGCTAATTTAACTGTTGGAGTAAAGGGTTTGTTGGGTTGAGTGAATGTGACATTAGGGGCCATGGTGACCTCCGGCCCTCCCTGGAAGCTCAGTGTGCCCCTATTTAGGTCTAACTGGCAGCCTGTGCTCCTAAGAAAGTCCAACCCCAGGATACAAGGGTCCTGCACAGCCGCCACCCACACAGGATGACGCACAGTCCTCTGCACGGAGGGGGGCATGTGAGCATATGCCCGCCGAGAGAGGCTCTCAATGTCATTAGCTAGCACCCGTAGAGGCTCTCCAGGCTGCCTGCGTCTATTACTCAGTTCGGAGCGCAGTAGCCCGGGCTGTACACACTGTCCATAGCGCCTCCTCAGTGCTCCCACTAAAGCACCATAATCACGTCTGTCCTCGGGGCTAATCAATATCAAACAGGCCAGAGCTTCATCCGTGAGGCATAAAGCCAACTGCAGTGCCCTATCTTCATCCGACCACCCCCTAAAATGAGCTAACAGTTCAAACTGAGCATGAAAAGCTTCCCAATCCGCCTTACCGGAATACTTCGGGGTCTTAACGGATACGGACGCAGCCGGGAACTGGGCGCCGCCATGTTTGTTTACATCCTGAGCCCCAGATTCCTCGTCCCGCCGCGTCGACGTCACCCCTTCGGTCCGCCCACCAGAATCCGCGCGAAACACAGTCGACGAAGCACTCATGCCCGCTTCAGCCGCCATCACTCTAACGTCCTCCCTCAAGCGGCCTCTGGGCTCCGATGCCCTGGCGATCTCCTCAGCCAGAACCCCCGACGTCCATGCACACGCACCTCCTTGGCCATAATCGTCCCCTACCTCCACCTTCACTTTCGGATTCCCTCGAAGCATCTTCAACCCCCGTTCTCACCTACGGTAGCTAGCCACAGAAGTCAGCTAGCTAGCTGGCTAACTTTTATCAACGTTTTTACTTCTGACACCAATGTAATGACCTGACTAGATCATAAAAGAACAACTGTCCAGACAGAGGATTGAGTTTACGAATGGACGGTTTATTAAACCAACTTTACACAGGCTACTGTTTGGCCGTAGCCCACGCCAAATAAATGAAAGATAACCCACAAGCCAATCGCGACCTTCTCTTGTGAAGCCCAGACATAAAAAGAGAGAGAACAAAGGCTAAACCTGGTCTTAACTTCCAATGCTCCATCCCCCTGCCCAACCCCCCTCCACGCCACTCCGCCAACCGCCAGGATGCCCGGCATCAGAACATTCCAGGCATTCCCGTGATTGGCAGATAGCAGGTTGATTGACATGTCGGACCCCGCGAACACTGGGTACTGGTAGGTACAACACAACCATCTACTAGCCTAACACATAACACACAGCTGTCTGTGCGGGTCGCTACAGTATTGTACAGGCGCTGGCTGCAATAAATCATAAATAAAACGGATAGAATGGACCCTCTTTTTATGAAGCCGAGTGGTGGCCATGGCAACCACATGGGCGAGAGTAACCACGCCTTTTGAGTACTCCTTCGGTCGTCTATGCTAGTTAAAATCCAAGCTCCCTGCCTGTCAGTAATATTTTGAGGCGTGTTAGAGGGGAAAGAAGAGTGCACGAGGTGTAGAAGTAGTTCAGTTACTTAGCTAGTTATTAAACGACCAGTATTAGCCAGCAAACATGGCTAAAGTAAACAGTGGTACTTCCAGTTGCAGAGTCATGGTAATGGCTGGCAAATACTTGACGAACCCCTCACCGGGGCTTATCCCGAGCACAGGTCACCAGCGAATGTTAAAACTTCAGCGACGCTTGGCAAGTTCAAAGGCGGCCGGCCAGGGAGGCAAAACCCCGGCTTTGGCCCAGCAAGAGTTCCCTAACTCTTTCTCAGCCTCTGACCGCTACGTTCTGTCAAAGCGCACATTAATTTATCGGGATGTGAAGGCTTTTCTCAATGAAATTGGTGGAGACCCTCGAGAGGCTCGGTACTGGTTGACCCAATTTCAGAGAGCCAGTTTGGCACAAGCGCCAGCATTTGCAGTGCTCGAGGTAAGTAGCTAGGCTAATGCCAGCGTAACTTGCTAATTTATAGGGAACGAATGAATGAAATGAACTGTCAAAGTGATTTAAGCTAAATAATAATAGCTGTGTACAGCTGTCAGAGAATAGTCTTTATAGTTAGCTACTGCATCAGTCCAACGAGCTTGGCTGTATAGCTCATATGATAACCTATTAAATTACGTATTCTAATTATGGTATAGCTAGCTGTAGTTAGCGTGTGGCTCATAGGCAAAGATGATCTCCTCCGTTTAACGTTCTGCACAATGCTCATGTTCTACACACAAACCTTAGAAAAAATTGCCGCTACCAAAAATCGCCGTAGCTGCATAGCTTTATGGGCATGATGAGTGTAGCGCTTGCATCTAATTCTTCACATTGTGAGAAGGTGACTGTAAATCAAGAACATGGGATAGGTTCACCAGTCACAGACACTTTTAGAGCAGGCGTGGCCAACCCTCCTGAAGAGTTACTGGGTGTGCTGTGTGCAGGCTTTTGTTCTAGCCCTGCCTGATCACTTGATTCTAATCAGCCACTCAGCAGGACCTTGATTACTGAATTGGGTGTGTTAGAGTATATCTGGAATAAAATACTGCAGGACAGGGCCGGTCCTGGCCATTCCGCCACCCTAGGTAACAATATATATACACTGCTCAAAAAAATAAAGGGAACACTAAAATAATACATCCTAGATCTGAATGAATTAAATAATCTTATTAAATACTTTTTTCTTTACATAGTTGAATGTGCTGACAACAAAATCACACAAAAATTATCAATGGAAATCAAATTTATCAACCCATGGAGGTCTGGATTTGGAGTCACCCTCAAAATTAAAGTGGAAAACCATACTACAGGCTGATCCAACTTTGATGTAATGTCCTTAAAACAAGTCAAAATGAGGCTCAGTAGTGTGTGTGGCCTCCACGTGCCTGTATGACCTCCCTACAACGCCTGGGCATGCTCCTGATGAGGTGGCGGATGGTCTCCTGAGGGATCTCCTCCCAGACCTGGACTAAAGCATCCGCCAACTCCTGGACAGTCTGTGGTGCAACGTGGCGTTGGTGGATGGAGCGAGACATGATGTCCCAGATGTGCTCAATTGGATTCAGGTCTGGGGAACGGGCGGGCCAGTCCATAGCATCAATGCCTTCCTCTTGCAGGAACTGCTGACACACTCCAGCCACATGAGGTCTAGCATTGTCTTGCATTAGGAGGAACCCAGGGCCAACCGCACCAGCATATGGTCTCACAAGGGGTCTGAGGATCTCATCTCTGTACCTAATGGCAGTCAGGCTACCTCTGGCGAGCACATGGAGGGCTGTGCGGCCCCCCAAAGAAATGCCACCCCACACCATGACTGACCCACCGCTAAACCGGTCATGCTGGAGGATGTTGCAGGCAGCAGAACGTTCTCCACGGCGTCTCCAGACTCTGTCACGTCTGTCACATGTGCTCAGTGTGAACCTGCTTTCATCTGTGAAGAGCACAGGGCGCCAGTGGCGAATTTGCCAATCTTGGTGTTCTCTGGCAAATGCCAAACGTCCTGCACGGTGTTGGGCTGTAAGCACAACCCCCACCTGTGGACGTCGGGCCCTCATACCACCCTCATGGAGTCTGTTTCTGACCGTTTGAGCAGACACATGCACATTTGTGGCTTGCTGGATGTCATTTTGCAGGGCTCTGGCAGTGCTCCACCTGCTCCTCCTTGCACAAAGGCGGAGGTAGCGGTCCTGCTGCTGGGTTGTTGCCCTCCTACGGCCTCCTCCACATCTCCTGATGTACTGGCCTGTCTCCTGGTAGCGCATCCATGCTCTGGACACTATGCTGACAGACACAGCAAACCTTCTTGCCACAGCTCACATTGATGTGCCATCCTGGATGAGCTGCACTATCTGAGCCACTTGTGTGGGTTATACACTGCTCCAAAAAATAAAGGGAACACTTAAACAACACAATGTAACTCCAAGTCAATCACACTTCTGTGAAATCAAACTGTCCACTTAGGAAGCAACACTGATTGACAATACATTTCACATGCTGTTGTGCAAATGGAATAGACAACAGGTGGAAATTATAGGCAATTAGCAAGACACCCCCAATAAAGGACTGGTTTTGCAGGTGGTGACCACAGACCACTTCTCAGTTCCTATGCTTCCTGGCTGATGTTTTGGTCACTTTTGAATGCTGGCGGTGCTTTCACTCTAGTGGTAGCATGAGACGGAGTCTACAACCCACACAAGTGGCTCAGATAGAGCAGTGTATATATATATATATATATATATATATATATATATATATATATATATATATATATATATATATATATATATATATATATATATATATATATTTGCCTCCCCTACTAGAATTGTCCCAGTAGGCAAAACGACGTTTAAAATATGTATTTTCCAGATGTTGAAGTTACGTTCATTTTCAGTTCTGAATGAAAGGTGAAAATATGTATTTTACGGGTGTTGAAAATACGTATTTTCTGGACGTTGAAATCGGGTTCATTTTCGGTTCTGAATGAAAGTTGAAAATACGTAATTTATAGCTGTCTATGTTTGGGCCAAATCAAGGCTGGTCCAGACCGGACAATATCTGAACCATACATGGATGTCTATGATTGGTTCAGATTAGGTCCGGACTGGAACAAAAACCAACATCCGTGGATGTGGAAATCATGGCCGGTCCAGACAGGACCAAAAAAAGAAGTCCAAAAGATGTTGGCGTCGGTTTGTGCTTACTGGGGTGTAGCCTACCATGTCAGCCCACAATATTTTATGAATGCCCATCCATGTGGTAGGCCCACTGTTTGTAAAATAGGCTGTTGCATTGGCTTTATTAGTCCTGATTCATGTGACTAATCAATTAGGCTATTTAAGCTCTCAATATCAACTTCCAACTTCAGGAGTTATTCTGAGCCTATTTGCAATGTGTTTACACAGCGAGAAATGCAGAAGTATTTTATTTTTCACTATGATCAGCTCATAAAAAATGTATGGATACAAACTTGAAACCACTGATCATGACAATTTAGCCCATGGGATGAAACTCTTGGACAGCAGTTGTGAGTAGCCTGATTGTCCATTCCATATTGTCCATTTCACTTTGACCTGTCCTGTTTTTAAGATATGTTTGTTAACATGTCAGCACATTTTTTATTTGATTGGGCGCCATTTAGGTTAGGCTATTTGATCGGAGAAACCTGCATGATGTCAAAAGTTCCCATCTCATTACATTGTCATACATTTTATCTTCAGATAGGCTTTATCTTTAGGCTACAGAAAAGGCCACATACTATTTCTACCACAGGCTATATATGTTACATGATTTGTGTTAGATGATTTTGGACAGAATGTTGGTGGTGCACCGCACAAATGCGTCTCTCCAACAGCACCCTGGAGAGGCGCACTGGGAATGTACAAGATAAATATTTTGCATCCCTGCCTTTGACAAAGTGGGCACTGCTTATCACAGGGCGGCATCAGCGCTCACCTAAAAAGCCCATATGCCTCTGGTTGAGAGAAATTGTCATTGTTTTTGGGCAAGATTATTTGAGGTTTTATGTGTTGTTGGAGGTGCGTCTTGATCAGTTTAGCTCAGAAAATGCCGCCTAATCCTGCCTAATGAGCGGCCCGGCCCTGCTGCACACCCAGTAGCTCTCATCATGGAAGGTTTTGGGACAGTGCGAGAGCCAGATTATTATTATATAGATTATTTTATATATTAATCAATCAATCTATATATATATATATATATATATATATATATATATATATATACAGTTGAAGTCTGAAGTTTACATACACCTTAGCCAAATACATTTAAACTCAGCTTTTCACAATTCCTGACATTTAATCCTAGTAAAAATTCCCTGTTTTAGGTCAGTTAGGATCACCACTTTATTTTAAGAATTTGAAACGTCAGAATAATAGTAGAGAATGATTTATTTAAGCTTTTATTTCTTTCATCACATTCCCAGTGGGTCAGAAGTTTACATACACTCAATTAGTATCTGGTAGCGTTGCCTTTAAATTGTTTAACTTGGGTGAAACGTTTCGGGTAGCCCTCCACAAGCTTCCCACAATAAATTGGGTGAATTTTGGCCCATTCCTCCAGACAGAGCTGGTGTAACTGAGTCAGGTTTGTAGGCCTCCTTGCTCGCACACGCTTTTTCAGTTCTGCCCACACATTTTCTATAGGATTGAGGTCAGGGCTTTGTGATGGCCACTCCAATACCTTGACTTTGTTGTCCTTAAGCCATTTTGCCACAACTTTGGAAGTATGCTTGGGGTCATTTTCCATTTGGAAGACCCATTTGCGACCAAGCTTTAACTTCCTGACTGATGTCTTGAGATGTTGCTTCAATATATCCACATCATTTTCCTTCCTCATGGTGCCATCTATTTTGTGAAGTGCACCAGTCCCTCCTGCAGCAAAGCACCCCCACAGCATGATGCTGCCATCCCCGTGCTTCACGGTTGGGATAGTGTTCTTTGGCTTGCAAGCAACCCCCTTTTTCCTCCAAACATAACGATGGTCATTATGGTCAAACGGTTCTATTTTTGTTTCATCAGACCAGAGGACATTTCTCCAAAAAGTACGATCTTTGTCCCCATGTGCAGTTGCAAACCGTAGTCTGGCTTTTCTATGGCGGTTTTGGAGCAGTGGCTTCTTCCTTGCTGAGCGGCCTTTCAGGTTATGTCGATATAGGACTCGTTTTACTGTGGATATAGATACATTTGTATCTGTTTCCTCCAGCATCTTCACAAGGTCCTTTGCTGTTGTTCTGGGATTGATTTGCACTTTTCGCACCAAAGGATGGTCATCTCTAGGAGACAAAACGTGTCTCCTTCCTGAGCGGAATGACGGCTGCGTGGTCCGATGGCGTTTATACTTACGTACTATTGTTTGTACAGAGGAACATGGTACCTTCAGGCGTTTGGAAATTGCTCCCAAGGATGAACCAGACTTGTGGAGGTCTACACATTTTTTTCTGAGGTCTTGGCTGATTTCTTTTGATTTTCCCATGATGTCAAGCAAAGAGGCACTGAATTTGAAGGTAGGCCTTGAAATACATCCACAGGTACACCTCCAATTGACTCAAATGATGTCAATTAGCCTATCAGAAGCTTCTAAAGCCATGACATCATTTTCTGGAATTTTCCAAGCTGTTTAAAGGCACAGTCAACTTAGTGTATGTAAACTTCTGACCCACTGGAATTGTGATACAGTGAATTTATAAGTGAAATAATCTGTCTGTAAACAATTGTTGGAAAAATTACTTGTGTCATGCACAAAGTAGATGTCCTAACCTAAGTGTATGTAAACTTCCGACTTCAACTGTATATATATATATATATATATATATATTCAGACAAGCAAACGCTTGGTAATCCTTCTGTGGGAAGATTGCAGACAAATACAAAAAGGAAGAAAGTGGAGCATAAATATGGAGTGGGGGATTGCACAAGCCTTCTGGAAGATCTGGTGAAGGAGAAGATGGTGGATAAAAAGAAAAGTGGAATATGTTTTGAGGGAGTATGGAATGGAGGATCGCTCAGAACTTTTGGAAGAGCTAGAGAAGGAAAGTGAACGTGAAGAGAGTGATGGTGAATTAATCGTGGTGGTAGGTGCAGTGATTACCGCGGAGTGTAGAGGGAAGTGGTGTGGTGAGGAAGGTTGGCGTCAAGTGCAAAAAGAGGGTTTACTTGCTCTTGTAGCTCAGAGATGGAACCTGACGAGAGTATGGATGTAGTACCTGCAGTGAGGACCTCAGTTTGTGCATCATCCCAAGGATTAAAATGATTATTCTGGCCCAGTGGGAGTGAGATTTGTGGAGATAATGGATTTTGGCTGATTCATATGTGGTGTCAGGTTGGGTGGAGAAGAAGTTGGGGACTGTTGAGTTGGTGAGAGTAACTCGGAGTGGACTAGTGATGATTTATTGTCTTTCTTCAGTCAAGAGGGAGTGGGTGCTCCGGATCACATGATTGGGGACAAGAAATGTGACTGTTTTCCTCTCCAGAGCAGGGTGTTGTTGAAAGGAGTGATAACGGGGAGTCATTAAGTGTTGAGAGGGATCAGTTTAAATAGAAGATTCCCGGTGTCTGTGACACCCGCCATTTGGTGCTACGCAGATCCGGAGGAGAGCGTGGGGAAACTGAGAAGATACTGCTGAGTTTTGATGTAGAGTCTTTGCCAGATAAGGTCAAGTTAGAAAGGGTAAGTTATCCCGTGAGAGATTCTGTTCCGAAAATACTACAGTGTTTTAGGTGTCAAGTTTATGGGCATGTTGCAGCAGTGTGTAGGAGGGAGATTCCTTCATGTGAGAAGTGTGCAGGAGGAATGTGTAGTATGGTTGGAGAAAGTTGTGTTTGTGTGTTAGTTGTGGTGGTGCCCATGGGGCTGGAGATCAGAGGTGTCCGGTGAGAAAAGGGCAGGTTGAGGTTCCCAAGGTCAGAGTAGTACAGAAAGTGTCGTATGCCGAAGTAGTAGAGGAAGATGGGTACAGGGTGAGGGATCCTGAGAGGATTCGTGTGAGTAGGCAGAGACCAATAGAGAGTGATGGGAAGAATATGTGCTTCAATAAGGTGGGTTTCTTAGCATTCATTGCCATGGTTGTCAATTGTACTGCAGAAATTGATCGGAAGTCACAGAAAATAGAGGTTGTGGTGGCAGCGGCAGAGAAATACTTGGGATTGCGAGGATTTACCTTTTCCCCAATTTTGTACTACCGTATTAAGAATGTAATGTAGGTAGGCTGTGAATGGCCTCACCCACCAGTACAGTAAGTGGCGGTGTATGTGCCTAAAAGTTGGATGCGATCCGCCAACCAAATCTGAAAGAAGAAGAAACTCTCGTCATGGTTGGCCCCTGATGAGTTTTGATAAATTATTGATATCTAGCACTTGTTCACTGTCATTTGAAATCTATCCTCATGTCAGGTGGACAAATCTGTATTCGAGAACCGAGAGATGGTGCAGAGTCTGGCGTTTGGGCTCTCTTTCCTGCAGCGGATGGACATGAAGCCAGTGGTGGTGATGGGACTGTCACGGCCTGAGGATGACGACGCCCCAGACGGATCTACTTCCAACTCCAGGGCCGATATCGTTCAGCAGTGCCAGACCCTAACGGAGGTCCTACAGCACCACTCAGCCAGTGTCATACCTTTCTTCAGTGCAGAGGCCTTGCTGCTGGTGCAGGATCCACCCCAAGGAAGCAGGTCTCCCCTACCACAGTTACTCTATCCTCCTCCGCATTACGATACTAATCTATTTTTTGTTTAGAGTTATTTTTTAAAGAGTAATAACGGCCGTATGTGTTGTCAGTGCAGGGTCCTCCATTGCAGTGGACAAAGGCCTGCTCCAGTGGAGCCTGGACAGCGGGGCCATCCCCCTGGTGTGCCCTGTGGGGCGGGACACCACGGGCCGCTCGGTGGCCCTGGACTCAGTGGATGTCACGGCCGCCATCTCCAAGATCCTGCAGCCACTCAAAGTCATGTTCCTCAACAGCTGGGGAGGCCTCCGCAACCAGAGTCACAAGGTGGGGGGTTATGGGGTTATTTTGGGGGTTGGGTGGCAGATTGCTAGAATGCACGTGCATTCATAGTACTTGACCTACAGTATGTAGTTAAGGAGCTCGCGCTGTCTTTGTTCTTTGAAAGTAGGCCCGTCATAGTGTTTATTCACAGCAGTCTGTAAATTTCCTGTACATTAGAAGCAGTACATTTACATTTACATTTTAGTCATTTAGCAGACGCTCTTATCCAGAGCGACTTACAGTTAGTGAGTGCATACATTTTCATACTGACCCCCCGTGGGAAACGAACCCACAACCCTGGCGTTGCAAGATCAGGTTATATGCAAGTTTACGCTCTACTACAAAATACATCACAGTTGTGTACTGTATACTAGTTATTTAATTCACAGTATGACTATCAGGGCAATGATAGTTACGAAAACAGATAGGCTATAATCTGTGGGAAAAGGACTCCAGTATATTCACAGTTGTTATATACAGTACGCCAGTGGATAGGAAAAGACTCTTGAAATTGGCTTGACAAAATGAGCAACTGTCATAGCCAGAGGCCTCGAGTCAAAACTTCAATGTACAGAAGGATATTTACAACCATCTAAATGATACACATCATAATCCAATGTAGCCTCTGCACTGCCGAAAAGTCTTCAGTCATGAATCCAGAGCCTGAATCAGTTTAAAATAGTTCAGGGTGACTTGAACGCCAAAACATAATCTTGTCATAATATTGACACCGATATTAATATAATATTAATTAATATTAAGCTCCATCACATTGTTTTTTCTATTGAAATGCCAGATTGAGAATTTGGAACAAAGACCGGATAGGATGCAGTAGCCTACAGTTAGATATGGAGGATACCATGGATAGAAGATGGATGGAGAGCAAATTAATGTACATTTAATGTAAATTAATGATTGAGGGGAATTTACAAAAAATCTAATTCTGAAAAATATAATACTTTTATGATTGACATAAAATCAAAGACTCTTTCATCACCAAGGCTTGCATGATGTAAAATGAAATACAATTTTATAATATAAAACTTTAACAAAATAAACATTTAATGTCAACACACCATGTTGCAACAGGCTCAAACATCTTACAATGGTACACAAATGCAGTCAAACAAATAATATGCAACTGTAAACTGCAGTATAATAATACATGGACCTAAGCAAACACACACAATAGTTCATATGCATATGTATTCTATACACACATGAATATCCTTCACAAGATTAAGTCCTCTGAACTGTACTATATCTGCAATGGGAACTGTTGAGCAAAACACTGTTTTTGCATATACAGTAATACTATTCTTATAATACAATAATAAAATGTCCACACAAGAAAATGTTAAGCACAAACCCAAAAAGGCCACAAAAGTGCATAAAACTTCAGTTGGAAGCCACTGGTAGGGAAGGGCTACGGTGTAGGAGCTGGGATGGACCACTGCTTTGCCTCGCTCCTAACCTCAGAGATCTACATGATTAACTTTTAGTGGAGGGCACTCACTACCTCTGGAGTAGATATCCGGGATGTTCGCTCTCACATCACACACACGAACACACTCAAACAGAGTCAAATGCACATCGACACACACGGTCACCATCCGAGTTTCACACACAAAGGTTGGGAGAGATGATGAAATGACATTGACACTTCCTGACTTCCAACACTTAACAAATTATCTTCTAGTAGCGGCGTGACACCGGTAGATAGATCTCTAACCAGCTAAGTGTTGGTACCTGTTGGAAAGACTCACTCGCACCCTATCTAGGTCATAGAAGTCTTGTGCACTCACAAGAGACATCTAGGTCCCTCCCAATGACTAGTATCAGAGAAACAATACCATTTAAAAAAACACTGAAATGATAGTCGGCATTCAAAACAAATAAAACACTGGTTAAGTGTCTGTGGCATGTGTTGTGATCGGCGGCGATCACTATTCTTGTGCAAAGCGCACCATATGCGTTGCAGTACATGTAAGGTTCGCTTGCTATTCTCATATCATATAGCTAGCTAGTGATCTTAAATGATCTGGAAAAAATACATGTGCAAGTTGAAAATAAAGAAGTTCCCGGTTCTTAATGGAGAATTTTGCTTTTTTACAACCAAATCCATATATATCTTTTTTTTACAATGCCATGTTATGGAAGGATACAGATACTTTTTTTTGGAATTTCACTTGTTTTTGAAAAACGTAAGCCAACCAGTGAGTCACCTCCTCATCCTCGCTGTGCAGCACGGGGGCTCTGAAAACATGAACAAATGCCCCATAAACACCCAAATACGTCATTTTAGAAACGGAAATGCTCTCAGTATAGTGATGCTGGTCTTTAGATGTTGTACACATGAAATTGTCATTCCGAACATTATCCGCAACGTTATATTCCATTTTATTGTGACTCGAGCAATACCTCTCCGTCCATTCTAGCAGCAGGCTACCGAAGAATGGAACAGATGGATAGGGGAAACAGCTCGTCGCACAAAATGGAATATAACGTTGCGGATAAAGTTTGGAATGAAAAGGATGTATTTGGCCGTTTTTTTGAGCATTTGTTCATGAGCCCCAGTACTGCACAACGACGATGAGGAAGCGACTCACCGGCTGGGGTAAGCTTTAAAAAAACAAGTGAAATCGCAAAAAAAGTGTGTGCATCCTTCTATAATATATCATTTACATAAAAAATTGAGATTTGGTTGTAAAAAAGCAAAAAACTCCTTTAAAAACAGCTCGTCTCATCGACGTTTGTCTGACATTCCTTAACAACCACCCACCCACCATACTTGGGTTCAAGTTGCTGAAATAAAGCATGCAAAGCTTGTTTCAAACATTAGCTTACGTCAGGGATGGGCAACTTTTATTGGGGTGGGGGCCACAAAAAAATCGGAGGGGCCGCAGTTGCTCGAGGGTCTGTGTACCCACATCCATAACCCCCTCCCCGGCAAGCAAAACTTTTAGCAGCCCCCCTCTTTACAGTTTTAGAGTTAATTTAGTGTAATTCTATATATTTTGCCATGGGGCCGAGAGAAGATTTTGCAATTTTATAAATAATTTCATGCAACTCTAATCATTTTGCCATGGGGTGGAGAGGAAAATGTGCTGTTTTACAGCTAATGTCCTGCAATTCTAACATAGTGTGTAGAGAAATGTTATTTTATTTATTTGTTAGTGTTTTTGTAATTCTTAGCCCCTTTTTCTCTCCAATTTCGTGATTACGATCTTGTCTCATTGCTGCAACTCCCCAACGGGCTTGGGAGAGGCAAAGGTCGAGTCATGCGTCCTCCGAAACATGACCCGCCAAACCGCGCTTCTTAACACCCGCTCGCTTAACCCGGAAGCCAGCTGCACCAATGTGTCGGAGGAAACACCGTTCAACTGACGACCGAAGTCAGCCTGCAGGCGCCCGGCCTGCCACAAGGAGTCGCTAGAGCGCGATGAGCCAAGTAAAGCCCCCCCTGGCCAAACCCTCACGAACCACAGGCTGTATTGACGCCGCAACACTGCGATGCAGTGCCTTAGACCGCTGCGCCACTCGGGAGGCCAGAGAAATGTTATCTGAGTGAGACTTACTACCAAAATCAATGGGGCCCCCCTGCCGTTCGACTAACCTACCAATCAAATTTTTTTATGACATGGATAGGCTAATTGAGTGACTATCAGGTATTTTGCTATTCTAACTCGCAACAGTAAGTTGAGACCCCGACTGAGTCCCCCCCCCAAAAAAATTTAATAAGGGGGAAATTGATCCGAGGGCCTTCAAAAAGCGGGGCCGCTGGCCGCCAGTTGCCCATCCCTGGCTTACAAGCTAAATCCTAGGGTAAAAGCGCTAATCCAATCAAATATATCTACTTGTGGAACATTTTGCAATAAACATTTTCTATAATGTTTATAGTGTTATTATGACACCTGTTTTTCATCGATTGTTTTCTTGCATTCCCCTTTCAGATGGTCATCTCCAATACAGGCTAAAGCAGATTGGTTTCATTCTACAGAGAGACAGAGACAGACTAAACTCTTTAAGGCCACAAAATGATTTCCGTCTTTCCTTCAGAGACTGTTTGACAGGCTCTGTAAAGGACTGACCGAACTGTCTCTCTCCGTCCCCCTCTCTTCCTCCCACCCCATCCTTTCTCTATCATCCCAGACCATAGCGCCCCCTTGTGGGGTGGCCTGTAGGCTTAGGGGGGGGTGGGGTTGTTGGTGGGGAATTAATGGGGGAGCCTATTTATTTACAGTAGCCTATTTACTCCCAATCAAAGAACAGGCCTAACACCTGCCTGCTCTCCAGTATAGACAACTACAGGTAACTGCCAAAATAAAGAAAACTCCAACATAAAGTGTCTTAATAGGACACTGGGTCGTCACGATGTGCCAGAACAGCTTCAGTGCACCTTGGCATTAATTCTACAAGTGTCTGGAACTCTATTGGAGGGATACAACACCATTCTTTCATGAGAAATTCCATAATATGGTGTTTTGTTGATGGTGGTGGAAAACACTGTCAGGTGCCGCTACAGAATCTCCCATAAGTGTTCAATTGGGTTGAGATCTGGTGACTGAGATGGCCATGGCATATGGTTTATGGTTTCATGCTCATCCAACCTAAAGTGACCACTCGTGCCCTGTGGATGGGGGTATTGACATCCTGGAAGAGACCACTCCCATCAGGATAAAAATGCTTCACCATAGGTTGAAGGTGATCACACAGAATAGCTGGCTGTGTCTTTATTGGTGTTTACCTTGCCCTCAAGGGGTTGTGTGGATCTAAACCATGCCAGGAAAATGCACCCCACACCATAACAGAGCCGCCAGAACCCTCATTTACTTAAATGTTTCCTTTTATTTTGTCAGTTACCTGTATATCACAAGTAGAATTTGTTTAGAACTCTTATGTTGTTTTGTTGCTTTCATTTACTTCCTTGTCAAGCTTGTTCACATTTTATTAAATCAAAATCCCCCCCTCTGTTTCTGTCCCACTCTCCTCTCCACATCTCAGGTGCTGGATTTAGTGTCTCTGCCCGGTGATCTTCCCGGCCTGTCGGGGGCACCATGGCTGAGCTTGGCCGAGCGTCGGAGGGTGGGCACCATCGCCCAGCTCCTGAACCAGCTGCCCTGCGAGTCCTCTGCAGTTATCACCTCCGCCAACACGCTGCTCACCGAGCTGTTCAGCCACAAGGGTGAGGGAGATCTGTATGTGTGTGTGACCCCTCACCGACTAACCCCTATGTCTGACCTGTGCTCTCTACACACTCACTCAATCTCTGCACCTGTCACTGCTGCTGTTGATAGCACATGTGGCTCACCTTTCATGTTGCTAAGCAGAGTTCGGGGCCCCTTAAGGCAGACATAGGCATTATGCAACTTCAGTCCTCTGGAGCCACAGTCTCTGCTCGCTCCCTTTCTGCTGGTTCCCTTTTATCTCCCAGGGGCCTTAAGTATCAAACATCTCAGAGTAGGAGTGCTGATCTAGGATCAGGTCCTCCCTGTCCATATAATCGTATTCATTATGCTCCGAGATGCTTCATACATACGGCCCCTGGTGTCCCAGTTCTTAATCACTCACTGAATTGAAGGAAAGAACAGACACCAGCAGTCACTGTGGCCCTCGAGGTGTAGTAGACCACAGGAGGTTGGTGGCACCTTAATTGTGGAGGATGGGCTCGCGGTAATGGCTAGAGCGGAATCAGTGGAATAGTATCAAATACGTCAAACACATAGTTTGATGCCATTCCTCCCCTCAGCAGCCTCCACTGTAGTAGACTGAATGCCCATGCATGCAGCTCATGTTGTGCATGGTATCTGTGTGTATCTGTGACACCTGAAATCCAATCCAGGGTCATGTTAAGGTCCTAGGATGTGTATTTTGAGAAGTGACCTTAGCACGGCAGAGGTTTTAAAGATGCACTCATTGACCTGCAGGTGGCTCCATTTCTTTATCATATAACACAGAGATGTACACTACCGGTCAAAAGTTTTAGAACGCCTACTCATTCTAGGGTTTTTCTTTATTTTTACTATTTTCTACATTGTAGAATTATAGTGAAGACATCAAAACTATGAAATAACACATATGGAATCATGTAGTAACCAAAAAAGTGTTAAACAAATCAAAATATATTTTATACTTGAGATTCTTCAAATAGCCACCCTTTGCCTTGATGACAGCTTTGCACACTCTTGGCATTCACTCAACCAGCTTCACCTGGAATGCTTTTCCAACAGTCTTGAAAGAGTTCCCACATATGCTGAGCACTTGTTGGCTGCTTTTCCTTCACTCTGTGGTCCGATTCATCCCAAACCATCTCAATTTGGTTGAGGTCGGGGGATTGTGGAGGCCAGGTCATCTGATGGAGCACTCCATCACTCTCCCTCTTGGTAAAATAGCCCTTACACAGCCTGGAGGTGTGTTGGGTCATTGTCCTGTTGAAAAACAAATGATAGTCCCACTAAGCCCAAACCAGATGGGATGGCGTCTCGCTGCAGAATGCTGTGGTAGCCATGCTGGTTAAGTGTGCAATGAATTCTAAATAAATCACAGACAGTGTCACCAGCAAAGCACCCCCACACCATAACACCTCCTCCTCCATGCTTTACGGTGGGAAATAGTCACAACACAACTGATTGGCTCAAATGCATTAAGAAGCAAAGAAATTCCACAAATTAACTTTTAAGAAGGCACACCTGTTAATTGAAATGCATTCCAGGTGACTATCTCATGAAGCTGGTTGAGAGAATGCCAAGAGTGTGCAAAACTGTCATCAAGGCAAAGGGTGGCTATTTGAAGAATCTCAAATATAAAATATATTTTGATTTGTTTAACACTTTTTTTTGGTTACTACATGATTCCATATGTGTTATTTCATAGTTTTGATGTCTTCACTATTATTCTACAATGTAGAAAATAGTACAAATAAAGAAAAACCCTTGAATGAGTAGGTGTTCTGAAACTTTTGTCCGGTAGTGTAATGTGAGTCATTGCATGCAAAGTCTACACGACAGGTGATCCTTTACTGACCTAAGCGTTTAGATTTATCCCATAGCGTACACTCAACGTACTGAAACAAGGAAATGACAGAGGCCTCAACAATCCTTGGTTAATTCGCGTTTCAAGCCAGTTCACCTTGTATAGTGGGATGTGTGCTTGCTGATTTGACATGCTTTGTGTACCCAATTGTTCATTTTCACCACATATGTTTTCATAGGTTCTGGTACCCTGTTCAAGAATGGAGACCCCATTCACAAGTGAGCATTTCAGTCTCTTCTCTGTTAGCTTGCAATTTGGCCTTCAACTTGGATGTGTTGTTCATTGTGAGCGGAAACGTCCTAACTTGAGACATGCGTGTTTTAACCTGCCGATTGCGAAAAATCTTCCATTGACATCAATGTAAGAGTTTTGGGAAATGTAGGAACAGTTAGGCTACTTGCTCATGCCATTTATTTCTAACATTATATCACTTAGTTTCCTCATTAAACCTTTCGTATCACCCCCTATCGGCCCCCTAACAATAATTGAACCTGTCACAGTGATAGCTCTGGAACAATACGTCTAGGGAGACGAGTATCTGTTTGCACAGCACAGGTGGTATTTTCCACTTCTAATCGCACAAAGTACTCCCTCATGACAAGCCCAATAATAAAACGTAATGAAAAATAAACTTTTAGGAGTAAAAGTTGTACAATCTGTAAGGGATATATTTTCTCTCGTCAGTGGAGATGGCCGTCGTGCTATCTGATGTAAAACAATGACATTACAATGTTGGGAGTTGTTGGCTGTTTTTACAATGTTCTAGAGCCTTGACCTTCAGTGACTCGGAAAGCTGGCACTGTTGTGGCTCGCTAGCCATTTAATTTTCATGCACATTTGGAACTTCATAAATACTGATCCTACAACCACAACTCCTTAACTAGATGTAGAATTAGCAAGTTCAGACTTGCGCAGGAAGAAAACATCAAAATCAACTACAGATTTATAGTTTTTGATAAGCTACATTTTGACACTTGAGTCTTTTGTGCACTGCATGTGTGCAATTAGAATTGGAAAAAGTCACCTTTCCCATGCCTGTCAACCCATTGACTTGAATTAATTCACTTTGAGACAGGTGATTGTGTGCCTGTCATCCCAAGGGTGTTGTCATAGGGAGTGTCTCTATTAAAAGTGATGCAAAGATAATCACAACTAATGTGTGGAATGACTGTCTCTCTATCCTTTTGTTTGGCCAGGTACAGCACTCTGGATGACATAGACCTAGACCGTCTACTGGCCCTGATAAACAAGTCATTTGAGAAGAACCTGAGGGAGGATTACATTGAGTCACTCAAAGGACGCCTCCACTCCATCTACCTCTCTGAAGGGTAGCCACACACACATACACACACACACACACACACACACACACACGTGGCATCCTTTTTTCCATTCTCGACCCTTTTCCCGAAGTGTAAACTCGTACAATCCGCTCTCATAGATTTTAAACAAATGTTTAGACTGTTGTGAGGAATATGGTGGTGGAAGGAAACTCTCTCCAGCCATGCTTGCACCAACCCAATGCATTTCAATGCATGTGAGGGAGTGAACAAGTTCACACTAGTAGAGAATGTGAACCTAGCCTGTGTCTCAAACAAACCACAACATGGAATGCTGTATCACCTGCAGGTACAGTGCGGCAGCCATCATCACCAGTGAGCCTGTGAGCAGCGGTACGCCCTACCTGGACAAGTTTGTGGTGAGCAGCAGCAAACAGGGCGAGGGCACCAGCCAGATCCTGTGGGAGTGCATCAGACAGGACCTGGGCAAGCTCTTCTGGAGGTCCCGCGCCATCAACCGCATCAACCCCTGGTGAGAAGAACATGACACTGCACAATTGACACAAGAAAAATGACTTTTGGCTGTTTTGGCCCAACATAATGGCTGAAGTATCAGATGCCATGCATCTTTCTCAAGTCAAGTCGAGAGTATCTAGGAGATTTTCTTCACAATTCTGCCGGGCAATTTATTTAACCTTTTTTTTTTTTTCACTACAAAAAAAGATCATGCATCTCTTTGTTGTTTTACTGCGAATGAAAAATAAAAGTCAAGGTCTGCCGCCTGTCTTTCTAGTGTGTGTGGTTGTTTTGGATACTAGTTGTCCCTGCCTTAACCAGCCCCTGGATCTAGACGCACTGCTGTGTACAGGGTTGTCTCTCTTTTTTTGAATATTTTTCTTTACTTATTTTCTCCACCTGTCCTCAGGTACTTCAAGCATTGCGACGGAAGCTTCGTCAATGGCAGCTGGATTGTCTTTTGGTTCGGCCTCTCAGACATCAGGGAGTCCTACCAGCTCGTAGAGTACGCTAAACGCATTCCAGACTCCTTCCACGGTCCGATAATGGGGGGGAGCCCCCCAGCAGCCACCCCAGGATCCTGAATTAACTCTGCCAACATTCCTCCTCCAAGCCTAAATAAAGGGTTGCAGAACACCAAGCTAAAATAAGCAGTTCCTCCCATTGACAAACTGTTTTGTAATAAGTTTGGTGTGGTATTACTTGTTTTGAGAGCTTGGTGGCTTGGAGCAGTAGGTCATTGTTAGTTTGGGGTGCCAGGGAGCATCTTGGGTTAGACGGCGGTGGTTAGATTTGGATCTGGCAGAATTTGCAGTCAGCCTGCCTTCAGCACTCTGTGGCTGCTGAAGGTTTGTTTGGTGGAAAAGGTTGTGAATTTTGTCTGAATTCATCCCCCTCATGTAGTTGATTTCACTACTGTGCTTGGGCCAAATCCGAAATTGAGGTACAGTGGGGAGAACAAGTATTTGATACACTGCCGATTTTGCAGGTTTTCCTACTTACAAAGCATGTAGAGGTCTGTAATTTTTATCATAGGTACTCTTCAACTGTGAGAGACAGAATCTTAAACAAATATCAAGAAAATCACATTGCATGATTTTTAAGTAATTAATTTGCATTTTATTGCATGACATAAGTATTTGATCACCTACCAACCAGTAAGAATTCCGGCTCTCACAGACCTGTTAGTTTTTCTTTAAGAAGCCCTCCTGTTCTCCACTCATTACCTGTATTAACTGCACCTGTTTGAACTCGTTACCTTTATAAAAGACACATGTCCACACACTCAATCAAACAGACTCCAACCTCTCCACAATGGCCAAGACCAGAGAGCTGTGTAAGGACATCAGGGATAAAATTGTAGACCTGCACAAGGCTGGGATGGGCTACAGGACAATAGGCAAGCAGCTTGGTGAGAAGGCAACAACTGTTGGCGCAATTATTAGAAAATGGAAGAAGTTCAAGATGACGGTCAATCACCCTCAGTCTGGGGCTCCATGCAAGATCTCACCTCGTGGGGCATCAATGATCATGAGGAAGGTGAGGGATCAGCCCAGAACTACACGGCAGGACCTGGTCAATGACCTGAAGAGAGCTGGGACCACAGTCTCAAAGAAAACCATTAGTAACACACTACGCCGTCATGGATTAAAATCCTGCAGCGCACGCAAGGTCCCCTTGTTCAAGCCAGCGCATGTCCAGGCCCGTCTGAAGTTTGCCAATGACCATCTGGATGATCCAGAGGAGGAATGGGAGAAGGTCATGTGGTCTGATGAGACAAAAATAGAGCTTTTTGGTCTAAACTCCACTCGCCGTGTTTGGAGGAAGAAGAAGGATGAGTACAACCCCAAGAACACCATCCCAACCGTGAAACATGGAGGTGGAAACATCATTCTTTGGGGATGCTTTTCTGCGAAGGGGACAGGAAGACTGCACTGTATTGAGGGGAGGATGGATGGGGCCATGTATCGTGAGATCTTGGCCAACAACCTCCTTCCCTCAGTAAGAGCATTGAAGATGGGTCGTGGCTGGGTCTTCCAGCATGACATCGACCCGAAACACACAGCTAGGGCAACTAAGGAGTGGCTCCGTAAGAAGCATCTCAAGGTCCTGGAGTGGCCTAGCCAGTCTCCAGACCTGAACCCAATAGAAAATCTTTGGAGGGAGCTGAATGTCTGTATTGCCCAGCGACAGCCCCGAAACCTGAAGGATCTGGAGAAGGTCTGTATGGAGGAGTGGGCCAAAATCCCTGCTGCAGTGTGTGCAAACCTGTTCAAGACCTACAGGAAACGTATGATCTCTGTAATTGCAAACAAAATTTTCTGACCCAGTGTCCTATTAAGACACTTTATGTTGAAGTTTCCTTTATTTTGGCAGTTACCTGTAGTTGTCTATACTGGAGAGCAGGCAGGTGTTAGGCCTGTTCTTTGATTGATGTATCAAATACTTATGTCATGCAATAAAATGCAAATTCATTACTTAAAATCATACAATGTGATTTTCTGGATTTTTGTTTTAGATTCCGTCTCTCACAGTTGAAGTGTACCTATGATAAAAATTACATTACACCTCTACATGCTTTGTAAGTAGGAAAACCTGCAAAATCGGCAGTGTATCAAATACTTGTTCTCCCCACTGTACATGCTCGTAACTCACACTCTATGTGCACCTTGCATTGATGTCAATGGGGGATATGTGAGCATTGCAGGCAGATCTGAAGTTATGATTTGGCCCTTAGAAAGCCCGTAAGCAAAATCTAATTTCAGAAATACATGATGAGGGATTAATGTATTCTGGAGTTTAGAGTGGTTTCCCTTTTTCATCTTGGAGTTTTTTTTTGGAACATTTCAGAAAAACTTTTCAAATACTAACATTTCAAGATGGTGCTTTAAGAGATTTGGGCCAATGTTTACATTTCAAAAGGTATTTCTTCAGTGTATATCCAGCATCCGGTCACTTTCATGCTGGGTTAACCACAGTGGTCAATGCCAGTGTAATTTTTTGTAACACTTTTGTCTTAACTCTGCAACGAATGTGAAGTTTACATTTTTATGTGAAAAAATGTTACTTGAATCTTAACAAGAATTTTAAATGGACTCTGAATGCTGGTTTTTGAGTTCCGGTATTCCATTCAAGGACCAAGGCAATATTACAAATGCAGCTAGCCTTTTACATGGCTGACCTCAACTGTTAAATGCACAAAAGATTGCCAATAAAATTAACTGACTTAAAACGGGTATGATTTTAGTCATCTGGGGGACAAAAAACTGTTATTGATTTCATACATAGATGATTTCATACATTCTGAAGGTTTACAACATGCATATTTTGAACAATAGTTGAAATGGGTAAAAATGATATGAGCCATTGTTCAACAAGTTATTTTACATGGAATGAAAGTTTACATTTTGACACACAGACCTACTGTGGATTATGTCTGGAATTCCATGAATGCCTTAAATTCACTGCAACAATCCAATGGAGCATGGAAGGTTGAGTGGGTGTATGGGCATTTGTGTTGGTGGTTTGGGGTCTGTTGGCAGGAAAACAAAGCTTTGTTAGTGTGTTTGAAGATTTCGGAGGTAGAAAAAACTATTGCTATGATGCTTAGGTGGATACAGTTTAAGACTGGTCAAGCTGCTCAGGTAGATATGGGCAAAAACAAATGTTGCTATTTGCATTTTGCAATGCATGACATTATTTTGAATTAATAAATTATTTCATCTTCAAATAATGTTGATCTGTCATTTTCCTTGGCTGAAATCTTTTTTTTTTTTTTGCAGACCCTTCTCAGTACATGATGGGTAGAGTTTTGACATGACAATTACACCTGACCTGCTCCAGTCAAAACTCCCTATTATGTGTAAACACTAATGTAAAAAACGAACACCTAGTCTATAACTGCCAAACACAAAATGGGTTGTCTGATGAAAAACCCAGATGTCTGACATCTTTTGGTTATGAAGCCTTATATATTTGGTGTAAGCAGAGCAGACACATTAGTAGTTATAAGTACGCATAACTGATTCATTAATACATTTTCACCAAACAACTTCACCACTCTTTAATTAGAGTGGAATAGAACTTAATGTTTTCCAGAGGAAACTTCAGTTGTAGCAAGTCCGATAACGTAAAGATACTGAGTATACAAAACATTAAGAACACCTGCCCTCTTCATGACATATACTGACTAGGTGAAAGCTATGATCCCTTATTGATGTCACTTGTTAAATCCACTTCAGTCAGTATAGATGAAGGGGAGGAGACAGGTTAAAGAAGGATGTTTAAGCTTTGATACAATTGAGACGGATTGTGTATGTGTGCCATTCAGAGGTTGAATGGGCAAGACAAAAAATTTAGTAGGCCTGCGGGCAGTAGCCCTGCTTCTCGTGCGCTCCCTCAACATTAACAGGACAGAGAAACCAGAAATGCTCACTGCTCACATGGAGCACTCTAAACAAAAGACAATGAAAAAAATTACAACATTTGTAAATGATGGTTGTGAAATAAACCACAACTTGTTTCTCACAAGTGTAGCAGGTTGTGAACACTGCAAACAACTTTCCACTCCGAGAATGAGAACGGTAAATTACTGTAATTAATAGATTCATTAACATAAATTAATGTAACCAAATGATGGGGATTACCTGTACATTTAATCCTTGTTCACACTGCAGGCCATGGTCACAGATACCTTTAAAAAGAATGGGCCTCAAGATTTTGTCATGGTATTTCTGTGCATTCAAATTGCCATAGATAAAATGCAATTGTATTCATTGTCCGTAGCTTATGACTGCCCATACCATAACCCCACCACCACCATGGGGCACTCTGTTCACAACGTTGTCATCAGCAAACTGCTCTCAAACTGCTCTCAAACACGACGCCATACACGTGGTCTGCGGTTGTAGTTCCCTGTAGCTCAGTTGGTAGAGCATGGCGCTTGCAACGCCAGGGTTGTGAGTTTGTTTCCCACGAGGGGCCAGTATGAAAAAATTTATGTACTCACTAACTGTAAGTGGCTCTGGATAAGAGCGTCTGCTAAATGACTAAAATGTAAATGTAAAATGTGAGGCTGGTTGGACGTACTGCCAAATTCTCTAAAACGATGTTGGAGGTGGCTTATGGTAGAGAAATTAACATTCAAATCTGGCAACAGCTCTGGTGGACCTTCCTGCAGTCAACATGCCAATTGCACGCTCCCTCAAAACTTGAGACATCTGTGGCATTGTGTTCTGTGAGAAAAGTGCACATTTTAGAGTGGCCTTTTCTCGTCCCCAGCACAAGGTTCACCTGTGTAATGATAATGCTGTTTAATCAGCTTCTTGAGATGCCACACCTGTCAGGTGGATGGATGATCTTGGCAAAGGAAAAATGCTCACTAACAGGGATGTAAACAAATGTGCACATATAAGCTTTTTGTGCATTTGGAACATTTCTGGGATCTTTTATTTCAGCACATGAAACATGGGAGAGAAAGGATAAGAGAGGCCCACTTGGCGGAAAATCTGTCTCCCTCCAGCAGGTGGTGTTTTTTTGTTGTTTCACCCACCAAGCAAGGTTTTTTTTATGGTGGTCAATGAGAGTGTCAAATTTGGCCAACAAAAAAAGGTTTTTGGTATTTTATTAGGATCCCTATTAGCTGTTGCAAAAGCAGCAGCTACTCTTCCTGGGGTCCACACAAAACATGAAACATGACATAATACAGAACAATAATAGACAATAACAGCTCAAGGACAGAACTACATCACGTCTTCTTTTTTTCTAAAGGCACACGTAGCCTACATATCAATACATACACACAAACTACCTAGGTCAAATAGGGGAGAGGCGTTGTGCCATGAGGTGTTGCTTTATCTGTTTTATCAGGTTTGCTGTTCATTTGAGCAATATGAGATGGAACGGAGTTCCATGTGATAATGGCTCTATATAATACTGTACGCTTTCTTGAATTTGTTCTGGATTCGGGGACTGTGAAAAGACCCCTGGTGGCATGTCTGGTGGGGTAAGTGTGTGTGTCAGAGCTGTGTGTAAATTGACTATACAAACAATTTGGGATTTTCAACACATCAATGTTTCTTATAAAAAGAAGAAGTGATGCAGTCAGTCTCTCCTCAATTCTTAGCCAAGAGAGACTGGCATGCATAGTATTTATATCAGCCCTCTGATTACAATGAAGAGCAAGACGTGCCGCTCTATTCTGGGCCAGCTGCAGCTTAATTTGGTCTTTCCTTGCAGCACTCGACCACACGACTGGACAATAATCAAGATAAGACAAACTAGAGCCTGCAGGACTTGCTTTTTGCAGTGTGGTATCAAAAAAGCAGAGCATCTTTTTTATTAAGGACAGACCTTTCCCCATCTGTACAACCATTGAATCTATATGTTTTGACCATGACAGTTTACAATCTCGGGTAACGCCAAGTAATTTAGTCTTCTCAACTTGTTCAACAGCCACACCATTCATTACCAGATTCAGCTGAGGTCTAGAACTTAGGGAATGATTTGTACCAAATACAATGCTCTTAGTTTTAGAGATGTTCAGGACCAGTTTAATACTGGCCACCCATTCCAAAACAGACCGCAACTCTTTGTTAAGGGTTTCAGTGACTTCATTGGCTGTGGTTATTGATGTGTACAGTGCCTTGCAAAAGTATTCATCCCCCTTGGCGTTTTTCCTATTTTGTTGCATTACAACCTGTAATTTAAATGGATTTTTATTGTAATGGACATACACAAAATAGTCAAAATTGGTGAAGTGAAATGAAAAGAATAATAAAAAATATATAACGGAAAAGTGGTGAGTGAATATGTATTCACCCCCTTTGCTATGAAGCCCCTAAATAAGATCTGGTGCAACCAATTACCTTCAGAAGTCTAATAATTAGTTAAATAAAGTCCACCTGTGTGCAATCTAAGTGTCACATGATCTCAGTATATATACACCTGTTCTGAAAGACCCCAGAGTCTGCAACACCCCTAAGCAAGGGGCACCACCAAGCAAGCGGCACCATGAAGACCAAGGAGCTCTCCAAACAGGTCAGGGACAAAGTTGTGAAGTACAGATCAGGGTTGGGTTATAAAAAAATATCAGAAACTTTGAACATCCCATGGAGCACCATTAAATCCACTATTAAAAAATGGAAAGAATATGGCACCACAACAAACCTGCCAAGAGAGGGCCGCCCACCAAAATTCATGGACCAGGCAAGGAGGGCATTAATCAGAGGCAACAAAGAGACCAAAGATAACCCTGAAGGAGCTGCAAAGCTCCACAGTGGAGATTGAAGTATCTGACCATAGGACCACTTTAAGCCGTACACTCCACAGAGCTGGGCTTTACAGAAGAGTGGCCAGAAAAAAGCCATTGCTTAAAGAAAAAAATAAGCAAACACGTTTGGTGTTCGCCAAAAGGCATGTGGGAGACTCCCCAAACATATGGAAGAAGGTACTCTGGTCAGATGAGACTTAAATGTTGCTTTTTGGCCATCAAGGAAAACGCTATGTCTGGCGCAAACCCAACACCTCTCATCACCCTGAGAACACCACCCCCACAGTGAAGGATGGTGGTGGCAGCATCATGCTGTGGGAAACCGGTCAGAATTGAAGGAATGATGGATGGCGCTAAATACAGGGAAATTCTTGAGGGGAAACCTATTTCAGTCTTCCAGAGATTTGAGACTGGGACGGAGGTTCACCTTCCAGCAGGACAATGTCCCTAAGCATACTGCTAAAGCAACACTTAAGTGGTTTAAGGGAAAACATTTAAATGTCTTGGAATGGCCTAGTCAAAGCCCAGACCTCAATCCAATTGAGAATCTGTGGTATGAATTAAAGATTGCTGTACACCAGCAGAACCCATCCAACTTGAAGGAGCTGGAGCAGTTTTGCCTTTGACGAATGGGCAAAAATCCCAGTGGCTAGATGTGCAAAGCTTATAGAGACATACCCCAAGAGACTTGCAGCTGTAATTGCTCCAAAAGGTTAGTTATGCATGCTCAAGTTTTCTGTTTTTTTTTGTCTTATTTCTTGTTTGTTTCACAAGAAAAAATATGTTGCATCTTCAAAGTGGTAGGCATGTTGTGTAAATCAAATGATACAAACCCCCCAAAAATCCTATTTAATTCCAGGTTGTAAGGCAACAAAATAGGAAAAATGCCAAGGGGGGTGAATACTTTCGCAAGCCACTGTATATGGTTGAATCATCAGCATACATGGACACACATGCTTTGTTTAATGCCAGTGGCAGGTCATTGGTAAAAATAGAAAAGATTACAGGGCCTAGAGAGCTGCGCTGCGGTACACCACACTTGACATGTTTGACATTAGAGAAGCTTCCATTAAAGAAAACCCTTTGAGTTCTATTAGATAGATAGTTCTGAATCCACGATATGGCAGAGGTTGAAAAGCCATAACACATACATTTTTTTAACAACAGGTTATGGTCAATAATATCAAAGGCAGCACTGAAATCTAACAGTACAGCTCCCACAATCTTCTTATTATCAATTTCTTTCAACCAATCATCAGTCATTTGTGTCAGTGCAGTACATGTTGAGTGCCCTTCTCTATAAGCATGCTGAAAGTCTGTTGTTAATTTGTTTACAAAGAAATAGCATTGTATTTGGTCAAACACCATTTTTTCGTACAGTTTGCTAAGAGCTGGCAGCAAGCTTATAGGTCTGCTGTTAGAACCAGTAAAGGCTGTTTTACCACTCTTGGGTAGCTGAATTACTTTGGCTTCCCTCCAGGCCTGAGAACAAAGACTTTCCTCTAGACTAAGATGAAAGATATGACAGATAGGAGTGGCTATAGAGTCAGCTAACATCCTCAGTAGCTTTCCATCTAAGTTGTCAATGCCAGGAGGTTTGTCATTACTCATCGATAACAATAATTTTTCCAACTTTCCCACAATAACTTTACAAAATTCAAACTTGCAATGCTTTTCTTTCATTATTTGTTTTTTTTATGCATGATTACGATGGCTCACTGTTAGTTGTTGGCATTTCCTGCCTAAGTTTGCCCACTTTGCCAATTAAGTAATCATTAAAATAATTGCCAACATCAAATTGTTTTGTGATGAATAAGCCAACTGATTCGATGAAAGATGGAGTTGAATTTGTCTTTCTGCCCATAATTTAATTTAAATTACTCCAAAGTTTTTTTTCCATCATTCTTTATATCATTGATCTTGGATTCATAATACAGTTTCTTCTTCTTTTTGTTGAGTTTAATCACATAATTTCTCAATTTGCAGTAAGTCAGCCAGTCAGATGTGCAGCCAGACTTATTAGCCACTCCTTTTGCCCCATCTCTTTCAACAATACAGTTTTTAAATTCCCCATCAATCCATGGAGCCTTAACAGTTCCAACAGTGAGTTTCTTAACAGGTGCATGTTTATCAATAATTGTAAGAAGCATTTTCATAAATTAATCAAGAGCAGCTTCTGGATGCTCCTTATTAATCACATCAGACCAACACATATTTTTAACATCATCCACATAAGAGTCACAGCAAAATCTTTTGAATGATCTCTTATACACTATTTTAGGACCAGCTTTTAGAACTTTGGCTTTCCTGGATATAGCCACTGTGATCACTGCATCCAATGGGTACGGATACAGCTTTAGAACAAAGTTCTACAGTATTAGTAAAAATGTGATCGATACATGTGGATGATCTTGTTCCTGTAGTGTTTGTAAACATCCTGGTAGGTTGATTAATAACCTGAACCAGATTACAGGCACTGGTTACAGTGAGAAGCTTCCTCTTGAGCGTACAGCTTGATGAAAACCAGTCAATATTAAGGTCCCCAAGAAAGTAGACCTCTCTGTTTACATCACATACACTATCAAGCATTTCACACATATTATTTATTATTTAGATTTAGCACTTGGTGGCCTATAGCAACACCCCAAAAGAAAAGGCTTTAGATATGCGAAGTGAACCTGCAACCACAACACTTCAATAAACACTTGACATAAGAGGAGGTGGAAGTGTATAGGAAATGTCGTACCCACTGTGACTATTAAAACCTACCCTAACCAGAAACCGTGGATAGATGACAGCATTCCCACAAAACTGAAAGCACGAATCACCGCATTTAACCATGGCAAGGTGACTAGGAATATTAAACGGCTCAGACACGAGACGTATGTGGCAGGGTCTATAGACAATCACTGACTACAAAAGGAAAACCAGCCACTTCGCCGAGACCGACATCTTGCTTCAGGACAAGCTAAACACCTTTGTAGTGTATTAAGATTATGTCTTTGTTAAATGTTTTTCATGAAGAAATGGAATGTTGGTTATGTTAGTATCAAAAGGCAATGTTTAGTATAATGTCATATACAATAGACAGGAAGTGTGTGTTGTAGACAGGGGAGACTGGTGATTGGCCAGAAGAGGGAGCCCATCTTGTTGCATTGTTTATAAATAGGGGTACACGAAGAAGAGAGGGCAGAGCAGCCATTAGAATTGGAGGACACTGCTCTCCAGACCTCGCGAGTCTGTCACTCATGCTAAAGCTTGTGATCTGAATAAACCTTATGATCAACGTTCCGTATGAGCAGACTCCTTTTGTTCATCAGCAATAATTGCCACCACTCACTCGATACGACAAATGGCGAGCTTGCCAGGAGTGGTTTTGCAATCCTCCTCTGTTGCATTTGCAGTCGCCAAGCTAACTCAAGCTAACTTCGGTCTGGAGTCATGACCCGACCAAACACAGCTAAGTTGTTAGTTTTGTTACTGCTTGTGTACACTGGAGGAATGTACCATTATGACCGTGCCTCAGGTGGTGTTTTTGCTGATGACTGGGGTCTGGCTAATCATTATACAAATTTTAAAAATAGCGCAAAAGTGGTTAGAGTTTAGGGATTGTTTATAGAGATGTGTTGCTTGAATAGTAAGTCAAGAACAGTCGGGGCCAAGATATGTATACAATTTTAGAGCATTGCAGGTTTAGATAAGCCCTCGTGACACACGGGGCGACCGCAGGGTGGGCCAAAATCCTGGAAATGCATTAGGAGTTTTCAGGTCAGTCTGGGACTGGGGTTGGTGGGACATTTTCTTGGGGATGGCTTGCTCAGCTTCTGTCCGACGGGATATTTGCATTGGGGGGGATCGCTCGTAGAAATAGCCATACCCACGGCAGAATAAATTTAGGGCAAACGAAACAGTAATCAATTAAAGACGCAATGCGGGTTTTGTTACATGTTGTAGGCCACAGTTGGCTAAAGGCTAATGCTAATGCTAAATGCTAAATGTGTGTTGTGTCACAGTGTACCTAAAGCTACTGCTAAATGCTAATTGCTAAATGCTACATGATAACTTTAACCTTAGAGGTCCACTGCGATGGATTCAAGCCTCTTAAACTTGTTTGTATGTGGGGGGAACTGAAAGTTCTACGCAAATGTGAGCTCTGTTATGTGTAATTGTGTGATTATAAGGTATAAAATAGTGACGCTGTAGCGTAATGCTATCGTTCTATGATGTGGTAAGCATGGGCTTAAGTGGATGTGCGCATGCGTTTGATTTTATGGGGCTAAAACTACGACATGCGGTCGCGCTGAGCCTACAAAACAAAATGGTGGCTTAAGGTCATAGGTCTTTGGGGTTACCCTGCCAGAGGAGAAATAGATAGACAAAGAGAAGATATATTTTGACACGAGTATTCTAGGTTACATCGGCGATGGTTAAAGATGAAACTTGTTTTGTGACCTATTGAATTTATAAATTAAATATATGTTGACGGATTATAATAAATTGAATTAAATAATTAAAAGACGATTAAAATTAAATAAAATGTTTTTGAGCGATCTATTTAGTTCTGGGTTAGTCTTAGAGTGAATAATGGGTGAACGAAGGAATATTGAATATGGTTGAAATAACTCAGTGATTGCATTAACTACTAAAAACTGTTTCTGTGTCTCTGTTTTTCTGTCATATGAGTGGAGCAATACGATACGACAGGAGAGAGGAGGGGCTAACGTGTGACTGACGTGCGTCACGTGACAAGGTGTGACGAGGCAGAGGATCAGATATCAGGCTAGTTCACAAAATCATCTTTTACAAAATATGTGATGTTATGACAATTTTACATAGGCTTGGCAAATGATTCATTAAAAATTGCATTTTGCAGGCTCTGTGTATCACTGGGGTTTGATTGGAATTGGGTTGGAAATCAGGTACTGACATTATTCGGCAATTAAGATACTTGGGTGAATATTAAACAATGGAAAGGGTTGTAAGGTTAGAAGGCTTTGTTTTTGGGATTGCTTTGAAGTTGACTAACTTACATTTACTTGCATTTGATGGGTTCTGGTAAGATAGCCAACACTAATTGATAAATTGGTGATATAGGAAAAAAATTGGTTTTAAATTATTCATAATTTTTAATTGGTTTTTTAATTGGTTTTTTATTTTTAATTAAATGGTTTTTGAATAAAACATTTAATTGATTTTTTTTATATTCATATTTTGGGTGATTTATTTGGGGTTGTTAGGTTTATATTAATAATTACAGGGGGGGAAGCCATAGGCTATACAGTCTAAAATAAAATAATTCACGATAAAGGAATATAAAAGGGTTGTTACAATGGGGAGAAAGGACAGCAAGGCTAGATGAAGGTGATTACACCGATTGATATAGGGAAAAAATAGTAATCCTTTAACTAAAGTAGTGTTAGGAGAAACTAATGGCAGAAGTTAGTACACCTTTCTCACATACGGATTCAACAAAAAGACACCCACCTTATGAGAAGGAAGCTTTCAGTGATCATCCAGGAGGGTGATTGTTGCATCAGAGATGAAGATGAACGAATAATAGATAGAGGACAAGCAGAAACGACGATAAAGATGAATCCAAAACTCCAGAAGGAAGAAAAACCGAGATGTCTGGGAACTTAAAGAAGATGAGGATGATGAAGATGAGAGTGATTGAGAGAGGTCATGGGTGGATATGACTCTGTGATCAGAAGGAAGTTGGCAAGAGAGAAACGAAGAAGGATACACGAGATTTGATCTCTGATGAAGAAAGCGATGAAGATTTGGAGATTAAAGGTGCTTTATGTTCAAGAGGATTTTATCCTACAATGACTGGCAAAGAAGAAATAGGAGATATAGACCGAGGCATATCAGGCCTGGAGGAAGCGACGACTTTGGGAGAGGTAAGAGAGCTAGAGGAACAGCTCGAGACGCTGAAGATACAGAAGAGGAGAAACTGCTGAGAGGATCCCAAGAATTGGAGAAGAACAAAGAAGAAATAGAAGAAGGAGGAAGATTTCAGCTACACTTCCAGCAACTTTCAGAAGACTGTTATAATTGTGGACAGATTGGTTACTTTACCTGGGATGGAAATGCGCCAGGAGAAAACAACAGAGGAAGATAAAGGAGCAAGTGAAGATCACCTGTTAGTGCCTAGAAGAGACGAAGGGGGGTGTCAGCTGAGAGAATCGATTAGAGAAGAAGAGAAAATAGCTAACAATTGAAGTTAGGGAATCAATGGAGCTCTGCTATAAAAATCAAAGAGAAATCAAAATAGACATACTAATATTAGAAGATACTGTTATGGCAGTGTTGGGAAGAGATGCATTGTTTAAATTGAATTGTACAATAAGATGTACACTAGACGACTGGGTTTTTGGGAATCATTTGCTTAAAAAAGATAATATCATAGGAAGGATGATAATCTATTGTTCTGTCTATTAGACAATCTGTCTGGAAAAATAAAGTTAAAAGGGGTGACTATTATTCTGGGTTAAATTCTTACACTAAGGGATTTCAGGCTAGGCTAAAAGGTGTTTAGTCGTTTTGCCAAGTCTGTGTGTAATGAGTCAAAGGCAGGTGGGGAACTTTCCCAATCACATATTCCAACATTTGGTGGTAAAGGGATTTTGTGAATAAATCAGGGGAAAGGTTTTTAAAGATTAGGAGGAAAAGATTAGATTAAAATAAATTAGGAGGACTAGGTTGAAGGAACTCTAAGACAGTAAGCTAAGTTTCAAAGTCAGTAGTAAGAGAGAGAGAGAACAGTAGTGAATGACACTTTAGAGTAGGAAGATCAAGGTAATTATAGGTGTTTTTTCTGTAATCAAAAGTTTGAAAGTCAGGGATTATAGAGAGGACTGAGATTTGGGGAAAAAGTGACACTAGTGGTGATAGATGGAAGTACAAGCAAAGACAACTTTTTTCTTTGGGGAAAAACTAGGAGTAACTAAGGACATTAACACTTCAGTCTATTATAACAACAGTGAGAAGCAAGTTAACTCTTTCAACATTGATAGTTATTAAAGCCATAAATATATCGCATTTGATTATAAGGGAACCAATAGCTCCAGTGCCAATTTTAGGGTTAGGATGGGGACGTTTCTTCCATATGGAGAGATAATTATGGCGAATAAGTATTGTTATCAGGACCAAGAGTAGAAGCTGTGGCACCTAATTAAAGGAGGTATAGTTTAGAAGAGGGTTAGGAGTGACTGTTCACTTATGTTGCGTAATGTTACAGAGATAATTATGGAGAAGAAGTATACTTATCTAGTGCAAGCATTAGAATTTGTTCCGGTTAGGAATTATTGGTTAAAGGGCTATGTAATTCATAAAGTAACGCTTATAATGGAAGAGTTAAGGTTTGTAGCCTCCACAGTCATTGAGGGAGTTCAGGAGGAGTAGATTACAGTAATCATTCAACAGTAGATAATACACATAGGATATTGGTAATTTCGCACTAGAAATAATTAAGGTTAATACATCAACTACGTTAATGGTAACTTTGGAAGGGATTAATGATACGATGGCAATAAGCAAATGTAGGAAGTATGACACCGACAACAACTGTTCTGAAATTAAAGGGGGTAGCAAGACGAATAGGGTTAAAATAGGAGAGCAGATAGTAGTAGAGAGAATAGTGAAGGATACTATCATGGAGGACAGGATGAGGTCTTTGATTTTAATGACAGACAAGGAGAGGTATCTGATCAGTACCGCTCGTTAGGGAAGAGAGAAACTAAAGGGAGTGGTTTGATTCTTCTGTTGTGAAGATTAGAGATAGATGGGCAGGTTCCAGCAGCTCATTCTGTAATATCAGTGAGGAATTTTGAGGGTCCATGTCTGGTGAGAATTCCAGAACCACACATGTTAGAGACGGTCGTTTGACCTCTATCAAGTATGTGTCAATCTTATGCTTTGTCATGACTGTGGTATCAGCAGCAATAATCAGTAACAGATAGAATAATGTTGTTGTCAAAACATTTGTTTAAGCCTAGGGTTTAGGTGTTATTAGGTTAAGTGAATTAACTTGTGTGAATTTGGTAGATGGAAAGAAAACTCAGGTAACAGCATAACTGGAGCATTTGAGGTGTAACCATTGAGGGCTAAAAGTTGTTTTTGTTCTAATAAAACATATGAGGTAAGGGGCATGTTTATGGGAATATCAGATTGTGATGATTATATGATAACTTTGGGTATGTATGACCTTAAGGGTAGTAATGATAAATATGTTACTTTTTATGTACCAGGTAGTAGGAACAGCAGGACTTTGAGGGTTAAAAGATTAGCTTTTGCCTGACAATGTGACTATGGGGAATTTTAGAGATATTTTGAGGGTTTGTGGTGATAAAGTATATATTCTTACATTATGGATGGATAGGATTTTGTTACATGTCAACGTTGAAGCTTCCATATGAGGTTTTTACCATTATAAGAGGGATAGCACCGGACACAGCTAAATATAGGGTTAAAAGGGTGACATGGCGACATGTCATAGTCTTCAAGCCTATCATTGAAGGATGAATCTAAGGGAGAAGGGGGGATTTTTTCCATGGTATGGTGTAACATTTGGGAAGATCATATTGATAATAGTAGACACTTTGAGTCCAGATAGTTCAGATATTATCACTAGGGTTATATATGCATTATAAGGGATGCACTTGGGAGATCTGAGAGGATTTGGTTGCAAGATCAATTAGGCCAGTAGGGGCAGTGATGGGTTACATTTTAATGGCAGCTTTGATAACACTGTGTGATGTTTCTAATATGTTACTGACTTTTGAGAAAGCTATGATATTGAGATAGGTTGGAGAGTGATGTCTGGAGACAACACTCAGATGCCGGTGTTGACTGTTCCTGATCTGGATAAAGATGGACAAGTGGAACTGATGGATAAATATCATTTTTGATTATTTGATGATTTTTCATTTTTTTTTTTTTTTTTTCAATATTAGGGTGATGTTGGTATGATTTATGAATCAAAGGGGGGAATAGGTTTATGTGATTCATACATCATTTATATATCATTTCTATATTCTTAGTTGATATTGATGTTCAATTTGAAAGTGTTTTTTTGGAAAAGATACTGTTTGGTTTCTTTTCTTTTCTTCCAGAAGCATTTGGGGGAACATGTGACTCAAACAAGGACAATATGAAGGGACAATATGAAACGACAATGACTGGAGGAGATGAAACAAGGAGGGTGTGGCCGATTCCATCATCAACAAGTCCATTGGAAGAGGAGACTACGGGGAGATGAAGTGTAGTGGACTACATTCCAGTGTCTGCAATGAAATATAGACATGTGTAATACATAATTTGTGTCATATTCTAAGGTATTAATTTTTGTAGAAGGATATTTGATGTTATTGAATACATGTGAGGATCTTAGATGTTTTTGTTTATTTCGTGAATGTTTAGGGACAGAGAGGCTAGGAAGGGAGAGTTTCACTGTACGGTCCAATGGGTTGACCAGCCTTACAGTGGATGTTTTTGGATAGGATTTTGTTTGCAGGGGCTTACATGTGTATTTAATTGCATCATACTTTCAAATGCATTTACATGGGTTATGAGTTTATCTGGAGTACCGAGGTGGTTGCCTGGGGCAGAGGGACCGTGAGAGAATTTTACTGTCTTGATTGATATGGATAGAAGGTTGCCGGACAGTTTTTCGCTCTTACACTCCATAAAGATTTGTTCATATTTCATAGTAATGTATTCATACTTCATAAACAGTTGTTCATATTTCATAGAAAGGTATTTACACTCTAGAGGAGAATGTTTTTGGTTTAAGGTTAAAGATACTCAATAAGATAAATTGTTACTGGTCATAATCCTATTGTTGTCGAGACTTTTTAGTTTTGTCTCGAAGGGGGGAATATGTAGTGTATTAAGATTATGTCTTTGTTAAATGTTTTTCATGAAGAAATGGAATGTTGGTTATGTTAGTATCAAAAGGCAATGTTTAGTATAATGTCATATACAATAGACAGGAAGTGTGTGTTGTAGACAGGGGAGACTGGTGATTGGCCAGAAGAGGGAGCCCATCTTGTTGCATTGTTTATAAATAGGGGTACACGAAGAAGAGAGGGCAGAGCAGCCATTAGAATTGGAGGACACTGCTCTCCAGACCTCGCGAGTCTGTCACTCATGCTAAAGCTTGTGATCTGAATAAACCTTATGATCAACGTTCCGTATGAGCAGACTCCTTTTGTTCATCAGCAATAATTGCCACCACTCACTCGATACGACACCTTCTTCGTCCGCTTTGAGGATAACACAGTGCCACCGACGCGGCCTGCTACCAAGGATTGTGGGCACTCCTTCTCCGTGGTCAATGTGAGTAAAACATTTAAATGTGTTAACCCTCGCAAGGCTGCCGGCCTAGACGGCATCCCTAGCTGGGTCCTCAGAGCATGTGCAGACCAGCTGGCTGGTGTGTTTACAGACATATTCAATCTCTCCCTATCCCAGTCTGCTGTCCCCACATGCTTCAAGATGGCCACCATTGTTCCTGTACCCAAGAAAGCAAAGGTAACTGAACTAAATGACTATCGCCTTTAGCACTCACCTCTGTCATCATGAAATGCTTTGAGAGACTTGTCAAGGATCATATCAGCTCTACTTTACCTGCCACCCTAGACCCACTTCAATTTGCTTACCACCCCAATATATCCAGACGATGCCATCGCCATCACTCTGCACACTGTCCAATCCCATCTGGACAAGATAAATTCCTATGTAAGAATGCTGTTCATTGACTATAGCTCAGCATTCAACACCATAGCACCCTCCATGCTCATCATTAAGCTTGAGGCCCTGGGTCTGAACCCCACCCTTTGCAACTGGGTCCTGGACTTACTGACGGGCCGCCCCCCAGGTGGTGAAGGTAGGAAACAAGACCTCCACTTCGCTGATCCTCCACAATGGGGCCACACAAGGGTGCGTGCTCAGCCCACTCCTGTACTCCCTGTTTACCCATGACTGCGTGGCCAAGCACGCCTCCAACTCAATCATCAAGTTAGCAGACGACACAACAGTAGTAGCCTTTTTTTAAATTGTTTTTTTATTGTTGTTTTTTGTTGTTGTTTTTTGGGGGGTAGATCAGCTTTAATATTGCAGATAGATTGTAACTTCCATTCATGTAATTGGCTGCATCACTTCCAATATACATATCCTTTAAAAAATATATATTTCCCTTTATTACTTTCCAACCCCACCACCCCTTCCCTAATTGGAGTAAACTAGTGAACAACAACGCTTAGGCCTCTACTTCCAGCTTATACATATTATATACAACAGTAGTAGGCTTGATTACCAGCAATGACGAGACAGCCTACAGGGAGGAGGTGATGGCTCTGGGAGTGTGTTGCCAGGAAAATAACCTCTCACTCAACGTCAACAAAACAAAGGAGATGATTGTGGACTTCAGGAAACAGCAGAGGGTGCACCCCCCCTATCCACATCGATGGGACCGCAGTGGAGAAGGTGGAAAGCTTCAAGTTCCTTGGCGTACACATCACTGACAAACTGAAATGGACCACCCACACAGACAGTGTGGTGAAGAAGGCGCAACAGAGCCTCTTCAACCTCAGGAGGCTAAAGAAATTTGGCTTGGCACCTAAAACCCTCACAACCTTTTACAGATGCACAATTGAGAGCATCCTGTCGGGCTGTATCACCGCCTGGTATGGCAACTGCACCGCCCACAACCGCAAGGCTCTCCAGAGGGTGGTGCGGTCCGCACAACGCATTCCCGGGGGCAAACTACCCACCCTCCAGGACACCTACAGCACCCGATGTCACAGGAAGGCCAAAAAGATCATCAAGGACATCAACCACCTGAGCCACTGCCTGTTCACCCCGCTATCATCCAGAAGGCGAGGTCAGTACAGGTGCATCAAAGCTGGGACCGAGAGACAGCTTCTATCTCAAGGCCATCAGACTGTTAAACAGCCATCACTAGCACATTAGAGGCTGCTGCTTATAGACATAGACTAGAAATCACTAGCCACTTTAATAATGTGTTTACATATCTTGCATTACTCATCTCATATGTATATACTGTATTCTATACTATTCTACTGTATCTTAGTCCATGCCGCTCTAACTTCACTGATCCATATATGTATATATTCTTAATTCATTCCTTACTTAGATTTGTGTGTATTGGGAAATTGTTAAATATTACTTGTTAGATATTACTGCACTGTCGGAGCTAGAAGCACAAGCATTTCGCTACACCCGCAATAGCATCTGCTAAACACGTGTATGTGACCAATAACATTTGTTTTGATTTGATTTGACATAAGATCTTCTCTAAGCATTACAGGGATATGGCTCTGAATATATACAGCAACACCTCCCCCATAAGCATTATAGATGTTATATCCTTGTATTGCTACTGCTGTATCATCAAATGAATTATCTAAATGAGTCTCAGAAATGGCTAATATTTGGATTTTATCTGATATTAACAAGTTATTGATTTCATGAACCTTATTTTTAAGGCTACATATTTTAATATGGGCTATTTTCAGCCCTTTGCTGGGTAGCTTATCAGAGATAGACATAAAATGGAAAAGAGCAAACAAAGCTAGAGAAAAAAATAGACATAATCAATTGGTGTGTGTGTGTGTGCTGCGGGGTTGAAGCTACGAACCCATAGGCTTGGCTCTCTCATCCCTTCCAGGCTTCTTGGAGGGAGGGTGGACAATGAGCCTGTCATAGCAGATGTAAGCAATGTCCCCACGCGCTATGGCAGCTTTCATTGCTGGGATAAGTTCTTTCCTCTTCTGGCGCACAGCTTCAGGATAGTCCTCGTTGAGGAAGATATACGTTCCTCTCAAGTTCTTGGCTCTTTCCAGAACAGCTACCTTGTCCTTGAACCTCAGGAACTTGACCACTATCGGCCTGGGCCTGTCACCTGGGCCGGTGGTGGGTTTTCCGGTCCTGTGGGCGCGCGCCACCTCAATCTTCCTGTGGTCCATCTTCAATTTCTCAGAGATAATTTCCCTCACTTTGTCCTCAGACCGTCCAGGTCTCATGTGGAGATTCTGCAATTCCGTTCACAACCATGTTGTTCCGCCTTGATTGTCCCTCGAGATAGTTTGATTTATCCGTCAATGTTATCATGGATTCACACACAGAACTGATGTCCTCTCTCAATGACTTACAGATTGCTGTCATCTTGCCCTTCTCCTGTTTCAACTGCAAACTGTTCTTCAGGTCCTAAACCTCTCTGGTCAGGTCGTCCATTCTTTTATTAGGTGATTCCACCAGTATTTGGACAAAACACTTGAAGCTATTTTCTTGTTGTTGTAACAACTGCTTGTAGAACTCTTTTCGTTTGTTTAAAAGATCCTTCACCTGTGATAGAGAGATACCACTGTCCTCAATGGTACTCCTGACGGCTTTGGTCGTTGTCATGGTAGCTAGCAACATAGGTTACGCTGTTACTCCTCGCAGTTCCAGACAGGGCAGGTCACAGGGAAGATTGAAAACAATAAACAGCAGGGACTAAGACAGCCACAAACCCGGGACAATCCGCGGTCCCAGCCACAATGGCTAACCGCGTCACAGGCTGCGTTGAAGCCCTCAAGAAAACCCTGCTAGCTTGATAGGCAGCTAGCTAGCAGTTTGGCTAGCTGCTATGCCAAATAGCTCCCCAGACCCGGCCTTGGTCGGCAGGATCACTGGACAGAGAGTAGCAGTCCCAGCAACTGATGCCAACTTTGTCGCGGGATCCAAACTAAAAAGTTAGCTAGCTACTAAGAATTTTTCCAATACACTTTCAAATAACAAACCGAGCTCTGCCTCGTTCTGCGTTCAACAGGAAGTGACAATGCTTGATCTAATACTTGATCTAATAGAAGTTTCGTATTGCTTAAGTTGTTACGAGTGTACTGATATAAGTTTGAGAAAAAACACTTTATATCATAGTTGTCTCGAGCTGGCTATTCATATTCATGACATTAGGCTAGTAGCATAGTGTGACCCCTTCAATGATCTTAATGAAGTGTCTAAAGATTATAATAATCGTATAATAATGTTTGCGCATTCTTCAACTCAGCAGACAACAAAGTATTTTGAATATTCTTTAGTGAATAGGAGTGGAGATCCAAACATAGAGGGGATACAATACATACATTTCATTCAACAATTAATAACCCTGAGCACTGTAAAAAAAAATGAATGACAAAACAAAACAAAACGAAAATGTGTGCACGCTTTAGAGATACCTCGCAGGGGCCCCCTAATATTAAGGAGGAGTTAATTGACTGTCAGTCACTTTCAGTCCTCAGCTCAATGACAAAGAGCAAAGCAGAATGCAGCGTCGAGATCACATGCAGATATGTCAGCTCAACAAATCCAACAGCAACAGGCAACGAACAGTTCAGCTCCGTGACGTTGGCAGCAGCACTCTGTGAAGTTTTTGAAGCACAGTAATGTACGATAAGCAAGGAGCAAGGACGCGACTCGGTGTCTCAGCAGCATGGCTGATTTACAAGACGAGGTAAAAACTAATATATTTTCAATAATCACTTTAACACCATTACCAATGGAACTGCGTCATACTAAGTACTCATAAAGCAATATAAAACAGCTCACAGAAGTATCGCTTACCTATGTGAAGTTTTTGAAGCACAGTAATGTATGTTAAGAAAGGAGCAAGGATGCGACTCAGTGTCTCAGCAGCATGCCTAAAACACGTGCACATCTAATTTGCATAGGCTAGGACCTAGCTGCATTACTATCAGAGGTCAGAGAGGGGGCGGAAGAATACGGACTGTACCTCTCAAAGCACCAAAATAACAAGGGTTACATATTCCCCCCCCTAAATACTCTTGTCCTCAAAATAGTAACTTGCACTATCAACTAATAAAACTTGGACCAATACATCTTTCAGCCTATCTACTTGCTCCAACATTATGGTAGTTTGTTGTTGTACAAAAACCACCAACTGTGCAATAGATTGGCTAACTAAGTGCAACTGGTCAACTGACAGCATCCGAGAAGCCACTTCAAAGTTTCTCAGGTAAGTAGTCATTCTTCTCTCTCTTGTAGACCGTCTAGGCAATGATGACACTGATTCAGGTTCTATCAACTCTTCAGAACTCCTGGACGTTTCATTCTCCTGGCTCTGAGTCTCAAAGGTTCCATCCAATGGTTGCTGCTGAGAAGGCAAGCCCTGGTTGTCTTCCACAAGTGTAAAGAATTCAGGTGCGTCAGGATTCAGTTCATGAGTCCTCAAATCTTCACTGGTCCTTTGGACTACAACATAGACACTAGGTTCCCACTGGTCTGCCAACTTGTGTTTTCCCCTCAGATTCACATTCCTCACTAAGACTCTGTCCCCTTCCTCAAGAAAGCACTCTGCAACATTCTTGTCCCATCTCCGCTTGTTTGCAAGTTGTCTTTTCTTGGTTTCGTTCAAGGCCATCTCATCTCAAGCCTCAACCTTAGTTCTCTGACATACTTTTGATGGCTTTCATGATTATGTCCAACAGGGTCAATGCCAAAGCAGAGGTCTATGGGTAACCTAGGCTGTCTACCGAAAATAAGGAAAAATGGTGACTCGCCAGTGGTATCGTTTCTAGTACAGTTCTACACGTGTACTAGTGGAAGTACATATTTTCTCCAATGTTCTTTCTTTTGATCAGAGAGTGTCCCCAACATGTCAAGAAGTGTTCTATTGAATCTCTCAACTGGGTTGGGTGGTAAGGAGTGGTGCGTGACTTAGACCCTGAGATTTTACAGAGCTCTGAGATTCTTGTGACCATGTGTCAACCAAACAAGCACATTGAACCCCACCTAGTCTGGCAACTACATGACATGATTCTCCAATTAAACCCGTAGGTATTTCTCTATGGCACCAGGAGTGAAGTGTTTGGGAGGATTTATTTGTCACGAGAATTTCTATCTCTAATTAATCAAACTTAATGCTCTGAATAATTCCCAGAGGGTGTAAGGCTCTGGTTTAATCATGAATTAAACAAAGGTCCACAACCAGCAAGAATGATCTGTATGTTTAATCATGGAGAGCTCTGCCGCCAAAAAACACATATACAGCTTTTATACCACTTCACACAAAGGCACTTTGCTCCGCCCACCTTTAGGAGGCCTTTAACCAGTTTCTCAGTCCCCTTCATCCTGGAATGTTTGTCTCAGCAGTTTCTAACTCACCCCCTCTGTTAGTGGTTTTATAATGATAACCCTAACACAGTTCACACAGTCATCATCAGTATTGGGGTTAACAATTTTAGTCATAATCATAATCCTTCTATCAGTCCACCCTTTGACTAAATTTTTACACCCTTAGGATAAATGTATTTACAAGCATGATTAATCTGATCTTCATACGTCAGAACTAATAAACGTTTCATCCAATTGCGGTCTTTCAGGGTCAAAGTCCTCGTCATCCACCAAGCCTGGAGGATCGTTTTTCACATTCCACTGGTCAGAGTCCAGATTCCCTCCATATCTCACCATCGGTTGAGACACTGCATTCTCCAACGCCTTACTCACCCTCGGACACAGGGAACAAGACAACAACCACATAAAACAAGAATACCCATATAAACGCTGGCTGCCCCCAAGATGGTGGCTGCTATGGTTTTCTATTTACCAAACATTTCATCAAACCACCCTATCCACGATGTACTAACTTCTGAGTTCTCAGCTCATTCTTCACTTAGAGCAGTTAATTCTGCAAGAGCTCTGGTGACCGTCCCATCCGGTGTGGTGTTGTTAGGGATAAATGTGCAACAATGGCTTATCATTCTATAGACACCGCCCCTTTCTGCCTGATCTAGAGCCAACCTCTTTTCCTAAGTCATGAGTGAGATGGCGGATAATTGTTCAGAGATCCCTTTTACTGCATCCCTAGTCTGGCCAATAAATCGTTGTTGGTCGTAATAGATATAATTAATCCAATCCACAATTTTGTTTATTGTCACCCACCAAAAGAACGTGGTAGTAAATCCTTCCCCTAATTCTTTCATAGCTTGGTATCCATCCGGTACCCCCCTTGATACCCCAATCGCATCCATCTAAATAGGGCTATTCTCCTTCTTGTTAAAACTCCTCCTACGTCTGTTTAACCCTTTCCTTGGTTCCTGGTGACTAATTCTAACTAGCTGAATCAGTAGAACCAGGACGCACGTATCTAGCCACCCTTTTGGTATTCTCTGCCTTATACTCCCTTTACTGGCACACGCCCACCACACATCGGTTACAGGGGCTGTAAGGTTCAGAATTCTCTCCTGTGCTTCTGAACTTAAGTCAATCACATTACTACTATCTCCAATTGATAATTGGTGATGTCTTTGTTTCTCTTTACCCCCCATCTGGATGTTCAGTCCCGCCCGGTCTTATATCCCCGTCCCCAAGTGTGTTTAAACACTTGAGTCTAGGAACAATCCGCCGTGGGGGCCGAACACGAATATAATGGGATTTTATAATCCCAAGTTGCTTATTGACATGTACCCCACCCGTTGGCTACGTCCCTAACCCTTATTTTGAATCCTACAGTCCGCCCTTCTCTGACTCCCATTTTGTAGGCCACTCGTCCTTGACGGTCAGTATGTCGGGTCGCTTCTCTTCTCTTTTACTTCCTAACAATGGTAAGGGCATAGCGTAATTGGTGGTGGATCTTGACATATCAAGACCATTGCCGAGACTATGATGCAGCTCAAGTCACCCATATTCCCAAAAACCGCCAACCCTCTTCTGTCCTCAGTCTTTCTGCTTGGTACTACCCCATACTCACACCCTGAGAACACACTACAGTGATGATAGGTCGGGTAGGAGATCTTCATTAACAGAGGTGATCCCCAGACCCTATTGGTCCAGTTCTTCTCTCTAACTCTGCGTGTGTTCAGTGGTGCTTGTATGTGTACCTTTTTGCAGTGGGTAACGTGGACCCAGGTTGCTCTTTCTGCTATTCTAATGGCAAAGGCAGTGACCAATATAACCTGATAGGGCCCTTCCCAACAGGCCTGCTTCCAGTCTTTCTTCTTTAGGGACTGGATGCTCACCAGTCACCTGGTTAGATAGAGTGGGTCACCTTTACTTAGTGCAACCTGTGGGGCACAAAACCTCTGACATACCGGTGTGGTTAATAAACTACCTTCTCACGTTTTCTGCTAGGGTGCTCTTAATTTCTATTTCTGCCTGCTCCGGTCCTCCTAACTCGGGCATTCTGTATGGTCTACCAAATCCCTTCTCCAATGGCAATAACCCTTCTTCATCTGGAGTTCTCCTGATCGTCATTAATAGTATCGGTAGACCGTGTACCCAATTCTTCCTGCTCTCCTGTGTGTTTTCCTTAACCCCTCTCTAATCATACCGTTCACATCAGTATTCTCTTTCTAGACTGTATCTAAAAAAAAAAAATTTTTAAAAGTATTTTTAAGTATTTTGTCCTCTCCTTCGTATATTTATTATTTAATCCTACCATCTACTATCATCCCCCCTCTTGACACATGTCTCTGCCTATGTGTCAATATTACCACCTACCTAAACAATCACTTAGGTAATATTGGTAATTTATCATGTGGTCCTCTGTAGCTCAGCTGGTAGAGCACGGCGATTGTAACGCCAAGGTAGTGGGTTCGATCCCCGGGACCACCCATACACAAAAATTTATGCACGCATGACTGTAAGTCGCTTTGGATAAAAGCGTCTGCTAAATGGCATATTATTATTATTATTATTATCATCCAATTGCCATCCCTTATTTATTTTTGAGACTGTCCCTTGCTTCTTTATTGCTCCTCCCACTTCCTTTGTCTATTATGGCAGCTAAATTCGACTTTCATTCAGTTCAGAATCAATAGTAATCCAATCAATCAATCCCTTATCTTGTAAAAACACTCATGTTTAGTTCAAACTCTGTTCTACCCCGGCTCTCCTGGGCTTGACTGTCACGCTCTGGCTCCGGGACTGTGTATTTTGAGCCAGGGTGTGTTCATTTGGTTGTGTTTGGTATTGGTTGTGTTGTATTTGGTTGTGTTTCCTTGTTTGGTCGTGTGACTCCCAATCAGTGGTAACGAGTGTCAGCTGTCGGCTCGTTATCTCTGATTGGGAGCCATATTTAAACTGTCAGTGTTCACCTTAGTGTTGTGTGTTTTTGTTCCGTATCAGTCATTGTAACTGAGGACTTCACGATTCGTCATTGTTTGTTGTTTTGTATTGAGTACTTTAATTTAATAAAGTCATGTTCGTATCGCACGCTGCGCCTTGGTCCTCTCTAACCAACGATCGTGACAGAAAAACCCACCTTAACCAGATCAAGCAGCGTGACGAGGAGAGAGGATGGACGTGGGAGGAGATGATTGCGAGTCTGGCAAGAGGGAGAGAGGCCTGGGCCACGGGGAGGAGAGACCCCCAGGAAATTTTTAGGGGGGGGCTCACGACGTCGGGGCAGCAGGTGTACGGGTTAGAGCGGTGCAAAGCGTTGGCAGAGAAGGCCGCCAGGTTAGGGGGGCCACTGGGCACAGAGGAGAGGGAAAGTGTGGAGGCACGGCGAGAGGTACTGGGGTGTGTTACCAGTCCGGTCCGGCCCGTTCCTGATCCCTGCGTGGGGCCAGTGGTGTGTGTCCCCAGTACGGTCCGGCCTGTTCCTGCCATTCCCACCAAGGCAGTGGTGCGCGTCGTCAGCCCAGCCCGGCCTGTTCCTGCCATTCCCACCAAGTCAGTGGTGCACGTCGTCAGCCCAGCCCGGCCGGTTCCTGCCATTCCCACCAAGTCAGTGGTGTGCGTCGACAGCCCAGCCCGGCCTGTCCCTGCTCCACGCACCAAGCCTACGAGGTGCGTCGCCAGTCCAGTCCGGCCTGTCCCTGCTCCACGCACAAAGCCTACGGTGTGCGTCGCCAGCCCAGCCCGGCCTGTCCCTGCTCCACGCACAAAGCCTACGGTGTGCGTCGTCGGCCTGGTCCAGCCCGTTCCTGCTACTCGCACCAAGCCAAGGGTGCGAGTCGTCAGCCTGGTCCAGCCCGTTCCTGCTACTCGCACCAAGCCAGGGGTACGAGTCGTCGGCCTGGTCCAGCCCGTTCCTGCTACTCGCACCAAGCCAAGGGTGCGAGTCGTCAGCCTGGTTCAGCTCGTCCCTGCTACTCGCACCAAGCCAAGGGTGCGAGCCGTCAGCCTGATCCAGCCCATTCCTGCTACTCGCACCAAGCCAGGGATGCGAGTCGTCAGCCTGGTGAGGCCCGTTCCGGCTCCACGCATCAAGCCTAGGGTGCGTATCGTCAGCCAGGTCCGGTCCGTTCCTGCCTCACGCGCCAAGCCAGGGGTGCGCGTCGTCAGTCCAGATCCTACCAGCTGGGTCAGATCGGACCGGGGGCGCTACGGGGGGATTGAAGAAGGGTGGTGGTCAAGCCCGGAGCCGGAGCCGCCTCCGAGGAGCAACACCCACCCAGCCCTCCCCTATTTGGGGTGTAGGCGCGGTCGGAGTCCGCGCCTTTAGGGGGGGGTACTGTCACGCTCTGGCTCCGGGACTGTGTATTTTGAGCCAGGGTGTGTTCATTTGGTTGTGTTTGGTATTGGTTGTGTTGTATTTGGTTGTGTTTCCTTGTTTGGTCGTGTGACTCCCAATCAGTGGTAACGAGTGTCAGCTGTCGGCTCGTTATCTCTGATTGGGAGCCATATTTAAACTGTCAGTGTTCACCTTAGTGTTGTGGGTTTTTGTTCCGTATCAGTCATTGTAACTGAGGACTTCACGATTCGTCATTGTTTGTTGTTTTGTATTGAGTACTTTAATTTAATAAAGTCATGTTCGTATCGCACGCTGCGCCTTGGTCCTCTCTAACCAACGATCGTGACATTGACCTGAAGACTGATGGTTGGACATGACAGGTCCATACTTAAATCTTTCAAACCTAACCCATGCTGTAATCAATCAAGAAGATAGCAAAGGAGAGAAAAAGGTTTTAGCCTGAACTCTGCTCAACCCTGGCCGCTTTTTCCTCTCTGTTTGAGGAGAGAAGCAAAAGGCTCCCTTCTGCTTTCATTCACTGATAACGTAGGACAGCCGTAGGACAGCCATGGATTCCCACTTCACTTACACACTGAAATAACCCAACTAAGTCTTCCGCCTAGCAACAAAGAATTAAAACTCTATGTTCGTGATTAACCCAGTTGTATCTAATAGTCCACTAAAAAATCTCCCTCATCATTATCTTTCTTAATCACGACCAATGTCATATATCCCTCTTTACTCTCTACCATTTGGGTAAAATCCCTGTTATATGTAGGAAAAGCTAAGACTGTTTGGGAAGTGAGCAACTTTTTTATCTTCATAAATTGCTCCTCAGAGTTCCAAATGATTTTACCATGGGCTGCCATTGCCTTCCCATAGATAAGATCACTTAATTTACCAGTATGCAGTACATAATGGAGTACCCAAGCTCTACAGTAGTCTATCATTCCCAAAAAGCTCATCATTTGTTTCTTGTTTTAACGGTTTTGGTACTTCAAGTATAGAAGAACACTTCACAACTCTTTCTGTATTTCGTCTCTGCATTTATTCCTTAACTCCTCCTTCTTCATCTATTTCTGGACAGCTAGTCCCTATCCTAAATTCTCCTGTCCAGCTTCCTATTATTACTATCTTCCTGATCTTATTACTAAATCAATGATCTAGGTAATAGCTGTTTCGCATTAGATTGTGCCTTCCTCTGATTACTGCAGCTCATTGCATTAATTTAGTTTCAAATACCAACTTGTTGTTTATTAAAACATAATAAAAATGAAATTTAAATGACAACATTTGATAATATCTCAACTTACTTCTATCCCGTAAAAGTAATCCAAGATTAGTACAATTGACTAGCAACAGGTATCCCTCATTCAGGGAAAGCTCTCTCTCTCTTCTGTTATTTTATGGTTCAAATCATATTATTACCAAATTATAATATTCTTCACACTTTTCACAGTATTATAAATTACCCTCAACTTGTGATAGAGGAATTATGATTATGACTAAAATTGTTAACCCCAATACTGATGATGACTGTGTGAACTGTTTTAGGGTTATCATTATAAACCCACTAACAGAGGGGGTGAGTTAGAAACTGCTGAGACAAACATTCCAGGGTGAAGGGGACTGAGAAACTGGTTAAAGGTATCCTAAAGGTGGGCGGAGCAAAGTGCCTGTGTGTCAAGGGGTATAAAAGCTGTATATGTGTTTTTTGGCGGCAGAGCTCTCCATGATTAAACATACAGTGGGGAATAAAAGTATTTAGTCAGCCACCAATTGTGCAAGTTCTCCCACTTAAAAAGATGAGAGAGGCCTGTAATTTTCATCATAGGTACACGTCAACTATGACAGGCAAATTGAGGAAAGAAAATCCAGAAAATCACATTGTAGGATTATTAATGAATTTATTTGCATATTATGCTGGAAAATAAGTATTTGGTCACCTACAAACAAGCAAGATTTCTGGCTCTCACAGACCTGTAACTTCTTCTTTAAGAGGCTCCTCTGTCCTCCACTCGTCACCTGTATTAATGGCACCTGTTTGAACTTGTTATCAGTATAAAAGACACCTGTCCACAACCTCAAACAGTCACACTCCAAACTCCACTATGGCCAAGACCAAAGAGCTGTCAAAGGACACCAGAAACAAAATTGTAGACCTGCACCAGGCTGGGAAGACTGAATCTGCAATAGGTAAGCAGCTTGGTTTGAAGAAATCAACTGTGGGAGCAATTATTAGGAAATGGAAGACATACAAGACCACTGATAATCTCCCTCGATCTGGGGCTCCACGCAAGATCTCACCCCGTGGGGTCAAAATGATCACAAGAATGGTGAGCAAAAATCCCAGAACCACACGGGGGGACCTAGTGAATGACCTGTAGAGAGCTGGGACCAAAGTAACAAAGCCTACCATCAGTAACACACTACGCCGCCAGGGACTCAAATCCTGCAGTGCCAGACGTGTCCCCCTGCTTAAGCCAGTACATGTCCAGGCCCATCTGAAGTTTGCTAGAGTGCATTTGGATGATCCAGAAGAGGATTGGGAGAATGTCATATGGTCAGATGAAACCAAAATATAACTTTTTGGTAAAAACTCAACTCGTCGTGTTTGGAGGACAAAGAATGCTGAGTTGCATCCAAAGAACACCATACCTACTGTGAAGCATGGGGGTGGAAACATCATGCTTTGGGGCTGTTTTTCTGCAAAGGGACCAGGACGACTGATCCGTGTAAAGGAAAGAATGAATGGGGCCATGTATCGTGAGATTTTGAGTGAAAACCTCCTTCCATCAGCAAGGGCATTGAAGATGAAACGTGGCTGGGTCTTTCAGCATGACAATGATTCCAAACACACCGCCCGGGCAACGAAGGAGTGGCTTCGTAAGAAGCATTTCAAGGTCCTGGAGTGGCCTAGCCAGTCTCCAGATCTCAACCCCATAGAAAATCTTTGGAGGGAGTTGAAAGTCCGTGTTGCCCAGGGACAGCCCCAAAACATCACTGCTCTAGAGGAGATCTGCATGGAGGAATGGGCCAAAATACAAGCAACAGTGTGTGAAAACCTTGTGAAGACTTACAGAAAATGTTTGACCTGTGTCATTGCCAACAAAGGGTATATAACAAAGTATTGAGAAACTTTTGTTATTGACCAAATACTTATTTTCCACCATAATTTGCAAATAAATTCATTAAACATCCTACAATGTGATTTTCTGGAGAAAAAAAAATCTCATTTTGTCTGTCATAGTTGACGTGTACCTATGATGAAAATTACAGGCCTCTCTCATCTTTTTAAGTGGGAGAACTTGCACAATTGGTGGCTGACTAAATACTTTTTTTCCCCACTGTACAGATCATTCTTGCCGGTTGTGGACCTTTGTTTAATTCATGATTAAACCAGAGGACACCGAAAACCATGCACGGGCGGATGATAGCATCCGTATAGAATAGACCTGGCCTTTGACGTTAAGGTTATAAACAGGCCGGTGATGAATCTTATGAACGATAAAGACGTTGACGAGATCTGAAAAAGCATTTATATCCCAACTGCAAGGATGAGGTCAGTAATTTTTATTCATGGATTTTGGTGAAATGATTTGAACTTGTATAAGAATAGTAACCCTTGTGAAGGGCAGAGAATAGTTACCAAAATCTCATAAGGGTATAAAGGAAGGAAGGGGGGTCCGAAAATGACTCTAGGTAATAGGCCTATACCAAAATAAACTAGTTAATATTGAGATTGTACAAGATACAGTCTTTACAATATAAACAGGAAGGGTCATAATTATCATCGTCTGAGATAGATACATTAAACAAGTCAAGAGTCATAAACAACTGGGGATTTGCTCTAACTCTGTCTATTTCATAAAACTAGAGCAGTTACGACCTCTGGGTTACGGATAGTGTTAGCAAAAAATCGTAAGGTTGTATACGTGTGAGACCTAATGATCCATCGAAATACGTGATAATTGTTTCAAGGAAGGGACTAAAATAGGTCGCGTGAGAAAAAAAATGGTTGTCCCATCCGTTTCATGAAATGGGGGTCTTAAAAAACTCTGGGTTACGGGTTGAATAATTTAAATGGTTGATTACAAAAGCAGATCATAACATTTACTCAAAAGTCGCACCTAATAATAAGTTCCAAAGAAAATAATTATTGATTGAATTATTACTAAACGGGGGGATTTCTTCTTTTTCTACCATGGGAAATAAATATTCTAAAGAGGTCCGAGAATTAACGGGGGTTGAAAGATATATGTTAGGAAGGGATCAAAGAAATATGTATTATGGATCCATTCGGGAGAAGATGTATGAGCTTCAATGCCATACAACAATCCTTCAGTAGCCTTCAACTGCTCTTAAACACTAGTAAAACTAAATGCATGCTTTTCAATCGAACGCTGCTAGCACCCGCCCACCCGACTAGAATCACCACTCTCGACGGGTCTGACCTAGAGTATGTGGACAACTACAAATATCTAGGTGTCTGGTTAGACTGTAAACTCAACTTCCAGACTCACATAAAGAATCTCCAATCCAAAGTTAAATCTAGAATCGGCTTCCTATTTCGCAACAAAGCCTCCTTCACTCATGCTGCCAAACATGCCCTCGTAAAACTGACTATCCTACCGATCCTTGACTTCGGCGATGTCATTTACAAAATAGCCTCCAACACTCTACTCAGCAAATTGGATGTAGTCTATCACAGTGCCATCCGTTTTGTCTCCAAAGCCCCATACACTACCCACCACTGTGACCTGTACGCTCTTGTTGGCTGGTCCTCACTACATGTCCGTCGTCAAACCCACTGGCTCCAGGCCATCTATAAATCACTGCTAGGCAAATCCCCGCCTTATCTTAGCTCATTGGTCACCATAGCAGCACCCACCCGTAGTCTGCGCTCCAGCAGGTATATCTCACTGGTCATTCCCAAAGCCAACACCTCCTTTGGCCGCCATTCCTTCCAGTTCTCTGCTGCCAATGACTGGAACGAATTGCAAAAATCTCTGAAGCTGGAGACTCTTATCTCCCTCAATAACTTTAAGCATCAGTTGTCAGAGCACCTTACCGATCACTGCACCTGTACACAGCCCATCTGAAATTAGCCCACCCAACTACCTCATCCCTATATTGTTATTTATTTTGCTCTTTTGCACCCCAGTATCTCTATTTGCACATAATCTCTTGCACATCTAGCATTCTAGTGTTAATACTATTGTAATTATTCTGCACTATAGCCTATTTATTGCCTTACCTCCATAACTTGCTACATTTGCACACACTGTATATATATTTTCTGTTGTATTTCTGACTTTATGTTTTTTTTACCCCATATGTAACTCTGTGTTGTTTTTATTGCACTACTTTGCTTTATCTTGGCCAGGTCGCAGTTGTAAATGAGAACCTGTTCTCAACTGGCTTACCTGGTTAAATAAAGGTGAAATAAAAAATAAAAATATGGATTTATTGGGCATCTCGATGTAGAAAAATTAGAGGCTATGATTAGACAGATGCATGTAAACTGTGGAACGGATTTGAAGAAACAGCTAGGGGAGGGGCTAGAGACAGCGAGAGTATGGCTTTTGGACGCTCGAAAGAGAGAGGAAGGACAGAAAAGGAAAAAAATAGTTATGCACAGAGAAAATAAAGTAAAAGTTGAGGTTTCAGTGCCTCCCCCAGAGCAGAGGGCAGAAAGGTTATATCGAGTTTTAGCAGAGCAGGCTTGGAAAGAAAGCCCAGATGATAACGTTGTCATGTGTAGGAGAAAATTAGGACTGGTCCCCACCCCTCCCCCACCATATGACGGCCAAGCCGGAAGGGGGGGCAGAGTAGGGAGGCCAGTAAAGAGAAGAAAGAGGGGGAAGTTTTACAGAAAGAACTTACAGAATAGGGGAGGAGATAAGAGGAAGTACTTTAACTGTAACAAGGAGGGTCATTTTACCAGAGAGTGTGAGGCCCTGTGTAAGTACTGTAACAAAACAGGTCATAACCATCGCGACTGCAGAGCTAAAGGAATGGGCAGTGTCCGGGAAATGACAGTCTATTTTTTGGTTCCACGGGTAAAATGTTTGAAGAAGTGATTTGTGTGGATTAAGAATTGGCTAAAAACACCACGAAGCGATTATTTGAGAGGTACCTATACATTTCTAACAATATATACGTATGAACTTTCTCACCCAAACGTAGACGTACGTCATGGGTGAGAAAATAGAGAATATTTACATTTACATTTTTTGTCATTTAGCAGACACTCTTGTCCAGATCGACTTACAGGAGCAATTGGGGTTGGGTGCCTTGCTCGGGGGCACATCGACAGATTTTTCACCTGGTCGGCTCAGGGATTGGAACCGGTGACCTCTCGGTTGCTGGCACGGCGCTCTTAGTCACTAAGCTACCTGCCGCCCCATATGAGTTTAAGGTTGTGCCGTTGTTTGATTATGTGATAAGGTTTAATGGGTAATCGGACCATAACTAATGTGGTTATAGAACTAATGTATAATATAGTAGAGAGCCAACAGAGGGTTCCATTGAACTATTATGGTTTATTGGGCATTTCAATGGCATAAGGTGAAATCTGTATGTATGAGTGGAATTCAACGGCTGGTATGGGTGGTAACCGGATACTACTGAGTATTTGGTTTGTTGATGTTGAATGGAAGATTTGCAGCGTGGTTTGGGTTAAATAGAAACACTCACTTATTCAACAGGAATAGGTGCAGGGAGAGATTGGGGCGGCAGGTAGCTTAGTGGTTAAGAGCGTTGTGCCAGTAACCGAAAGGTCGCTGGTTCTAATCCCCGAGCCGACTAGGTGAAAAATCTGTCGATGTGCCCTTGAGCAAGGCACTTAACCCTAATTGCTCATGTAAGTCGCTCTGGATAAGAGCGTCTGCTAAAATGTAATGTAAAATGAGATAGTTTTTGTGTTGCTGAATGAGGTGAGAGCTAGTGCGGTTTTCATTTGGTGACGTCACTTGCTCTATGAACTGGAAGTAGTTGCTTTGAAAGGATCGCAGATTTTGTGGAGTGACTGGCAATATATGTAGAGGGTCCCTGGTTCGAACCCAGGTAGAGACAGTGGGTAAAGCTTTCGCATTGGTGCTATGGACCTAGATTACTACGTGGATTGAGAAATGTGAAAAGTTGAATTAGATAGCTTTAGAAGTATTCTAGAAAGGTCTATGAAAATATGTTACAAGTACGAATGACATGATTTCCTAAGAAGGAAGATGATTAGGGCAGGTCCCCGCGCATCCCCCGTTGTGTAGGAAGGGGGAGGGGGGGTGGAAGGGGTGAGAGATGATAGGAATATAATTAAATGTATGCTTATCAACGATAGCAAGTATTTGTTTTATTAATTAGGGCCTAATCAGAGAGAACAGTTAAAGAAATTGAATAGCGAACTGAAATTGCGATAGAGCTGTGAAAATTATTTAAGTTGAGGACAAAGGAAAATAATTTATGGTTCTAGTTCCCGGGTAAAAGAGTTGTACTTGCTTGACGGTATCGAGCAGAAGTTTGAATAGTTGAATGAAAAGCATTTCTTTGCCTAGTCTAATGGTTATTACTTTATTGTATAGGTTGGGTAACACCAGTGGTGTATGAAAATAATTGGTGGTTTCTAAAACGATAATCTGGTTATGGTACGTTGAACAATGGGATATAGTTGTGACTATTAGGATGATGGATTGAATAAACATTGGTTATAAGTATGAAGTTATTAAACAATAGGTTTATATTTAAAAAAAAACATCAATACAACATGTTGCGATGATTAAATTAATAGAAAGGTGTTATAGGGTTATATTAGAAGGTGTAGTGTACTTAATGAAACGTGGTATTATATAGTGTCTTCCAGGATTGATGGAAGTCTCCTATAGCATTATGTTAAGGGGATGCCTGGGATCAAATATAATGTCTTACTTACACGGAGTATGTGATTGTATTGGCTAATGAATGAAATATGACATTTACAGGGGCGAAAGGAACAATAGCAGGGGAGACAGATTTTCCTATGGTGTTGGTAAAATAATTGATAATGGATCATTTGAGATGAGATCACATGGAGCAGATTTAGGGGTTCAATAATCATTGTGAGATTTAAAGAGGATATGATCTGAAGGGTAATCAATTAAACATAATCATTGTATACTCGAGAAATTTTGAGTGGTTTTATGGATTAGTTATGAGGAATTAGATTGATACAAACGATTATTGATGAGTTAGGACTGGGGATATCTGTATCATGTTTTGTGTGTACTTACCATCTTTAGATTACTGATGGTAATTGAAGGTTAACAAAATGTATAATTCCTCTTCCAGGAGAAAGAGATTATCTTATCTCATTGGAATGTTGCCCAGGGCTAGGGGGAGCAGTAGTGAAGTTAGGCAGTATTTAGGTCGTAAAAGTGAGCTACCAAATTAAGTGGGGCCTGGCTATTTTTGGTTGTTGTTTTTCAATTGGGTTTTTCAAATAAAAAACAACACACCTAGTATGATGTTTATAAAGGGTTGTTATTTTTGAATTTAGGGGGTTTTCAACAGTTCACACAGTGAATTTTAAGTGAGTTTTTCGGTTTTTGACTGAGTTTAGGGTATACATGATTTCTTATGACAATAAATGTAATGAGGACTTAATGAACACTTGGGATAAGTAACATTTATGAAATATTTAGAATGATGGTAATGTTTACTATACTATGGGATGGAACAGTTTGTTGAATGATTTCAATGGCCTCTGAACTCTGTTTTGACTTTCTGGTGTTAATTAATCATCCACACTGGTAATTCTAAAGGCATGTGTAATGATGTCATGTCAGAGGATTGTGAGGACAGGGAAAGAGTTAAGAGATGAGTGGTTTGGGGCCATAAAGTCTACATTCCTTATGTCAAGGTAGATTAGTGATGTTTAGAATAGCATGAGTGATGGGCAGGATACTGACTTGGGGTAGAAAGTGATGAACATCAAAGACAGGGAGTGCCCATGGAGACTTGCCAGATGTATGCCAGCAGAAGGGTAATAAAGGCTATATAAGGTAGAGTGTCTTCTTTGTTAAAGTTAGTTCGTAGCATCAAGGGCAAAGCTCTGGTCATTGCTGTCACGAATCCGGTACCGATCATTAAATAATTGTATTAACTTTCTACAAAGTGTCTCAGTATATCCTTGCATCCTTGATTCTTTGAACACCCGATAAACTCATCATAACAGCATGAGAGGAGGACTTTAAGATTAAGATTATTTTATCAAGTTGTCACGAGAATTTCTATCTCTAATTAATCAAACGTAATGCTCTGAATAATTCCCAGAGGGTGTAAGGCTCTGGTTTAATCATGAATTAAACAAAGGTCCACAACCGGCAAGAATGATCTGTATGTTTAATCATGGAGAGCTCTGCCGCCAAAAAACACATATACAGCTTTTATACCCCTTGACACACAAAGGCACTTTGCTCCGCCCACCTTTAGGATGCCTTTAACCAGTTTCTTAGTCCCCTTCATCCTGGAATGTTTGTCTCAGCAGTTTCTAACTCACCCCCTCTGTTAGTGGGTTTATAATGATAACCCTAACACAGTTACGGGGGAGGCGCGGGGACCTGCCCTAATCATCTTCCTTCTTACGAAATCATGTCATTAGTACTTGTAACCACAACCCATTACTACTTAATACATATTTTCACGGTTTTGCACGGTTTTCGGTGTCCTCAGAACAATAAAGACGTATTTTGAGATCCGGCTCGAAGGACCATTTGTCACGAGAATTTCTATCTCTAATTTATCAAACTTAATGCTCTGAATAATACCCAGAGGGTGTAAGGCTCTGGTTTAATCATGAATTAAACAAAGGTCCACAACCAGCAAGAATGATCTGTATGTTTGCACTCTGCACTTGCAGAGTTGCACTCTGCACTTGCATTTGTCTGTGGTTCACAGGGCTGCTTGGAGTTTGACTCTGTCTTTTCATGCATCCACTGACTTTTGAGGACTGAGTAATCTGCCGCTGTAGCCAGACTCTTCTGGTGCAACTTAATTCACAATACTTGTCTTACTGATTGCTTTGAGTTGTGCGCTACCTAAATAGCGTTTCTTTGAGTTCCTTTGACTCTCTCTCATTCTCATATGATCTCACTTCAAGAAGGAAGTCTGAGTAAGTGGGGCAACTAGCTTCTTTATCAAGCCTAGGTTGCAGCTGGAAACGGTCAATGAGCGCATTGTCCCAGCAGCCCCTAACAAACTGCTTTAACAACTGTTGTCTGGGATGTCTGCCATCTAGCCGACCTCTCTCTAAACTTTCTGCAGAAGGACATGAAGTCTACACAAGTAGTCAGATACCTTTTCATCAGCATGTTGGTGTGTCTCAATAAAGTGTATGAAGAGCTCATCTCCTTTGACTACACTACCATAAGCTTTCTCCAGCTCTTCAAAGCATTTTTAAGCATTAGCATTTTCTCCAGCTTCAGGTGCAATGGTTAGTGCAGGAGGCAAATGGCTTTCCAGGAGCTTCCTCTTCTTGGCACTCTCAGTGAGATCCTTGTCCTTGATCACCTGACAGATCTGAACTCTCCATGTGTCATAGTCACTCTCTGTATTATGTCGCCTTAATTTACTGTCTTAACTGTTTATTAATGATTAATTATTAACCAAGATAATCCATCCACCTGACAGGTGTGGCATATCAAGACGCTGAATAAGCAGCATGATCATTACACAGGTGCACCTTGTGTGGGAACAATAAAAGGCCACTTTAAAATGTGCAGTTTTGTCACATAACACAATGCCACAAGTTTTGAGGGAGCATGCAATTGGTATGCTGACTGCAGGAATGGCCACCAGAGCTTATAAGCCTCAGAGCCTCACATTCTAAATGCTGGGTTGAAATCTCAAACATGAACCTTCAAGATGAGGTACAGTACATTCGGAGTCCACCTGTGGTAAATTCAATTGATTGGACATGATTTGGAAAGGCACACACCTGTCTATATAAGGTCACACAGTTGACAGTGCATGTCAGATCAAAAACCAAGCCATGAGGTCGAAGGAATTGTCCGTAGAGCTCAGAGACAGGATTATGTCGAGGCACAGATCTGGGGAAGGGTACCAAAACATTTCTGCAGCATTGAAGGTCCCCAAGAACACTGACCCCCATCATTCTTAAATAGAAGAAGTTTGGAACCACCAAGACTCTTCCTAGAGCTGGCTGCCCGGCCAAACCGAGCAATCGGGGGAGAAGGGCCTTGGTCAGAGAGGTGACCAAGAACCCAATGGTCACTCTGACAGAGCTCCAGAGCTCCTCTGTGGAGATGGGAGTACCTTCCAGAAGGACAACCATCTCTGCAGCACTCCACCAATCAGTACTTTATGGTAGAGTGGCCAGACGGAAACCACTCCTCAGTAAAAGGCACATGACAGCCCACTTGGAGTTTGCCAAAAGGCACCTAAAGGACTCTCAGACCATGAGAAACAAGATTCTCTGGTCTGGAAGTCTCTAGGTTTTGCTCGCCTGAGGTAGAGTATCTTATGATAAGCTGTAGACCACACTATTTACCAAGAGAGTTTTCATCTATATTTTTCATAGCTGTCTATTTACCACCACAAACCAATGCTGGCATTAAGATTGCACTGAATGAGCTGTATAAGGCCATAAGTCAACAGGAAAACGCTAATCCAGAGGCAGTGCTCCTAGTGGCCGGGGACTTTAATGCAGGGAAACTTAAATCTGTTCTACCTAATTTCTACCAGCATGTTAAATGTGCAACCAGAGGAAAAAAAACTCTAGACCACCTTTACTCCACACACAGAGACGCATACAAAGCTCTCCCTCACCCTCCATTTGGCAAATCTGACCTTAACTCTATCCTTCTGATTCCTGCTTATAAGCAAAAACTAAAGCAGGAAGCACCAGTGACTCGGTTAATAAAAAAGTGGTCAGATGACGCAGATGCTAAGCTACAGGACTGTTTTGCTAGCACAGACTGGAACATGTTCCGGGATTCTTCAGATAGCATTGAGGAGTACACCACATCAGTCACTGGCTTCATCAATAAGTGCATCGATGATGTCGTCCCCACAGTGACCGTACTTACATACCCCAACCAGAAGCCATGGATTACAGGAAACATCCGCACTGAGCTAAAGGGTAGAGCTGCCGCTTTCAAGGAGCGGGACTCTAACCCGGACATTTATAAGAAATCCCGACGAACCATCAAACAGGCAAAGAGTCAATACAGGACTAAGATTGAATCGTACTACACCGGCTCTGAAGCTCGTCGGATGTGGCAGGGCTTGAAAACTATTACAGACTACAAAGGGAAGCACAGCCGCGAGCTGCCCAGTGACACGAGACTTCCAGACGAGCTAAACCACTTCTATGCTTGCTTCGAGGCAAGCAACACTGAAGCATACATGAGAGCATCAGCTGTTCCGGATGACTATGTGATCACGCTCTCCGTAGCCGATGTGAGTAAGACTTTTAAGCAGGTCAACATTCACAAGGCCGCAGGGCCAGACGGATTACCAGGACGTGTACTCCGAGCATGTGCTTACCAACTGGCAAGTGTCTTCACTGACATTTTCAACATGTCCCTGACTGAGTCTGTAATACCAACATGTTTCAAGCAGACCACCATAGTCCCCGTGCCCAAGGACACTAAGATAACCTGCCTAAATGACTACCGACCCGTAGCACTGATGTCTGTAGCCATGAAGTGCTTTGAAAGGCTGGTCATGGCTCACATCAACACCATTATCCCAGAAACCCTAGACCCACTCCAATTTGCATACCGCCCCAACAGATCCACAGATGATGCAATCTCTATTGCACTCCACACCGCCCTTTCCCACCTGAACAAGAGGAACACCTACGTGAGAATGCTATTCATTGACTACAGCTCAGCATTCAACACCATAGTGCCCTCAAAGCTCATCACTAAGCTAAGGATCCTGGGACTAAACACCTCCCTCTGCAACTGGATCCTGGACTTCCTGACGGGCCGCCCCCAGGTGGTATTTTAGGTAACAACACATCTGCCACACTGATCCTCAACACGGGGGCCCCTCAGGGGTGCGTGCTCAGTCCCCTCCTGTACTCCCTGTTCACCCTTGACTGCATGGCCAGGCACGACTCCAACACCATCATTAAGTATGCCGACGACACAACAGTGGTAGGCCTGATCACCGACAACGATGAGACAGCCTATAGGGAGGAGGTCAGAGACCTGGCCGTGTGGTGCCAGGATAACAACCTCTTCCTCAACGTGACCAAGACAAAGGAGATGATTGTGGACTACAGGGAAAAAAAGAGGACTGAGCACGCCCCCATTCTCATCGACGGGGCTGTAGTGGAACAGGTTGAGAGCTTCAAGTTCCTTGGTGTCCACATCACCAACAAACTATCATGGTCCAAACACACCAAGACAGTCGTGAAGAGGGCACGACAAAGCCTATTCCCCCTCAGGAGACTGAAAAGATTTGGCATGGGTCCTCAGATCCTCAAAAGATTTTACAGCTGCACCATCGAGAGCATCCTGACTGGTTGCATCACCGCCTGGTATGGCAACTGCTTGGCCTCCGACCGCAAGGCACTACAGAGGGTAGTGCGTACGGCCCAGTACATCACTGGGGCCAAGCTTCCTGCCATCCAGGACCTCTATACCAGGCGGTGTCAGAGGAAGGCCCTCAAAATTGTCAAAGACTCCAGCCACCCTAGTCATAGACTGTTCTCTCTGCTACCGCACGGCAAGCGGTACCGGAGTGCCAAGTCTAGGTCCAAAAGACTTCTCAACAGTTTCTAGCCCCAAGCCATAAGACTCCTGAACAGCTAATCATGGCTACCCGGACTATTTGCCCTGCCCCCCCCACCCCATATTTTTACGCTGCTGCTACTCTGTTAATTATTTATGCATAATCACTTTAACTCTACCCACATGTACATATTACTTCAACTACCTCAACTAGCCGGTGCCCCCGCACATTGACTCTGCACCGGTACCCCCCTATATATATAGCCTCCCTACTGTTCTTTTATTTTACTTCTGCTCTTTTTTTCTCAACACTTTTTTGTTGTTGTTTTATTTTACTTTTGTATTAAAAAATAAATGCACTGTTGGTTAAGGGCTGTAAGTAAGCATTTCACTGTAATATCTGCACCTGTTGTAGGCAGTGCATGTGGCCAATAAAATTTGATTTGATTTGATGAAACCAAGTTTTTACTCTTTGGCCTGAATGTCAAGCGTCACATCTGGAGGAAACCTGGCACCATCCCTACGGTGAAGCATGGTGGTAGCAGCAACATGCTGTGGGGATGTTTTTCAGTGGCAGGGACACCCAGACTAGTCAGGATCGAGGGAAAGATGAACGGAGCAAAGTACTGAGAGATCCTTGTTGAAAACCTGTTCCAGAGCGCTCAGGACCTCAGACTGGGGTGAAGGTTCACCTTCCAACAGGACAACGACCCTAAGCACACAGCAAAGACAACGTGTGGCTTCGGGATAAGTCTCTGAATGTCCTTGAGTGGCCCAGCCAGAGCCCGGACTTGAACCCGATCTAAGATCTCTGGAGAGACCTGTAAATAGCTGACCAGCGATGCTGCCCATCCAACCTGACAGAGCTTGAGAGGATCTGCAGAGAAGAAAATCTAAAAACCTGTTTTTGCTTTGTCATTATGGGGTATTGTGTGTAGATTCATGAGGGAAAAAAACTAGTCTGAATACTTTCCGAATGCACTGTAAATACTAACATATTTTCAATAATCACTTTAACACCATTACCCATGGAACTACGTTATACTAAATACTTATAAAGCAATATAAAACAGCTCACATAAGTATTGCTTACCTATGTGACGTTTTTGAAGCACAGTAATGTGCGATGAGCAAGGATGCGACTCCGTGTCTCAGCAGCATGCCTAAAACACGTACACATCTAATTTGCATAGCCTAGGTGCATTTTCTATCAGATGTCAGAGAGGGGGCAGAAGGATACGGACTGTACCTCTCAAAGCACCAAAATAATAGCATCTCTCTCCATTGAATACAGGCAGTTGACGTCAACAACCCTCATCGAATATTCAGAAAATTATTACAATAATGACATATACACCAATCTAAAAGAAGGGATAGGCGGGAGCTAGACAGCCGCTGTGATACTTTGCTGACAACGACTCCCATTGTTAGGGCAGAGAGACGTGTATCTTGTCAATATATCCATAATCTTTGGTTTACCCTCTGATCACAGCTGCTGTAGATGTTCTTTTTTCAAAAGTTAAATGACAGGACAGACTGGACCATTGTAGAATTGTCTGCAAAAAGGTTTGTATTTTAGCCTTACTTTTCACCAAGCAGTTTAAACATGTAGTTAGAATTGTTGATATAGGCTTTCTGTTTGTATAGACTAGTAGGCTCTGCTTCAAGGCATATTGTCACACCCTGATCTGTTTCACCTGTCTTTGTGATTGTCTCCACCCCCCTCCAGGTGTCACCCATCTTCCCCATTATCCCGAGTATATTTATACCTGTGTTCTCTGTTTGTTTGTTGCCAGTTCGTTTTGTTTCTTCAAGCCTACCAGCGGGTTTCCCCTTGCGCAAGTTCCTGGTTTTGACCATTCTGCCTGCCCTGAGCCTGCCTGCTGTTCTGTACCTTGTCACACCACCCTGGATTATTGACCTCTGCCTGCCCTGACCCTGAGACTGCCTGCCATTCTGTATCTTTTGGACTCTGATCTGGATTATTGACCTCAGCCTGCCCTGACCCTGAGACTGCCTGCCGTTTTGTGTCTTTTGGACTCTGATCTGGATTACTGACCTCTGCCTGCCCTTGACCTGTCTTTTGCCTGCCCCCTGTTTTTGTAATACACTTTTGTTACTTTGACACTGTCTACATCCGATACATATAATTAGCCCTTTAGGCCTAAATAGTAGATCTATGGAACATTCATTAAATTAATAGTGAACGTTCACATTTGCATATTGTCTTATGTAAATGTGTATTATTAATATCATGAATTTGGCATAGCCTACTATTTACAGGGCTATGGCTATATTATTATAACAGCTTTTTTTGTATTTACATTTGGCTATACAATTTACATGTATTGTGGTTTATCCATCCAATAAGGATCTGTAAGCCGTTCTTAAAAGTCGGTTGATAAAATAAATTTAAAAAAGAATATAACAAATGCATTCCTCTTAGATCAACTCTCCCAAACTTGCTATTTTTTCTATTCATTACGATGACTTTTTGGTCCACGCACCACAAACCTAAAATAAGATTGTAGCCTACAACTAGAAGTGCGCGGAGTTTCACTAGCCAGGTTTCCATCCAACCTTTTTATGTGAGTAAAGTAGCCTATGTGTCGGATAAAAAATGACATGACAGGCAAATCTGTCGGTAAACTTTCCAAATGTCGACAAAACGAAATATACTAGACAAGGTGGGATCTTTTTGTGTTGGTAATTATGCGAGAAATGGCGGTGAAACGCCTTTATGCGGCAAATATTTATATAACCATCTTATTAAACACGCGATGGTATTGTGTGGTCCCCCCACTATGACTCAAGAAAGCATGCAGTTTATTAGGCTACAGATAAAATGTGTTATGAACTTCACAGGGTGGTGAAAATGCTGTGTTGATGGTCTTATTCTGGTGAAATGATGATCAATATAATAATCTCGCTCTTATCCATAATAATCTCATCATGTAGGCTAGCCTGCCCGCACTGTATCTGCAAAAAATAACTTTCCTGACCGGGACAGTCATTCAATACTGGAATATAAAAGAAAACCAGAAACCCTGGACATGTGAGTACATATATTATTAATGAGGTAGCAATGCTGTGTGTGTGTGCGCTTAACCGGAAAACGAGGGTGCGTGGCTTTTGACAATTCAGTATGGGGTGCACAACTGGCTAGAGATCGTGTGTGTGATATAACGTTACTGATTCAAATAACCCATGGAATGTTGCAGGCTCATGTATCAGAGCAGAGAGAGGGAAATATCATAGAAAGTTAATCTCATTCTGGTTCTGTGAGAGATACAGGCACGCTTCTCTCTCGCACCACAGCAACTGCCACGGGTTGGTCAGAAGGCGACAATGTTGCGCAAATCATAAACCCGGGATGGCCCAACCCGTTTCCCGAGTTGTAGTGGGAGGACCACACACCATATCCTCGCCTGACTCCAAGATGGTTATGATATCAATATTTGCGCATAAAGACGTTTCCACCGCCATTTCTTGCATAATTAATTTTACAGACACAAAAAGATCCCACCATGTCAACGAACAAATTCGGTCGGCATTTATAAAATTGTACCGAAACTTCCTGAATCCATCACAGCTGTCATTACTTTTTGTTTTAGTATGGTATGACTTTATTTGCATGAAAACTTGCATAAAAATGGTGGTTGGAAACGTGGTGATTAAATCTTTTGCCCCCCGCCCCCCAAAAAGATTAGCTGCTACTAACCCTTCACAGGGAAGTGAAGGGTTAGAAGCAGAGCTGTAATTCATGAGTGAGCAAGCATATGCAGGAGCTATTATGCCTACAGCATATTACCCACGGGGCACAGACGTCAGTTTAAGGTCTAGTTTTGATTTACATTTGATTGAGTTGTCAACTAACAAAACTTAAAAGTGAAATTAACAAAAAGTGGAACCTTGTCATTGGATTTAGGTTAAGAAATCCACGAAATTCCTTTAGGTTGACGACTTTTTGCAAATCCAATATATATATTTAGGATGGCAATAATGTTCATTCAACCAGTTTGTTCCCAGTGGGTAGCCCCTTCAAGATTCTACATTGCTTCCCTGGTCAGAATTTGATGCTCTTGTCTTCTACAGATGGGCAGTCTTCTACAGATGGGTAGATGCAAGCAGGCACTTGTCCTCTGTCTGTCAGCATCAGTGATGTCCTTCTTCATACACCACTATTGCACAACAGAGGAAGACACAGATAAATTTGTTCCTCAGCAAATAAGGTACATTTGATTTTTCAGCTGCTGTTTGTTTTAACTTTTGGTTTGAAGACTTCCATCAGTTATGGTGAAGCCTGAAATCACTTCAAATTACATTTCAAAATGTAAAGGTACAATACACTTGTTTTTAAGAGTTCTGCCATTGTGAAAATCAATAAAGTACTGTACCAGTTTTAAAATTGTATATTGGACCTCTATCTTCAGCAATGGAACCTGTCCAGTTCTTGTAGATTATTTTCGATTTGTCCCTGTGAATCAATAGAGCCTTACCATCCACCAGTCCCAGACAACCCAATTGCATTTGTCAGGGAAACGGAGTGTTTGAACTGAAAGATCACCTTCCAAAAGACCAGTATGATGACATAGTCAAACGAAGAGCTGAAGAGTACAAGAAGCATCATATCAGGTGGGTGAAAATACTACAAATGTAACCTGGTGTTACGGACATCACGTAGCTTGCTTAGCGAGTAACCCTTTTCTCCCCGATTCGGCTCATACCTGGCTCGAACTCGGGACCTCTGCTTCGCAACACTCGTGAACGTCCTCCTTAACAACATTTCAAGCTAACTGTGGAGTTAGTTTATTGCACATTCTTAATTCCGTTACACTGGCAACCAGGTCATTTCAGGACATGATATTCTTCCATTTCAAGAAAGGAAGAATATCCACTAAATTGTTTGTTATATCTTAAATATGCACATGCGGACGGCCTAGGTGCTGTACACAGGAAACATTTATGGGACCATTTGATAATCTCCTAGGACAAGCTCCAGTCTGAACAGGCTCATCTTTGCTCAATCCAACTCTCCTCTTCAGTATCCAATCCAGGGGTTCACTGTTGTCCCTCTTCATTAATACCAGGTAGCCTATGCAAGAACCATTTGTTTATGTACCGTCCATCATCAGTAAAGAATAACTGTATATAGTATGTTCTTTGCAAAGCAGTTACACAATAGATTAGTAACTCCATCTTTCAATTGTTCTATAAAAATATTATTTCAGGTTTAGCTCTCCATGCAGCAAAAAGACAAATTTACAAGGTTGGTTCGAAATGCTTTGAATGGATAATGGGCTTGAGGGTCTTATTTTCCCCATGTTGTAATAAACAACTGTTTGTTGGTGTTTGATTGGAATCTTTGGTAAGACTTTACAGTAAGGATATTTATTGACATAAATTATGCAGTGTATGTTATGGCTAAGGCCATCGTACAGACAAACGCAGGATACAAACAAAGTCAATTTTACCCTTAATGTTAAGAGTTACCTGCTCTTTTTGGTGGTGGTTCTTTACATCAGGTGTCATATCTACCATTTTCTGCTTAGCGTTTACTTGACGTAGGGTAGTCCCGGGATGAAAGTAACACAGTTTTTTTCCTATTTACTCAGAGATCGATAGTTAGAGAAACCATATTTTATGATAAACAACTTACAGTATATATGTCCTCTACCATTAGCAACTGTAATTATGTCTAAGGTAAATTACATTAAAATAAATAAAACGAGAACGAAACTAGCACAATGCTACTTTTGTACCTGCCAGGCAGGTCTAAACTAACACAGGCTTGGAAAATTAACAGCTGGACAAAAGTGCACAATATGTCTTATTAAAATTTTTCTGGTTTGTAATGCTCGTTACTTTCAACAAATGTACTATCAGCCATAGTTTCTAGTTTGTGTCGATTCAATAAATAAGTATATGGTTTTGAAATTCATGAGAATTAACCATTCGTCAACATGAATCAGACTAAAGTGATCACATAAAAGCTATATTAACCATCATCTCTTTAATGGGAATTTTCAATGACTATTCATGTTTAGCCCTACCAATCAGATGCGCTCCAGATGTCTTTGTCATGCGTGCTCCTCGTGTCTTGATAGAATAAACGTATTTATTCTCTTCCCAAATGGAAAACTCATCATGCTTATCACATTTCCATGGCTTGAGGTAATTGACCCCCAGAATCATAGATATATTTTTTTGACCACTAACCTGTTGATAAAAGCATATTGTGAGAAGCTAATCAATCAAAATAAAAAGGCACAATTCTAATTATGTCATGTAATTTTAAAAAATGTAGTCACTTGTTGATATTTTGATAACATTATGAAAGTAATTTTAACTAAAGGAGACAATGGCCAGCGCTTAAACAATTATTTTATTCCAGGTCATCAGTTGACATTTCGTCCCACCCGTCTCTCCTGTAACTTCTTCCAGGCTAACACCCAAGACTAGCTAGCATGATACTTAAAACCTATGCTGTTGTTTAGTCACTAGATGGGTTAAGAAAACGACATATGTAAGCACAGCTCTACAACCAAAAAACATTTCTGGCCGGATTTGGCAGCTTTTTTGTAGGGAGGTCGTCCTCCGCATTAGGAACGTGCTGACTTCACTACATCATTACAGCTTCTGTGTTATTTGAGAAAATGGACATGTTACTTTCGCCCTGTGTTACTTTAGTCCCAGTGTTATGATACTCCTGATTTGTCCCACAGATGGTTTGTATACGTTTCTACTGTTGTGGCTAGATGGAGAAGGCCTACAACGGCTTTGTTTGTAGCAATGTAGCTAACGCTTTCCCTAACCTATTTGCCACGTTAATGTTCCTAACCTGCTATGTAAACAAACCATCTGTGGCAACAAATCATCAGTACCATCACACCGGTTCTCCCTCTCTTCCTTTCCTTTTCGCAGTAAATCGTTTTTTCCCCACTGGGTCATTCCTCAGTTACGGTATGTCTGTTTGAGACCGCACTGATATGAACAGGATTGACAAGGTTATTTCAAATCTTTTAGCTAGCTAACTGCCTATCCACAGACAGTTACACAAATATTAAAGGCACATGTTCAAATTAAAGTTTTACCATGTAGAACAAATTACTTCATCTATTTTTCACATTTGTGTACAGTGACAGAAATGCCTACAAGTTCTGTGCTCCTTGTTCTGGTTCAATCTAACTTCTAACAACACAACTTTGTTTTAATACACCTTTGAGGAACTTAATTGATTAGATAAAGAAGTATGCAGATGCTAACAGGAACCACATTGATTCAACAACTGTACAGTCACATAAGTTCCATAGAAGGGGAAGATGGTCCATCTTCTCAACCTTTGACCTCAGTCTATGAAAATGCTATGGTGTTATGTACCTGCAGGTGACTCTGAGTGTGTCCAGTGGTGTCCTGGCCATCGAGGCCCTTGGAGAGGGGGACAAAGAGGGACAGGGAGAGCAAGAGATCACTGTCCAGTCTACCAGCCTATCTGACCTCAACAATCTTCTGGGACGAATGACCTACACCAGCACTGTGTACCGGATGAGGACTGGAGACCTGGGTAAGGCCGTAGATCCAGGTTTCCTACCATACCCATGTCTTCCTCTCTACATGATCTGAGACCATCATATGACACCACCCTTCCCTGCTCTTTCACCAGCTCACTTCACGTTTGAACACCATGAGGCTGTCTTCCCTATTGTCATCCAGCAGCCATCAGTGCCTGTTTTATATGACATAGGAAACGGTGAGATCCCCCTTTATTCCCTTGTAATGTAGCCAGTATCTGAAAGTGAAATTGGGGAGAATTAATCAACCATAGGGGTAGGATCAAGGCTCGGGATCAGACTGGTGGGATAGAAATAAAGGGTACACTAAAGATGATGTGATTGTTAATTCGTTGTTTTTGGTCGTGAAGCTTCTACGGGAATATGCAAATGGGGGTGTCTTTAAACCGCAAAATGTAGGGCTATTGTTACGTACCATTAGGAAGAAATATGACATCACCCCTCATATAATGAAAATATGAAAGCAGAGCAAACATGCTGTCAGCTTGCCAACTTCAACATTCCATAACCCTACTAACTCCCTTCCTGAAAAGTGTGGCATTAAGCATCCTCCTCATGAGCTCCACAAACCCTGCTGGCTTACCAACTTCAACATGCCATCACCTAGCTGCTATCAGCAACGCTGGTGTATTGACATAGTCAGGTCCAAAATTATTGTCACCCTTGATAAAGATGAGCAAAAAATACTATAAAATAAATAATTAAAATACTAATTTGCTGTATATTGTATGCAAGAAAAGAGAGAAATTATGTAATTTTATAGTAATACAATTGCTCAGAGAAAGAGATTTTGTTTTAGAAGTTAAAAAGATAGGGGTCAAAAGGATTGGCACCTCTGTTTTCAACACTCAAGCACCCTCCCCTTGCGAGAATAACAACACTGAGACCTTTTCTAAAATGCTTTATGAGATTGGAGAACACATTGGGAGGGATCTTAGACCATTCCTCCATACAGAATCTTTACAGATCTTTGATATCCTTCATCCTGGTACTTGGTAAAGTTCATGATGCCATTGACCTTAATGGCCCCTGGACCAGTGGAAGCAAAAATAGCCCCATAACATTAAAGATCCACCACCATATTTACAGTAGATATGAGGAACTTTTCTGCATATACAGTACTTCCGTTTTTCGATGCCAAACCCACCACTGGTGTGCGTGGCCAAATAACTCTAATTTGACATCTGACCATAGCACCGGTTCCAATCCAAGTGCCAATGCTGTGCCAAACTCCAGGCGGTGCTATAGTCAGATGACAAGAAAATAGAGCTCTTTGGCCACACGCACCAGTGGTGGGTTTGGCGTCGGAAAACTGATACACATACTCACCAGCATTGCTAGTAATTAGCTTGCAAAAAACTGAACAGTCTTTGGGAAGCCAGAAGTTAAATAAAATTGAATTTCAACTTACTCTGCCGGTTGTCTGGTAACTTATTATTAAACAGACTTTCCTAATGTGACAGCCTGTGAGGTCGGTGAGATGGTTTTGTGGATGCAGGAACAGTCATATGTATGCTTTTTTACATAATAGTGTAGGTTAACAGGGAGAATAAACCAATATCAAAGTTATCAATATCTTTTTGAATTATCAATATTGGTTACCACCACTAGCAGACATTTTGTATAAAACCTTAAAATGACCCCTAATTCTGGATTTCACATGACTGAGAATACAGATATTAAAGATACCTTTAAAAAAAAAAGTAGGGGCGTGGATCAGAAAACCAGTCAGTATCTGGTTTGACCACCATTTACCTCATGCAGCGCGACACATGTACTTTGCATAGAGTTGATCAGGCTGTTGATTGTGGCCTGTGGAATGCTGTCCCACTCCTTTGCAATGGTTGTGCGAAGTTGCTGGATATTGGCGGGAACTGGAACACGCTGTCGTACACGTCGATCCAGAGCATCCCAAATATGCTCAATGGGTGATATATGGGTGACAAATGGTGAGTATGCAGGCCATGGAAGAACTGGGGCATTTTCAGCTTCCAGGAATTGTGTACAAATCCTTGCGACATGGGGCTGTGCATTATCATCCTTGTGACATGGGGCTGTGCATTATCAAACATGAGGTGATGGTGGCGAGTGGCACGACAATGGGCCTCAGGATCTCGTCATGGTATCTCTGTACATTCAAATTGCCATCGATAAAATGCAATTGTGTTCGTAGCTTGTGCCTGCCCATACCATAACCCCACCTCCACTATGGGGCACTTTGTTCACAACGTTGACCTCAGCAAACCGCTCGCCATCTGCCCGGTACAGTTGAAACCGGGATTCATCCATGAAGAGCATACTTCTCCAGTGTGCCAGTGGCCATCGAAGGTGAGCATTTGCTCACAGAAATCGGTGACGATGCCAAACTGCAGTCAGGTCAAGACGCTGGTGAGGACGACGAGCATGCAGATGAGCTTCCCTGAGACGGTTTCTGACAGTTTGTGCAGAAATTAATCGGTTGTGCAAACCCACAGTTTCATCAGCTGTCTGGGTGGCTGGTCTCAGATGATCCTGCAGGTGAAGAAGCCAGATGTGGAGGTCCTGTGCTGGCGTGGTTACATGTGGTCTGTGGTTGTGAGGCCGGTTGGATGTACTGTCAAATTCTCTAGAATGACGTTGGAGGTGGCTTATGGTAGAGAAATGAACATTACATTCTCTGGCAACAACTCTGGTGGACATTCCTGCAGTCAACATGCCAATTGCACGCTCCCTCATAACTTGAGACATCTGTCGCATTGTGTTGTGTGACAAAACTGCATATTTTAGAGTGGCCTTTTATTGTCCCCAGCACAAGGTGCACCTGTGTAATGATCATGCTGTTTAATCAGCTTCTTGATATGCCACACCTGTCAGGTGGGTGGATTATCTTGGCAAAGGAGAAATGCTCACTAACAGGGATGTAAACAAATTTGTGCACAAAATTTGATAGAAATAAGCTTTTTGTGCGTATGGAACATTTCTGGGATATTTTATTTCAGCTCATGAAGCATGGGACCAACACTTTACATGTTGCGTTTATATTTTTGTTCAGTATACAAATCAAATAGACACGTCCACCTCCAATTGCAGTAGGATCTAGGATGTCGCTGCATTAAACCAGAGATGATCTCTCATTGCAGATATCAATTCCCGGGTGACCATCGTCACTAAGACGTTTCTGAGATACACTGAGCTGCAGGTCCTCATCAGTAGCATAAGGACCTATTACAAGGACATCAAAATCATTATCGCCGACGACAGCCTGGAGCCACAGAAAGTGAACGGCCCCAACATTGAGCAGTACATCATGCCCCCAGCACAGGTACAAGCTGGTTTTGGTCAAATTGAAAACCTCAAAGTGGACATTCAATGTGAATTGATGATGGACATAAAATACAGTGGGGAAAAAAGTATTTAGTCAGCCACCAATTGTGCAAATTCTCCCACTTAAAAAGATGAGAGAGGCCTGTAATTTTCATCATAGGTACACGTCAACTATGACAGACAAATTCAGATTTTTTTTCTCCAGAAAATCACATTGTAGGATTTTTAATGAATTTATTTGCAAATTATGGTGGAAAATAAGTATTTGGTCACCTACAAACAAGCAAGATTTCTGGCTCTCACAGACCTGTAACTTCTTCTTTAAGAGGCTCCTCTGTCCTCCACTCGTTACCTGTATTAATGGCACCTGTTTGAACTTGTTATCAGTATAAAAGACACCTGTCCACAACCTCAAACAGTCACACTCCAAACTCCACTATGGCCAAGACCAAAGAGCTGTCAAAGGACACCAGAAACAAAATTGTAGACCTGCACCAGGCTGGGAAGACTGAATCTGCAATAGGTAAGCAGCTTGGTTTGAAGAAATCAACTGTGGGAGCAATTATTAGGAAATGGAAGACATACAAGACCACTGATAATCTCCCTCGATCTGGGGCTCCATGCAAGATCTCACCCCGTGGGGTCAAAATGATCACAAGAACGGTGAGCAGAAATCCCAGAACCACACGGGGGGACCTAGTGAATGACCTGCAGAGAGCTGGGACCAAAGTAACAAAGCCTACCATCAGTAACACACTACGCCGCCAGGGACTCAAATCCTGCAGTGCCAGACGTGTCCCCCTGCTTAAGCCAGTACATGTCCAGGCCCTCTGAAGTTTGCTAGAGTGCATTTGGATGATCCAGAAGAGGATTGGGAGAATGTCATATGGTCAGATGAAACCAAAATATAACTTTTTGGTAAAAACTCGTCGTGTTTGGAGGACAAAGAATGCTGAGTTGCATCCAAAGAACACCATACCTACTGTGAAGCATGGGGGTGGAAACATCATGCTTTGGGGCTGTTTTTCTGCAAAGGGACCAGGACGACTGATCCGTGTAAAGGAAAGAATGAATGGGGCCATGCATCGTGAGATTCTGAGTGAAAACCTCCTCCCATCAGCAAGGGCATTGAAGATGAAACATGGCTGGGTCTTTCAGCATGACAATGATCCCAAACACACCGCCCGTGCAACGAAGGAGTGGCTACGTAAGAAGCATTTCAAGGTCCTGGAGTGGTCTAGCCAGTCTCCAGATCTCAACCCCATAGAAAATCTTTGGAGGGAGTTGAAAGTCCGTGTTGCCCAGCGACAGCCCCAAAACATCACTGCTCTAGAGGAGATCTGCATGGAGGAATGGGCCAAAATACCAGCAACAGTGTGTGAAAACCTTGTGAAGACTTACAGAAAACGTTTGACCTGTGTCATTGCCAACAAAGGGTATATAACAAAGTATTGAGAAACTTTTGTTATTGACCAAATACTTATTTTCCACCATAATTTGCAAATAAATTCATTAAAAATCCTACAATGTGATTTTCTGGAAAAATATTTCTCATTTTGTCTGTCATAGTTGACGTGTACCTATGATGAAAATTACATGCCTCTCTCATCTTTTTAAGTGGGAGAACTTGCACAATTGGTGGCTGACTAAATACTTTTTTTTACCCACTGTACATGTTGAGCATGTATGATTGAATTTCTGAGTTGAAAGGAATATAAATAACATTTTATCGAAATGTTATTGTCAATTATTGTGACATGTGCATTTCTTAATTACTCTGGTGTATGTATTTGTCTCCTGGAGCAGATCAGTGCAATAAGGGCAACCTGCCATAGACCTACACTTACAGATGTAGGATCTTAATCTGAGCCAGTTTGCTACAGCAGGAAAATAATCCTGCAGCAATAGGAAATGTGGATTATAATTAATGGAAATTTTTTAGGGGTTGATGATTTTTTTGTTAGGGAAAATTAAATCTGAAGTTTTAAAGTGCAAATTACAAATGTTAGCTGTGCAGGAAAATTCTCAGCAACAAAATTGTCATCAAATTAAGATCCTACATCTGTAACAAACTCCAGTCGGCCACACTGGAATTGAATATATATTTTTTTTAGAAGAACGCAGACAACAACCAAAGCCTTGAGAAATTTGAATTGTCATTATCAGCAGCAGCAGGCAAACAAATGAACAGGTTTTGGCAACAGCCTTCGTAAGCATGCACGTTTATTTAAATGACGTCACAGAAATGTTTCTCTTTCATGGTGGCTTTTGTTGAAACAAAAGGCCCTTTTTTATTGGCTGAGTTTACACAGGCAGCCCAATTCTGATCATTCCTTTTCACTAATCGGTCTTTTGACCAATCATATCAGCTCTGAAAAAGAGATGATGTGAAAAGATCTGATGTGATTGGTCAAAAGACCAATTAGTGGAAAAAAATATTACAATTGGGCAGCCGGTGTAAACACAGCCTACCTGGCTGTAACATGCGTCCTTTGTCCTGATCTTGTCCACATTCTTATTGTGGCCACATTTTTAGACTGGTGTAGATGATTAAAAGACTAATTGTGATCTAATTGTTATCAGATCTTCCTGACCACCTCCCGAGGTAGACACACATTGTGTTTGGATATCCTACAAGTGTAGACGGATCTGGACAGTGAAACCATTTAAATCATCATTATCCCACCCTCTAAAATCATTGACAGGTGATGCCATTGACTTATGGCATCAATATGTCTTAAAATAAATACTATTTAGAAAGAATAGCTGTCAAATATTCTGCATACAGGGAGGCACTAGGATGCAGACACAGTGGACGGTTAAGAGACATTTTACTACCATGTGTAGATGCAAACGGTTACAATGTGGACAGGTGCGTTGTCAGTGGGGTGTCAGGGGTGGAACCCCACTGAAATATGATTGCCCCCCCACCCCCATTCTCATTGGGTCAGAGCGCTGTCAATCTGAGCTATCAGCAGTTAAGTGGTTTTGGTTTTCTTCCTACACATTTCGCTCTAACTTTCGTTCTAACTTTAATTTATGACCCCATTCCTGAAAGGTAAGACTGTTTCCCTTCACAATGCTCACCAGCCACGCAGGATACATTAGAAGGTACTGTGACAAAACCGCAATTGAAAGAAATGCAGATATTTTTCAATTATCAATATTTGTAGGATTCATTTCAGTCACTTACTGGTGCAAATACAAATTGTTACACCTTTGCCATATTCAAGTCATTTTACATATTTTCTTATTAGCCTTATCAACATAGAAACTGGTTGTAGTTTTTGTGCTGCAATGGTTAAAAAGGCTATTCTGTAACAATATAGCTAAAATCACTATTGTTTGTCAGTGTCAGGGTAGCCTGTCATTTCTGACATTTGTGTGGTATTAAAAAAGATTCTGCTAACTCCAGTAATGTAAATTGCTTTCATCAATCTAACCATGTCAGAATCAGACTTTATTTTTACTGTCAAAGTATACTGAGCAGTGGAGGCTGGTGGGAAGAGCTGTAGGAGGACAGGCTCATTGTAATGGCTGGAATGAAATTAATGGAATGGTATCAAACACAAGGAAACCACATTTGACTCCGTTCCATTAATTCCATTCCAGCCATTACAATGAGCCCATCCTCCTATAGCTCCTCCCACCAGCCCCCCCCTAAAGATTTCCCTAACAATCCTGTTGACATGGACACACCTGAAATCAGGCTACCTAATGCGACTTTGATAAATAAAGACAATCGCCAATCAAAATAAACGTTCTACCACAGCGAGCATGTTATTTTTGGGAAGCATGTTTTATTCTGAGTTCGTACATATAAAGTTTGTATGTGAACTACTTCTAAGAGGCATACATTCAGTTGTTCCGAACACACTTAACTCGCGCTAAAGAGGGAGGCTCGCTCGGCTGGTGCTATCACATGCGCAAATCAAATACCTCTGGAACGCTGATTTAAGGTGTTTATATGTCCTAATAATTCGAAAGATTGCTCAGAAAACAAGGTGTATTAATCGGCGTATGCTTACTTCGATTTTGACCTTACGCCGATTAAGATAAGCAGAGTAAGGTGTTTACATGACTATTGCATAATCTGCCATAATCAGTTTAATATCCAATTATTAGTGTGCATGTAAATTTACTCACTGATTTGAAGTGGATTTAACAAGTGACATCAATAAGGGATCATAGCTTTCACTTGGTCAATCTATGTCATTGAAAGAGGAGGTGTCCTTAATGTTTTGTATACTCAGTGTACAATCATGCCAACCGTTGTGAATATGTTGTGGAATTTAATTTGAATTTTTATCATGTACATAATAAATGTTAAATATGAAGAAAAGCAGTATGACAATTTGACATCACCTAGAAATAATAGGTGCATGCCTATTGTTCTCCAACCGCTAAAGAAGTTGTCGCCAGAACCCGTCCATTTGTTAGACAACTGCAGCTGCTAAAGAACATTATATTTCAGTTAGTGCAGGGTTTCCTTTCCTATCGTATACAGGTGTAGGATCTTAATTTGATCACTGTTGCTGGGAATTTTCTTGCGCCGCAGGAAATACAGATAAGCTTTGTGATTTACATAAATTCACTGAAAACCTGTGCTAACACATGGTAATATTAACTGTATTGCACTTTTTATGTAGCATAATTTTGGCCAGCTAATAGCCTAACCACTGATCAAGCAACATTATGTACTAAACTTTCAAATCCCTTTGCTGGTCAAATTAAGATCCTACATCTGTATGCCTTTAGAACCCTGCACCCAAAGACTTTTGATGATGAACTATTGAGTCGGGAACACATTCTGCAATTAACAAGTCTACCATTCTTTTTTTTATAGGATGTTTTTATCACAGATAGGCACTGCTACAAAGTAATTTTGAGGACATTTTCCTTCCCAAAGGGCTGGTTTGCTGGCAGGAACCTGGCTGTCTCTCAGGTCACTACCAAGTACTTTATCTGGGTCGATGACGACTTCCTGTTCACAGACAAAACCAAGATCGAGAATCTGGTGGAGGTGATGGAGGCCACACCAGAACTAGACGTGGTGAGCAGAGTAACTGTAACCTGATCCCCGATCTGTCACCAGGCTAGAAAAGGTATTACCTGTTTTGCTTAGACTGGGGCTGGAATTCAGTGGTAACACAACTCTCAACCAACACTTTCTCTTCACGATATTGATGGTGTCAAGGTCCTCCCCTCCAGTGATGTTCGAAACCTTGGTGTGATACTTGACAACCAGCTCTCGTTTTGAGGCCCTCATCAAAAGTCTGACCAAAGTCAAATTTTTCTATCTATGGAACATTGCCAGTTTACAACCTATGCTGTCACAGCCTGCAGCTGAGCGACTCATCCACTCCTTTATCTCATCCTGTCTGGGCTATTGTAATGCCCTGTTTATTGTTACATCTGCCAAGTGCCTAAACAGGCTACAATATGTCCAAAACTGTGCTGTACGTGTCCTCACACCTACCCTGCGAGCACATCACTCCAGTGCTGTTCAACCTCCACTGGCTCCCTATACGCTCACACATCGACTTCAAAATCCTGCTTCTCACCGACTAAGCTATCCACAACTCTGGACCCAAGTACCTGTCTGACCTCATTCTACCCTCCTGCCCCACACGCACATTTCGCTCCACCAGGTCCACCTCCCTTCAGCAGCCCTTCAGCAGACTAATAACTATGTGACAGGGCTTTCAGTTGTGCGGCTCTGCGGCTGTGGAACACACTTCCATACACTGTTAGGGCTGCAGAGTCTCTGTCCTCGTTTAAGGCACAGCTCAATACCCTGCTATTCAGAAAAGCTTTCAAGGACCTCTGCTAATTCTATTCTCATGTCCTCTGGATCTGACAACACGTGAATATAGCTTTGTTTGTTGTCTGTGTTCCACACTCTTGGAAAAAAGGATTCCAAAAGGGTTCTTCAGCTGTCCCCATAGGATAACCCAATTTGGTTCAAGGTAGAACCCTTTTTGGTTACAGGTAGAACCCTTTTGGGTTCCATGTAGAACCCTCTGTGGAATGGTTTCTACATGGAACTGAAAAGGGTTCTACCTATAAATAAAAATAGTTCTTCAAAGGGTTCTCCTATGGGGACAGCAGAATAACCCTTTTGGGTTCTAGATACAGTCTTATGAAGAAAAAAAAGTGCTATGTTCTGTGTTTTGGATTGTTTCTATTGTATTTTTTTTCTACGCATTGGGTCTGAGAAATGCGCTTTACAAATTAAATGAAGAATTATTATTATTATTATTACTACATGTGAACCTGCTCTGTTCTCTGCCTCCTGTGATCAGGTGGGCGGCTCTGTGGCGGGCCACGGCCAGTTCTACTTCTCTTTGGTGTACGAGGAGGGTAATGGTGAGGACGGGGGTTGTCTGAACAGAAATGGTGCAGTGAAATACCAACCTGTTCCAGGCTTCCCCACCTGCTCCTTCACCAGCGGGGTGGTCAACTTATTCCTTGGTCGCACCGATGCCGTGCTCAAAGTGGGCTTTGACCCCCGGCTGAAGAGAGTGGCGCATTCAGGTGGGCGTTTAAAAAAATAAATAATGTTTACCTTTATTTATCCAGGAGGTCCCGCTAAGGTCTGAAGATCTCCATTAGGAGGGATACTTTTTTAAATGTATATATGTACAGTGGGGAGAACAAGTATTTGATACACTGCCGATTTTGCAGGTTTTCCTACTTACAAAGCATGTAGAGGTCTGTAATTTTTATCATAGGTACACTTCAACTGTGAGAGACGGAATCTAAAACAAAAATTCAGAAAATCACATTGTATGATTTTTAAGTAATTCATTTGCATTTTATTGCATGACATAAGTATTTGATCACCTACCAACCAGTAAGAATTCCGGCTCTCACAGACCTGTTAGTTTTTCTTTAAGAAGCCCTCCTGTTCTCCACTCATTACCTGTATTACCTGCACCTGTTTGAACTTGTTACCTGTATAAAAGACACCTGTCCACACACTCAATTAAACAGACTCCAACCTCTCCACAATGGCCAAAACCAGAGAGCTGTGTAAGGACATCAGGGATAAAATTGTAGACCTGCACAAGGCTGGGATGGGCTACAGGACAATAGGCAAGCAGCTTGGTGAGAAGGCAACAACTGTTGGCGCAATTATTAGAAAATGGAAGAAGTTCAAGATGACGGTCAATCACCCTCGGTCTGGGGCTCCATGCAAGATCTCACCTCGTGGGGCATCAATGATCATGAGGAAGGTGAGGGATCAGCCCAGAACTACACGGCAGGACCTGGTCAATGACCTGAAGAGAGCTGGGACCACAGTCTCAAAGAAAACCATTAGTAACAAACTACGCCGTCATGGATTAAAATCATGCAGCACACGCAAGGTCCCCCTGCTCAAGCCAGCGCATGTCCAAGCCCGTCTGAAGTTTGCCAATGACCATCTGGATGATCCAGAGGAGGAATGGGAAAAGGTCATGTGGTCTGATGAAACAAAAATAGAGCTTTTTGGTCTAAACTCCACTCGCCGTGTTTGGAGGAAGAAGAAGGATGAGTACAACCCCAAGAACACCATCCCAACCGTGAAGCATGGAGGTGGAAACATCATTCTTTGGGGATGCTTTTCTGCAAAGGGGACAGGACGACTGCACCGTATTGAGGGGAGGATGGATGGGGCCATGTATCGCGAGATCTTGGCCAACAACCACCTTCCCTCAGTAAGAGCATTGAAGATGGGTCGTGGCTGGGTCTTCCAGCATGACAACGACCCGAAACACACAGCCAGGGCAACTAAGGAGTGGCTCCGTAAGAAGCATCTCAAGGTCCTGGAGTGGCCTAGCCAGTCTCCAGACCTGAAACCAATAGAAAATCTTTGGAGGGAGTTGAAAGTCCGTATTGCCCAGCGACAGCCCCGAAACCTGAAGGATCTAGAGAAGGTCTGTATGGAGGAGTGGGCCAAAATCCCTGCTGCAGTGTGTGCAAACCTGGTCAAGACCTACAGGAAACGTATGATCTCTGTAATTGCAAACAAAGGTTTCTGTACCAAATATTAAGTTCTGCTTTTCTGATGTATCAAATACTTATGTCATGCAATAAAATGCAAATTAATTACTTTAAAAATCATACAATGTAATTTTCTGGATTTTTGTTTTAGATTCCGTCTCTCACAGTTGAAGTGTACCTATGATAAAAAATGACAGACCTCTACATGCTTTGTAAGTAGGAAAACCTGCAAAATCGGCAGTGTATCAAATACTTGTTCTCCCCCACTGTATTTATTTATTTTCTCCTTCTTGATTATTTTAGGAGGGAGACTTGGCCAATATGTATTATGCATAAACAGTATGAGAAGTGCACAATGTGTATGACAGAGGTATCGTATAATATATGTATAATGTTGAGTGTGTAATGTACAGTCAATCTATTTTGTACTGTATATAGCAGCACTGTGTGTCTTAAGAGAATTTTCCCACCAGGGACATTAAAGTTCATCCTATGCTAAGATGGCAGTTAAAACCCAAGTAAAAACAGTTGCACACATTTTACATTTACATTTTAGTCATTTAGCAGACACTCTTATCCAGAGTGACTTGCAGGAGCAATTAGGGTTAAGTCCTTGCTCAACGGCACATCGACAGATTGCAGCAAGTCTGTAAACTACGTCAATAGGAAATCTGGAAAGCTGTGTCAATAAGAAAGACAGAGGGACAAACTCGAGAGCGATGTTCAGTTTCAGTGTTGTTGGGTTACGTGTGGTAAGTTTTGAAGAAGTCAATTTTTTATATAGATTATTATGAACATGTTGCTGTTATTATGCTTAAGGCACTGCTCTGTCTTTGGTAATTCATATTTGGTCCATTCCATTTTCCCTGTCCATATGTCTGTTTCAGAGTTCTTCATGGATGGGTTGGGCAGTTTGCTGGTTGCCAGCTGTAGTCATGTCAGCATCGACCACCAACCCAAAATTGAAAACACAAAGTACTCATCGTTCCGAAATCAACAATCAAAAGACATGGAAGACAAACTAGCCCACCACTTCTTCAAGAACCACCTGAAATGTATCCGTTATGGATAGTTTACAAAGAAGTAAACAGTGAAAATAGTGGTGCAATAGTGAGGTGCAATAATCCAAATATGTAATTGCGGCATCCCGTCTGTAGTGGCGCAGTTCTCTTCAAAAAATGTAAAGCCACAGGTATCTGTAAAGGTTTTACAGAGTCACATTTATAATGGCCTAAAAACTGTTGCTCTAGGTACTTTCTCCTCTACTGAGTTATGTGGTCACAGGAGTGATGTCACATGGATTAAACTAATGGAGCATTCTAACAGTGTTTTCTAAACAAAATGGAATGTTCTCAATACATATATGTTCATAAATATGTACAGAAATAATGATCTTTCTAGCAAAATGCTCTTTCTTGCACCGTCTATTTAAAATGTTACTGTTACTTTGTGCACCACGAAACGTTTAGAAGATATAAATATGCCTCTTTAATCATTAAATGTTTATCCTGAGTCCTACAGTTTGACTTAATGACTTAACAACCAACTTGATCTGTCCCTTAGTTGCTACAGTACTTGTTGGACAGGTTAGCGTGACAGCTGTTATTTCTGTTAATTTGTTTCACTGTTTTTTTGTTGTTGCCTGTTTCCTCATCTCCTCTACTTCATAACTACTGATGAGTGAACAGACTGTATAGAAATGCAGCTGTTTTATGGCAAGCACATAGAGATAGAGGACTCCTCTTTTATATATGTGCCATTATATCATCTGTGACAGCATGGGCAGCTCTATTGAGGCTACAACCCATAGGAATCCCCACTACTTTAAAATGGCGGAAGCATGGTGGAAGCCCTCAATCGCGCTGGTCATGCTAAAATGGCCTTTTGGCCACTAGAGGCCTCTATCATTCTCTATGGGGAAGCAGCTCAAGCCCTAATCTCATACAGGTTAACATCCATATACAAATGACAACATACAGATAACATCACCCCTACCAAGATCCACCTGCTCACACCCCCATCTCCAGCACTCTCATCACTCTCAGCCACATGGCCTCAAACTGCACCATTTTGTTTCTCTTTGTTGCCTACGCACTTTCAACATTTAGATAATAAAGCATTTGGAGGATTGGTTGATTTCCAGTTTTTAAGTATACATTTTTTTCAAGATGATTGACGAGAAAAGTATCATCCAACCCATCAGGTCATCATATGCCATGTCTTGAAATATGCAGACCGATGGATTAAAAGTACATTTACATTGTAATAGTTTCATTAATTTACGTTGGGATTATTTAAGATGAAATGTGTTTCTTTACTGTGTGACCCTTTCACCCGCCATCTACAGTTTGAATAAACAAATTACAAATGTAATGTAATTGTTGAAAACTGAATGCTTACTATTTCAGCTACACCCGTTGCTGACCGGTGTATAAAATCGAGCACACAGTCATGCAATCGCCGTAGACAAACATTGGCAGTAGAATGGCCTTAATGAAGAGCTCAGTGACTTGCAACGTGGCACCGTCATAGGATGCCACCCTTACAACAAGTCATTTCGTCAAATTTCTGCTATGCTAGAGCTGCCCGGGTCAACTGTAAGTGCTGTTATTGTGATGTGGAAACGTCTAGCTGCAATAACGGCTCAGCCGCGAGGAGATAGGCCACACAAGTTACAGAACGGGACCGCCGAGTGCTGAAGCGCGTAGCGCGTAAAACTCGTCTGTCCTCGGTTACAACACTCACTACCGAGTTCCAAACTGCCTCTGGAAGCAACGTCAGCACAATAACTGTTTGTCGGGAGCTTCATGAAATGGGTTTCAATGGCCGAGCAGACGCACACAAGCCTAAAATCACACGTAATCCAGCAATTAATTTATGTTTGTGTGTGAGAGAGAGAGGTCTTAGTAAACATGGTGGTTTATCTTGAGTGTGTGTGTGTGTGCTTGTTTTCCTACTTTATCAGGACACCAATGTCCTAACAATTCACCCGAATATCCTGACAAGGTAGGAAAACAATAAAACATTTAAAAATCTGAACTTCAAATGCAATTTTAAGTTTAAGGTTAGGGTTTTTGTTAGGTTAAGGGAAAATATTTGTACTCCCAAACTAAAAAATGTACTCCCCAAAAAGTCCTGAAATTTCACGAAAATAAAACTGCGTTTGTGTGTGTGTGTCAGCTGCAATGTGTATTGTAACACAGTGGTCACACAATATTCTATTTTAGATCCCCCCCCCCCCGCCTTCCACACTTACAAGAGGAAGTTACAGGGTTCAGTCATTAATCTAATGGATTAAGACAGACAAGACTCTGAAATGGGATTGGGAGGATTTGACTCAGGAAGCAATTTGTCTCTGGGCTGAAAGAGTTGCTCATTCAGGATGTGGCCTTTAAAGGGCCAATCTGGGATTCATACACAATTTTGGATTGATGATTTAGTCATTGATATTTGAAGAATATCATTAATAAATGCCTCATGAGATTAGTTCAACAGTCTTTCTCCATCACAATCCAAAATATTAGATTGTTTAACTAAATTATTTGTAAATAATGTAATTGTAAACCATCAGTGTATAGCTTCAAAACATGGTTAAAAATATCATTTTCATAGATGCAAGAACTGACCGTCTATACGTTTGACAGTGTTACATTTCTCCAGCTTACAGATGTAGGATCTTAATTTGAGCCAGTTTGCTACAGCAGGAAAATAAGTCCAACATTTTAAAGTGAAAATTACAAACTTTAGATGCCTTTTTAAACATTGAATACACTATAAGTTTGCATTTCTGGCTGTGCAGGACATTTTTTAACAACAAAAGACTGATCAAATTAAGATCCTACATCTGTATCTGTCAATCCTGCATCTGTCTGAGATTGCTCCTTTAATAAGAGGTGACATGGGGCCAGATACCAAATGTGACAGGCCTCAGGATCAGTTGGGACAGAAGCAGACGACCAGCAAGGTCACTGTTAAGAGGCAAAACAGGGATGAGGGATTGGAATTGTTTGTGCAAGTGAAGTCCTGAAGGATCTAGAAGGGTTTGAATGGGGCTTTATTTTTATTTTATTTCACCTTTATTTAACCAGGTAAGCCAGTTGAGAACAAGTTCTCATTTACAACTGCGACCTGGCCAAGATAAAGCAAAGTAGTGCAATAAAAAGGCTTGCCTAGAAACCAACTCATAACATGCCTGACAATTAAACAGTATGTCTATATTATACTGTATAGTTCTTATTGTCATCCCTTATCTAATCTGAACTTTAACCCCCCAATTAAATCCATCACAATCCTCACCTGTCCTTACAATACAGAGTTAACATTCTGAGTGAACCAAGTGCAGTGCAGTTTTCCTTTCCAAATCAATTGATTGAATTAGGGCCTCATTTTGGCACTGAGACAGTGTGTGAATGAAAGTCTGTAAGTGGGCCAGGCTTTTTTAAAATTGATTACCTGGTCATGATTCCTGGTCAATCAGAATGCTCATATCTGTGTTTTTGACCTCTGGTGAGAGTGGAAGTTGCTCATAATAAGCACAGATCTAGGGCCAGTTTAAACTTTTAAACCCCATGATAAAGGTCAGGATTGGCATTGTGAGAGCTGATCCAGGACCTGTGGTTTGGGAGCATTTGGCTGAAGCTGATACTCTCTCTATGTCCTCCTGTGATACTCAAAGGTCATATGTAATTTGAGGTTGACATTTGGCCCAGCTAATTATTATAGACTAATCTGATTAGGAACAGGGAGGGGGGCATGTTTTTCCGGGCAATAGTCTCCTCCCAATCTGTCACCGTGCCATCTGGAGAACACCCTGAAGAGGAGAGCTGAGGGACAGGGTAAGCCAGTTGGACTCAGGAGGGAGACAACCCAATCACAACGGTCCTATAGAGGGCGAGAGACTACACTTTCCCTGCATCGACTGTCCCCACAACCAATAGGTGAGTGATGCCCAGAGGAGAGGATGAGGAGAGGATGGAGATGTAACTACAGTCTTGGCCATTAGCCTGGACCAGTGTTCAGGGAGATTCTAGCTCAATTGAGCAATTCATTGAATTCAATTTATGCATTTAGAACTTATTTTCGATTTTCAATTGAGGGATAGATTTTTTTTATTGACCGGAGTCGACAAGCCATACTACTACATGTTATGTAGTATCACATTTCTAATAGGATCAATTAACCGATGTATTTGTGTAATTGATTACTCTGAGTTCTTTTCACTATTGTTAGACATAACTCAGAGGTCTCTTTTTAGACTGAATGTCTGTCTTTCCTCTTCTTTTCATAGGCCATATAAATGGCCTTGTTGGGACAGAAATTAATGATTGAATGCAGTGTGAGTTTGCTCAGTGTGGCTAGAAGTCACAATGTAATAAAACTGTTGTCTGCACCACCCACTGTCACAGTGGCTACCTTACCTGCTATAATTGTTAATGTGACATGCAATTGCTTGTTTTGGGTTTGGCTGGTTGCCTGATTATGTTGGCACAGTGTGTTGGTAGAGGGTAGGACTGAAGTAGTACCAAACAAAGAACACCAACCACATAGCCTTCATGTATTTCAAAAGTTCAGTTGTATGACATATTCTTTTAGGATAGGGCAGAGTCAAAAAAGGACACAACTGAGTACAAGGCCATGGAAACAGATATGTCAATAGTTCATTGGTTTGTCCATACAGTCAGATATCTAAGGCTCCCCATTTGTAGGCCTGCGAATGAATTTCCCTCCCCCCAAAATATAATATGTACTGTATATATTTTGGAACTCAGTTGGGGTGTTATTAGGTCCCCATGGCAAAATGTGTAGAATTGCAGCAAACTTGCTTTAAAACTGCAACATTTTCTCTACAGCCCATGGCAAAATGTGTAGAATTGCAGGAAATTAACTCTACAACTTAAAAAATGTCTCTCTGCGGTCAAGAGACCAGCGAGCCACTGTGGCCCCTCATGATCAGTTCAGATTTTTTGTGGCCCCCACCCCATCAAAGTCTCCCATCTGACCTAAGATGTATTTTACTGTGTCAGTGTATGCCCATAGAGATCAATTATATTTAAAAACAAGATATTATTAGAGTAGCATTCCTGGCGGCTGGCCATACAAAGTTACACAATGTATAGGCTTAGTATAGTGTTCTTATTGGATAATCCTGTTCTGCAACCTTCTTTAGCTTGTTGTGACATCATATAGTTATTTTACCACACATGCAATAGAAAACAGGCCAGGGTGCCTTGGACCGGTCATCCCAGCATGAGATTCCTAAGAAAGAGGAATTATATGGATTTGAAAGGTGAAGATTTGAAAGGTGAAGACCTGGGTTCATGGGCTTACACACTAAAGTGCTTTGTTGAAGACTGATACAAGAATATCAAACAAGTATGCCAACCTGTTCAATTAGTGAATTCATTCACAAATTCAAAATACCCTAATGTGGATATAGATTAATTATGATCTTTATTGACCAGCTACAAGATAAGAGGCACTTGTTATGGTGAATGTTTTATGTTCATTTTGTGTGCCCTGTCTAATGGGTCCTCTCCCCTCCTTCCTTCTCAGGGAAAGATGGCTCGGGATATGTCAGATATTGACATCCTCAAGATGGAGCTGGAACAGCTGAAGAAAGAGGTCTCGACACCCAGGGAGCCTGTAAGTACCATCAATGGGTCCATATAGAGAAGCTCTGTAGCATTACAAAGGTATCACTCTAAACTGATACTGTCCCATAGAACTGAAGTAGAATGTTGAATTGAAATAATCCCAACTTCTATTGACCCTTCTCCATTTCTCTTAGGTGTCCAAGACATCCAAGGACATCATGGAGTGGTGTGAGGCTGCGTCTGCTACCGACCTCCTGATAACAGGAGTACCAGATGATAAGAACCCCTACAAGCCTGAGAAGGGGGGCTGCATAATCACCTAGCCCGCCCGGGGACAAACAGCCCCAGGCGGGACACAAGGAAAAACATCCTATTTTATTTTCTCAGTTTCAGCCTTTTCAGCACTGCAAAGAGTCGTTCATAGCTGCAATAAATTAGCGATTTGTTCCTATGTGAATACAACAAGAGAGACTTCCACTAGGTTAGCCAGTTTTGGACAACACAACATGTCACACTGACTAGGCTACACGAAGTCACCTGAGGTCACTGGGAGCTGAGGAGGATGAGATTTATCTGGGGAAAATTCAGGGGATTAGAGGGATCACTTGGTAATGATGGTGTCCTTCCTTTCTCCTTGACAACCTATGATCCTACCCTCCTCACCTGTCTGTTATCTCTGGCGGTTCTAGAGCTTCCAAACAGGAGCCGGAATGTTCCAATTGCACCCACCACTGATTTGTTTTTGTTTTGCTTGTAAATAAAGTGTATCCAGTACAGCAGTTTCTGTGAATTCTCTCTGTGACTTCTCTCTTGTTTTGCATGTCATATGAACATGGATCCTCTCATGCTGCAAGTATCCCTTGATTCAATCAAGTTGTACTGTACACTACCATTCAAAAGTTTGGGGTCACTTAGAAATGTCCCTGTTTCCGAAAGAAAATAAAAAAAATGTTGTCCATTAAAATAACATCAAATTTATCAGAAATACAGTGTAGACATAGTTAATGTTGTAAATGGAATATCTACATAGGCGTACAGAGGCCCATTATCAGCAACCATCAGTCCTGTGTTCCAATGGCACGTTGTGTTTGCTAATCCAAGTTTATAATTTAAAGGCTAATTGATCATTAGAAAACCCTTTTGCAATTATGTTAGGACAGCTGAAAACTGTTGTGCTGATTAAAGAAGCAATAAAACGGGCCTTCTTGAGACTAGTTCAGTATCTGGAGCATCAGCAATTGTGGATTGTTAATTACAGGATCAAAATGGCCAGAAACAAAGAACTTCCTTCTGAAACTCATCAGTCTATTCTTGTTCTGAGAAATGAAGGCTATTCCATGCGAGAAATTGCCAAGAAACTGAAGATCTCGTACAACGTTGTGTACTACTCCCTTCACAGAACAGCGCAAACTGGCTCTAACCAGAATAGAAAGAGGAGTGGGAGGCCCCGGTGCACAACTGAGCAAGAGGACAAATACATTACAATGTCTAGTTTGAGAAACAGACGCCTCTCACAGGTCCTCAACTGGCAGCTTCATTAAATAGTACCTGCAAAACACCAGTCTCAACGTCAACAGTGAAGAGGCGACTCCGGGATGTTGACTTAGGCAGAGTTGCAAAGAAAAAGTCCAGTGTCTGTGTTCTTTTGCCCATCTTAATCTTTTATTTTTATTGGCCAGTCTGAGATTTGGCTTTTTCTTTGCAACTCTGCCTAGGGTAACAGTTACCTTTAGGGTTAGGATAAGGATGAAGGTTAGTAGATAGTTAGTTGAAATGTTGTTGAAAGTTATTGAACTACAAACCCTCTACTTGGGGACTATCCAAATAAGTGGTCTCTCTCTCTCTCTCTCTCTCTCTCTCTTCTCTCTCTCTCTACTCTCTCTCTCTCTCTCTCTCTCTCTCTCTCTCTCTCTCTCTCTCGTCTCTCTCTCTCTTCTCTTCTCTCTCATCTCTCTCTCTCTCTCTCTCTCTCTCTCTCTCTCTCTCTCTCTCTCTCTCTCTCTCTCTCTCTCTCTCTCTCTCTCTCTCTCTCTCTCTCTCTCTCTCTCTCTGCATGAATGGCAAAACTACTGTTGCTAAAGCCAAAGTGAGATAATGACAACAATGACAGTAAAAAAATAAAAAAATAATAGTCATGGTGATTGGAGAAAGGAAATACAGCACCAGTCAAAAGTTTGGCCACAACTACTCATACAATGGTTTTTCTTTATCTTTTTACTATTTTCTACATTGTAGAATAATAGTGAAGACATCAAACCTATGAAATAACACATATGGAATGATGTAGTAACCAAAAAAGGGTTAAACAAATATAAATACATTTTATGTTTGAGATTCTTCAAAGTAGCCACCCTTTACCTTGATGACAGCTATGCACACTCTCGGCATTCTCTCAACCAGCTTCATGAGGTAGTCACCTGGAATGCATTTCAATTAACAGGTGTGCCTTCTTAAAAGTTAATTTGTGGAATTTCTTTCCTTCTTAATGCGTTTGAGCCAATCAGTTGTAGGTATGGGTGGTATACAGAAGATAGCCCTATTTGGTAAAAGACCAAGTCCATATTATGGCAAGAACAGCTCAAATAAGCAAAGAGAAACGACAGTCCATCATTACTGTCAGTCAATCCGGAAAATGTCAAGAACTTTGAAAGTTTCTTCAAGTGCAGTCCCAAAAACCATCAAGCGCTATGATTAAACTGGCTCTCATGAGGACCGCCACAGGAGTGGAAGACCCAGAGTTACCTCTGCTGCAGAGGATAAGTTCAGTAGAGTTTACCGCACCTCAGATTGAAGCTCAAATAAATGCTTCACAGAGTTCAAGTAACAGACACAGCTCAACATCAACTGTTCAGAAGAGACTGCGTGAATCAGGCCTTCATGGTCGAATTGCTGCAAAGAAACCACTACTAAAGGACACCAATAAGAAGAAGAGACTTGCTTGGGCCAAGAAACATGAGCAATGGACATTACACCGGTGGAAATCTGTCCTTTGGTCTGATGAGTCCAAATTTGAGATTTTTGGTTCCAACCGCCATGTCTTTGTGAGACACAGAGTAGGTGAACGGTTGATCTCCGCATGTGTGGTTCCCACAGTGAAGCATGGAGGAGGAGGTGTGATGTGTTGGGGTGCTTTGCTGGTGACACTGTCAGTGATTTATTTAGAATTCAAGGCACACTTAACCAGCATGGCTACCACAGCATTCTACAGCGATGACCCAACACACCTCCAGGCTGTGTAAGGGCTATTTGACCAAGAAGGAGAGTGATGGAGTGCTGCATCAGATGACCTGGCCTCCACCATAACCCGACCTCAAGCAGCCAACAAGTGCTCAGCATATGTCGGAACTCCTTCAAGACTGTTGGAAAAGCATTACAGGTGAAGCTGGTTGAGAGAATGCCAAGAGTGTGCAAAGCTGTCATCAAGGCAAAGGGTGGCTACTTTGAAGAATCTAAAATCTAAAATATATATTTTTATTTGTTTAACACTTTTTTGGTTACTACATGATTCCATATGTGTTATTTCATAGTTTTGATGTCTTCACTATTATTCTACAATGTAGAACATTTTAGAAAAATCCTTGAATGAGTAGGTGTTCTAAAACTTTTGACCGGTAGTGTATATATCCATTGTTTAGCTGGAATGAAATGTTCATATCCTGTATATTTGACTGTGATATGTGGTTGTCTCATCTAGCTATCTTAAGATGAATGCACTTGCTGTAAGGCACTCTGGATAAGAGCATCTGCTGAATGACTAAAATGTCAAATGTAAATGTTTTACATACAGATGTCATATTATTATTATTATTATTTTTTTTTAAATATCTATGTCACAAATGTATAATTTCTACATTTCTTTATAACAATTGTTGTTATTTGTGACATTTCACTGTGTAAAACCTAGCAGTACTATTTATTTATCTGAGAACATTATTTGTCTCTCTGAAAGTGATAGATTTTAAACAAATACTTGTCAGTCATTGAACAACCCCATGCCATGATTAGATAGTGGAAAACACACCAATATCTTTCCTAATTTCTTTAAACAATAAAAGCTAATTTAACAACATTAAAAAATGGATATATAGCATTTTGGAAAGAAACTCATACAATGCCTTCAGAAAGTATTAATACCCCTCCACATTTGTTTGTGTTACAGCCTGAATTCAAAATTGATTAAAAAATAATTTTTGTATCTCACCCATATACACACAATACCCCATAATGACAAAGTGAAAACATGTTTTTAGAAATGTTTGCAAATGTATACAAAATCTAATAAATAAATATCTCATTTGCATAAGTATTCACAACCCTGAGTCAACACATTTTAGAATCCCCTTTGGCAGCAATTACAGCTGTGAATCTTTCTGGGTAAGTCTCTAAGAGCTTTGCACACCTGGGTTGTACAATATTTGCCCATTATTCTTTTTTAAATTCTTCAAGCTCTGTCAAGTTGGTTGTTGATCATTGCTAGACAACCATTTTCAAGTCTTGCCATAGATCTTATGCAGATTTACGTCAAAGCTGTAACTCAGCCCCTCAGGAACATTCACTGTCTTCTTGGTAAGCAACTCCAGTGTAGATTTGGCATTGTGTTTTTGGTTATTGTCCTGCTGAAAGGTAAATTAATCTCCCAGTGTCTGGTGGAAAGAATAGTGAACCAGGTTTTCCTCTAGGATTTTGCCTGTGCTTAGCTCCATTCTGTTAATTTTTTATGCTGAAAAACTCCCCAGCCCTTAACAACTACAACCATACACATAACATGATGCAGCCACCATTATGCTTGAAAATATGGAGAGTGGTACTCAGTAATGTGTTGTATTGGATTTGACCCAAAGATAACACTTTGCATTCAGGACAAAAAGTGAATTGCTTTGCCACATTACTTTAGTGCCTTGTTGCAAACAGGATGCCTGTTTTGGAATATTTGTATTCTGTACAGGCTTCCTTCTTTTCACTCTGTCAATTAGGGTAATATTGTGGAGTAACTACAACGTTGTTGATCCATCCACAGTTTTCTATTACAGCCATTAAACACCGTAACTGTTTCAAAGTCACCATTGGCCTCATGGTGAAATCCCTGAGCAGTTTCCTTCCTCTCTGGCAACTGACTTAGGAAGGACGCCTGTATCTTTGTAATGATGGGATGTTTTGATACACCATCTAATGACTTCAACATGCTCAAATATTCAATGTCTGCTTTTTAGTTTTTATCCATCTACCAATAGGTTCCCTTCTTTGCGAGGCATTAGAAACCCTCCCTCGTCTTTGTGGTTGAATCTGTGTTTGAAATCCACTGCTCGATTAAGGGACCTTACAGATAATTGTATGTGTGGGGTACAGAGATGAGGTAGTCATTCAAAAATCATGTTAAACACCATTATTCCACACAGAGTGAGTCAATGCAACTTATTATATAAAATGTTTATCCTGAACATATTTAGACTTACCATAACAAAGGGGTTGAATGCTGATTGACTCAAGACATTTCAGCTTTTCAATGAATTTGTAAAAATTTTGAAAGGCAGAATTCCATGTTGACATTGTGGGGTATTGTGTGTAGGCCAGTGACAAAAAAATCTCAATATAATCCATTATATATTTAGGCTGTAACGCTACAAAATGTGGATAAAGTCAAGGGGTGTGAATACTTCTGAAGGGGTATCACACATTAGGAACACCTTCCTAATATTGAGTTGCACCCCCCTTTTTGCCCTCAGAACGGCCTCAATTCATCGGGGCATGGACTCTACAAGGTGTCGAAAGCGTTTCACAGGGATGCTGGCCCATGTTGACTCCATTGCATCCCACAGTTGTGTCAAGTTGGCTGGGTGTCCTTTGGGTGGTGGACCGTTCTTGATACACACGGGAAACTGTTGAACGTGAAAAACCCAGCAGTGTTGCAGTTCTTGACACAAACCGGTGCGCCTGGCAACTACTACCATACCCCATTCAAAGGTACTTCAATATTTTGTCTTGCCCATTCACCCTCTGAATGGCACACATACACAATCCATGTCTCAATTGTCTCGAGGCTTAACAATCCTTCTTTAACCTGTCTCCTCTCTTTCATCTACACTGATTGAAGTGGATTTAACAAGTGACATTAATAAGGGATCATAGCTTTCACCTGGATTCACCTGGTCAGTCTATGTCATTGAAAGAGCAGGTGTTCTTAATATTTGTATACTCAGTGTCTATAGATACAATGAGATCATGCAGTATACGTGGAACAACATTGAATAGACACAATGAGATAATCTATGGAATGTAGCCGTGCATGCAGGTCAGTAGTGGGTGTCTGTGTTTGTGTTTTTGTGTGTGTGTGTTTTTGTGTATGTGTGTATGTGCGACGTCTGCACATGGTTTTGTATGGGTGTGTCTCTCCCCCTTTCCCTCTCTATCATGCTTTTTTACCCATGTATATCTTTGAATATAGTCTCTGGGACTTAACAAGTGTTGCACATGAATATTGAGAGACTAGAGGGCATCTGCTCTATTGGTCGTACTGAACCACTTAATCTGATCTGATTAATTATTCCTTGATTCCTAATCAGCCTCTGATCTAATCAGGGTCAGGATCAACCCCCTCCCCCTCACTCTCACAGTAAATACTGTACTACCCTCCGGTAGGCAAATGCTCTTTAAAAAGCGTTTTGAATCACCCCTTTGTCGCTGTATTCATTTGAATATTAACTATGATATGTAGTTGTTTTACCTACCTTAGTTGAATGCGCTGACTGTAAGTCGCTGTGGATAAGAGTGTCTGCTAAATGACCAAAATGTAAATGTACAATTCATCAGCACGCAATGCTGTAGGAACATCATTTTCTATTGAGGTCAGGCTAATGACAAGCTCTGTTTGTTGTTTGTGTCTGAAGCTCCCATAGAAAAATAGGATGACTAAGGGAACAGATGCAGTTGTTTGTAAAGTGGGAATCACGCCACCTTGCGACCTGGTTTTTCAAGAACACGCACGTGAATGGAACGTCTGGTTCCACTTGACTTTAAATGGGACCAACACTAGGTGGTGATGTTGACCACAGTTTCAGTGGTAAACTTCCAGCCATAACGGACTGTTTTGGTATGGTTCCAGATTACTTGAAATGGAAACTCAGCCAATGCTAGACATCGATTGTTGTACGCTTTAACTAAACGCTCTAAAATCGGTATGAGTGGAGGAACATTCCTTCTCCAAAATGGCTTCATTTGCAAACCAGTCCCAAATATTAAGGACATAATCTAACATGATTTAAAGCAGTTTGTCTGAAAATCGAATTTGAAAGCCCTCTAGAAGACAGTAAGGTATACAGTGTACTCCTCTCATATGAACTACATCAGTTCTGGATGGTTTTATTATTTTATCCAAGAGATTTCGAAATTGTGTATGTTGTGTGTATGAGCGTGCATGCCTGCGTACGTGATTGGTGCATGGGTGTATGTGAGCAGGCATGTGAGCAAGCGTGCGTGTGGGCATGTGTGTGCGATGGCTTGAGGCTGCAAGCCAGATCTGGAAACACTTGCTATCCTACTGTATGGGAACTGCAGATCTGTGTATGTGGCAGACCAGTGACTGTGAGAGACAACCTACTTGAACCTTCAATCACAACACTGCTATTTCCCCTTCGAGGGGTGATGGTTGTGACTAACAGGCTTGGAGCTCCCCCTGCAGGTCAACCAGCCTCATTGATTGCAGAGACATTCCCCCTGTTGAGTGTTTCCAAAGCTGGGCTAATAGACAGGGCTAATAGACAGGGCAGCATCCCAAATGGAACCCTATTCCTTTCATACTACACTACTTTTGAGGTCTCTTGTCAAAAGTAGTGGGCTATATAAGAAATAGGGTGCCATTTGGGACACAGTGAGGGCCTCTACTTGGATAATAGTGTGAAACAAATGCTGAGAGGGTATCTTTTGAGACCTCACTAGAGGACACATTGGAAGTGCAATTGCATGCATTTGAACAAGAAATAACAGGCCCTTGTTGCAGCTTGTATCATAACTTTCATAGCCACACCAAGTGGCCTACATCACAGAAAAGTAATTGTATAGAGTTGCTGACACCAGTTCCTCCCAATAAGGAAGTTACAAGGGAACAATTAGGTGAAGGGTTTAGCGGGCACTAAGCATCAATTGATCCTATATTAAGTATAAAGAGGACTTGGAGCAAGATCTAAATCATGAATCTGCTGAGGGCTCCCAGAAAAAAGTGCTAATCTTTGCTTTAGCTCAGGCACATATGGGGTCACGGGGTGGTCTCACAGTAGGCTACTCTTCAATCCCCCTTCTTACGTTTCCTGCCATAGCACAGGCTCCAGTTCAAACCCTATGGGTCTGCACTGTAGAACCTGACACACACAGGGATTAGAAATAAAATATGTGTCACCTTGTTTAGCAACCTGGCAGGTTAGGGTTTGAAATATGTATGTGAATATTTGTATGATTGTCCTTTTTTATTGTTCTTTGTGTTTCTTATGCTCTTGCCTTGGTTGTGTAAGTGTTTGGTCTTGTCATGCATGGCTCCCTCAAAAAAGAGACCTTGGTCTCAATGGGACTCCCTTGCCTAAATAAAGGTTAAATATATCGATAATATATACTGTGGTCATGTATCAACATTCATATATTCAACACTTATGGACACACTGACATTTGACAACACCCTACTGTTCACACCATATATTCATCTCTCGTCATATTTCCCTGCTAATATCATATCATATGGTTACAATCAGTTAACAATTGTAGCTGAAGAGCTTCAATTTGTCAAGGAGAAAACAAAACAAGTCAAGTGCATGCTTGCCTACAGCCTGGATATTTCTTGGCAAAATATTGATGGTAAAAATGGGTGTCTTCTGTGTTACTAATAAAGAAAATGCCAGGAATGGAATGACAGATCTGTTTATGAGTGTCTCTATGTCTCCTTAGCTCTATAGCTAGGATTGACATAGAGATATATTGTAAGAGTGTAATTCCTTGATACAATTCTGTATTATTTATTTATCTACAGGTACATAGACCTACATAATGCATCTGCATTTTGTGCACAAAACAGGATTTGATGCAGAGGTATTTAATGCAGAGTGAGTTGATACCCTTTGCTACACTGAGAGGTAAAAGGATGCTTGCGCGCACACACACACACACACACACGCACATGCACACGCACACACACACACACACACACACACACACACACACACACACACGCACACGCACACGCGCACTCCGCCAGACCATCTGATGATACTCATGTCTCATTTTATTTATTTATTTCACCTTTATTCAACCAGGTATGCCAGTTGAGAACAAGTTCTCATTTACATTATAGATGTGCAGAAGATGATGCGCAAATAGAGATACTGGGGTGCAAATGAGCAAAATAAATAACATTGTAAATAACAATATGGGGATGAGGTAGTTGGGTGGGCTAATTACAGATGGGCTGTACAGGTGCAGTGATCGGTAAGCTGCTCTGACAACTGATGCTTAAAGGTAGTGAGGGAGATAAGTGTCTCCAGCTTCAGAGATTTTTGCAGTTTGTTCCAGTCATTTGCAGCAGTGAACTGGAAGGAATGGCGGCCAAAGGAGGTGTTGGCTTTGGGGATGACCAGTGAGATATACCTGCTGGAGCGCATACTACGGGTGGGTGTTGCTATGGTGACCAATGAGCTAAGATAAGGTGGGGATTTGCCTAGAAGTGATTTATAGATGACCTGGAGCCAGTGGGTTTGGCGATGAACATGTAGTGAGGGCCAGCCAACGAGAGCGTACAGGTCACAATGGTGGGTAGTATATGAGGCTTTGGTGACAAAACGGATGGCACTGTGATAGACTACATCCAATTTGCTGAGTAGAGTGTTGGAAGCTATTTTGTAAATGACATCGCCGAATCAAGGATCGGTAGGATAGTCAGTTTTACGAGGGCATGTTTAGCAGCATGAGTGAAGGAGGCTTTGTTGCGAATTAGGAAGCCGATTCTAGATTTAACTTTGTCTGGAAGGAGAGTTTATGGTCTAACCAGACACCTAGGTATTTGTAGTTGTCCAGGGCAGGCGGGTGCAAGCAGCGTTCGATTGAAGAGCATGCATTTAGTTTTACTAGCGTTTAAGAGCAGTTGGAGGCCACGGAAGGAGTGTTGTATGGTATTGAAGCTCGTTTGGAGGTGGTTTGTTAACACAGTGTCCAATGAAGGGCCAGATGTATACAAAATGGTGTCATCTGCGTAGAGGTGGATCTGAGCATCACCAGCAGCAAGAGCGACATCATTGATATACACAGAGAATAGAGTCGGCCCGAGATTGAACCCTGTGGCACCCCCATAGAGACTGCCAGAGGTCCAGACAACAAGCCCTCCGATTTGACACATTGAACTCTATCTGAGAAGTAGTTGGTGAACCAGGCGAGGCAGTCATTTGAGAAACCAAGGCTATTTAGTCTGCCAATAAGAATGCGGTGATTGACAGAGTCCAAAGCCTTGGCCAGGTCAATGAAGACAGCTGCACAATACTGTCTTTTTTAGATCGCGGTTATTATATCGTTTAGGACCTTGAACCTGAGGTACACCCATGACCAGCTTGGAAACCAGATTGCATAGCGGAGAAGGTACGGTGGGATTCGAAATGGTCGGTGATCTGTTTGTTAACTTGGCTTTCAAATACTTTCGAAAGGCAGGGCAGGATGGATATAGGTCTGTAACAGTTTGGATCTAGAGTGTCACCCCCTTTGAAGAGGGGGATGACCGCGGCAGCTTTACAAACTCTGGGGATCTCAGACAATACGAAAGAGAGGTTGAACAGGCTGGTAATAGGGGTTGCGACAATATCGGCGGTTAATTTTAGAAAGAAAGGGTCCATATCATATCCTGTAACAGCTCTGTTGTCATTATGTGATAAGACTCTATGGAACATACCACCGGCCAATCAATACTCACCAGGTGGGTGGCTACTGGCCACTGGCTACTGGCTAATGCCCTCATACAACCCTATAGAAATATATTTTTTACCTCTCAAGTTCACAGCAGTAGGTATAGTAGGCCTCTTAACGAAACATGGGAAAAATGTAAAGTGGTGAAAGTGAGAGGTTACAAGGCTAACATTTGGATATGAAAACATGTTATCTTTGGAGGTGTCTGAAGGCTTCCTCATTAGAATTTGTCTTCGCCCCTTGCGTTTATTTACCAGTGTCCCCCGGGTCACCCTGACCCGTGTAATCGCCCTGGCAACTATTTGGACAAGGCCGGAATCAAAGGTGCTGTGGGAAGCCTCCGACTTCCCAGGACTAAGTAGACATTTCCTAAGGAAACACGGAACAGATTGACTGGGCCCAGAGTGGCAACCTGGAGGATAATGACCTCTTTGTGAGGAACTGGCTGGGGAGCCAGGGGTAGTAAAACATAGCAGCAGCTACCCCTCCTCTCTTCTCTTTACTCTCCATCTCTCTCTCCATCCCTCTCTCAATCTCTTTCTGCTGATGGCTTACTGTAAAATGGTACTCTATGTACTCTTGACCACTGGTCTGAAAGATATCATGACAGAAAATTCATCATATTGACATAGGTGTAAACATTTCATATACTGTGGATCCTAAGTGACGTGCTTGTGGGACTATCAGTATTTTGTCGAGGCCAATTGTTTAATCTTGAGAAGAAACCTTGGAAGACTGGCATAGTCTTTGAAGTAAGTAGGCGACGTGCCGAGGAGTAAAGAAGGCAGGACATGTGTCTAAAGGCCCAGAGGCGGACATAATAACTGGTCAAACATAGTTTATTGTGTGTACTTTGCCCGCAATGGCAGCTTGACTGGTTTCCCACCCTTTAAGATTACAGAACTGATGGATTTAGAAATTATTTTTAGCCGTTCCTGAACAGAACTTTTAAACTGTTGCTCTTTTATGGAAGAGTTTATTTATCCATTTCCTTTTATTTATCCAAGGTGAGCTATCAGCTCAAACTGGTCAGCCTCTTTCCCTAAGCCACATGGGAAAGTATCATAGTGGAATTTTTTGCAGAAGCAGGATGAGCAGTGCGATAAATTGGTCTTAAATACTGAAATACTGCAAATAATAATGTGCGCGCGCACACACACACACACACACACACACACACACACACACACACACACACACACACACACACACACACACACACACAGTGTGCATAACTGTATGACCCCTTGTAGACTGTTAGCAGCCGACCTCTCCCTAGGGAACTCCAGCCAGTCACAGGGCAGAGAGCATGGCCAGTGAGTCACAGTGTGTGGGTGTGAGCGGTCTGACCAACACTGGTAGTGAGAGCAGTCAATTATACTGGAACTAGCATTGTGCTCAGACGACCAACACACACACACACACACACACACACACACACACACACACACACACACACACACACACACACACACACACACACACACACACACACACACACACACACACACACACACACACACACAGAGCAACATACAATTACCCTGCCCTCTCTTAGCCCTGGCTGGCTATACATAGTATATAGACATTATCCCATTATTTCTCTCTCAAACAGACAGACTGCTGTGATTCAGAGAGGCTTTCTCCTCTGATTGAAATGTTGAAAGTTGAAAGAGTGAAAATGTTACAGTAATATCACTAGTGTGTTTTTGTCAAATGTTGAGAAATGCCCAGAATAGCATTGAGGAGACATTTTGAAGAATAGTTCTAGGGACAGGCTGATAACAGGAATGTGTTTAGTATCTGTGATTCTGGAAGTATACATAGCCATGTTCAGTAGGGCACACCCATGGTTCAATTGAGAATTCAAACCCCTATTTGGAGGGATTTAGGGTAAGGTTTGAGCCAAGGTTGAACATAAGGGTTAGGGTAATGCCAAGATTAAGGTTATACCAAGACTAGGGTTAGGTTTAGGTTTAGGGTTAGTACTTTTATCCTACTCCTTTTCAGACCAATATGGTGCTGGTTTGGCTCCTACCTGGCTTTCTTTATGACCCAAGGTGCAGGACCCCGACTGGGCACACCATAGTGGAACAAAATCATACATTTCTTACTGGATATGATCATATACCTCCCCATTTCACTCTGTTTCAAAAACCTTTCCTCCTACTGAACACGACCTAGGTTTGCTCAGACTGACATGAGCCTGGGAGAGGGGGAGGAGGAAGAGGGAGTCTTTGTCAGTCTTCCCAAGATGAGCTCTGGGCTCATCTGGCTCTGGGTAAGGGTTGACTCTGCCACTGCTCTGACAAGACTCCCAGCTGCAGCGTGGCCAACCGCCTGCAGTTGCAGCCAAGATGTGAGCTGCTGGCCAATCAACCCAACCCCAGCCCAGAGAGAGACAAGGGCTCAGGCTCAACTCACACGTGGACTTTCCTTAGAGGCGTAAGGGCCCAAAGTGAGCTTCCCTAAGATAACTATGTCTATCATTAAGTGTGCCTTGAAGAAACCTGCATTAGTTAAATTGTTTGAGTGGTTCATGGAGATTGTGGTGGAAATGTTTGATTACTGAAATTGTTATGGAGGTTTTTTTAGCTTACATAATTGAGACACTAAAAATACTGTAATTATGGTTCTATATATTATGACAATGTGTTATGATACAGTATGAACTAATGAGAAAGAATTAGGCCAAAGTTACTATTTTGTAAAGGTTGAATTACATATATTATGTATAGGTTGAATGACTTAGATTTACACAGACACTGAGCCCAGCTCTATAAATACTACTGAAGCAAATACTTACTCCAGTCTCTCTCTTCTAGAGGAAGTAGAACCAGACTGGCTGTTCAGATCTACCTACTGTCCCCCCCTCCCTAAAGTACACACTCTCACTCCCTGTCTCTCTCTCTCTCTCTCTCTCTCTCTCTCTCTCTCTCTCTCTCTCTCTCTCTCTCTCTCTCTCTCTCTCTCTCTCTCTCTCTCTCTCTCTCTCTCTCTCTCTCTCTCTCTCTCTCTCTCTCTCTCTCTCTCTCTCTCTCTCTCTCTCTCTCTCTCTCTCTCTCTCTCTCTCTCTCTCTCTCTCTCTCTCTCTCTCTCTCTCTCTCTCTCTCTCTCTCTCTCTCTCTCTCTCTCTCTCTCGCTCTCTCTCTCGCTCTCTCGCTCCCTATTCTGCCTCTTTTCTCCCACCATTCTGCCCGCAACACATGAGACGACACGACAGTGTCGTTCAGAAAAAAGCTGCGACGTCCTCCTGAAGTGGATAACTCCTCCTGGTTTCAATATGGTTCTCCATACTGCCTGTATTCCAGAGCAGTTCTCCATAGCTGCAGTGTGCAATCAGATCAAGGGGACTTGCACTCCCTGCACTCGCAATGTAGCGTACTACCATTGGGCTCAGCTGTTTGTAATATTGGCTGAGCAGCCCGGACTGCTATACACATGAATAATGCCACATGCTCCAGCAAGCCCTGAGGAGAAGGGAGAGACGGAGGCCCTTATCGGGGGAGAGGATACATCTTTATGTGCACATCATCTATTACAATCTGCTGCTGTGATAGGGAGACTTGGAAGCACTAGAATGGTTAGTCTTGTCATCTTAAATTGATTCTGTGTCCAGTTTATGCTCAGCCATTAGTATGTTCTAGATATTAATACACTTTAAGAAAAAAGGGTTCCAAAAGGGTTCTTCAGCTGTCCCAATAGGAGAACCCTATTTGGTTCCAGGTAGAACCCTTTTTGGTTCCAGGTAGAACCCTTTTGGGTTCCATGTAGAACCCTCTGTGGAAAGGGTTCTACCTGGAACCCAAAAGGGTTCTACCTGGAACCAAAAGTGTTCTACCTGGAACCAAAAAGGGTTCTTCAAAGGGTTATCCAGCTGTAGAAACCTTTTAGGTTCTAGATAGCACCTTTTTTTCTCTAAGAGTGTATGTACAGTCGTGGTCAAAAGTTTTGAAAATGACACAAGTATTGGTCTTCACAAAGTTCGCTGCTTCAGTGTTATGATATATTTTTGTCAGATGTTACTATGGTATACTGAAGTATAATTACAAGCATTCCATAAGTGTCAAAGGCTTTTATTGACAATTACATTAAGTTTATGCAAAGAGTCAATATTTGCAGTGTTGACCCTTCTTTTTCAAGATCTCTGCAATCTGCCCTGGCATGCTGTCAATTAACTTCTGGGCCACATCCTGACTGATGGCAGCTGATTCTTGCATAATCAATGCTTGGAGTTTGTCAGAATTTTTGGGTTTTAGTTTGTCCACCCGCCTCTTGAGGATCGACCACAAGTTCTCAATGGGATTAAGGTCTGGGGAGTTTCCTGGCCATGGACCCAACATTTCGATGTTTTGTTCCCCGAGCCACTTAGTTATCACTTTTGCCTTATTGCAAGGTGCTCCATCATGCTCGAAAAGGCATTGGTCGTCACCAAACTGTTCTTGGATGGTTGGGAGAAGTTGCTCTCGGAGGATGTGTTGGTACCATTCTTTATTCATGGCTGTGTTCTTAGGCAAAATTGTGACTGAGCCCACTCCCTTGGCTGAGAAGCAACCCCACACATGAATGGTCTCAGGATGCTTTACTGTTGGCATGACACAGGACTGATGGTAGCGCTCACCTTGTCTTCTCCGGACAAGGTGTTTTCCGGATGCCCGAAACAATCGTAAAGGGTATTCATCAGAGAAAATGACTTTACCCCAGTCCTCAGCAGTCCAATCCCTGTACCTTGTGCAGAATATCAGTCTGTCCCTGATGTTTTTCCTGGAGAGAAGTGGCTTCTTTGCTGCCCTTCTTGACACCAGGCCATCCTCCAAAAGTCTTCGCCTCACTGTGCGTGCAGATGCACTCACACCTGCCTGCTGCCATTCCTGAGCAAGCTCTGCACTGGTGGTGCCCCGATCCCGCAGCTGAATCAACTTTAGGAGACGGTCCTGGCGCTTGCTGGACTTTCTTGGGCGCCCTGACGCCTTCTTCACAACAATTGAACCTCTTTCCTTGAAGTTCTTGATGATCCGATAAATGGTTGATTTAGGTGCAATCTTACTAGCAGCAATATCCTTGCCTGTGAAGCCCTTTCTGTGCAAAGCAATAATGACGGCACGTGTTTCCTTGCAGGTAACCATGGTTAACAGAGGAAGAACAATGATTTCAAGCACCACCCTCCTTTTAAAACTTCCAGTCTGTTATTCTAACTCAATCAGCATGACAGAGTGATCTCCAGCCTTGTCCTCATCAACACTCTCACCTGTGTTAACGAGAGAATCACTGACATGATGGCAGCTGGTCCTTTTGTGGCAGGGCTGAAATGCAGTGGAAATGTTTTTTGGGGATTAAGTTCATTTCCATGGCAAAGAGGGACTTTGCAATTATTTGCAATTCATCTGATCACTCTTCATGACATTCTGGAGTATATGCAAATTGCCATCATCAAAACTGAGGCAGCAGACTTTGTGAAAATTAGTATTTGTATCATTCTCAAAACTTTTGACCACGACTGTAGATACAGATATAGTAAAGCAGTAAGAATACTCACTGATTTAAGTTGATCTTTTGGTACAATATACAAAATGTGTGAAATGAGCACACTGTGGCCTTTCAGGGATAGCAAAACGCCACATTATGTGTATCATAAAGCATGAGATCATCATCGTGATATCCTTTGCATTCCAAAGTTAGCTGTTGCTACTTCAATCTCCTATTCCTACCATTGATCTAGGAAAAGTTGAATAACGTTGGAAGTGAAGAGTGAGGTGGAGTAGGTGGGCTGTCAGACTGTCATGAAGGACAGCCTTTGCTGGCTGAAGATCACAGCCTCTTGCCTTTATAGACGGCGCTATCTAGAGGAGATATATAGGTAACAAAATGGCAGGGGGTGTAGGAAACACTCACACCTGGATCACTTTACCGTTCCCTCTAGCTGAAGTCTTTGAATTCATGCCTCTGCCTTTTTGGAATCCCTTCTGTTCCCTCTCTGCTGTCAGATGGATTCTCCATGTTTGTCCTTCCACACACTCTAATATAGATTTCCAAGTGGAAAGCCTGAGTCTGGGCTTATCTTCATTCAGAACAATTCGAGATCAATATCTGGAGAGTATGTGACTATTGAAAATACTAATCTGTGCTATTTACCTTGTCTCTTATGTTGACAACAGTCTCCTCTGCTGTCTGTGAGTGTGTGTATGTGTTTTAAGGCTGTCTGCTTGTGATTAAGTGTATATTGTTCTAGGGGTGCAGAGCAGGCCCCTTTGTTTTTCCTGGAAGGGCTTCAGTGAGCTCCTCTCCTATTGGCTGGGTCTCACAGCTTGTCCCACAGCACCAACCGGACGTGTCTTTCCAGCAGGAGGTCCCGGTTGGGAGACATCCCTCCAATCACAAGCCTGGCAGTTCAGGCTAGACAGATATGGTGGAAGGAAGACTCATCGGTTAATATGAGGTGATCATTTCCCTTTTCATTGCAGGAGTCAGTCTTTCAGTCTCTCTCTCTCTCAATTTTCAATTCAATTCAATTTGCTTTATTGGCATGATGTAACAATGTACATATTGCCAAAGCTTACTTTGGAGATTTACAATATTAACATAATGAAAATAATAATACTCAATATTGTCAATGGGACAACAGTGACAACAATAACCAAGGGTCAAAATAACCATACATTGAACAATAACAATAACAATGGCAGGCTTCACATGTGCAGGTTGGTTGGTCTGTCAGACACTGTCCCTCATCTTATGGCAGGCAGCAATGTAGTGCTCCGCCACAGCTATCTGCGTCCTCCCCCAACAGGACGGGTAGCCTGTTCTCATCAGAGAGGTCTTTGAAACCTTGAATAAGGATTTCAAATTTGGGGAAATGACACTCTCTAATTGTTTTATATTTTTTACAATCTGTCAAGAAATGCAGCTCTGTCTCAGGTTCTGCTGTGGTTGCACAGCCTTTCCACTACACAGAGCAAGATTTTCCTGTGTCTACCCTTCTCAATGGCAAGGCTGTTCTCACTGAGCCTGTACTTTGTCAAGGTTTTTCTAAGGTTTTGATCAGTAACAATGGTCAAATATTTTGCCACGGTGTACTGTTGATTTAGGGCCAGATAGCACTGCGTTTTACTTTGTGGCTTGTGTTTCCCAATAAGTAATGTAGTTTTGTTTTGACTGTGTAATTTGGTTTATTCTGATTGATTGGATGTTCTGGTCCTGAGGCTTCAGTGTGTTTGTAGAACAGGTTTGTGAACTCAGCCCCAGGACCAGCTGGATGAGGGGACACTTTTCTTTGCTCAGCTCTTGGCATTGCAGGGCTTGGCAATGATATGAAAGGGGGTCACTGCATTTGAGATGTTTCCAAAACTGAATTGCTCTTTTGTATTATTAGTGGATATTGGCCTAATTCTGCCCTGCATGCATTGTTTGTAGTTTTCCTCTGACATGTAGGAGAATCTTACAGAACTCTGCATGCAGGGTTTCAATGGGGTGTTTGTCCCTTGTTTTGCAAGTGGACCCCACACCTCGCTGCCATAAAGTGCAATTGGTTCAATGACACATTCAATTAGTTTTAGCCAAATTTGTATAGGTATTTCAATTAGAATTAGTTTTGAATGGCGTACAATGCCCTGCGTGCTTTCTCTCTCAGTTCATTCACTGCCTCATTAAAGTTGTCCAGTTGAGCTTATTTTTTTACCTAAGTAATTGTAGTGTGTGCAGTACTCTATATATATATTGTATCAATTGAGAACTTTGGTCTAATTCCCTGAGATCTGGATCTTCTCTGGAAAATCATAATTTTTGTCTTTTTGGGGTTTACTGCCAGGGCCCAGGTCTGGCAGTACTGCTCTAGCAGGTCCAGGCTCTGCTGTAGGCCATGTGCTGTGGGTGACAGCAGGCACAGGTCATCTGCGAAGAGCAGGCATTTAACCTATGAATTGTGGAGACTAACACCAGGGGCTGAGGATTTTCTAGAATAGTGGCCAATTAGTTGATGTAAAAAAGAGTGTGGGGCTCAGATTGTAACCCTGGTTAAAGGCTCTGCCCCTGGTTAAAGACTTATGTTATTTTCTTGCCAATTTTCATGCTGTATTGCTTTAATTATGTCATATGTTTTACCCCCTACACCACTTTCAGTAACTTTGTAGAACAGTCCTGTATGCCAAATAGAATCAAATGCTTTTTGGAAGTCGATAAAGCAAGCGTACATTTTGGTATTACTTTGGTGGACATGTTTAACTATCAGGGTGTGTAAGGTGTAAATATGATCGGTCGTGCAATGTTTTGGTATAAACCCAATTTAGCTTTTACTCAAGACATTGTGCTTATTAAGGAAGTTCAGAACTCTTACATTTATAATACTACAGAAAACCTTCCCTAGGTTACTGTTCACACAAATGCCTCTGTAATTGTTAGGGTCAAATTTGTCTCCATTCTTAAATATTGGGGTTATGAGTCCTTGATTCCAGATGTCAGGGAAATAACCTACACTCAGGATCAAATTAAACAGTTTTAATATAGCCAATTTTGTACTAGTGAATTTGAGCATCTCATTTAGGATGCCATCAGGTCTGCATGCTTTTTTAAATTTGAGGCCCTGAAGTTTCTTATAGAGGGCCTGAAGTTTCTTATAGAGCTCCTGGTCAGTAATTGGGGAGTCTAATTGATTTTGATTGGCCTTTATAACTTTTTCTAATCCATTCAACTTCTCATGAATTTTGCATTGTTCTGCATTTGCATCAGTTTGAATAGTGTTGTAGAGTGTTTTAAAAGGGGTTGTCTATATGTCACCATTTTGTATCGCTAATTCCTCAAGTTTATTTTTATTTTTCGCAATTTTGCCCAAAGTTGTTATGAATTAGTGTCAGCTTCTCTCCCACTCTCTCTCTCACACTCTCACACCTACTCTCACACTCTCACACTCTCTCTCTCTCACACTGTTAAACTAATCATGTTTTGCTCAGTATTCTGTTTCAGAAAGAGAGACTTTCTGGAGGAGTGGGTGGAAAAAAGATTTCCTTTGCACTCTCAATTCTTTATTCTTTTCCTTTCCCTCTTTTTTTTGTGTGTAACTGAGAATAATGGTGGGATGTTGGATGATATTGTTAAACAGTGGCCAGTCCTACCACACTACCGCTTTCCCATCATTTCTCTCACGCTCTCCATTCTTTCCACTGCCTGTCGGACTATTTTATGAACGTGTGGGTATAATAGAATGGTAGTGAGACTGTGGTTTCTTTTGAAAGGTGGCCAATTGTCTTTTCATTCCCTCTCTTTTCTCTCTCTGCTCTCACCATCCTCCTCTCTCTCTCTCTCTCTCTCTCTCTCTCTCTCTCTCTCTCTCTCTCTCTCTCTCTCTCTCTCTCTGCTCTCACAACTCCTCCTCTCTCTCTCCTACACTTAAAGGTTCTTGAGGGGTTCTTTGTCAGGGTTAAGGTTGATATGTACAACTATTTATTTGCATATCAGGAAGGTTCTGCTGTGATAGTTGTGAAGAACCATCCCGTTCTTTCCCTCTCCACCATGTTTTCCTTTATGCCATGAAATGCTACACTGTTAAAAAGTTCCTGTATTTTTACAGTATACTACAGGCTAGTGGTTGCAGTGAAAGTACAGAATTGTGTGTATTTGTGCCAATAGTCAGTGAAAGTGTTGTACCAGTTTAAGTGGTTGATGGTTATGTTGTCAAAGGTTGAGCACCTCTTAACACTGTCAGTTCTGCAATCCTTGTAAGGGCGTGTGTCAATAAAAAATGAGGCACTTTCGTGATATCGGGTGTCCCTAGCTGAACAAAGTTACCTCGCTAACTCAACAAAGTCACCTCGCTAACTCCTCAAACCAGGTACATTTACGTCATTTAGCAGACGCTCTTATCCAGAGCGACTTACAGTTAGTGAATACATATTTTTTTATACTGGCCCCCCGTGGGAATCGAACCCACAACCCTGGCGTTGCAAACGCCATGCTCTATCAACTGAGCTACATCCCTGCCGGCCATTCCCTACCCTGGACGACGCTGGGCCAATTGTGCGCCGCCCATGAGTCTCCCGGTCGCGGCCGGCTGCGACAGAGCCTGGATTTGAACCAGGATCTAGTGGCACAGTTAGCACTGTGATGCAGTGCCTTAGACCACTGCACCACTCAGGAGTACAATAAATAGCTGCACTGTTATTATTGTGCATTTCACAGTAACTTAATGGCAAGTAACTGCTAGTAACGTACTTGCAACTAGCTGTCAGTAACCTTTACTGACATTTTCTGATTACAAGATAGCTAACGAGTTAACATTAAATAACAGTCGATAACATTAGTTAACTACCAGGCATTCTTTGTGGTGAGCACACTTGGGACTCAGCCTGGTTGACAGCAAACTGATCTTCCTGCCACACCATCAGGTCAGTAAGTGTGACAGAGATCAGCCACAGTAAGTAACTGTGAGTTTTACAATAACTACCTGCAGCAAGCGGACAGCAAATTATTGAAAAATAAAAATGCATTTCCTGGTGACCAACTGTCATTATGTTACTGGAAAATGCACAGTAACCTCTTACCAGTGCAGCTCTTGAGTGTCACACGTTCTTACAAAGATTGTAGCACTGGGAGTGGACAAATGAGGTGCTCAACTTTCATCAACATAACGATAAAACCACTTAAACTGGTACAAGACTTCCACTTACAGTTGGCACAAATATAACATATTTTAGACTATGCCCCCAAATATGCTAATGAAACCCCGCCTTCACATTGCCCCATTTCAAAGTGCAGTAATGATTGTACCTTACATTTTTCTACCCAATATATTAAATATATCATTACACTAGATTTTGCGCACATGTAACTTTAACGGTATCGACCATGTCAGTACCTAACAGTGTGTGCCATAAGAGCATCTGAAGTATCCTATAAGAATAACTGTAGAACTTGTCATTGGTTCTACCTGGAACCAGAGGGTTCTTCATGAGAGGGTTCCAAATGGCACTCAAAAGGGCTCCACCACAGGGACAAATGAAAGGGTTCTACATGGCACCCAAAAGGGTTCCCCAAGAGGAACAGATGACAAAACCCTGGAACCAGAGGGTTCTTCATGAGAGGGTTGTACGTAGAACCCAATCGGGTTCCACTACAGGGCCAAAACAAAGAGAGTTCCTTGTGAAAGGGTTCTAAAACAACTAAGGGTCCTACATGGCACCCAAAAGGGTTCCCCATAGTGACAAATTACAGAATGTCTATTTGTTCTAATCTTTTAACAATACCCACAGACCGGTGGTGTAGCAGGAAATTCAGATTGCTGGCAACAGAGAGGTTGTGAGTTCAAATCCAAAGTGAGGTTGACTTCTACAGTGCATTCGGAAAGTATTCAGACCCTTTGAATTTTTCCACATTTTGTTACGTTACAGCTTTATTCTAAAATGGATTAAATAGTTTTTTCCCCTCATCAATCTACACACAATACCCCATAATAACTGTTTTTTAGACATTTATGCAGATGTATAAAAAAAATAAAAAATAAAAATATTACATTTACATAAGTATTCAGACCCTTTACTCAGTACTTAGTTGAAACACCTTTGGCAGCGATTAGAGCCTTGAGTCTTCTTGGGTATGACGCTACAAGCTTGGCACACCTGCATTTGGGGAGTTTCTCCCATTCTTCTCTGCAGATCCTTTCAAGCTCTGTCAGGTTGGATGGGGAACGTCGCTTCACAGATATTCAAAGGTCTCTCCAGAGATGTTCGATCGGGTTCAAGTCCGGACTCTGGCTGGGCCACTCAAGGACATTCAGAGACTTGTCCCGAAGCCACTCCTGCGTTGTCTTGCCTGTGTGCTTAGGGTCATTGTCCTGTTTGAAGGTGAACCTTTGCCCCAGTCTGAGGTCCTGAGAGCTCTGGAGCAGGTTTTCATCAAGGATCTCTCTGTACTTTTTTTATTTTATATTTGTATATTTGTGATTTTTTTTTAGGGGGTAGATCAGCTTTAATATTGCAGATAGATTGTAACTTCCATCAATGTAATTGTCTGCATCACTTCCAATCCCCCATATGTTTTTTTCTCTCGCAAATATATATACAGCTGCGGAAAGAATTAAGAGACCACTGCAAAATTATCAGTTCCTCTGGTTTTACTATTTATAGGTATGTGTTTGGGTAAAAATATAATTTTTGTTTTATTCTATAAACTACTGACAACATTTCTCTCAAACTCCAAATAAAAATATTGTCATTTAGAGCATTTATTTGCAGAAAATGACAACTGGTCAAAATAACAAAAAAGATGCAGTGTTGTCAGACCTCGAATAATGCAAAGAAAATAAGTTAATGTTCATTTTTAAACAACACAATAGTCATGTTTTAACTTAGGAAGAGTTCAGAAATCAATATTTGGTGGAATAACCCTGATTTTCAATCACAGCTTTCATCCGTCTTGGCATGCTGTCCACCAGTCTTTCACATTGATGTTGGTTGACTTTATGCCACTCCTGGCGCAAAAATTCAAGCAGCTCTGCTTTGTTTGATGGCTTGTGACCATCCATCTTCCTCTTGATCACATTCCATAAGTTTTCAATGGGGTTCAGGTCTGGAGATTGGGCTGGCCATGACAGGGTCTTGATCTGGTAGTCCTCCATCCACACCTTGCTTGACCTGGCTGTGTGGCATGGTGCATTGTCCTGCTGGAAAAACCAATCCTCAGAGTTGGGGAGCAATGTCAGAGCAAAAGGAAGCAAGTTTTCTTCCAGGACAACCTTGTATGTGGCTTGATTCATGCGTCCTTCACAAAGACAAATCTGCCCGATTCCAGCCTTGCTGAGGCACCCCCCAGATCATCACCGATCCTCCACCAAATTTCACAGTGGGTGCGAGACACTGTGGCTTGTAGGCCTCTCCAGGTCTCCGTCTAACCATTAGACGACCAGGTGTTGGGCAAAGCTGAAAATTGGACTCATCAGAGAAGATGACCTTACTCCAGTCCTCTACGGTCCAATCCTTACGGTCTTTTGCAAACCTCAGCCTGGCTCTTCTTTGCTTCTCATTGATGAAGGGCTTTTTTCTAGCTTTGCACAACTTCAGCCCTGCCCCTAGGAGCCTGTTTCGAACCGTCCTCGCCGTGCACTTCACCCCAGCTGCCGTTTGCCATTTTTTTGTAGGTCATTCGAATGAGTTGGCGGTCATCCTGGTCAGTAGAGAGTCGTTTTCGCCCTCTGCCGGTCTGTAGCTTTGTTGTCCCCAATGTCTGCTGCTTGACCTTGTTCTTATGAACCGCCGTCTTTGAAAAAGCAACCTGACGCTCACTGTATCCCTCTGCCAGTAAAGCCAGAAATGAACCCTTTTCCTCACTCAAAACGTTCCTTTTCAACTCTTTTGGCATGGTCAATAGTTATTTTTGGATTAATATTACTTTTGAGGTACTATTAGCACTGTTTTTGCCATCCAGCTGGTCATATTGCAAGAGGATAGTGATGACCACAGCAGTGGTTTTTATACTTTTCCTCGTTAAATAAGATTTGGTTCATGTGATCACCTAATCAGTACCTAATTAAATAGAATGAGGTGTGCCTGTGTTGGAATTCAACAGACACTGGAATGGAATGGCTGTCATACATATAGAGATGCTGATTTAAGAAAAAGTTGCAGTGGTCTCTTAATTTTTTCCACAGCTGTATATATATATATATATACATACATACATACATACATACATACATACATACATACATACATACATACATACATACATACATACATACATACATACATACATACATACATACATACATACATACATACATACATACATACATACATATATATATATATATATATATATATATATATATATATATATATCCTTAAAAAATATATATTTCCCTTTATATATACCCTTTCCAACCCCACCACCCCTCCCCTAATTGGAGTAAACTAATGAAGAACAACGCTTAGGCCTCTACTTCCAGCTTATACATACTATCTACATTTTATGGACACAGTCAATTTTACAATAATTATATTTTGATCTCTCTGTACTTTGCTCTGTTCATCTTTCCCTCGATCCTGACTAGTCTCCTAGTCCCTGCCGCTGAAAAACATCCCCACAGCATGATGCTGCCACCACCATGCTTCACCGTAGGGATAGTGCCAGGTTTCCTCCAGACATGATGCTTGGCATTCAGGCCAAAGAATTCAATTGTTTTTTGATCAGACCAGAGAATCTTGTTTCTCATGGTCTGAGTCCTTTAAGTGCCTTTTGGCAAACTCCAAGCGGGCTGTCATGTGCTTTTTACTGAGGAGTGGCTTCTGTCTGGCCACTCTTCCATAAAGGCCTGATTGGTGGAGTGCTGCAGAGATGGTTGTCCTTCTGGAAGGTTCTCACATCTCCACAGAGGAACTCTGGAGCTCTGTCAGAGTGACCATCACCTCCCTGACCAAGGCCCTTCTCCCCCGATTGTTCAGTTTGGCCAGGTGGCCAGCTCTAGGAAGAGTCTTGGTGGTTCCAAACTTCTTCAATTTAAGAATGATGGATGCAACTGTGTTCTTGGGGACCTTCAATGCTGCAGAAGTTTTTTGGTACCCTTCCCCAAATCTGCCTTGACTCAATCCTGTCTCGGAGCTCTATGGACAATTCCTTCAACTTCATGGCTTGGTTTTTGCTCTGACATGCACTATCAACCGTGGGACCTTATATAGACAGCTGTGGGCCTTTCCAAATCATGTCCAATCAATTGAATTTACCACAGGTGGACTCCAATCAAGTTGTAGAAACATCTCAAGAATAATCAATGGAAACAGGATGCACCTGAGCTCAATTTCGAGTCTCATAGCAAAGGGTCTGAATAGTTATTTAAATAAGGTATTTATGTTTTTTATTTTTTATAAATTTGCAAAAATCTATAAAAACCTGTTTTTGCTTCATCATTATGGGGTATTTTGTGTAGATTGATGAGGGGGGAAAACGATTTAATCAATTTTAGAATACGGCTGTAACGTAACAAAACGTGGATAAAGTCAAGGGGTCTGAATACTTTCCGAATGCACTGTAAGTGATCTGAATACAGCAACATACTGTCCCTTACATCAATAATACGTTAATCCAGCTCTAAAAATACAGTAACTTTTAATAGATTTACTGTATTTTCACTGCAACCAATAGCTGGGAATTTTTTTGACAGTGCAATGAAGAACCCTCTGGTTGGAACAGTGTAATGAAGAACCCTAAAAACATTTATACAAAGGGTTATTCAAAGAACCGATAAAAAAAAGGTTATTCACAGCCCAAAAAAGGGTTCCCCTGCAGGGACAAAATGCTAAAACCCTTTTTTGGTACTAACTAACACTTTTTATTTCAGAGTGTACAATCCAGTCCCCTCTCCTTTCTCTCTCCAACCCTCATTCCCTTTGCGCTCTTTTCTTGTGATATTGTGAAGTATGTGACTAATAGAGGATAGCTGTGGTATGGTGGAGCTTGGAGGTTATTGTTGTACTGTTGCCAGGTATATTTGGCTTGCTGTTCTTAGTCATTCTGAATCAGTCTTTCCGCAGTGAAATATTCAGGCAGAGCAGGGGCTTCACCTTGCCCCAGTGAGACACAATACAGTGAGACATGATAGACACACACCCTGAGACGTCTGCCACACCCCTCCCTAGACCACCCAGCTGTTTAACCTAGATAACCTGGGATTTTTTTAATGGTTCGGCTGATAAACTCCTTTCCCCTTAAGTGTGATTACGTTTTCTACCATTACTTAGCGCCACACTGGGTTTGACCCAGTGAAAAGGGTTGTTCTCCAATGAGGCAGGCAGACAAGAGGCATTTGTAGTAGGATTTCCCTCTATGGCAAAAGATAGAGCCTTCGTAGCGTTAAGAACCATCTTACAATGTATCTTTAGTAGCCAAGCTATTCCCTGAGCCTTAGTTAGTAAAGTGGCTCTTAAAAACCTTTGTACATCTATGAGTGATCCAGACCACTTGTAGAGCAGCCAAAGTGCATTGTTAGATGTTTTTTGCCCTTCCGCGTCACTTTATTCACAGAAGTATTTGCAATCGTAAAAATAACAAAAATAACAACATTTGAGGTTTTATTGCAGTGAAATGTGTTGTTTTACAGCAGTGTTAAACTAATTACACGGAGGGCAGTGGAGGCTGCTGAGGGGAGGACGGCTCATAATAATGGCTGGAACGGAGTCAATGGAATGGAATCAAACACATGTAAACCATGTGTTTGATACCATTCCACCTATTCTGCTCCAGCCATTACCACAAGCCCATCCTACTCAATTAAGGTGCCACCAACCACCTGTGATAAAGGGCCTAGTGTCTGCGGATTTTTGGTTTTCCTTTCAATTAAGACATAGACAACCAGGTGAGGGGAGTTCCTTACTAATTAGTGACCTTAATTCATCAGTCAACTACAAGGAAGGAGTAAAAATCCACAGACACTCAGCCCTCCGTGGAATGAGTTTAATCAGGGTCAGCCATAGTAGTACGGCACCCCTGGAGCAAATTAGGGTTAACTGCCTTGCTCAAGGGCACTTCAACAGATTTTTCACCTTGTTGGCACAAGTATTCGAACCAGCAACCTTTCAGTTACTGGTCTATGTAACTTTTTAACGGTTTGTCCTAGAACCTCATGGCTTTCTGCACAGGAATGGTGCAACCATGCTGATCACATAGCTATAAGTATGATGTCCCCAGAGGCTGAGCAACACTGATCTGAAGTCACTTTGAAGTCAATTTGGCCTGGACCTTGACCTTTCACCTTGACTTTTGTGCTAGAGACAAATGGTCTGTGCAATAAAGATCTACTCAAGTATAATTAAAATGATGACGTTTGAAATGAATTATGCCTACTAATATTTGGTACAGTAATCAAACATTTGGCTCTTACATTTTGAACAGTTGGATCTATCAACTCAGGGGGAAAGGCATATGAAAGAGGACGTTCTACTGGAAAATACTTTTTGGGAGGTTAAAATCATATATTTATGATCTTTATATATTACCTGTACTTACTGTAAGGGTCAAATTGACCTGGAACATAAACGGTGTCAGCCAAATCGAACATAAGGCAAGGGTTCAAAGATACATAGGCTACATGGGCCTATATAGGCTATATCAATCATATTTAAAAAATGGTCATGTTCAATCAATTGAGTTCTAATTTGCGACTAGGCTACTGTCTATAGGCCCTCCTGTAGCTCAGTTGGTAGAGCATGACGCTCTGGATAAGTGCGTCTGTTAAATTACTAAAATGTATAATTTTTGCATCAATGTGTTTAATGACGTGTGACAACATGTGTGCAATGATGTGCCCAATCTGTGATTTAGTGCATTATTATTGGGTAATCTCTCTCTCTCTCTCTCTCTCTCTCTCTCTCTCTCTCTCTCTCTCTCTCTCTCTCTCTCTCTCTCTCTCTCTCTCTCTCTCTCTCTCTCTCTCTCTCTCTCTCTCTCTCTCTCTCTCTCTCTCTCTCTCTCTCTCTCTCTCTCTCTCTCTCTCTCTCTCTCTCTCTCACTCTCTCACTCTCTCACTCACTCACTCACTCACTCATTCACTCACTCACTCACTCACTCTCACTCTCACTCTCTCACTCTCTCACTCTCTCACTCTCTCACTCTCTCACTCACTCACTCACTCACTCACTCATTCACTCACTCTCTCACAGACAGAGCCCTATACCAACTAGATCAGAAATGAAATCACCTCTGGATTTAGAAATGAAAGACTGATCTTTCAAACATGTATATGGCTTGAGTTTGGTGTTATCTCACTGGGGTTTACCTGGAATGCTGGGTATTGTCTGTGTGTGAGTGCTTGCATGCGTGCGTGTGTAGGAGGATTTAGCCTGGAGGCCTGTATAGTCCAGAATCCTGAGCAGACCTCGGCTTGTCAAAGGTTGCAGAAGGAATGTCTCTAGCCAGACATCACTGCTGTTAATATATAGCACACAATGTTCACCTAGATCATTAATGTCAATGGAAGATTAATGTGCTAAGCCTTGTTTATACCTAGTTCTAACATGCATCCTTTGGCCTGTTGTTTTCCATATTGTGATTATGCCCACATCAGATGTGTCTACACATGGTATTAAAACGTGTCTCTTATCAGTCCACTTGATCTGATGTGACTGAACTGAATTAGGCTGCCTGTGTAAACGCAGCCTTAGAACCAGTTATAAACAGGGCTCATTACTTAGCACATGAATCTTCCATTGACATTAATGATCTAGGTCTATTCCTAAAAGTGAATGTCGTAAAGAATGGATGATAAAACCAATCCCAACAACGAACAAACCAACTTCAAAAGTGATCTACAACCTGCAGCCCCTGTTCACTTTTTATATCATACAAGTATCTCTGAGATTGATCATGCTGAAAATACCACTCCGTATGAGCTTAGTCATAAAACTGAAATGTTAACACAGGTGAGAGTAAGGTGTTTAGAATAGGTCTGTAGATTTTCCATGGTTTCCAAAACAATGATGATACTATACAGGATTTTTCCAGAGGAAATACCTAAAAGGTAAGTGTGAAGGCATCTGTCCAATTTTAAACAATTTCATTTTTATCTGAGGCTTCTTTATGATCATCTTCATGACCGTACACATCGCTGCGGTGACATCATCACATTTTTTGTTTTGTTTTAGGTGATTGCTATTTTGCTTTGTCCAACTGCTGCCACATAGCTAGTAGGTCACAGGAGCCAAGGGAGGGAAACAGTTGGACACTCCAGCTTCAGTAAACTAAGTGACTCCAGATGAGAAGGAAATGGATGCCTGATGCAGTAAGGAGATGGGGAGACGGCACTCTTCACACCTTTCCCTCATCCGATCCATGTGCAAAGCAAACCTGTCCACCTGTTGTGGATCTCACCTGCTCTAATTCGCCCCACAGCACCAAGCCATAGCAAAGGGAATGTTTAGGGTGGTACTTTGAAGCACAGTAAAAATAGATATTTTTCTCCATATACTCAGAGTCAATATTCATGTATTGATAAGGAATTCCCCTCGACCACGCCCACAAATTGGGGAAAACAAAAACTTTTTTCCCATTGACCCCCAGTGTAAAAGAACCAACTTAGTCGTAATTATTTTTTGTTATACAGAAATAGCAAAACATGCTGAAAGCTCCTGTGTTGTTCAACGTAATGGTCAGAAATCCCGAACTACGTTTCACAATTCTCCCATATAGGGATATAGAGCCTGCGAGAAGAACCCTGTGGCTTCAGGCTATTCGGTGTGGGAGAGTGGGAAATGTAGGGGCCCGGTGTCCAAGTAGGCTACACGTAGCTATGTGTGTGGAAAACATTTCATTGCAGGTAAGACATTGCACTTGTTTAGTATAGTCTGTTTGTAACTCCACTCACTACGTGTATCTGTATAGTCTGTTTATTTGTGTTGTTGGTCTTGGCTAGCTTAATGTTCCGGTTGGTAGCTAGCTAGCACTCACTCACGTGGCTGCTAGCGCCGTCATGAAAAGGGGCATGAGGGAAGCCCTACAATATTACGTTTTTCTAAGTAGTGAGAACGCTCGGGAGCAGGCAATGTTGAAAAGATGAAGTTTTTGCTGTGAGCCAATGTGGTAACCTAGGTAACCACAGGTTGTTTTCCCCACAGCCAGGCGGGCCGTGACATTCGATCTAATAACCACGTTTCCATTCACAGTTGTTATGCGAGTAAAGTCATACTGTATATTTAAAAAATCCTGACAGCTGTGATTGAAACAGGAAGTTTCAGTACAATTTTATAAATGCTGACAGATCATTTGTTCGTTTGACATGATGGAATCTTTTTGTGCCGATAAAATTAATTATGTGAGAAATGGTGGTGGAAACGCCTTTATGCGCAAATATTGACATAACAACCACCATATCGAAGTAAACTTGGAGTCACGCAATGACATGGTGTGTGGTCCTCCCACTACAACTTGGGAAACCATGCAGTTTATTAGGCGACAGATGAAAGAAGTTATGAACTTCACAGGGTTGTGAAAGTGCACAGTGATCTTGATGCTCCTTTCCAATAAATATCGAGGGTCTAATTCTGATGACTGCTGTTTGACAAATGCAAATATTCTGTCTCTTATCCATAATAATATCATAATGTAGACTAGCCTACCCGTACTGTATCTGTGAACTGTTGGGTAGAGCACACATGCCAAGACCAGTGTAGGCACATTTGCTATTAACGCAACAGTTTTTGTGACAAAACTATCGGTAGAGTTGAAAATGTGATGGAAACACATGAACTTTAAATGTGTATTTGGTACATGACAACTTCAGCGAAAAAGTACATTTGTGTGCACTACGTCATCACACACTGATTTTTATCTGCAACAAGTCCATTTGGTGGAAACACACCACTGGTGGGAAAATGTGCTTTATGCAAATGTAGAGTATTTGCATGAACATCTGTTGTATTCCTTTTTGAGAACTCTAACAGCTCTGTATAGCACTGCTGCAGAAGCTTATACTGCATCTTTCCAGATGTGTCACAAAGGAGTTCATGTATTTCTGGTCAGACAGTAGGGAATATGATATGGAAAGTAGGGAGATGTTTAACGGAGGATTGTCTTTTCTCCAGGAACGACTCCGAGTAGAGAGAGATCTGTCTTCTGGCTTTAGAAAGCTTTTGTCCTATTAAACTATTTTCTCATCTCTTCTATTCGATTCTCTTCTTCTCTCCTTTTCTCTTCTCTTCTATTCGATTCTCTTCTTCTCTTCTTTTCTCTTCTCTTCTATTCGATTCTCTTCTTCTCTCCTTTTCTCTTCTCTTCTCTTTACTTCTCTCCACTCCATTTCTTATGTTTTCTCTTCTAACTTTCATTCTTCTCTTCTCCTTTTCTCTGCTCTTATTCTAATATTTAGTATTCATAATTATTGATTTTATTGCTAAGGACTTAATCATATTACATGTATGCCACACAATTTGAGGTGGAACTTTTCACAACCTTTACTTTTGAAACGTCGTCTTTGAGACATGAGCAAATATTGTCTCGTGGATGGTACAAGTTCAAATGCTGTCTGAAAAGGGTCTTAAGCTAGGCGTGTGTTTACTTTAGAGTCACTCTCCAAGTGGGTAGATAGGGAGGGTGTTGATTAACACACACACACACACACACACACACACACACACACACACACAGCCTAGAAATACAGCCGGTATGATGTGTTTTGCATAATATGATGCTGCATTTTGCAAAATGCAACATACCAGCTGTATTTTTATATGTTGAAAGTTATATACAGTATCTTGAAAACTTGATTGCTGATATACAAAACATTTTGGGACTATATCAACAATGGACTAATGAAACAAATACCAAAAGATTGGTTTTCCTTTAAATGCAGTTGGATTGTACCCTTGGCAGCTGCTCTTTTGTCTCCTGGCAGGCTCCTGTGTCTTGAACTCATTCCACCATTCCCTCTCCAGCCCCAGGGGTAGTACTACTGGGAGGGGAGGGAATGGTGAGTAGTCAGAAAGTGGAATGAGGCAGGGTGTGGTTTTAAGGTCTGGAGGGCCTGCTGCTCCAGTGTTATTGAGAGACAGGGAAGGAGGGAGGGGAGGGAGGACGAGGAGACGTTATAAGAGTGACTGAGGAACTTGAGCTATGCCCCAGACAGGTAGAAACTGGTAGGCGGTAGATACAGGTAGGCCGACAGGGAGGATGGGAAAAGGAGAGGAAATGAAGGGAAAGAGGAAAAGGGATTGGGGGAGGCAGTGAGGTGAAAAAATGAGAAAAGTGTGAGATAAAATAAGAGAATGGGGTACTAACAGACAAACAGAATCGCAGATCAGACAAATACTTTGTATAGAGAGTGCGAGAGGAAAAATGAAGGTGTCCCCAAGGCTTTGCTCTTAATAATAATGATAATATTTGCTCCTTGCTCTTCCTTCTCTAGGTCCAGTAGATTTTCCTTGATATGTCACATGGTCAGGAAACTATCATCAGAGGAAAGGGTAAATAGAGAATGAAGGGAAGAAACACATAACATACTGTCCAAGGGGATGTAACCTCCCACAAAAGACTGTTACGGTATTTTGTGGGAGATGCTATCCCCTTGTTATTTTTTGGATTACATGACTTTACCCAGATGACCACCCCATTACGTGGAAGCCTTTTAGTAGAGTTTACACATCCAAATTCTACATCACATACTGTATAGTGCCCTTCTCTACCCCATTGCCCCATCTGTTTATATGAAGGATTGGGAGGATGGCCTGGCTCTGAAAAAGCCTCTGATTAAAGGAATGCTGCCTGGTCAGTGTCTCCACAGGCATGAGGGGGAGGAGGGGAGAAAGCATGGATAGGTGAAGCTTCAGTCATCCGTTTTATTACAAAATCTATCCTTATTCCACCAGGCAGGTTCCATTTGAGATAGATAACTCTTTTACAAGGCAGTCCTGGCCAAGATGCTTCAACAGAAGTCAAAGTATGTGTCTGAAGATGCACGCATATAATCCAAACCATCAATTAAACCTACCATAGCAATGTATCTTTATTTAAAAAGTCCACATATACATCTGAGGGTTACTGTACCTAGTAGTAGTAGTAGTAGTAGTAGTAGTAGTAGTAGTAGTAGTAGTAGTAGTAGTAGTAGTAGTAGTAGTAGTAGTAGTAGTAGTAGTAGTAGTAGTAGTAGTAGTAGTAGTAGTAGTAGTAGTAGTAGTAGTAATAGTAGTAGTAGTAGTAGTAGTAGTAGTAGGAGGAGGAGGAGGAGGAGGAGGAGGAGGAGGAGGAGGAGGAGGAGGAGGCTTTTACCGCACCCAAAATCATTGTGATTTCATTTGACCATAAAAAGAGGTATTGAGTAAATTCACCATTGATGAAATTGAGCTCTTTCTCCTATGCCCTTATGGTTATGAAGTAGCCTATTAATAATCATAATGAGTTTTTGGAAATGGGGTCAAGCTACATGTACTGCGTCACCGGGAAGATCTCAATTGCATACTCCTCGCAACCTCAAAACCCATTGGATGAGAAAGCCAGAGGTCCTTCCCCTCTGACCTTCTCCTCCAATGGGTTTTGAGAATGAGACGAGGAGAGACGAGAGAGGACGCGAGGAGTATGCAATTGAGATCTTCCCATTTTCTCTTCCTCCCTTCTCTCCTGAAAGCTACCTTCCTTCAGTTTCTGGCAAACACATGCTCCAGAGCCACTCTTTCCTCCTCATCCTCCTCCACTCATTGGCTGATCACTCCATCTGGTGAACTTATTTTCTGCAGACCCAGATCAGGAGGACAATTCCATTTTGTTGCCTAGACTCTCGGGTCGCTCTTTCCCTCTCTCTGTCTCCTGTTTATTTGTGTACATTCCATTTCATTTTTTCTCTCTCTGATTCTTCCTCTCTCTTTGTCTGTTGATTGTTCTCTTACCATCTCATCTCTTTTTGGTTTCTCATTGTTTATCTGATTCTTAGGGCCCTTTCTTTCCCCGTTCCAAAAGTTGTTGTTGATATATACTCAACAGCTGTCTCTCTCTCCTCTCCATATACATTAATGTAAGCTTCCCTGGCTTATTACTGTCCCAGTGGTTTAAAGGACTCAAATGACTGTTTAGAGGGTGCCCCTGCAGGCGCCTGTCTGTTATCATGATCATTATCATGTGGTTGTATGCAGTGCCCTTAAGGAAAAACCACATGAATTCCACATGTGATCTCATGGGATTTTATGTGAAGTTAATGCGATAACATGACAACATGTGAAGCAACATGCGATAGTCTGAAACTACACGTGACAACATGTGAGCACATGATCTAATTTTAAATGAAGGTGACAACTGGGGGATGCAACATTTCTATATTTGATTCCATGAAACTACACACGTGTTTTTGGATCACTTCACATGTGACATTTCACGTGAGATCATGTGAAACCATGTGTTTTTTGGAATACTTCACATTTGTGAAATGTGCAAACGTGTTTTTGGAACACTTCACGTGAGATATTGAGGGGATCTGATTATCTGGCATGGGTTGCCTAGGTGAGAGGAGTTTGCACTGGGTCAAAAGTGATTGCATTCATTTTGGAACCGGGCTGCCTCCCGGGCCTGAGACAGGTGCCCCGTTCAAAGCCCACGGCGAAGTCGGCTCAAAACGAAAGTGACGTAGATTAAGCACATGGACTAATGAGTAGGATTCTGTGTTTACACATGCAAAAGTGATTGCTTTTGATGAAAACACTATCTGCCTTCCCAATGAAAATTCGTTTGAACATTTGAACACATATTTTATGGAAAATTGATTTTGTATGTTTCTGGACGATGCTCCATGCTTGACAACACGAACGAACGGGGGAGATTACTGTTCAATTTGAGAAGGGCGCTCCTTCCTCAACGCTTTTGCCCGTTCACGTCACGGACCATAGCCAGGTGCACCGTGACTCAGGTTAATAGAACTCCCTCTATGTTGTCACATGTTTACTTTCATGTTATAATAATAATAATATGCCGTTAAGCAGACGCTTTTATCCAAAGCAACTTAGTCATGCGTGGATACATTTTTTGTGTATGGGTGGTCCCAGGGATCGAACCCACTACCTTGGCATTACAAGCGCCGTGCTCTACCAGCTGAGCTACAGAGGACCACTGAGCTACATGTTATCACGTTGCTTTACATGTTGAAACATGATCACGTGAAATTGGGTGAGGGCCATGTTAGGATTTTTTGTAAGATATTCTCAAGACATTTGTTTTACCAGTCGTCAGGACGTCACATGATGGTCCCAGATGGTCCCAAACCATTATAAATAATGTAATGGTATGAAAGTAAGTGGTACGCTGTTCATTTAAAATATGACCCCATCTGTGATTTGAACTCACATCCTCTGAATTTGAAGTGTGCTGATCTTTCTGCTGTGCCATAAAGTCTGTAGCAGTCCCCTACACATAAATTACCTATAATACATATCTGCAAATAGTGCCATCTGCACTGCTATTTTAGTTATCGGTTAATCTGACTATTCTCTTGTCATTGATTTCATTGACTTATTTCAGCAATTTGAGGGTTTTCTGTATAGTTGTCAAATGTTGGTGGGGCATATTATTCTGTTTCGATGTTACTACTGAATCACTATGATATATAATAGTTTTTCTTGAGTGTATTTTTAACCGAGCTGAGATTTACTTTGAAGTCCAAACTGTAGGAATACAGGTGAAACTAGCCATTGACACAGACGTGGTGGCGTAGCAGAAATATTGGTTTGAACCAAGAGGTTGTGAGTTCAAATCCCATGTGAGGACACATTGAATAATAATTACTGTATAAAAAAACAATGTCGTCGTGTGTCAAATATGGAAGATGAAAACACTATGCTAAAAGCACTGTGTGTGTCATAATGACTCATTTTATGTCACATGCGAAGTGTCCCAAAAATGCGTTTTCACATGTGAAATGTCAAATGTGAAGTGTTCCAAAAACACATTTTCTCTTGATTTCACATGACATTTTCCATAAGGGTGATGAAGGGGTACCCACCGTGTTAGCTCTATAGAAGATTATCACTCCATTGTACTTTAGAGAAGGCTTTTCCCCTCAAGCCTTTAACCCAGTGAAACTGTCTGGTTGAACTCAATGATCATGACAATATCATATAATTTGCCCATCTAGTAGATTAATTTAGTTGTATTCCCCACTGGATCATGATTTCTCTCTCTGATCCAACATCTTTACAACTTGTCAGTGGAGATTTCCCTGTAGATCTGAAACAGCATGGCATTCCTCTCTATCCCCCCAACCAGAAGCTCTCCAGTTTAACTATACCATCCATCACTCTCCATCCCCACCTCATATACATCTAACCACCATAAATGTATGTCTCCCCATATTTAGTTATTCATCTTTCAATACTTACTTGACATAACCAAGTACTATAATCACATCCTCGTAGTGTGTCACAATCAGTTATATAAAGTAACCTCTGTATTAGAAGGCCCAATGAAGTGGCGTGGCATCCGACCTTTATGATATACGCCTGCATACCGGGTCTAATTCTTTTAGTCTGGCTGAATGGGGATTGGGTGGAGAGGTGGTGTTTTGTTGGGTGGGGTTCTATAATTGCAGGTAGGACCTGGAACTATGCACCAAGTCAGGTACTGGCACCTGTATGCAGGAGAAGGCATCTGCTTCTGCTCTTGATGTAATGAAGGGTGTGTGTGTGTGTGTGTGTGTGTGTGTGTGTGTGTGTGTGTGTGCCTGCATGCATATCGAATTAGCGATATTGGTGCCTACCACCACTAGAATAGGTTAATGTATACCTAGTCTATATACAGTATTTAGCCTATGTATACAAAGTGATCTCTCACATGGAACTATACAGTCCTCAGCGTTTTGACATATGTGCCTCTGCTCTCTCTTTGCTCTATTCCTCTCTTCCCTATGAGCTTAGGCTGAGGACGTTGGCATTTTCTCCTTCTCTTTTCTTTGTCTGGCATTTCCTATCCCCGACACTCCAGCAGCACTCCCCTACTGTTGTTGTGGCAGTGAGGAAAACGGAGCGGGGCGTCGTGAGAATGGTGGTGCTGGGAAAAGAGGAAAGAGGAGGAGGAGGAGGAGGAGATGTAGGAAAGGGTATTTGTGACATTACTCTGTCATTACACAATAAGATCCACACTTGAATGAGACCTTAACTTTTGTTTCACTGCTAAAGGATTGTTTATATGAGACATCAAAAACTATGGATTCTTTGAGTGTGACGACATAAAATAGTGGATTCCACAGTGTGTGTGTGTATGTATGTGTATATATACAATGGGGGAAAAAAGTATTTAGTCAGCCACCAATTGTGCAAGTTCTCCCACTTAAAAAGATGAGAGAGGCCTGTAATTTTCATCATAGGTACACGTCAACTGTGACAGACAAAATTAGAGAAACAAAAAAATCGAGAAAATCACATTGTAGGATTTTTAATGAATTTATTTGCAAATGATGGTGGAAAATAAGTATTTGGTCAATAACAAAAGTTTCTCAATACTTTGTTATATACCCTTTGTTGGCAATGACACAGGTCAAACGTTTTCTGTAAGTCTTCACAAGGTTTTCACACACTGTTGCTGGTTTTTTGGCCCATTCCTCCATGCAGATCTCCTCTGGAGCAGTGATGTTTTGGGGCTGTCGCTGGGCAACACGGACTTTCAACTCCCTCCAAAGATTTTCTATGGGGTTGAGATCTGGAGACTGGCTAGGCCACTCCAGGACCTTGAAATGCTTCTTACGAAGCCACTCCTTCGTTGCCCGAGCGGTGTGTTTGGGATCATTGTCATGCTGAAAGACCCAGCCACGTTTCATCTTCAATGCCCTTGCTGATGGAAGGAGGTTTTCACTCAAAATCTCACGATACATGGCCCCATTCATTCTTTCCTTTACATGGATCAGTCGTCCTGGTCCCTTTGCAGAAAAACAGCCCCAAAGCATGATGTTTCCACCCCCATGCTTCACAGTAGGTATGGTGTTCTTTGGATGCAACTCAGCATTCTTTGAGTTTTGACCAAAAAGTTATATTTTGGTTTCATCTGACCATATGACATTCTCCCAATCCTCTTCTGGATCATCCAAATGCACTCTAGCAAACTTCAGACGGGCCTGGACATGTACTGGCTTAAGCAGGGGGACACGTCTGGCACTGCAGGATTTGAGTCCCCGGATGGCGTAGTATGTTACTGATGGTAGGCTTTGTTACTTTGGTCCCAGCTCTCTGTAGGTCATTCACTAGGTCCCCACGTGTGGTTCTGGGATTTTTGCTCACCGTTCTTGTGATCATTTTGACCCCACGGGGTAAGATGTTGCGTGGAGCCCCAGATCGAGGGAGATTATCAGTGGTCTTGTATGTCTTCCATTTCCTAATAATTGCTCCCACTGTTGATTTCTTCAAACCAACTGCTTACCTATTGCAGATTCAGTCTTCCCAGCCTGGTGCAGGTCTACAATTTTGTTTCTGGTGTCCTTTGACAGCTCTTTGGTCTTGGCCATAGTGGAGTTTGGAGTGTGACTGTTTGAGGTTGTGGACAGGTGTCTTTTATACTGATAACAAGTTCAAACAGGTGCCATTAATACAGGTAACGAGTGGAGGACAGATGAGCCTCTTAAAGAAGAAGTTACAGGTCTGTGAGAGCCAGAAATCTTGCTTGTTTGTAGGTGACCAAATACTTATTTTCCACCATAATTTGCAAATAAATTCATTAAAAATCCTACAATGTGATTTTCTGGATTATTTTTTCTCAATTTGTCTGTCATAGTTGACGTGTACCTATGATGAAAATTACAGGCCTCTCTCATCTGTTTAAGTGGGAGAACTTTCACAATTGGTGGCTGACTAAATACTTTTTTTCCCCACTGTATATATACTACCGTTGAAACGTTTGGGGTCACTTAGAAAAATAAATTGTACATTAAAATAACATCAAATTGATCAGAAATACAGTGTAGACATTGTTAATGTGGTCGTCTGTAGCTCATCTGGTATAGCACGGCGCTTTTAACGCCAGGGTAGTGGGTTCGATCCCCGGAACCACCCATACACAAAAATGTATGCACGCATGACTGTAAGTCGCTTTGGATAAAAGCGTCTGCTAAATGGCATATTAATAATGTTGTAAATGGCTATTGTAGCTGGAAACGGCAGATAAAAAAATAATTGAATATCTACATAGGCGTACAGAGGCCCATTATCAGCAACCGTCCGTCCTGTGTTCCAATGGCACATTGTGCTTGCTAATCCAAGTTTATCATTTTAAAAGGCTAATTGATCATCAGAAAACCCTTTCACAATTATGTTAGCACAGCTGAAAACTGTTGTGCTGATTAAAGAAGCAATACAACTGGCCTTCTTGATACTAGTTGAGTATCTGGAGCATCAGCAATTGTGGGTTCGATTACAGGATCAAAATGGCCAGGAACAAATAACTTTCTTCTGAAACTCGTCAGTCTATTCTTGTTCTGAGAAATGAAGGCTATTCCATGCGAGAAATTGCCAAGAAACTGAAGATCTCGTAGAACGCTGTGTACTACTCCCTTCACAGAACAGAGCAAACTGGCTCTAACCAGAATAGAAAGAGGAGTGGGAGGCCCCAGTGCACAACTGAACAAGAGGACAAATAAATTAGTGTCTAGTTTGAAAAACGGATGCCTCACAGGTCCTCAACTGGCAGCTTCATTAAATAGTACCCGCAAAACACCAGTCTCAACGTCAAGGTCAGCATCCCGGAGTCGCCTCTTCACTGTTGACGTTCAGACTGGTGTTTTGCAGGTACTATTTAATGACGCTGCCAGCAAGTCGGTTAGGGCATCTACTTTGTGCATAACACAAGTAATTTTTCAATCAATTGTTTACAGACAGATTATTTCCCTTCAAATTCACTGTATCACAATTCCAGTGAGTCAGAAGTTAACATACACTAAGTTGAAGGTGCCTTTAAACAGCTTGGACTTTTTGGAGAAATGTCCTCTGGTCTGATGAAACAAAAATAGAACTGTTTGGCCGTAATGACCATCGTTATCTTTGGAGGAAAAAGGGGGTTGCTTGCAAGCCGAAGAACACCATCCCAACCGTGAAGCACTGGGGTGGCAGCATCATGCTGTGGGGGTGCTTTGTTGCAGGAGGGACTGGTGCACTTCACAAAATAGATGGCATCATGAGGAAGGAAAATTATGTGGATATATTGAAGCAACATCTCAAGACATCAGTCAGGAAGTTAAAGTTTGGTCGCAAATGGGTCTTCCAAATGGACAATGACCCCAAGCATACTTCCAAAGTTGTGGCAAAATGGCTTAAGGGCAACAAAGTCAAGGTATTGGAGTGGCCATCACAAAGCCCTGACCTCAATCCTATAGAAAATGTGTGGGCAGAACTGAAAAAGCGTGTGCGAGCAAGGAGGCCTACAAACCTGTCTCAGTTACACCAGCTCTGTCAGGAGGAATGGGCCATAATTCACCCAACTTATTGTGGGAAGCTTGTGGAAGGCTACCCGAAACGTTTGACCCAAGTTTGTCACACCCTGGTTCTGGGACTCTATATGTTGAGCCAGGGTGTGTTCATTCTATGTGTTCATTTTCTATGTTGGGTGTTCTAGGTTGTGTATTCTATGTTGGCCAGAGTGGCTCCCAATCAGAGGCAACGAGTGTCAGCTGTTGTGGTTTGTCTCCGATTGGGAGCCATATTTAAACTGTATGTTTTCCCTTGGGTGTTGTGGGTTTTTGTTCCGTGTTCGGTCATTGTCACCGTGGACTTCACAAGTCGTTTATTGTTTTGTTTATTGTGTATATTATCAGTGAAGATAATAAATCACCATGTTCGTTCAACACGCTGCACATTGGTCTACTCCTTACCCTGACGATCGTGACAGAAGAACCCACCAAACCAGGACCAAGCAGCGTGTCCAGGAACACACGCAGGAGGTAACGCTGGTGGATGTCCTCCTCGGCTGGGGGAAGATTATGAAGGAGGAGGCCGTCCGGTACCGGAAGGCGATGAAGGGGGAGACCCAGGCAGGAGTGGAGAAGCGGCGTCAACCGGGCCGTGGTCGGACAGGCGAGAGGCACCCCCAATAATTTTTTAGGGGGGGGCACACGGCATGGGCGACTGGGCAGCAGGAGGCTGCCACAGGGCGAATTGGGAGATTAGGAGAGGAGGCCACCGGGTTTTGGGGGCCAGAAGGCAGGTTGGCGGAGCCTGGATGGAGAGCAGAGCCAACTCCCCGTACTCAGGCATGGCAGCATGAGACTGGGCAGGTTCCGCGGTATGCGGAGCTGCGCACTGTGCCACGAGTGGTCCGGCATAGTCCGGTACGTCCTGTGCGAGCACCCCGCACGTGTTGTGCGAAGGTGGGCATGCAGCCAGGACGGAGTGTGCCGGCTCAGCGCTCGTGGCCTCCAGTGCCTCTCCTCGGTCCCGGATATCCTGCGCCAGTGTCACGTGCTGTTATGCCAGTACGGGTACACAGCCCTGTACGTCCTGTGCTGATGCCTCACACAGAGTGTGTGAAGGTAGGCATTCAGCCAGGACGGGTTGTGGCAGCTCTTCACTCCAGGTCTCCTATCCGTCTCCACAGCCCGGTCCGGCCTGTCCCTGCTCCACGTACCAAGCCTACGGTGTGCGTCGCCAGCCCTGTCCGGCCTGTCCCTGCTCCACGCACCAAGCCTACGGTGTGCGTCGACAGCCCAGCCCGGCCTGTCCCTGCTCCACGCACCAAACCTACGGTGTGCGTCGCCAGCCCTGTCCGGCCTGTCCCTGCTCCACGCACCAAGCCTACGGTGTGCGTCGTCAGCCCGGCCCGGCCTGTCCCTGCTCCACGCACCAAGCCAGGGGTGCGAGTCGTCAGCCTGGTAAGACCGGTCAGCTGCTCCACAACGGAGCGTAAGCAATCCGCTCCGTCAATGTCCAGTCCAGATCCAGCCAGCGGGGTCAGACCGGACCAGGGGCGCTACGGGGGAATTATGGAAGGGTGGTGGTCAAGCCCGGAGCCGGAGCCGCCTCCGAGGAGGAATGCCCACCCAGCCCTCCCCTGTTTAGCTCTTATTGAGGCGCGGTCGCAGTCCGCGCCTTTAGATGGGGGTACTGTCACACCCTGGTTCTGGGACTCTATATGTTGAGCCAGGGTGTGTTCATTCTATGTGTTCATTTTCTATGTTGGGTGTTCTAGGTTATGTATTCTATGTTGGCCAGAGTGGCTCCCAATCAGAGGCAACGAGTGTCAGCTGTTGTGGTTTGTCTCCGATTGGGAGCCATATTTAAACTGTATGTTTTCCCTTGGGTGTTGTGGGTTTTTGTTCCGTGTTCGGTCATTGTCACCGTGGACTTCACAAGTCGTTTATTGTTTTGTTTATTGTGTATATTATCAGTGAAGATAATAAATCACCATGTTCGTTCAACACGCTGCGCATTGGTCTACTCCTTACCCTGACGATCGTGACAAAGTTAAACAATTTAAAGGCAATGCTACCAAATACTAATTGAGTGTATGTAAACTCCTGACCTACTGGGAATGTGATGATAGAAATAAAAGCTGAAATAAATCATTCTCTCTACTATTATTCTGACATTTCACATTCTTAAAATAAAGTGGTGATCCGAACTGACCTAAGACAGGGATTTTTTTACTAGGATTAAATGTCAGGAATTGTGAAAAACTGAGTTTAAATGTATTTGGCTAAGGTGTATGTAAACCTCAGATTTCAACTGTATATAAACTGATAGTTAATAGATAGGACTGCGTGTGTCAGTCAGATAAACAGTGTAGATCCCCAGTCTTAGAGAAGCCCTGGTAATAGAAGCAGATGTGCAGCTCTAACATACACAGCTCTGTGGCTGCTGTCTGGGGGTGGGCAGATAAACTCTGGATTACTGATGGGGCTTGTCGGCAGAGGATTTCACACCATCTCCTTCCATTGTTCTCTCTCTTTCACTGACTCACTGACTCACTGACTGACTGACTGACTGACTGACTGACTGACTGACTGACTGACTGACTGACTGACTGACTGACTGACTGACTGACTGTCTGTCTGTCTGTCTGTCTGTCTGTCTGTCTGTGTGTCTCTCTCTCTCTCTCTCTCTCTCTCTCTCTCTCTCTCTCTCAGAGTCCTGGGGAGTCTCTCTTGAAGTTTCAGAGGAGAAGACACGCCTCAAGCTTTCCAGAGATGAGAGGAAGGACGGCAGAGAGAGGCGCGACAGAATATATGACTGGCCGGTCAGTGACACATACACACACCAAGGTGTCCTGTGCTACGTGACCTTTGACTCCTGTAATTGAAGGGGTGTGGAGGAGTGGGAACCCTGAGGCTGTATAGGAATAACAGCAACTAGTTCTCACGGTTTTACCAATTTGACCTCAGATTCTGATGTTTCTCCACGTTGCTGCAAAAGTCATATTTTGAAGTTGATCCAAACGTCAAATTTCAAAGTGTTTTTCACACCCTGGGTTGCTCCTCCTGCTTAGCATCATTCCTTTTCTCCAAATGTCACATTTTGGGATAGGGTTAAAACATTAAGTTTAGGCATTAATTCCGAATGGTTAAGGTAAGGCTGAAGGTTTGGGATAGGGTTAAAACTAAAAAACAAGTGTCTACCACTGGGATTGAACACGCGACCTTCCGATCCAGAGTCATGGGATTACACCATAGAGAATGATAGAGTCCTCTAGATGGATAAAACACCTTTTTGAATGGACATTGTCGTTGATGGCTTCAACCATTTTTAAGTAGTCAACTGGGTGGGACTTCCTATAGGTTAAGGAAGGATCACATAATTCCATCCAGGTCACCAGGAGTGATCAGCCAATGAAATATACTTGTGAGGAAACATTCCATAAATGCAGGTGGCAGTGAATCGGCAACCTTGGCTTTATACCTGTCCAAACAACACACTCCAAGAGGCAGTATGCACCCTTTCAGTTTGTTTACCAACTCATAGAAGTAGAAGAATAATAAAATGGACTACTTCAAAATGGAGATGGCCTCAATGGTGCTGCCCGTGCTCTCAGAGACGCCATAAATGGATAGGCACAATGATGCAATGTCTATCTAAGTCTATGGACTACGCCCATCCGCCACCCCGTCCACAACGCCTTAGAAAAGCCCAAGCCTACTTGACGGTAATAGCGCTCACTGTTGCCCCCAGTGGCCGGTTTTGAAGGCATTTCCCGACGTCCTCAGGACACGGACAGACATCCAATTTCTTAGTCAATCTTGAACGATCTCCCTGATAACAGACCACATTCCCCCAACATGTCTTGTTTTTGCAGTCTGTATGCATTGGTACTGTTTAATATGTCTCCATTTTACTGAAAATAAAGACTATACTTATCAAGAAGCACAAGCTTGATATTGAAGGATCAGATCAATGTTTATAAGAATTTTCAATTTGAATGAGAAGGCCTACATGTTTCAGATGCATTCCTGCAGATGCAGACTGGACAATGGCAGACGCAGTACAGAAGGAGGTTCTTGCATTTTCCAGGCATTTCTAACTTGGATACAGACAAAGAGAGAGAGAGAGATCCCACAGAGAAAGAGAAAAAAACAGACAGATGTGAGTCAAACCAACGAAACGACTCATATGGTCATCGTCAACGAGCCAATCAGATTAGAGCATGCCTGTCTTCAGCTCCATCCCCCTTTTCACCAAGCCCAAAACCCTGCCCTCATCATGACTCCAATTTTTCCACTGAGGAACCACGTGACCTGAGTGGGTCCAGATACCAAGATGAGCCGTTTAAACAAAGCTGAGACAAATAACCCAGTGAGGTGGAGGTTGACGGCGGCCATTTTCTTCCACTGCAGTAAAATAAACAATTCCATGTTGTGAGTCATCCCCCCCCCGCCACATCACGTCACATGACCTGCAGCTGGGGCCATTAGCTTGTTTGTTATAGAGCGGCGACCCTCACATCTGGAAATGTGATGCTGTCCTTTTCCTCTCCTCCTTTATTTTCTCCCCTTCCTCTATACTTCTCTTGTCTTCCCTCAGTCTGACTTGATTTTCTGACTGTTTTGGGGTGTTGCTGACTTCCTTAGGCAGCCACCAGAGGGACATGGGTTGGGCTATGCACCACCCACCACCACCAGGACTCAGATTTTTTGCTAATACTTCCTTTGAATACTCCCCTCATGGATACTGTACATAATTAGATGTTCCACTAGGAAGAACTCAGAATACAGAGACAGAGGTTCACAGTTTGAAGAGGTATTCATTTGATTCATCAGGCTGAGGTTAGGGTTAGTGACGCAGGCATAGGAAGATGACTGCTTTTCTCCCGGAAGGAGTTGTCCTCTGAAAAATGTAAACAGTCATTGACCCAAATAAATAAGGTCGAAAGGGGAGTGTTTAATAGTAGAGGGATAGAGAGGGAGGGGAGCGGGGCAGGGAGAAAGAATAGGGAGAGAGGAGGAGTACAAAGGGAGGGTGGGGGGGAGAGAGAGAGAAAGCGAGAAAGAGGGGGAGGGTAGAAAGGGAGGTAGGAGAATAAGAGAGAGAAAAGTGGAAAGTAACGGTCAAATCTGATTCATTTTATTAGCCCTCAAGTGCTTTTTAGACTGTTATTTGGCATATCTTGTTACTTGCTAACTACTCTGTTGACAATTTGACAAGAACGATGCAGTAGCTAACTATCTTGTTAATTGTTTACAAACAAATGAGTGAATGTGCTAGAAAGCTAAACCGTTATAGTTAGATAGATGAATGCTGTGGCTAGCCTAAAAGGACTCATTTTGAGACTTTAAAAGATTTCTTACACTATGATTTTGATCATTCAAAGCAAATAGGGGAACATCCATGGCAGGCATTGTTTTCATCTTAGCTTGCTACATAACTTCTAAGTGATAGGAAGCACGAGCACCAACACCAATCAGCCTACACCACTGCGCACACACCCGTCGTTACTATGACAACTAGTGTAACCATGTCAGCAAAATGACTGCTCTCTGAACAATCCGATTTGGTCACTTGTAACTTGCTGTTTGGACAGTCAGTATTCCAAAACGGATTTTAAACACAAAACTGATTTGCGCATTAAGGCCGGCAGTGTGAACAAGGTTTATGTGGAGTGTATATAAGTGTGTATGAATCTGGGTATCTTGCTTAGAATATGTGACAGTGGTATCAGTAGAGATATGTGACAGAGTTTTTTTGTCACCACCTACTCACACTGTCTCCTCAGTTCTTGTCATCTGCCAAGTGAATGTCCATCTAAATATAATTTCACAAAGGAAAGATACTTTGAATGCAACATTATTGCCGACTGCAAGCTAGTCTAACTACAGCTACTGTAGTTCTAGTTCTGTAATAGGGGGTGGTGTGAGGTAACAGCAGAGCACTGATTCACATGGTTTTTCAAGTTCACCATTATGTTCAGAACGTATAGAAAATGTTAAAGCACATTCAGAGAAGCAATGTATCAGTTAAAAGATAATATATGACAATTTAAATGATATTGGCCATTTCAGATTCATACCTTTTACTTTGCGAAACTCAATTCAGCCTCTGGATTCCCTTCAGACAGTGAATCCTTGGCTCTGGGGTAAAATCATGGGTGGTTTCAGGAGGTATGCAGTTAAGGAGAGGAGTGGAGAGAAGGTGGTAGGGATAAAAGAGCATATCTCCACAAGTACTTGACCACATCCCCTGAATCCTTTTGCTCCAAGTAAATATAGAGGCTGGCCAGCTTTATAGTCTTCTCTGTCTCATACAGTCTCACACAGTATCACAGGAGCGTAATCCAACGACTTTGTGTTAGACCCTTGACTCGTGGAAATACCATGGCTATCTTGTCACCCAATGCTCAGTTGGCAGGTGGAACCATGGGCACAGTAGCTGCCATGTTGGCTAGTCCCTAGTAGTAGATGGATAAACAGGGCCTTAAGTCTTCCACGTCAACACCATGAAAAGGTGCTTAGAGGTTTTTTTTCTCCTCCCTTTATTGGCTGTTTTTAAAGGGGTCCCCCTAGGTGTTTCCACCCAGCTGGGGATGGGGGTATTGCGCTCATTTGGGGGCTCTTAAAGCTCCATGTTTCCATAGGCTGTGGAAAGTCACCTCTATCGCCCACTGTCTCTCTACTTTACCTGCCCTCTGTTATCTATTAGCGCTTAGCATGTTAGCGGGGGGTTTATGAGATGCTGGAGGAGGTGAGCTAGGGGGATCTGGCCACCTTTGATGTCCCAGCTTACCTGCTAAGGGGCCGGGGGCCGGGGGCCGGGCTCCTCGCGTGGGCCATGCAGGGCCATAAAAGGCAGGTTAGTAAGGCCCAGGTAATGAAGCCTCCTGTTCTGTTTGAGGAGGGCCCCTGAAAATGGCCCCTGTTGGGGGTCTTCCCACTTCCTGCCAGCTGGCCGGAGGGATGGAAGAACAGGAGCTGATAAGAACAGGAGCAGAGGCATACTTTGTCATTTTACGGAAGATGGAGGGAGGGAGGAAAGGGATGGAGGGAGCGGGGGAGGAGAAAGTAGCATTAATGCGGTCAACTCTCTGACTTTGAAAGTGCTTTGTAAGTACATGGTGCTAGATGGTCAGCAGGTTGTGGTTCCTGAGGTGTAAGTCGCTTTGGATAAAAGTGTCTGCTAAATGGCATATTATTATTATTATATTATTATGGTGTCACATATACTAGGCCCTCATTGGGTTCTACTTCTCCAGGTTCTGTTGTGGTAGAAGTGTTGCGCACACCCCCAACTGGGAGTTTTGTGATCATATTTTTTACAACGTGTACCTGTTCATAGTATAGCAACACATCTGCTTGTCGTCAGCAGACCCTGAGAAAGTGCTGATAAGAACAACTTGAAAACTACAATGGGCTACTTCTGCATCAACAAGAATAAAACGTTTCTCACAGATGGACCATTATTGACTAAATAAGGCAGTTTGTGGAGATCATTCTCTCTTATAGAAGTGATTCAACTCTGATGAAGTACAGTAGATCACAGTGAGTATCACTTTATCTCTAAGGTGGATGCGTTTACTTCCATTATATTACCCACCTCACCTCTCAGTTTTTTGTTTCCCCCACCAAGCATGTTACATGGTTTTATTCTTTTTTCCGAGCTCAGCCTCGTATTTTCCCCTGGGTGGGGGGGGGGGGGACGGGGGGGGTGGGGGGGAAGGGGGGTGGAGGGGGGTTCTAGTCCACTTGCCCATTTACTGTGGCCCCCTGCTGGCTCCTGGCTGCCCATGAAAGGGTCTGTGAGACCTGGGGACACCGTAAACACACCAGGACATCCAGCATGCCCCTCCTTGATCTTCCGCTGTGTAAAACTGTTGCCGTCAGCTACATCAGGTTCTAGACCCCGCTTCTGAGTTACAGTAAGCAACCTATACAGTGGGGAAAAAAAGTATTTAGTCAGCCACCAATTGTGCAAGTTCTCCCACTTAAAAAGATGAGAGAGGCCTGTAATTTTCATCATAGGTACACGTCAACTATGACAGACAAAATGAGGAAAAAAATTCCAGAAAATCACATTGTAGGATTTTTTATGAATTTATTTGCAAATTATGGTGGAAAATAAGTATTTGGTCAATAACAAAAGTTTCTCAATATTTTGTTATATACCCTTTGTTGGCAATGACACAGGTCAAACGTTTTCTGTAAGTCTTCACAAGGTTTTCACACACTGTTGCTGGTATTTTGGCCCATTCCTCCATGCAGATCTCCTCTAGAGCAGTGATGTTTTGGGGCTGTCGCTGGGCAACACGGACTTTCAACTCCCTCCAAAGATTTTCTATGGGGTTGAGATCTGGAGACTGGCTAGGCCATTCCAGGACCTTGAAATGCTTCCTACGAAGCCACTCCTTCGTTGCCAGGGCGGTGTGTTTGGGATCATTGTCATGCTGAAAGACCCAGCCACGTTTCATCTTCAATGCCCTTGCTGATGGAAGGAGGTTTTCACTCAAAATCACATGATACATGGCCCCATTCATTCTTTCCTTTACACAGGATCAGTCGTCCTGGTCCCTTTGCAGAAAAACAGCCCCAAAGCATGATGTTTCCACCCCCATGCTTCACAGTAGGTATGGTGTTCTTTGGATGCAACTCAGCATTCTTTGTCCTCCAAACACGACAAGTTCTATTTTGGTTTCATCTGACCATATGACATATGACATTCTCCCAATCCTCTTCTGGATCATCCAAATGCACTCTAGCAAACTTCAGATGGGCCTGGACATGTACTGGCTTAAGCAGGGGGACACGTCTGCACTGCAGGATTTGAGTCCCTGGCGGCGTAGTGTGTTACTGATGGTAGGCTTTGTTACTTTGGTCCCAGCTCTCTGCAGGTCATTCACTAGGTCCCCCCGTGTGGTTCTGGGATTTTTGCTCACCGTTCTTGTGATCATTTTGACCCCATGGGGTGAGATCTTGCGTGGAGCCCCAGATCGAGGGAGATTATAAGTGGTCTTGTATGTCTTCCATTTCCTAATAATTGCTCCCACAGTTGATTTCTTCAAACCAAGCTGCTTACCTATTGCAGATTCAGTCTTCCCAGCCTGGTGCAGGTCTACAATTTTGTTTCTGGTGTCCTTTGACAGCTCTTTGGTCTTGGCCATAGTGGAGTTTGGAGTGTGACTGTTTGAGGTTGTGGACAGGTGTCTTTTATACTGATAACAAGTTCAAACAGGTGCCATTAATACAGGTAACGAGTGGAGGACAGAGAAACCTCTTAAAGAAGAAGTTACAGGTCTGTGAGAGCCAGAAATCTTGCTTGTTTGTAGGTGACCAAATACTTATTTTCCACCATAATTAGCAAATAAATTCATTAAAAATCCTACAATGTGATTTTCTAGATTTTTTTTCCTCAATTTGTCTGTCATAGTTGACGTGTACCTATGATGAAAATGACAGGCCTCTCTCATCTTTTTAAGTGGGAGAACTTGCACAATTGGTGGCTGACTAAATACTTTTTTTCCCCACTGTACTTATGGGTCCCATCTATCCAAGGCAGTGGAGGCTGCTGAGGGGAGGACAGCTCATAATAATGGCTGGAATGGAGCGAATGGAATGGCATGAAACACATGGAAACCATGGGTTTGATGTTGTTGATACCTTTCCACCTATTCCTCTCCAGCCATCACCACGAGCCCGTCCTCCCCAATTAAGGTGCCACCAACCTCCTGTGATCCAAGGGTTGGTTATTAACGCTGTGTAGACAGACAAAAAACTTTCACGGCCCAAATTTATTTTCTCTGCAGATTACTGGATACATCCAATAAGAACACAACAGACCGGTACAGTAGGTAAAAATGTAAATCATGGATTGGATAGATAAATCCAATCTTGTGAGGATTCTTAATAGTACACCAGTAAACTGCCACATACTGTATCTGTTGTCATAGTAATCTTATCCCTATTGACTCAGAACCAAATCAGGACAGTTGTCTTTACCCAGGTGTATTATCAGACATGGATGAGTCCCAAATAGCACCCTATTCCCTATACAGTGCACTATTTTTGACCAGGGCCCTGGTCAAAAGTAGCGTACTATATAGGGAATAGGGTGGCACATACATGTTCTATATGGGAGTCCGGCTCCCTAACCACTCCACCACACAATGCCAAAGGGTTAACACTACACTGAGCTGGGTCTGGGCTCCTTCTCTTTAGAGACGTATCCAGCATAATGCTCTCTCATCAAGTCTCTTCCTGTTTAAGATTGAAGTGGAATGCTGGTGCTTAAACAGTGGTGGTGGGAAGAGAAGGGGAGGTGACTGAGGTTCACAGCCCAGCCAAAGCAACCACGGCCTCCTCCAAAAGGAATATCACTGAAACGTCTTAACTACCAAACTACCACTTGCCTGATGCGTTGGTTAGATAGCGATTATGCAAATCATCACACCTGAATTGAGAATTTAACCATCATCCATAAAAGGTCTTTATCACTGTCTTGTTTCTGTGTAGCGAAAGCAGTAAATAAATTAATATCCAACGTTAGCAGCATACTAAGCTGTTGTCTATGTTTCACTATGAACTGGTGTTTTACTGCAATACCAGAATATCACTTTAACTTCATAAAGGTTGACTGAAGCCCTACTTCGATGGATTTTTTCCTGTAAAGGAAAAAAACGTAATGTGGATTACATTTCCAGCGTTTTTTCCTTACGTCTCACTTTTCCTAAATTGGAGGATTCTGGAATCTCAGAAAATGAATGCAGGTTGCTCATATTTTAAAGACTTTGGCTGGAAGTCCCCACCTCCAACCTCCATTAGCTTCAGCAGTCTCAATCATTCTTAAGATGATCTGTCCAGGATGAAATGCCAGGACTACTGGCAATGTGTGCATAGAGTCTAGAGCATCACTCTGGCGAAGATTTGCAGGGTCTCGGCTGCTTGCCTGTAAGCAGCCTCTGCTATGGGCCCTGTCCTTTTGCTTTATGTCACCGTGGCCTCTGGAAAATCAGCCGTCTGCTTTTGTCATCCGGTTTTACTGCTCCCTAGAGAGTCGGTCTCAGCAGTAATGGGCCCAGCACACTTCCACTCCACCAAAGATACAGGGGAATGTGAAAGAGATTTCACCGCTGAGAGAAAGAAAAGAGTGATGTGGATTACTCCTGTCCGTAATTGTATTACATGATACTCGCCATTTTCTAGATCCATTCAGTCTTGAAGACCCTGTGTACTGATGACAGACATAACACTTTGACCATCTAACAGGCTGAAGCTCTTTAGCTAGTTACTTTAACCAGAACATATAAAGCAAACATTTATTTGTAACCAGCTGATAGGAGTCTTAGGGTTAGGGTTGTTTGCCTTACAATTGACCCAGTGGAGGTTCCTGGTTAACAGGTGAAGATAGGTAAACACTCCCTTGTCCTCCAGTCATAATATACCTCCACATGAAAAGGCTGAGGTGTTTGAAGACTTCACACACCTGTTAGAGACGCATCATGATGTTTGGAACGTTTCACAAACTTGTTAGGTGATACAGTGGGAAAAAAAAGTATTTAGTCAGCCACCAATTGTGCAAGTTCTCCCACTTAAAAAGATGAGAGAGGCCTGTAATTTTCATCATACGTACACGTCAACTATGACAGACAAAATGAGAAAAAAAAATCCAGAAAATCACATTGTAGGATTTCTTATGAATTTATTTGCAAATCATGGTGGAAAATAAGTATTTGGTCAATAACAAAAGTTTCTCAATACTTTGTTATCTACCCTTTGTTGGCAATGACACAGGTCAAACGTTTTCTGTAAGTCTTCACAAGGTTTTCACACACTGTGTTTTCGGTATTTTGGCCCATTCCTCCATGCAGATCTCCTCTAGAGCAGTGATGTTTTGGGGCTGTCGCTGGGCAACACGGACTTTCAACTCCCTTCAAAGATTTTATATGGGGTTGAGATCTGGAGACTGGCTAGGCCACTCCAGGACCTTGAAATGCTTCTTACGAAGCCACTCCTTCGTTGCCCGGGCGGTGTATTTGGGATCATTGTCATGCTGAAAGACCCAGCCACATTTCATCTTCAATGCCCTTGCTGATGGAAGGAGGTTTTCACTCAAAATCTCACGATACATGGCCCCATTCATTCTTTCCTTTACACGGATCAGTCGTCCTGGTCCCTTTGCAGAAAAACAGCCCCAAAGCATGATGTTTCCACCCCCATGCTTCACAGTAGGTATGGTGTTCTTTGGATGCAACTCAGCATTCTTTGTCCTCCAAACACGACGAGTTGTGTTTTTACCAAAAAGTTCTATTTTGGTTTCATCTGACCATATGACATTCTCCCAATCCTCTTCTGGATCATCCAAATGCACTCTAGCAAACTTCAGACGGGCCTGGACATGTACTAGCTTAAGCAGGGGGACACGTCTGGCACTGCAGGATTTGAGTCCCTGGCGGCGTAGTGTGTTACTGATGGTAGGCTTTGTTACTTTGGTCCCAGCTCACTGCAGGTCATTCACTAGGTCCCCCCGTGTGGTTCTGGGATTTTTGCTCACCGTTCTTGTGATCATTTTGACCCCACGGGGTGAGATCTTGCGTGGAGCCCCAGATCGAGGGAGATTATCAGTGGTCTTGTATGTCTTCCATTTCCTAATAATTGCTCCCACAGTTGATTTCTTCAAACCAAGCTGCTTACCTATTGCAGATTCAGTCTTCCCAGCCTGGTGCAGGTCTACAATTTTGTTTCTGGTGTCCTTTGACAGCTCTTTGGTCTTGGCCATAGTGGAGTTTGGAGTGTGACTGTTTGAGGTTGTGGACAGGTGTCTTTTATACTGATAACAAGTTCAAACAGGTGCCATTAATACAGGTAACGAGTGGAGGACAGAGGAGCCTCTTAAAGAAGAAGTTACAGGTCTGTGAGAGCCAGAAATCCTGCTTGTTTGTAGGTGACCAAATAATTATTTTCCACCATAATTTGCAAATAAATTCATTAAAAATCCTACAATGTGATTTTCTGGATTTTTTTCTCTCAATTTGTCTGTCATAGTTGACGTGTACCTATGATGAAAATTACAGGCCTCTCTCATCTTTTTAAGTGGGAGAACTTGCACAATTGGTGGCTGACTAAATACTTTTTTCCCCCACTGTATATAGTACACTGAACAAAAATATAAATGCAACATGTTTCATGAGCTGAAATAAAAGAACCCAGAAATGTTCCAAACTCACAAAAAGCTTATTTCTCTAAAATGTTTTGCACAAATTTGTTTACATCCATGTTAGGGAGTACTTCTCCTTTGTCAAGATAATCCATCCACTTGACAGGTGTGGCATATCAATAAGCTGATTAAACAGCATGATCATTACACAGGTGCACCTTGTGCTGAGGACAATAAAAGACCACTGTAAAATGTGCAGTTTTGTCACACAACACAATGCCACAGATGTCTCAAGTTTTGAGGGATCATGCAATTGGCATGCTGACTGCAGGAATGTCCACCCGAGCTGTTGCCAGAGAATTGAATGTTCATTTCTCTACCATAAGCCACCTCCAATGTTGTTTTAGAGAACTTGGCAGTACGTCCAACCGGCCTCACAACCGCAGACCACGTGTATGGCGTTTTGTGGGTGAGTGGTTTGCTGATGTCAATGTTGTGAACAGAGTGCCCCATGGTGGCGGTGGGGTTATAGTATGGGCAGGCATAAGCTACGGACAACGAACACAATTGCATTTTATTGATGGCAATTTGAATGCACAGAGATACCGTGATGAGATCCTGAGGACCATTGTCGTGCCATTCCTCCGCTGCCATCACCTCACGTTTCAGCATGATAATGCACAGCCCCATGTCACAAGGATCTGTACACAATTCCTGGAAGCTGAAAATGTCACAGTTCTTCCATGGCCTGCATACTCACCAGACATGTCACCCATTGAGAATGTTTTGGATGCTCTGGATCGACGTGTACGACAGCGTGTTCCAGTTCCCGCCAATATCCAGCAACTTCGCACAGCCATTGAAGAGGAGTGGGACAACATTCCACAGGCCACAATCAACAACCTGATCAACTCTATGTGAAGAAGATGTGTCACGCTGCATGAGGCAAATGGTGGTCACATCAGATACTGACTGGTTTTCTGATCCATGCCCCTACCTTTTTTTTTTTTAAAGGTATCCGTATCTATATTCCCAGTCATGTGATATCCATAGATTAGGGCCTCATTTATTTATTTCAATTGACTGATTTCCTTATATGAACTGTAACTCAGTAAAATCTTTGAAATGGTTGCATGTTGTGTTTTATATTTTTGTTCAGTATAGCAAGACCATTGAGGCCCATAGGCTCTTGCAATGTAGGCCACTGCATGCAGATGAAAGTTTCATGATTCAAGCCAATGAAATAAAAGCTTTCATTGTGGGGCTTTTCATGCATTTTGAGAAAGTATGTCAGAGCATGTGTTTGCTTATTTTGTAATTCCATTTCTGCGTCATTTTGTCAGGACATTGGTCATAGTCATGTGACTGTAGAAATGTGTGTGTATATGGTGTGTATGTGGTGTGTGTTGGGTATTGTCTGTCTGCTAAGCTTCAGGAGAAAAGCATCTGCTCTCCCTTTCAGAAACCGGGGACCAGATAGTGAGTGCATGGCCTGGATCACAGGAGTCGGACTCACTTATTTTCTCACTCTCTCTCTTCTATTTTCCATCTTTACTATTCCAACTTACTCTCAGTCTCTAATTCAAATTCCTGACATTCAAAGATTTTTCATAAGCATGACTTACATATGAAATGAGCAAATAAACGACTTATTTTCCCTTTTACCCTATTATTTTACATTCTTTACCTCTGTTTTTCTCAACCAATAAAACGTATGCTTCACCACCTTCTCTTTCTGCCTCATTCCTCATATTTTATCCCTCCTTTCATCCATCCTCTCTCCTCCCTCATTATTTCCCTCACGAGCCTCTCATTCTCTCCCCTCTAGCTCTCGGTCCCCCTCTCTCTTGTCGTCCTCCTCCACTTTCTCTTTCCCTCTTTCCGTGCCCCGCCCCTCACCTCCCTCTCTCTCTCTCTGGCAGGACACCAGTGTGAGCCGAGCAGAGGAAGGGAGGGAAGGGAGGCCAGTGGTTAGAAGCCTCGGCGCTCTCCAACGCTGTAATCTGTGTGAGGCAGAAACTTCCAGCCGATCTCACAGGCAACATCCTCTAATTTGGGATGTATTTTGAGAGGGTTTTGGGCTGGCTTCCCTGGTCTGAGGCTGAAACGTGGAGAAAACAATTACATTGTGTTATTTTCAACTCAAGGTCTATTCACATGCAGGCAGGGAAGCAGGATCCTATGGGTCTTTTTGATCAAGCTAATTATTTTTATTTTGGTGGCAAAATGATCTTGGAAAGTAAGGGCAAAGCAGGATAAATCAAAGCTGCATTTTGGTGGAATGTTGAACTTTCATATTCTTTTCGAGGTCCAAATAGCTCTTCTATGATACAGTAATTAAACGATTTGAGATGCACACTACAACACTTAACAGTTGATAGTGGCTCGTCTTCCCTATACTTAGAATTGAGTGTCCATCCTTCCATACAGATCAAAGAACAATTGTCCAGTCAATTGATATGGCTGTGTTGCGGTTGATTGGTGTTTTGATGTGTCTTCCCAAACAGCACATAACACTGACAGTCCACACTTAATATTAAGGCTGACTTTCACATAATGATACATTTGACATAAGGGTATATAATAAATGCCATCAGTCATCTGCCTACAGTTTGGGGCTACATTATGTAACATTCCTTGCACCGTATTCCTGCCATGAACTCATTTAGCCCTCTGAAGTCGACCACGTAGGCTAAGTCTTGACATGTGAGCCACGTAGATCACCACGTTTAACAAGAGTAATAGGATCAACCTGTAAAACACACGTAGCTTCCTATGTGCAGGCGAGCATGCCCAAGGTGGTACATAATAACCAGCTAGGGCCTTGTCCAGGTGTGTGTCCATAATACATGCCATTCTGCTAGGGGAGCAAGCCTACAGTTAAGCCAAACATGTGCCGCCGTGCCATAAAACGGTGATGACAAACAAAGATATAACACTGTATGCAGATGACCTTTCACCCCTCAGAGTGGCAGGATGCATAGCTACACTAGAGGGTGGAAGATGTGTAAACTGCTGCCTACGGGAGTTAGCTGGTTATTGTCTTATTTCCCATTAATTTGGGCTGTGATGTGTGTATGAAGGTATCATATTTCAGTTTAAAAACTGCTTTCATTATGTCAAACTGCTTTCAATGTCAAATTGATGAAAATATACAAAGCTATATATCATTTTTACTGTACAACCCATGTGTACTGTTCGCAGCATTTGAAATTAGCATTTGATACAAACAGTCAGTGTGCCTTTGCAAATTGCAAATTGAGTTAAATGCTTATCTAGATTTCAGAATCTGGGATTTTTTAAAACTAAATGTCACAAATCAAGAAACTGTCAGCTTTTAATAAAATATCCTTCAATAGTGTACTAAAATGTGCATCCAACTTCTCATCTCTTGGAGGCCAATTTTCCACACAGAGTGTTGGCACTGGTGCTTCAGGCCAGGAATGAGAGATGGGAGCTAGCTCACTAATCCCAGGCCTGGACCGGGACCACGCTGTTCTGGCATACTGTAGGACTACGTCCTAAATAGCACTTATTCCCTACATACTGTAGTGCACTACTTTTGACCAGAGCCCTATGGGACCTGTTCAAAAGTAGTGTGCTACATGGGGAATAGTGTGCCATTTGGGACACAGCCTAGCCCTCTGGACACATTCCAGCTTCTAGAAGCATCCGTCACTTCAGCCCGGAAAATGACTCCTCATTGGAAGAGAGTTGAGGCTACACTTTCTTTCTTTCTTTTGTCTAATTTATTTCCTTTTCGTTCATTCATTCCCTATTTCCACATTGACTGAAGACACTTGGTTAGGAGTGAATGCTGTTGATCTAAAAGTCAACCATTCTAAGAGGGACTATATACAAGATAGACTGAGTGTACAAAACATTAGGAACACCTTCCTAATATTGAGTTGCACCCCCTTTTGCCTCCTTTCAAAGGCACTTAAATGTTTTGTCCTGCACATTCACCCCCTGAATGGCACACACACGATACATGTCTCAATTGTCTCAAGGCTTAAAAATCCTTCTATATCCTGTCTCCTCCCCTTCATCTACACTGATTGAAGTGGATATAAAAAGTGACATCAATAAGGGATCATAACTTTCACCTGGATTCACCTGGATTCGTCTGTCATGGAAAGAGCAGGTTTTCCTAATGTTTTGTACACTCCGTGTATTTGGCACATTGTCCAGATCCCAAGTTTGTATTAACTTAAACCTGAACTTCAGATAATTATAGATACACAGTGGCAGTGTCCTAATATCGTTACTTTTTTTTTTTTTTTTTTTCACCTTTATTTAACCAGGTAAGCCAGTTGAGAACAGGTTCTCATTTACAACTGCGACCTGGCCAAGACAAAGCAAAGTAGTGCAACAAAAACAACACAGAGTTACATATGGGGTAAAAAAAAACATAAAGTCAGAAATACAACAGAAAATATATATACAGTGTGTGCAAATGTAGCAAGTTATGGAGGTAAGGCAATAAATAGGCTATAGTGCAGAATAATTACAATAGTATTAACACTGGAATGCTAGATGTGCAAGAGATTATGTGCAAATAGAGATACTGGGGTGCAAAAGAGCAAATTAAATAACAATATAGGGATGAGGTAGTTGGGTGGGCTAATTTCAGATGGGCTGTGTACAGGTGCAGTGATCGGTTAGGTGCTCTGACAACTGATGCTTAAAGTTATTGAGGGAGATAAGAGTCTCCAGCTTCAGAGATTTCTGCAATTCGTTCCAGTCATTGGCAGCAGAGAACTGGAAGGAATGGCGGCCAAAGGAGGTGTTGGCTTTGGGAATGACCAGTGAGATATACCTGCTGGAGCGCAGACTACGGGTGGGTGCTGCTATGGTGACCAATGAGCTAAGATAAGGCGGGGATTTGCCTAGCAGTGATCTATAGATGGCCTGGAGCCAGTGGATTTGACGACGAACATGTAGTGAGGACCAGCCAACAAGAGCGTACAGGTCACAGTGGTGGGTAGTGTATGGGGCTTTGGAGACAAAACGGATGGCACTGTGATAGACTACATCCAATTTGCTGAGTAGAGTGTTGGAGGCTATTTTATAAATGACATCGCCGAAGTCAAGGATCGGTAGGATAGTCAGTTTTACGAGGGCATGTTTGGCAGCATGAGTGAAGGAGGCTTTGTTGCGAAATAGGAAGCCGATTCTAGATTTAACTTTGGATTGGAGATTCTTTATGTGAGTCTGGAAGTTGAGTTTACAGTCTAACCAGACACCTAGATATTTGTAGTTGTCCACATACTCTAGGTCAGACCCGTCGAGAGTGGTGATTCTAGTCGGGTGGGCGGGTGCTAGCAGCGTTCGATTGAAAAGCATGCATTTAGTTTTACTAGTGTTTAAGAGCAGTTGAAGGCTACTGAAGGATTGTTGTATGGCATTGAAGCTCGTTTGGAGGTTTGTTAACACAGTGTCCAATGAAGGGCCAGATGTATACAAAATGGTGTCGTCTGCGTAGAGGTGGATCTGAGAGTCACCAGCAGCAAGAGCGACATCATTGATATACACGGAGAAAAGTGTCGGCCCAAGAATTGAACCCTGTGGCACCCCCATAGAGACTGCCATAGGTCCAGACAACAGGCCCTCCGATTTGACACACTGAACTCTATCTGAGAAGTAGTTGGTGAACCAGGCGAGGCAGTCATTTGAGAAACCAAGGCTATTTAGTCTGCCAATAAGAATGCGGTGGTTGACAGAGTCGAAAGCCTTGGCCAGGTCGATGAAGACGGCTGCACAGTACTGTCTATTATCAATCGCGGTTATAATATCGTTTAGGACCTTGAGCGTGGCTGAAGTGCACCCGTGACCAGCTCGGAAACCGGATTGCATAGCGGAGAAGGTACGGTGGTATTCGAAATGGTCGATGATCTGTTTATTAACTTGGCTTTCGAATACTTTCGAAAGGCAGGGCAGGATGGATATAGGTCTGTAGCAGTTTGGATCTAGAGTGTCACCCCCTTTGAAGAGGGGGATGACCGCGGCAGCTTTCCAATCTCTGGGGATCTCAGACGTTATGAAAGAGAGGTTGAACAGACTAGTAATAGGGGTTGCGACAATTTCGGCGGCTAGTTTTAGGAAGAAAGGGTCCAGATTGTCTAGCCCAGCTGATTTGTAGGGGTCCAGATTTTGCAGCGCTTTCAAAACATCAGCTGTCTGAATTTGTGTGAAGGAGAAGCGGGGGGGGCATGGGCAAGTTGCAGCAGAGGGTGCAGAGTTGGTGGCCGGGTTAGTGGTAGCCAGATGGAAAGCATGGCCCGCTGTAGCAAAATGCTTGTTGAAATTCTCGATTATTGTAGATTTATCGGTGGTGATAGTGTTTCCTAGCCTCAGTGCAGTGGGCAGCTGGGAGGAAGTGCTCTTATTCTCCATGGACTTTACAGTGTCCCAAAACTTTTTGGAGTTAGTGCTACAGGATGCAAATTTCTGTTTGAAAAAGTTAGCCTTTGCTTTCCTGACTGCTTGTGTATATTGGTTCCTAACTTCCCTGAAAAGTTGCATATCGCGGGGGCTATTTGATGCTAATGCTGTACGCCACAGGATGTTTTTGTGCTGGTCAAGGGCAGTCAAGTCTGAGGAGAACCAGGGGCTATATCGGTTCTTAGTTCTGTATTTTTTGAATGGGGCATGTTTATTTAAGATTGAGAGGAAATTACTTTTAAGGAACAACCAGGCATCCTCTACTGACGGAATGAGATCTATATCCATCCAGGATACCTGGGCCAGGTCAATTAGGAAGGCCTCCTCGCTAAAGTGTTTTAGGGAGCGTTTGACAGTGATGAGGGGTGGTTGTTTGACCGCGGACCCGTTACGGACGCAGGCAATAAGGCAGTGATCGCTGAGATCCTGGTTGAAGACAGCTGAGGTGTATTTAGAGGGTATGTTAGTCAGGATGATATCTATGAGGGTACCCATGTTTAAGGATTTAGGGTTGTACCTGGTAGGTTCGTTGATAATTTGCGTGAGGTTGAGGGCATCTAGCTTGGATTGTAGGATGGCTGGGGTATTAAGCATATCCCAATTTAGGTCACCAAGCAGTACAAACTCAGAGGATAAATGGGGGGCAATCAATTCACATATGGTGTCCAGGGCACAGCTGGGGGCTGAGGGGGGTCTGTAGCAAGCGGCAACAGTGAGAGACTTATTTCTGGAAAGGTGGATTTTTAGAAGTAGAAGCTCAAACTGTTTGGGTACAGACCTGGATAGTATGATAGAGCTCTGCAGGCTATCTCTACAGTAGATTGCAACTCCACCCCCTTTGGCAGTTCTATCTAGACGGAAAATGTTATAGTTGGTGATGGAAATTTCAGAATTTTTGGTGGCCTTCCTGAGCCAGGATTCAGACACTGCTAGAACATCAGGGTTGGCAGAGTGTGCTAACGCAGTGAATAACTCAAACTTAGGAAGTAGACTTCTGATATTTATGTGCAAGAAACCAAGACTTTTGCGATTACAGAAGTCAACAAATGATAGCTCCTGGGGAGTAGGAGTGATACTGGGGGCTACAGGGCCTGGGTTAGCCTCTACATCACCAGAGGAACAGAGGAGGACTAGAATAAGGATACGGCTAAAGGCTTTAAGAACTGGTCTTCTAGTGCGTTGGGTACATAGAATAAAGGGGGCAGATTTCCGGGTGTTATAGAAAAGATTCAGGGCATTATGTACAGACAAGGATATGGAAGGATATGAGTAAAGTGGAGGTAAACCTAAGCGTTGGGTAACACTGAAAGAGATAGTATCTCTAGAGGCATCAATTGAGTCGGTCTCTGAGTGTATGGGTGGAGGGACAAAGGAGCTAACTAAGGCAGGTTTAGCTAGGCTGGGGGGTCTACAGTGATATAGTACAATTAGAAATAACCGAAACAACAATAAACTAACCATGTTTGGGCTGAGGCTAAACATAAACAGGATGTAGTACCGTAAAAAGGAACAGTCCAGCAGATATCAGCTGTATAGCTGGGTTATCATAAGGTCCGGTGGTGAAGTGCTAGTGAGTAAGAGGCCACGGCTAGCGTGTGCTACGTCCGTTTTGTTGTAGCCAGCTGGTAGCGAAGAATCCGGAGTTAAAGGTCCAGTGATTCCGGCGGAAAAACTGATATGTTCTGGGTCGATAACGCGCAGTGCTGACTGGCCGAATATCCGGTGATCAAAGTCCAGTGATTAAAATTAATCCCGCGGAAAAAAATCAAATGTTCTGGGTGAAACACTGCTAGCTGTGGCTAATAGCAAGTAGCTAGTCCAGTAGCTAGTTCAGTTTAGTGAGTAAGCGTGTGCTAACGGGCCAGGGCTAGCAGATGGATGGAATCTTCGTGGTTACGTCGTAACCACATCAGACGATTTCGTCGGCAGACCAGTCGTGTAGGATCGGCGGGGCTCCGTGTCAATACTATGTGGTCCCGTCCGGTTGATAGAGAGGTAGATAGCCGGGAGATGGGCCTAGCTCAGGTTGATTAGCCAGACCACAGCGTCCGTTTTGTTGTAGCCAGCTGGAAGCGATGAATCCGGAGTTAAAGTTCCAGTGAATCAGTGATTCCTCTGAAAAACTGATATGTTCTGGGTCGATAACGCGCTGTGCAGACTGGCCGAATATCCGGTGATCAATGTCCAGTGATTAAAATTAATCCCGCGGAAAAAAATCCAATGTTCTGGGTGAAAACACCGCTAGCTGTGGCTAATAGCAAATAGCAAGTAGCTAGTTAGCTGGCTAGCTAGTTTCAACTGGAGATTCTAGATTCTAGATAAAGGTAAGTCAATAATAGAATCCGTTCCACATTGAGTGAGGCGGGTTGCAGGAAAGTATATCTTGTAGAAGGATGAAAAGTCTGATAGGGAAATATGTACGAAAAATGTACGAAAATAGGGTATTTACAGGCTATTTACAGACAGACGATAAAAACACAACTGCACTACTTCGCCATCTTGCGTTCTAAATAGTAGGCATTTTGGGTATGCAAAAAAATATAGTTTTATAGTATGTGAAATGTTGAAAACTGAGTATGCTTTCACCCTTTACATTTGTGGGAATTGGCCTACATGGAAAGCGCTAAACTTAAATGTTTCTTACAGAAGAAATATGAAAAGTATATGCGTAAGCATGGTAGCAATTGAAAGGGAACAGTTTGAAGATTATGGTCAAATTCTTAGACCAAAGTTGAGGACACAACAATTCACCTGACACAAGACTGAATCCAAACATTACACTTTTGATTTGATGTGATTTTACCTTTACTGTACTTTCCCTTCCATTCATTTTGACTCTGCCTACAATGTCAGCCTTGCTCTACATGAATGTTCAACTCTTTTTCAGGTAGCTACTACCACTGCAATTACTCTGCCCTGGGGGAGAGAAGGGAAAGTTTTGTCTGGCAAACGACTTCAGGTGGAAATGTAGATGGAGGACGATACAGTAACAGGTTGGCTCCTCTGGGACCATTGGAAAAACAGAGGCAGGTATTTCGATCAGGCATAGGGACGCCCCTGCACTGTGGCAGATGTTTTTTTCCCTCCACTCACAGGAGCATCTGGATCCAGAGAGCAGATATTCGTGTGTGTGTGCATGTGTGTAGAAGCAGAATGAAATATGAATCACTCTTTCCTAGGGTCAAAGACTGAACACTAGCATCTTGGACCTGAGGTCTGCTGGCTTAACAGTGGCTATAGGAAGAAAGAGAGCGAGAGCGAGAGTTGGTGGGCCATGATGTGGCCATTGTGGGGACTGCCAAAATAACTGTGTGTTTGAGCGTTTATTTGTGTTGGGAGTGGCTTGAAGTAAAGGTTGAAAAGGGGAGGACACCGATGAGGATACTGAGGAGCACAGGATTATTACAAAAGGCAAAATGAATAAATTATCCTGCAAACTTTAATAAGTACTGTAAAATTACTCCATATTTCCTGGTTCACTTGATTTGTTACATACATTTCCCGGCCTCCCCTTAAGCTTTATTAAACTCTCCTCTAGCTCTCCTCTCAACCTTAAACTCAGACTTATTTCCAAATATACATAAAAGTAAGCTGGCTAACTTATTGACCCTGCTTTGTTACTTCCTTATTGAGGTCAATCTAAGCTGTTTTTATGTCCACCCCAAAACTGATCACAACCAGTCATCCTGCTGAGTGTAAGACACGAGCTCTCTCTCGCTCTCATTTTCTACTCCTCTATTCCAGCGAGATGTCTTTGTTTTTGTGTGAGGATAGCGATGACGATTCAATGTCGTCCATACTTTTATGGGCCGCCGTAGCCCTTTAATTTGGCGACCTCAGCTAGATCACAAGGCCCTGCCGCACTGTGGTCGCCATCTTGCCACAGAAAACAAGCAGAGCACGGGCACTGTGAAAGTCAAGTCTCTAGGGAGAAGTTGACACTAGGCAGTGGCACAGATCTAGGATCAGTTTATCCAGCTCCAATGTTAACGGTCATCAGGAAGAGGTGAAATGGAAAACTGCCAATGCATGTAAGGGGTTACTTTCATCACCAACTCAATCTGTTAGCGCTGTTCCTTACATTTCTATCTGCAAATCCAGAGCCTGAATAGATCATATCTTCTCAGTCTGTACAATAGTCAGAAATAGATTACACAAAGATGAGCCTACTTTTGCATGTTTCATTGATTTCCAGAAAGATTTTGATTTTGTATATAGGCATCTTTTAACCTACAGTTTGTTAAAGACAGTTATTGATCGGAAATTCTATCACACAATCCAGCCTCTTTACAAAGTACCAATTGCTTGTGTGCATGTTAATGAATATCGTACAGATTGGTTTCCCACACCCTCAGGTGTAAAACAAGGAGAAGCCTTATCACCGACTTTGTTTGCTATGTTTATTAATGATTTGGCAAAATAAATTAAACAGTTAAATATTGGAGTAAGATATGATGATGAAATGCTAAGTATCCTTTTATATGCTGATGATATTATTTTGCGGGGCAGAAACTGAACATGACCTGCAGAAAATGTTATTATGTGCAGTCAATTGGTTCAACATATGGAAACTCATGATCAACCAGACAAAAACACAGATAATGCATTTTAGAAAACCAGGTACTAAGAGAAGTGTTTTTCCGTTTTGTTTTGGTGAAGAAATTATTGAGTTTACTAGCAATTATAAATATTTGGGTATTTTTATTGATGAAGATCATCTGTCCAGGCCGACTCAGCAAGTAGAGCTCTTTGGGGGAGTTATGGGAAAAACAAAAACACTCAAAGATATTGGTTATGCTACGTATTCCAAACTGTATCAGACATGCGTTTGTCCTGTTCTGGACTGTTCAGCAGGAGTGTGGGGTGCTAAGAGGTATCTTAAAAACGAAAATGTCCATAACAGAGCAGTATGCTACTTTTTAGGTGTCCATAAGTTTGCACCTATATTTGCAATAACTGGGGACATGGGCTGGGAACCCTGTTTGGTGAGATGGAAGGCGTTTATGGTAAGACTTTGGAATAGACTGTTGGTTATGCCAATTGCCAGAATAGACAGTAGCGTTTTTATCCATAGGGGGAGCCTGGGCAACTGAAATGTCTGACCTTTTCCAACAGTCTGACTATGAACATCTGTACAAAAACTAAATTAAGGAGACATAGATATTATTAAAAAACAACTGTTGATGCAATATGAAAAAAACTATATAACTATTGTGACCTCAAAGAAATAGAGAATGAAACTAATTTAATCCTTTATTGCCCTTTTTACCACGATATAAGCTTGCTCTTATTCCAGAAAGCCCACCAGATATACCCTGGCATTATGTGGCTGAGCGATGAGGAGAAACTGAAATGTTTTTTTGTCCATTGTGTATTTCCGTTTGCGGAATATTTACATAAAGCCTGGAATAAAAGAAAAAGGGCTACCTATAATTAAATTATAAAAATATTTAGCTTCTATGTGGCAAATGGCACGTGTGTATACAGATTGTGTATAGGCCTGTCTCCCACATGAATCTTCTCTTTGTGCCAGACTGGTTTCAAATGCCTTCTGTTTCATTTTCTGTATTTTTTTATCTGTACATGTAATGTATGTATGTATGTACACTACTGGTCAAAAGTTTAAGAACACCTACTCCTTCAAGGGTTTTTCTTTATTTTTACTATTTTCTACATTGTAGAATAATAGTGAAGACATCAAAACTATGAAATAACACATATGGAATCACGTAGTAACCAAAAAAGTGTTAAACAAATCAAAATATTTTATATTTGAGATTCTTCAAATAGCCACCCTTGCCTTGATGACAGATTTGCACACTCTTGGCATTCTCTCAACCAGCTTTACCTGGAATGCTTTTCCAACAGTCTTGAAGAAGTTCCCACATATGCTGAGCACTTGTTGCCTGCTTTTCCTTCACTCTGCGGTCCGACTCATCCCAAACCATCTCAATTTGGTTGAGGTCGGGGGATTGTGGAGGCCAGGTCATCTGATGCAGCACTCCATCACTCTCCTTCTTGGTAAAATAGCCCTTACACATTCTGGAGGTGTGTTGGGTCATTGTCCTGTTGAAAAACAAATGATAGTCCCACTAAGCCCAAACCAGATGGGATGGTTTGTATCGCTGCAGAATGCTGTGGTAGCCATGCTGGTTAAGTGTTCCTTGAATTCTAAATAAATCACAGACAGTGTCACCAGCAAAGCATTCCCCACACCATAACACCTCCTCCTCCATGCTGGGAAATACACATGCGGAGATCATCCGTTCATTTTTTATTTATTTTAGTAATTTAGCAGACACTCTTATCCAGAGCGACTTACAGGAGCAATTAGGGTTAAGTGCCTTGCTCAAGGGCACAGACAGATTTTTCACCTAGTCGGCTCGGGGATTAGAACCAGCAACCTTTCGGTTACTGGCACAATGCTCTTAACCACAAAGCTACCTGCCGTTCACCCACACCGCGTCTCACAAAGACACAGTGGTTGGAACCACAAATCTCCAATTTGTACTCCAGACCAAAGGACAAATTTCCACCGGTCTAATGTCCATTGCTCATGTTTCTTGGCCCACGCAAGTCTCTTCTTCTTATTGCTGTCCTTTAGTAGTGGTTTCTATGCAGCAATTCGACCATGAAGGCCTGATTCACACAGTCTCCTCTGAACAGTTGATGTTGAAATGTGTCTGTTTCTTGAACTCTGTGAAGCATTTATTTGGACTGCAATTTCTGAGGCTGGTAATGCTAATTAACTTATCCTCCGCAGCAGAGGTAACTCTGGGTCCTAAAGCTTAAATTCTTGTTAATCTAACTGCACTGTCCAATTTACAGTAGCTATTACAGTGAAAAAAGAGAGTGGAGAGTGCACAACAACAAAAAAAGTATCACGGCAACTGGTTTGGTACATTCACCTCTGAAGGTAAATAATGTACTTACATTCAGTAATCTTGCTCTGATTTGTCATCCTAAGGGTCCCAGAGATAAAATGTAGCATAGTTTTGTTTGATAAAAACAATTTTTATATTCAAATGTAGGAACTGGGTTCTACAGTTTGAACCCCTGCTGTCTCTGGCTCCACACCCACCCCGCCCGGCCATCTAGATCTGTGAAAGGTAGTGTATAAGCTAATGATCCATCATGTATGACATTCCTGGGAGTGTGTAAACTTACATTTTGTATTACCATATCATTTTTGTATGATCTCTATAGATATATACTTCAAAATGTATCAATTGACCAATTCGGCACATTTGGGCAGACTTGATACAAAACAGTCCAGTATTGCAATGCTTCACTGGATCAATGAGTCTCCTGAGTGGCGCAGTGGTCTAAGGCACTGCATCGCAGTGCTAACTGTGCCACTAGAGATCCTGGTTCGAATCCAGGCTCTGTCGCAGCCGGCCGTGACCGGGAGACTCATGGGCGGCGCACAATTGGCCTAGCGTCGTCCAGGGTAGGGGAGGGAATGGCCGGCAGGGATGTAGCTCAGTTGGTAGAGCATGGCGTTTGCAACGCCAGGGTTGTGGGTTCGATTCCCACGGGGGGCCAGTATAAAAAAATATGTATTCACTAACTGTAAGTCGCTCTGGATAAGAGCGTCTGCTAAATGACTAAAATGTAAAATGTAAATCAATCTGAAACTTTGCACACACACTGCTGCCATCTAGAGGCCAAAATCTAAATTGTGCGTAAACTGCAATATTATATTGTGGCCTTTCTCTTGCATTTCAAAGATGATTAAAAAAAACATGCTTTTTTTGTTTGTATTATCTTTTACCAGATCTAATGTCTTATATTCTCCTACATTAATTTCAAATTTCCACAAACTTCAAAGTGTTTTCTTTCAAATGGTATCAATAATATGCATATCCTTGGTTCAGGTCCTGAGCTACAGGCAGTTAGATTTGGGTATGTCATTTTAGGCGATTTTTTTATTTTTTTAAGGGTCCGATCCTTAAGAGGTTAAACAGAACCATGAGGAAACCTGTTGGAAACACTATGCTGAGGTATTGAAATACCCACAGTAGAGTGTTGTTTCTTAAGGTTCTCTGAACTATTTGAGAACATTCCCAATGTCAAACCAGTTGGAGAACGATCCAAGAACATTACCAAACATTTTGTTCAATGTAACCATGTTTGAACTTAAGGAAACATTCTGTTAAAGTTATTTTGCCAAGTTCCTTAAATGTGCTGAGAATTTTCAAAATTCAAGCAACTATCCTGCACCATTCCCAGAACGTTGTATGCAAAATAACCATAGGACAACCATGCTCTCACCAAGCTCTAAGAAAAAGATGGTTCTCAGAACGTTATCTGCTAGCTGGGTTGGCTTTGGAACATTCTCAGCACATTGAAGGAACTCAACAAAAAAAAACTATATTTTCTTGGTATTTCATTACTTTAACAGAACATTTCGTAAAAATTCAAAGTTGGTTACATTTAATTTCAATTTTGGTAATGTTCTAGGAATATTCTATAATTGTTTTGACATTGGGAATGTTCTCTAATAGTTCAGAGAACGTTAAGAAAATACTTTCTACTATGGGAATTTCAATACTTTAGCATACTGTTTCCACCAGGTTTCCTCATGGTTCTATTTAAAGTCATGTTCTCAAATAGTTCCGAGAACATTAAGAAAACTTTCCATAAAAACCACAAGAACACTTTAGTAACGTTTGGAGAACGTTCTAAGAACGTTATTTAAAAACATATACATTCCGTTCTTCTCAGCATCAACCAAACTCTCTCTATCCTCTATCTTGTTAAGTGTCTTCAGGTGCGTTGGCCGCCCCACTAATTGGCCACACCACTAATTGGCCACACCAGATCTTAATGAGTGCTTGTTTAATTTGAAATGGGGTCTGTTTGAATAGACTAAAATGAACAGCTTTGTATGAGTAAAAAACTAACAAAAAAACATGGCATTCTAGCTCCATCCTGGTGGCGCAGGATAGAAAACAGGAGATTATTGGTTTGAATCTCATTGATGCCACAATAAAAAATAAATGTGTTTGGATTATTCATTTCCATGTGTCCTATCTGTGCTTGGAGTGCAAAACAGTAAAAGTAAGTTGGAAGTTTTATTAAGTCTTCTCAGAATGTTAATAAAACCTCCCAGGACATTATTCAGGGAACCATAGTAAAATGTTCTCAGAACCTCCCTGCAACCTAAAAATGAATGTTCCCAGGCACATTTTTTACTTCCATTTAAAAACATTATGTTCTTTCCCAGAACCAATGGGAAACCAAAAACGTACTTTCCCACAACTTCCAAGAAACCAAATGTGCTAGCTGGGTTTTCACCATTTTAGAGTATTAGGCCTATACCATGTGTGAACAAGCCCCCTTCTCTCCAAAAGCTCTAATTATTGTTCCAAGAGTCTTTTTCAGAAATGACAGACCTTACCCCAAAGGAATTTGGTGTTCATAAAAATGCACATTTTTGCCCAGTACATAATGTCACACATTTGCAAAAGCAGTGTTTGGCACAGCTGTAAAAAACAAACAGACGTTGCATACAGAACGCCTAAGTATTGTGTAAAACTACCACTTTGGGTTTTGACACGACCGAAACGTTGACAAGCTGAAGAATTTGTAATGCTAAGTATTTGTGGATGGTTTAGAGATGTGGGGTTAGCTGTTGGTGATCCGGATGGGTACATTATTACCTCACTGTGTATGTTGAAAAATAGAAGACCCATTCTAATACCCAAGACCCAAGATACAATTGTTGATTCTTTACCAAATTTTATGACTCAGCTGACCAAAACAAACTATGTGAAAGAGTGCTCATTACAGTAATCCATCACTGTCATGTACTCTATAATTGTATGAAGTTATGTTGGAAATTCATCAAATGGTGAATCCTTTCTTACAAATGATTATAGTAGAAAAGAAAAGGAGTGTGAGCGTCGGGTGAGGTTGTGTCTCTCTCTGGCGGGAGGTAAGCTTGGCTTATATGGTGTTGAGTAAAGCTTAAACCATGTATTTAGATTGTAGTTAGGTATTGTAGGTAGTTTATCTAGGTAGTTATTGTAGGTTATTGTAGGTAATTATTGTAGGTAAGTATTGTATTCGGCTGAGCCCGGTGAAGCACGAGGCTAGCTAACCCACTACCTGGACCAATAAAGCTATCTAGCTAGCGGGTAGCTACTGGTAACTATTAGCAACTGAGGATAGTTGTTTCCAATGTTATTTCACGCTTAAGAGTACCTGTAATTATGCCAGCTAGCTACCTACCATTCAGCTGATTTTCTAACCTCATTATCTGAAGCATTAACGTTAGGTAGTTAGTAGCTACTGTACTCGAAATGTAGCTAGCTTGTTGCTACCTGGATAGCTAACTAAACAATAGCTGGAACGACCTAGCTTTAATATTTGGAGACGCTTTCTCTCCGTTGGGACAGACGCGAACTGGCTGAATCGATTCAGTGGCTAGCTTTGCACTTAACTGGCTAACAGTAGCTACTAAGGGTAAGTTATAACCTACATTTATTTTTGTTTTGTTTTTACATACTGGTAACCAGAGTCATTCAAGGGAATTCGGGACATGGGTGACTAGTTAACGTTAGCTTGGCTCTCTCTGTGTGTTCGTGCCATCGGAGGAGGGGTTGGTTCGTTGGCAGAGAGCAATGGCTAGCTAGTATGCTAACTATTCTAGCTAACTAACTGGCTGAATAAGTTGACGACGTACTCACTCAAACTGTCAAAACTAACCCAAAACTTTACACAACGTTAGACATGGACAAAAATGATCTGCTTGGCGTGTTAACACAGTGGTGGTTTGTTGTAACCGAGTAATGGTGCTAAACCGTGTTATTGGAGGCTGGCATGCTAGTTGGCTATGGTGTCATAGGATTCGGTGCCCTGGACGGTTTTCACAGAAGAATACTGTACCAAGTTAGCTAGCTGAATAAACTAAGTTAGAGTCTATTCCTAGAAAACATTGAACCGCTGTAGTTTACAACAATTATAATTTCAAGTGGAAGGTGGGAGCATTATATTTGAGTGTTTCAGTGAAATGTAAGTGAGGGAGGTCCCGCTCTCTCGCTTTCCCAGATGTTTAGTTCATTTAATTCCGATCTCCTTTGCATTATTGTATCCTTTTTCTGTAGCCTGTCAACTATGTGTCTGTCTATCCCTGTTCTCTCCTCTCTGCACAGGCCATACAAACGCTTCACACCAAGTGGCTGTTGTCACTCTAATCTGATGGTCCCTGCGTGCACGACCCATGTGGAGTTCCAGGTCTCTGGCAGCCTCTGTAACTGCCGTTCTGCGGCCAACAAGGCAGAGTTCATCTCAGCCTATGCTACCCTCCAGTCCCTCGACTTCTTGGCGGTGACGGAAACATGGATTACCACAGAAAACACTGCTACTCCTACTGCTCTTTCCTCGTCTGACCATGTGTTCTCGCATACCCTGAGAGCATCTGGTCAGCGCGGCGGTGGCACAGGAATCCTCATCTCTCCCAAGTGGACATTCTCTCTTTTTCCACTGACCCATCTGTCTATCGCCTCATTTGAATTTCATGCTGTCACAGTCACTAGCCCATTCAAGCTTAACATCCTTGTCATTTATCGCCCTCCAGGTTCCCTTGGAGAGTTCATCAATGAGCTTGACGCCTTGATAAGTTCCTTATCTGAGGATGGCTCACCCCTCACAGTTCTGGGTGACTTAAACCTCCCTACATCTGCCTTTGACTAATTTCTCTCTGCCTCCTTCTTTCCACTCCTTTCCTCTTTTGACCTCATCCTCTCACCGTCCCCCCCTACTCACAAGGCAGGCAATACGCTTGACCTCATCTTTACTAGATGCTGTTCTTCTACTAATCTCACTGCAACTCCCCTCCAAGTCTCCGACCATTACTTTGTATCCTTTTCTCTCTCGCTCTCCTCCAACACTACTCACTCTGCCCCTACTCAGATGGTAATGTGCCGTCGCAACCTTCGCTCTCTCTCTCTCCCGCTACTCTCTCCTCTTCCATCCTATCATCTCTTCCCTCTGCTAAATCTTTCTCCCTCCGATCTCCTGATTCTGCCTCCTCAACCCTCCTCTCCTCCCTTTCTGCATCTTTTGACTCTCTATATCCCCTATCCTCCCGGCCGGCTCGGTCCTCCCCTCCTGCTCCGTGGCTTGACGACTCATTGCGAGCTCACAGAAGAGGGCTCCGGGCAGCCGAGCGGAAATGGAGGAAAACTAGACTCCCTGCGGACCTGTCATCTTTTCACTCCCTCCTCTCTACATTCTCTTCTTCTGTTTCCGCTGCTAAAGCCACTTTCTACCACTCTAAATTTCAAGCCTCTGCCTCTAACCCTAGGAAGCTCTTTGCCACCTTCTCCTCCCTGCTGAATCCTCCTCCTCCTCCCCCTCCCTCTCTGTGGATGACTTCATCAACCATTTTGAAAAGAAGGTTGACGACATCCGATCCTCATTTATTAAGTCAAATGACACCGCTGGTCCTGCTCACACTGCCCTAACCTATGCTTTGACTTCTTTATCCCCTCTCTCTCCAGATGAAATCTTGCGACTTGTGACGGCCAGCCGCCCAACAACCTGCCCGCTTGACCCTATCCCCTCCTCTCTTCTCCAGACCATTTCCGGAGACCTTCTCCCTTACCTCACCTCGCTCATCAACTCATCCTTGACTGCTGGCCATGTCCCTTCCGTCTTCAAGAGAGCGAGAGTTGCACCCAGTTCAAAAAACCTACACTCGATCCCTTCGATGTCAACAACTACAGACCAGTATCCCTTCTTTCTTTTCTCTCCAAAACTCTTGAGCGTGCCGTCTCTAGCCAACTCTCCTGCTATCTCTCTCAGAATTACCTTCTTGATCCAAACCAGTCAGGTTTCAAGACTGGTCATTCAACTGAGACTGCTCTTCTCTGTGTCATGGAGGCTCTCCACACTGCTAAAGCTAAGTCTCTCTCCTCTGCTCTTATCCTTCTAGACTTATCCGCTGCCTTTGTTACTGTGAACTATCAGATCCTCCTCTCCACCCTCTCCGAGATGGGCATCTCTGGCGCTGCTCACTCTTTGATTGCGTCCTACCTGACAGGTCGCTCCTACCAGGTGGCGTGGCGAGAATCTGTCTCTGCACCACGTGCTCTCACCACTGGTGTCCCCCAGGGCTCAGTTCTAGGCCCTTTTCTATTCTCTCTATACACCAAGTCACTTGGCTCTGTCATATCCTCACATGGTCTCTCCTATCATTGCTACGCAGACGACACACAATTAATTTTCTCCTTTCCCCCTTCTGATAACCAGGTGGCGAATCGCATCTCTGCATGTCTGGCAGACATATCAGTGTGGATGTCGGATCACCACCTCAAGCTGAACCTCGGCAAGACGGAGCTGCTCTTCCTCCCGGGGAAGGACTGCCCGCTCCATGATCTCGCCATCACGGTTGACAACTCCCTTGTGTCCTCCTCCCAGAGTGCAAAGAACCTTGGCATGACCCTGGACAACACTCGTTCTCCGCTAACATCAAAGCGGTGACCCGATCCTGCAGGTTCATGCTCTACAACATTCGCAGAGTACAAGCCTACCTTACACAGAAAGCGGCACAGGTCCTAATCCAGGCACTTGTCATCTCCCGTCTGGATTACTGCAACTCGCTGTTGGCTGGGCTCCCTGCCTGTTCCATTAAACCCCTACAACTTATCCAGAACGCTACAGTCCGTCTGGTGTTCAACCTTCCCAAGTTCTCTCATGTCACCCCGCTCTTCCGCACACTCCACTGGCTTCCAGTTGAGGCTTGCAGTTACTACAAGACCATGGTGCTTGCCTACGGAGCAATGAGGGGAACGGCACCTCCTTACGTTCAGGCTCTGATCAGACCCTACACCCAAACGAGGGCACTACGTTCATCCACCTCTGGCCTGCTAGCTCCCCTACCTCTACGGAAGCACAGTTCCCGCTCAGCCCAGTCAAAGCTATTCGCTGCTCTGGCACCCCAATGGTGGAACAAGCTCCTCCACGATGCCAGGACAGCGGAGTCACTGACCACCTTCCGGAGACACTTGAAACCCTACCTCTTTAAGGAATACCTGGAATAGTAGAAAGTAATCCTTCTACCCCCACTCTCCCCCACCCCCCCATAAAAAAAAGGTGGTTGTCCCACTGGCTATCATAAGTTGAATGCACCAATTTGTAAGTCGCTCTGGATAAGAGCGTCTGCTAAATGATGTAAATGTAAATGTAGCCCCTTCCCTTTTGTGGAATGACAAGCACCCACTTCCTGTTTTGGTTTGTGCAGGTAGGAGGTCCTTGGTGCAGCACTCAAGACTTCCCCTTGTAAACAGAGCATGCTACCCACACAGCCCACGGCTCTACACTGCCTGCCAAGAGAACACTGAGACGGAGGGAGGGAGGTAGAGAGGGAGGGAGGCAGAGAGAGGGGGAAGAGAGAGCAAACACCAAGTTAGAGTAAGAAATGATAACAGCAGAAATACATACATGTACATTAGATGGTAGGCGTGAAGTGAGACAAAGAATGACAAAAACTAATTCCAAACTAAACAAAAGAGACCATGATAGAGGCTAGAGAATAGTAGAGAGACGGAAAGAGAAAACCAGACAGAAGGATGGGAACGAGAGGGAGAAAAAGGGAGTAACAGAAGTGGGGGAGAGGGAGGGAAATGTAGTCTGGGGTTGCTGTAGTTTTTTTCTTCGTTTCCTGATTGGCTGTTCCCTTGAGGTCTCTGTGTGAGTTTGGTCATGATTCACTCTGCAGAAACGTAACACTGGGCCTGCAAAACACATTTACCCACATTTACTCTTCCCTCCTATGCTGCTGCTGTGATAATGTTAAGATTGCTCTAGTAGCAGCACTGAATCTCAGACTCTGTTCTGTGCTTAACCTTTCTTTCAGTGTGAGCTAATCAAATTTAAAAGCACATTCATCCAATCACATACAGAATGTTTGAATTGGGTGGCCATAGACATAAGTATTTTCCCTCAGAGGGTTGTTTGGATCTTCTGGTTTGTAACACTAACCCCATGGCTCCATATCTGTCTTTGTAAACAGTCAAAGCCCACTGGGACTTGTCGTAGAGGGGCCCAGGGGAGTCTCCATTGTGCCCTGTACATGTGTCTGGCTCCGGGTTACACATCGTCCCTATAACCAGCATACCTTAACTCAGACATAACTGCGACCATGAAATATACATCCCAAATCTGACCATGGATCAGTTCTTAAGGGGGAGACTTCCCCTGGAAGCCATGCGGCTGCCTGCCTGTGTTGTAGTTGAGGACCCTGGGAGAGAGGGCTTGGAGATAGGAGGTGCCCACTGCAGTGTGCCTCTGAGTCACAGGGACTGTGGACCACATGCCACACACACCACTGCAGTGCATCAGGCTATAACTCATTCTGATGGGGGGGGGTTTGGGAAATGGAGAGGAAGAGGGGATTCATGATTGACTTGACTGTTGGCTTATACATGTAGTCATGAGTGTGAGAGAGAAAGATGGTATAGAGTGAGGAAGAAAGATTGGGGTGAAATGATTCAAATTAACTCAGAGGAGAATATGGCAGATGAAGAGAAACGAGCAAGAATGCAATTACAGTCAGAATGCAATTACAGTCAGAATGCAATTACAGTCATGAAATATGGAGATTGGGGAAGGACAAAAAAAGAGAGAAAGGTAACTTGAGTAATGTAGAGGGAAGAGTAATGGAAAGATTGACAAAGAGGTGCAGTCTGGAAGTGATAGCACAAAAGGAAGGAAAAAAACAGAATAAAAAAGAGGAATCAGAGGAGGGGAGAGAGAGAGAGAGGGGTAAAATATATATTTTTAAAGTGTGTGATTAGTTGGATCAAGGTTCAGATAGACTGGGAGTGAGGGGTTCAGAAAGGCAGACAGTGAGGGAGAAGAGAGGGAGAGCGAGCGAGAGGAGGAGTCTGGGCAGAGAGAAAAAGAGAGGGAATAAAGTAAAAAGAGGATGAACCCAGATGGTTGCCTGTGTTAATTTAAGGATTGTGGGGGTTGGGTCTAATGCAAAGATCTAACATGGGGGAGATTAAGAGTGTAAGTGACTGAGCTCTGGGAAAGCAAGTCCAAACACTCACTACTGTATTGCTGCCCCATTCTGTTTGCCGGCAATCACCAAATCCAGGTGGAATTCCGGTCTATGAAAATGGTATAGGGGTATATAGATTTTTGTAAATGTGGGGGGAGGGGGGCACCCTGGTATATATGGGGGGAGGGGCGCATCCATCTGTTTACCATCAATCACTTTGGCACCCCGTACTTAAGGGGTACACATAATTTTGTACTGTTATCAGGTAAGAGGATACCTGCTATACCTACCTCATCTATGGCACATTCCAACTCAATCCATCCATACTAGCCATGGCTAAAAACAAACTTGTAGGATATGAATAATACAACTGTATTGCCCTGCAAGCACAATAAATGTGTGGAGTTCAAACAAAAGAGAAATGACTTCACTTCAATTCTTCAAAAAGGGAACGATAACCATTGTTATATTTATTGTGCCCAATAAATGTGGAGCTTTTGAGGGAAAAAAAAAACTATAAAAGGCTGCGAAAAAAAATCTGTGCTGAAAAAAAATAGAGAATCCTGCACATGCGCAGATGCATTTTTAGCTATCCGGAAGAGGCGTCCAGAGAATTCGGCAATTGGCAATGCAGTGGGGGAGTGGCATTCCACCCTGGCACTTAAATACATAAATATCTTCCATATGGTGGTGATGCCATCACTGGGTGTCTGTTTTATCTGTCTACTTATTGTTTTCCAAAAAATACATAATAAATACAACAAAATCAATATGGCTAAAGTTGACTGATAGGAGAGATGGCGTTGTAGCCATGGTTTGTTCTTTCTTTCACCTATCCAGCACTGATAAGTTAGGGCAAAGACGTAAGTCACAGAAAAGGTACACTGAAATATATAGGGGATAGGGGAGGGACAATATGAATCTACACCAATCAGTGACATCTTCAGCTAAATACCACCATCACAGTACCTGATCAGGGACTTCTAGGGTCTACACCATTGTGACACTGAATATGGCATAAGCAGTCTATATGACAGGGAAAGTGTAGTCACGTCATCAGATAGGGGGAAGGAGGATCTCAGCTCTGATGTGGAAGCCACTGCTCCCCGTTCAGGCCAGGCAAACCAGTCAGGGAGGTAGCAAAACACTGACCTCAATGGAAAAGAATGCAAATCCTTTTTCTTTCTCTCCTTCTCCTCCCCTGCCTTTTTAATTCAAGCAATATGTGCCTTCGGTAAGTCTCGTCTTTTGCAGCGAGAAGAGAACGCTCTTTTTTCCCTATCTGATCCTCTCTCCTCTCTCCTCCTCTTTAGTCCTCTCTTTCTCCATCGCTCTCACTCTGTTTTTCTCCTCATTCCTCCCTTCCCTCTTTCCCTCCCCCTCTCATTTGTCTTGTGGCGGGTTGGGATTGTCTTCTGGGCTTGGTTGGTCGGTACGTCACAGTGCCACGTTGGAAAGCTCTTTTCTCTTTCCATCTCCCCATCGCCTCATGGCCAGAACTCTGCCTTGGGAAAATAAACCCCATCCAGTCCAAGTCAAGATTCTAATTTAGTAACTCAAATACAGTTGTTCTAGTTTTTGTAAAAGCAAAGTCTATGCTTTAGCTTGGGGGAAGAGAAGCAGGGCTTTAGGTGTTTGTGTTGAGCGTGTTTTGTTTTTGCACATTTCAGGTGATTTATTGCAGATCTGTATTGACCCCGAGTTCCTCAGGTCATCCTTCCTGTGGTCCTGGCCTCATGACCAGCCCCTCCTAAAAACATTTGGTAGAGGGATGCCCTCAGGGTACCCATACCCAGCACACAATATCTGATCCCAAGACACCTCATAACGTCCAATTCAATTTGACTTGTGTAGCATTTTTTATAAATACATTTGTTGTAAAGTATAGGAACCTAGGCTCTAAACCCCTGAATAGTCAGCAGATACAGAGGAAGAGACAGAGGAGGCAGACTCAAGAGGTGGAGCCTATCCTCCTCTAGCTGGGTGGGTGGAGGTTCAGAATACTCTCCATGTCTTTCTCTTCACTTGCTCCAACAAAGGTGGGAAGTTACCACTGTACCATTTCTAAGGGTTGTCACTGTAGAAAGATTCAAAGGCTACTGTAAGTGTTCTTTATGATCTCATATGATTGCCCTTCAATGGAGTTCAGATATAGATGGCCTCTATTCATCGCTGGCATCCATCATCAACTCAAGAAAGTTAAAAATTCTATCCACTTATCCTAAAGACCAATTTCTCTTGTAAAAAACCTCTGTGCTGCTTTCCAGTAGGGAGTGAATTGTCAAATATCTCTGGTTCATGTGTTTATTCAGTCAATTTACTCTGCTATTTTAGACTGGCTCTAATTGAGAGAGAGGGAGAGAGAGATAAATTAAGGAGAGGGCAGTGGTGGTAGCTATTCAAAGCCCTGGGCTGGGCGTTTCTTACATTTCTGTGGTCCTGGTCCGGTCATGGAGGGTGCTGTCATGGAGACCGCCGAGGCTGTTCCTCCTCCTTGCTCGGGCAGGCTTCGGCGTTCGTCGTCCCCGGAGTACTAGCTACTACCGCTTGATGTTTTCGATGTTTGTTTGGTTATGTCTAGTTGGTGCACCTGTCTCGTATTCTGTCTTGATTATGTCTCCTATAAGTTCCCCTGTGTTAGGTTTGCATGTTGTGTGTTATTGTCGCCTGTCGTGTATGTATAGGTTCTGTGACCTTGGCTTTTGTGGGTTTTACGCACTCGCGTATTTTGTTAAGCCTCTTGTGTTTTGGAGGCTGTTTATTTGTGTGTACCTTGAGAGGTATTAGTAAAGTTGTCTTGACTATTCCTCTGTGTCCTGTGCTTGACTCCACCACCGCATCCACATCAGACCTTGACAGAATAACACACCACCTATGGAGTCAGCAGGAGCAGCAGCGGCGGTGACCGAGTCACTGGAGGAGCGCGTCAGCAGCCAGGACGCCATGATCCACCGACTCGGCGCCGCCATGCAAGAAGTCATGAACACCCTGCGCCGATTGGAGAGAGGAGGCTTGCCCACACCTCCTCCTACCATACCACCACCATCGGCCAGCCCCATCATACCAGCTCCGGAGTCCAGTGGGATTCGGCTCTCGCTCCCGAAGGCATACAGTGGGGAGAACAAGTATTTGATACACTGCCGATTTTGCAGGTTTTCCTACTTACAAAGCATGTAGAGGTCTGTAATATTTATCATAGGTACACTTCAACTGTGAGAGACGGAATCTAAAACAAAAATCCAGAAAATCACATTGTATGATTTTTAAGTAATTCATTTGCATTTTATTGCATGACATAAGTATTTGATCACCTACCAACCAGTAAGAATTCCGGCTCTCACAGACCTGTTAGTTTTTCTTTAAGAAGCCCTCCTGTTCTCCACTCATTACCTGTATTAACTGCACCTGTTTGAACTCGTTACCTGTATAAAAGACACCTGTCCACACACTCAATCAAACAGACTCCAACCTCTCCACAATGGCCAAGACCAGAGAGCTGTGTAAGGACATCAGGGATAAAATTGTAGACCTGCCCAAGGCTGGGATGGGCTACAGGACAATAGGCAAGCAGCTTGGTGAGAAGGCAACAACTGTTGGCGCAATTATTAGAAAATAGAAGAAGTTCAAGATGATGGTCAATCACCCTCGGTCTGGGGCTCCATGCAAGATCTCACCTCGTGGGGCATCAATGATCATGAGGAAGGTGAGGGATCAGCCCAGAACTACAAGGCAGGACCTGGTCAATGACCTGAAGAGAGCTGGGACCACAGTCTCAAAGAAAACCATTAGTAACACACTACACCGTCATGAATTAAAATCCTGCAGCACACGCAAGATCCCCCTGCTCAAGCCAGCGCATGTCCAGGCCCGTCTGAAGTTTGCCAATGACCATCTGGATGATCCAGAGGAGGAATGGGAGAAGGTCATATGGTCTGATGAGACAAAAATAGAGCTTTTTGGTCTAAACTCCACTCGCCGTGTTTGGAGGAAGAAGAAGGATGAGTACAACCCCAAGAACACCATCCCAACCGTGAAGCATGGAGGTGGAAACATCATTCTTTGGGGAAGCTTTTCTGCAAAGGGGACAGGACGACTGCACCGTATTGAGGGGAGGATGGATGGGACCATGTATCACGAGATCTTGGCCAACAACCTCCTTCCCTCAGTAAGAGCATTGAAGATGGGTTGTGGCTGGGTCTTCCAGCATGACAACGACTTGAAACACACAGCCAGGGCAACTAAGGAGTGGCTCCGTAAGAAGCATCTCAAGGTCCTGGAGTGGCCTAGCCAGTCTCCAGACCTGAACCCAATAGAACATCTTTGGAGGGAGCTGATAGTCCGTATTGCCCAGCGACAGCCCCGAAATCTGGAGAAGGTCTGTATGGAGGAGTGGGCCAAAATCCCTGCTGCAGTGTCTGCAAACCTGGTCAAGACCTACAGGAATAGTATGATCTCTGTAGTTGCAAACAAAGGTTTCTGTACCAAATATTAAGTTCTGCTTTTCTGATGTATCAAATACTTATGTCATGCAATAAAATGCAAATTAATTACTTTAAAATCATACAATGTGATTTTCTGGATTTTTTACAGACCTCTACATGCTTTGTAAGTAGGAAAACCTGCAAAATCGGCAGTGTATCAAATACTTGTTCTCCCCACTGTATGATGGCACCGCAGCCGGGTGTCAGGGGTTCCTCCTTCAGGTGGAGCTCTACCTGGCAACCATACACCCGGCGCCCTCGGGATATGAGAGCGTTTCCGCCCTCATCTCCTGTCTCTCCGGCAAGGCTTTGGAGTGGGCCAATGCCGAATGGAGGGGAATAGACGCCGCCACCATCAGCTACGCAGAGTTCTCCCGCCGCTTCAGGGCTGTTTTCGATCATCCTCCAGAGGGTAAAGCGGCGGGGGAGCGTCTGTTCCACCTCCGACAGGGGAAGAGGAGTGCACAGGAGTTCGCCCTGGACTTCCGGACTCTAGCGGCAGATGCGGGGTGGAATGAGAGGGCCCTCATCGACCACTATCGGTGCAGCCTGCGAGAGGACGTTCGACGAGAGTTGGCCTGCAGGGACACCAATTTAACCTTCGACCAGTTGGTGGACATGTCAATCCGTCTGGATACCCTGCTGGCTACCCGCGGATGTCCGGAGTTGGGGCCGTCCATTCCATCCCCCAGCACCTCCGAGCCGAGCCCTATGGAGTTCGGGGGTGCTGGCGCTAGAGAGAGGAGGAGAGAGATCTGGAGGGAGGCCGTCCCCTGCACCAACTGTGGCCGTAGAGGACACACTGCGGTTCGGTGCTGGGGAGGGTCTCCAGGGGATCGAGGCAACAGGTCACGCACTGGGGAGTCATTCCAGGTGAGTAGGCGCCCAACTCACCCAGAGCTCTCTGTTGGTCACATGTGTATACCTGTAGTATTCCCCCAGGTTGCATCTCATTCCCAGCATAAGGCGCTAGTAAATTCAGGCGCAGCTGGGAATTTTATTGATCGTAATTTTTGTGTTAAGTTAGGGATTCCCCTCCGACCAGTAGATGTGCCTTTCCCGATTCATGCCTTAGATAGCCGTCCGTTGGGATCTGGGTTGATTAGGGAGGTCACAGCGCCACTAAAGATGAAGGCGCAGGAGGGTCATGAGGAGATCATTCAGTTATATCTGATCGACTCTCCTGCGTATCCCGTGGTGCTGGGGCTTCCTTGGTTAATCGCCCATGACCCCACCATTTCGTGGCAACAGAGGGCTCTCAAGGAGTGGTCTGCCCAGTGTGTTGGGCGATGTCTAGGTGTTTCCGTAGGGGCGACCACGGTGGAGAGTCCGAACCAATTGCCCGCACTGCACATTCCTCCTGAGTATGATGATTTGGCACTAGTGTTTAACAAGACTAGGGCGACGCGATTGCCACCTCATAGACAGGGGGATTGTGCGATAGACCTCCAGGCAGGTGCTGCACTTCCGCGTAGTCATGTGTATCCTCTGTCTCAAGAGGAGAAGGTGGCTATGGAGACATACATAGCCGAGTCTCTGAGACAGGGATACATACGGCCCTCCACTTCCCCTGCGTCCTCGAGTTTCTTTTTTGTGAAGAAGAAGGATGGAGGGTTGCGCCCGTGTATTGATTACTGTAGTCTCAATCAGATCACTGTGAAATACAGTTATCCACTCCCTCTGATTGTGAGTATGACGGAATCATTACACGGAGCGCGTTTCTTCACAAAACTGGATCTTAGGAGCGCCTACAACTTGGTGCGCATTAGGGAAGGAGATGAATGGAAGACAGCATTTAGTACCACCTCGGGTCACTACGAGTATCTCGTCATGCCATACGGGTTAATGAATGCTCCTTCAGTCTTCCAATCCTTTGTGGACGAGATCTTCCGGGATTTGCATGGGCAGGGTGTAGTAGTGTATATTGACGACATACTAGTTTACTCTTCTACACGAGCCGAGCATGTAGCCCTGGTGCGTCGAGTGTTGGGTAGGCTGTTGGAGCATGACTTGTATGTCAAGGCAGAGAAATGTCTGTTTTTCCAGGAGTCCATCTCCTTCCTGGGCCATCGATTGTCCGCGTCAGGGGTGGAGATGGAGATTGACCGCGTTTCAGCCATGCGTAATTGGCCGACTCCAACCACGGTTAAGGAAGTGCAGCGGTTTTTGGGTTTTGCCAATTACTACCGGAGGTTTATCCGGGGTTTTGGACAGGTGGCAGCTCCCATCACCTCCCTGCTGAAGGGGGGCCCGGTGCATTTGCAGTGGTCAGCTGAGGCGGACAGGGCGTTTGGTAAACTGAAGGACCTGTTCACCTCTGCTCCGGTGCTGGCGCATCCGGATCCCACTTTAGCGTTCCAGGTGGAGGTGGACGCGTCAGAGGCCGGTATTGGGGCTGTACTGTCTCAACGCTCAGGCACCCCCCCTAAACTCCGGCCCTGCGCTTTTTACTCTAAGAAGTTCAGCCCGGCGGAACGTAATTATGACGTGGGGGACAGGGAGCTGCTCGCCGTGGTTCAAGCCCTAAAGGTGTGGAGGCATTGGCTTGAGGGGGCTCAACACCCTTTTTTCATTCTGACTGACCATCGTAACCTGGAGTACATCCGGGCAGCTAGGAGACTGAACCCTCGTCAGGCTAGGTGGACCATGTTTCTGGCCAGGTTTGCGTTTAAGCTCACCTACATCCCAGGGTCCCAGAACGGTAAGGCAGACGCCCTGTCCCGGCGATATGATGCAGAGGAGAGGTCCATTGAGCCCACGCCCATACTGCCGGAGTCTTGTCTGGTGGCACCGGTGGTGTGGGAGGTCGATGCGGAGATCGAGCGGGCGTTGCGCACCGACCCTACTCCTCCAGATTGTCCGGTGGGGCGGACGTACGTTCCGCTCGAGATTCGTGATCGTCTCATATATTGGGCTCATACGTCACCCTCCTCTGGACACCCTGGTATCGGCCGGACAGTGCACTGCCTTAGTGACAAGTACTGGTGGCCAACATTGGCTAAGGACGTGAGGGTTTATGTCTCCTCCTGCTCGGTGTGCGCTCAGTGTAAGGCGCCTAGACACCTGCCCAGGGGGAAGTTACAACCCCTACCCGTTCCACAACGGCCGTGGTCTCACCTCTCGGTAGACTTTGTCATGGACCTTCCCCACTCCCAGGGGAATACCACTATTCTGGTCGTTGTGGATCGGTTCTCTAAGGCTTGTCGTCTCATCCCAATGCCAGGTCTCCCTACTGCCCTACAGACTGCTGAAGCTTTGTTTACCCACGTCTTCTGGCACTACGGGGTACCCAAGGATATAGTGTCTGATCGGGGTCCCCAATTCACCTCTAGAGTCTGGAGGGCGTTCACGGAATGCTTGGGGTCTCGGTTAGCCTTACCTCGGGTTTCCACCCTGAGAGTAATGGGCAGGTGGAGAGAGTGAACCAGGATGTGGGTAGGTTTCTGAGATCATATTGCCAGGACCGGCAGCGGGAGTGGTCAGGATATATTCCCTGGGCAGAGATAGCCCAGAACTCCCTCCGTCATTCATCTATTAACATGACACCTTTCCAGTGTGTGTTTGGTTACCAGCCGGTTCTGGCACCTTGGCATCAAAGCCAGATCGAGGCCCCTGCGGTAGACGAGTGGTTTCGGCGCTCGGAGGAGACGTGGAATGCTGCGCACGTTCATTTGCAGCGTGCCATCAGGCGGCAAAAGGCGAGCGCCGATCGCCACCGCAGTGATGCTCCGGTGTATGCACCAGGAGACCGGGTCTGGCTCTCGACTCGAAACCTGCCCCTTCGCCTGCCCTGCCGGAAGCTGGGTCGGCGGTTTGTGGGGCCATTTAAAGTCCTGAGGAGATTGAACAAGGTTTGTTACAGGTTACAACTGCCTAATGATTATCGCATTAACCCCTCGTTCCATGTGTCTCTCCTCAGGCCGGTGGTAGCTGGTCCACTCCAGGACAGTGAGATATGGGAGACTCCTCCGCCCCCACTGGACATCGAGGGGGCTCCGGCGTACTCAGTCCGGACCATCGTGGATTCGAGACGTCGGATGGAGGGTCTGCAGTATCTCGTGGAGTGGGAGGGGTACGGACCGGAGGAACGGTGCTGGGTGCCTAGGAGGGACATTTTAGATCCCTCCCTCCTGACGGAGTTCCACCGGAGTCATCCTACGCGTCCTGCTCCGCGTCCTCCTGGCCGTCCCCGAGTCAAGGGGGGGGGGGGGGGGGTACTGTCACGGAGACCGCCGAGGCTGCTCCTCCTCCTTGCTCGGGCAGGCTTCGGCGTTCGTCGTCCCCGGAGTACTAGCTACTACCGCTTGATGTTTTCGATGTTTGTTTGGTTATGTCTAGTTGGTGCACCTGTCTCGTATTCTGTCTTGATTATATCTCCTATAAGTTCCCCTGTGTTAGGTTTGCATGTTGTGTGTTATTGTCGCCTGTCGTGTATGTATAGGTTCTGTGACCTTGGCTTTTGTGGGTTTTACGCACTCGCGTATTTTGTTAAGCCTCTTGTGTTTTGGAGGCTGTTTATTTGTGTGTACCTTGAGAGGTATTAGTAAAGTCGTCTTGACTATTCCTCTGTGTCCTGCGCTTGACTCCACCACCGCATCCACATCAGACCTTGACAGGTGCTGCTTGCCTTACAACATTAGCTAAACACCAGAATGTGAGCAAAAAATTGCTAGATAGATTTTCTAAAAATACCTCTTCAACACTCCACTATTGTGTCTTTCAGGCCAAAATTAGGCTATTTAGAGGTTATATCAACATTGGATTGTAATGGTGCAGAACCAAAGCTGGGCAAGGTGAAATCAAGGGAGGGTTTTAGAAAGGCAACACTATGGGTTAAGCCAAGCATTATCTTACAGCTGGCTGGCATGGGTCATCTGGTTTCTATCCTGTGGTAAGACAGCCTTCAGTATCAACTGGATGACATTGAAGGAAGAGGTGGAGTAACGTCTCTGGAGAGGCCATATATTTAAGTGAGAGTACACAAACACTATTTCTTGTCAACATGGACCTGCAATGTTTTTACGTGTGACATTATATGAATGAAGTCTATAAGATTTGTTTGTAATATTCAAAGAATTAGCTCATTGTTACCTACCATAACATGTAACATACAGGGCTTATTTTTCATTTAGTTTTGTCATAAAGTGTTTAGAGGTAAATTTAACCAACCTATGAAAAAAGTTCAAATGCATCCATGGAGCTCTTACGCCATCGACCTGTGCATTCAGAACTTTAACTATGGCCTCAATGTCTTTTTCACAAGCTGCAGTGCCATCAACCCCAGAGCCAATGAAGCACAGCAGCCACTGAGACTTCAATGATGGGGAAAACATCTGTGGGCCAACATGAAAGGAACTGGATATATCACCTCTAGGCTACAGGAGGCTCTAGTCATGGCCTTGTTGCACCACACAGCTAGATGGTTGGGAGAATGTGACTAAAACGACACTGATGTGGATTATATACAGTATGTCACGCCCTGGCTCGGGGGACTCTCGTATGTTGAGCCAGGGTGTTAGTTTCTATGTTTTGTGTTGTGGGTCTAGTTTGTATTTCTATGTTGGCCTGAGTGACTCCCAATCAGAGGCAACGAGTGTCAGCTGGTTGTCTCTGATTGGGAGCCATATTTAAACTGTCTGTCTTTCCTTTTGTGTTTGTGGTTTCTTGTTCTTATTTGGTTTGTGTTAAACCGTAGACATCACGTTATCGTCTGTTGTTTTGATCGTGTGATCAGTATAATAAATAATATGTTCACCTTCAACGCTGCGCCTTGGTCCTCCTCCTTAGACGATCGTGACAGAAGAAACCACCAAGATGTGACCAAGCAGCGTGTCCCGGAGCCATCGCCAGGGAGATCTCTAACAGATCTCCTTCGCCTCCTCGACTGGGTCAAGCCGGATGAGGAGGAGAGGGGCTTGACATTGTGGCAGAAGGGCGAACGGCTGGCGAGGGACATGGAGACCTTGGCCACGGGTAGGAGTGAAGCCCAGAAATTTTTTAGGGGGGGGCTAACGCCGTGGACGACGGGCCAGCGGGAGACCGCGGCAGAGCGGCCCAGCGGATTGGCAGAGGAGGCCGCCAGGTTACGGGGGCCACTGGTCGAAGAGGGGGTGGAAGATGTAGAGGCACGGCGAGAGGTACTGGCGTGTGTTGCCAGTCCGGTCCGGCCTGTTCCTGATCCCCATGTAGGGCCAGTGGTGTGTGTTCCCAGTCCGGCCTGTTCCTGCCACTCGCACCAAGTCTGTGGTGCGCGTCGCCAGCCCAGTCCGGCCCATTCCTGCTCCCCGCACCAAGTCTGTGGTGCGTTTTGTCAGCCCTGTCCGGCCCGTTCCTGCTCTCCGCACCAAGTCTGTGGTGCGCGTCGCCAGCCCGGCCCATTCCTGCTCCCCGCACCAAGTCTGTGGTGCGTTTCGTCAGCCCTGTCCGGCCCGTTCCTGCTCCCCGCACCAAGTCAGTGGTGCGCGTCGTCAGCCCAGTCCGGCCCATTCCTGCTCCCCGCACCAAGTCTGTGGTGCGTTTCGTCAGCCCTGTCCGGCCCGTTCCTGCTCCCCGCACCAAGTCAGTGGTGCGCGTCGTCAGCCCAGTCCGGCCCATTCCTGCTCCCCGCACCAAGTCTGTGGTGCGTTTCGTCAGCCCGGCTCGGTCCGCTCCTGCTCCCCACACCAAGCCAGTGGTGTGCGTCGTCAGTCCGGCACGACCCGTGCCTGTTCCACCGGGGGCGGGTCCGGCACCGGTCAGGTGCTGCGTCACGCCGGAGCTAGAGCAATCCGCTCCACCAGTGTTCAGTTCAGCTCTGGTCAGCAGGGCCAGACCGGACCAGGGGTACTTTGGGGGGTTAGAGAAGGAGTGGGGATCATGCCCGGAGCCGGATCCGCCGCCTAGGCGGAGTGCCCACCCGGTCCCTCCCCTGTTGTGTTTGGTTGGCGCGGTCGGAGTCTGCGCCTTTAGGGGGGGGGGTACTGTCACGCCCTGGCTCGGGGGACTCTCGTATTTTGAGCCAGGGTGTTTGTTTCTATGTTTTGTGTTGTGGGTCTAGTTTGTATTTCTATGTTGGCCTGAGTGACTCCCAATCAGAGGCAACGAGTGTCAGCTGGTTGTCTCTGATTGGGAGCCATATTTAAACTGTCTGTCTTTCCTTTTGTGTTTGTGGTTTCTTGTTCTTATTTGGTTTGTGTTAAACCGTAGACATCACGTTATCGTCTGTTGTTTTGATCGTGTGATCAGTATAATAAATAATATGTTCACCTTCAACGCTGCGCCTTGGTCCTCCTCCTTAGACGATCGTGACACAGTACTAGTCAAAAGTTCTTCATTGTAGAATAATAGTGAAGACATCAAAACTATGAAATAACACATATGGAATCATGTAGTAACCAAAAAAGTGTTAAACAAATCAAAATATATTTTATATTTGAGATTCTTCAAAGTAGCCACCCTTTGCCTTGATGACAGCTTTGCACACTCTTGGCATTCTCTCAACCAGCTTCACGAGGTAGTCACCTGGAATGCATTTCAATTAACAGTTCAAAGTTATTTTGTGGAATATTTCCTTCTTCATGCGTTTGAGCCAATCAGTTGTGTCGTGACAATGTGGGGTGGGGTGGGGTGGGTGGGGGGGGCGCACAGCTTGGGCGACTCAAATTGGGCGCACAGCTTCACCTTTTGGACCTAAAGCTGAAGTCTGTAAAGGGGGAAACAGCACCACTGGTCGCCCCAGCAACTTCGTTATTGTTTTGTTGATGAATGGAGGAGAGGAGCATCCAGCATCGTGGTAAAAAAGTTGCAGTACACATTCTACTGTTCCATCGTGCATGCAATGATGTCCGAAGGAAAAAAACTGTGTTTGTTGTTTGAAGTAACTTCTTTGCAAAACGGACATGGCAGTTTCACCAACTGTGGATTTCAGCTTGAAGGCCTCTTTCTGATTACCTTTCCCCAACGGCATTTTCAAAGAAGCAGCGCACCTGTTACTCTCCTTCACAGGCCTTCTCTAACCTCACCTTACAGTCCTGACTAGTAATACTTCCCCAGTGTTGTGTTTTATGATGTCCAGGATACTGAGCAGCAGGCCCTCTAGTGAAATGTGCAACAGTTGGGAAAGATGCTATATCACACAGGAAACTGTGGGCGGCTCTGGTTTACAGGACGTCGTTACCGACCTTCGTTAACCTTGAGACTTCACAAACAACACAAATAAAGTCAAAAACTCCAGACATGCAGCCCTTATGGTCTTGACTTATTTATATCGTGAGATTAGAGACCTCACTATGCCCAACAGGAACATGTTCTAATTCTTTATTTTAGAACAAATGATTGACATTACACCAAATGTTGGCCATACATGAAGGTTTTACTAGTTATTTTTTCTTTACCAAAACATAACGAAAGCATGGAAGAGGAAGTGACATGGCTATAGGTCCGCCCTCTACCCATGATCCTTTGCAGCAGTTAATTGGGCCGTGGGTGCTGAGTGTGTGAGTGATGTAAGGGGAAGTACTGATTGTTTACACAGCGCTGCTTGGTAGGTGCTGTACTGTCCTGTCGCTGCCTGCTAATGGAGAGATGATTGTAATTTCCAGCTCTCAACAGGCAGGCTGCACTACCGAGAGCATTCTTTCCCCATTACATCACTTATACCTCCTCATCTACAGTCAAGGCCACCATTTTGACTGAAAGTTAAGGGGCTGGAGTAAGGGGGTGGTGTTTGTGTGGTTCACATATTCTGAAACCCCTCTCCAATATGAACTCCCTTCACCCACCCCACACTGATGGAATGGATCAAACTGCACTATAGCTTCCTTTTGTATAGGTTGGGTGGAGTTAGCTTTAGTTAGGCTGAGAGAGAGAGAGAGACACAGACAGACAGACAGACACAGAGAGAGAGAGAGAGAGAGAGAGAGAGAGAGAGAGAGAGAGAGAGAGAGAGAGAGAGAGAGAGAGAGAGAGAGAGAGAGAGAGAGAGAGAGAGAGAGAGAGAGAGAGAGAGAGAGAGAGAGAGAGAGAGAGAGAGAGAGAGAGAGAGAGAGAGAGAACATAGTCTTACATGATTAATCATTTGTCCAGTCCACACTTTTTAGTTCCCAGAACAGTCGTAGTGTGGGGGAATGCTTGCTGGAGGGAAAACTAGTACATTGAGTCAACTTCAGGAAGAGTTTAGGTTTTCTGAAGGAGACAAGTCCTGGGCTTTTATTTTTGCTTTAGGTCCATTACAAGCCTGTAGCACTTCACACAAGTTCTTTAAGTGTTGTACACAAGGTACACACATCTAGGTGTATCTATTACATTAAATATAATGTTAAATTCTATATTTAATGTTCCTTAAAAACAATCGTTATTTCTCTATTACCACTTTAGCAATCTCTCCCACATATTATATTCCTCTCCTTTCCCGCTACACCCTCTCTTACACTCCCTCTTTAAATATGTCCTCTTTGACCCACTTCTCTTTCACTCTTTCCTCCATTTCTCTCTTTCTCTCACCCGTTCTCTTTCCTCAGTTCCTCCCTGTGTCTGTGCAGAACTGAACCAGAGGACCAGAGACCCAGATAGAAGACAGGGAGTTAATGTAGTCTCCAGACAGGCAGCTGAGCTCACTCTCTGACTAATTTTCCCATACTGGAACGCTGAACGACGGGGGGGAAGGGTATACCTAATCGCTGCCCCAAGAGCTGTTTTTCCAAGGCTGCGCAGGTCTGGACAGCATTTTCAGCCAAGCTGGAGAAAAAGGCCTCTAGACTGACTGCAGTGATATTCAACCAAGAATCCCTTTAGATAAACTAAGGCTAAAATAATTCTCTAACAGCTGGTTTCCCAGTGTATTATTTTCTGAGGAACACGCCATGCATTAACATTGAGTGTGCGTGCAGTCATAATCTGTTGTTAAACCATGGCATTGCCCTTAGGCCCATTCTAGTTTAAATAAAATGTCATTAAATCAACTCCTAGTTCAGACAATCTCAGTCTGATGTCACAAGACATACTTTCCCCTTTAAGGCTGAAAAGACACCCAAATTAACACTATAATTAAAAAAGCAGGGGAATATTTATGGCACATTGATTCAAATATCACAGCTTTTCAAAGAATGCTAGGCTACTGTAGGTTTGCTAGGTGGTTTCTGTCAGTTAGCTAACCGCTTCAGTGTTTACCAGTCCCAATGTCAGTGTTTCTTCAGAAATTGTAGTTGTGATATAGGCAATTGTGTTGGTGTTCATTATAGTTAGCTACACAGTAAATCAAGGAGAGTTGAAATCACAGAGTAAACATTTTTTAGAGTTAAATTTACTCTACTGGAGTTATCTTAACCCTCAACAGTTATACGCTCCCTGGAGTTAGTGTTGATAACTGGAGTTGATTGGGACTGAGTACTTTAAACTCCATTAAGAGTAACCAGAGACAGGGAGTTAAAACTATGGAGTATGCACAGATGTGTCATATTCCCCAGCATGCTCTGTTGAAGGTTGATTTGTACAATTGTTTGTTTCAATATCTTTTTTCGCTTGTTTATTTATGATTTTTTTTTATCTTGTACTACACAATTATATGTAACATACATTTTCCTAAACTAATCTAATCTGTAAGTGGTTGGATTTATTGCAACCATTACTGAGAAGGCTGTTCCAGTTTAGATGTAGGTAGTCTCTAATAACAGTACTCTCCTCCCTACTCTGACATGCATTCTGAATGTCAGTTGTGGGTTATGTAAAATTGCTGGCCATCCTCCCTCTTAAATGGACACAAATAGAGATTGGATGTCACATTGCAAGCCACCATTATATTACACATTAAGAAAAATGTAAATGAGACTTTCCACTCTTACACCTCAAATGGGACCATATAAACCCCCAAATAATGTTGAGTTTGTCTCCAAAGTAGTAGAATTAACTCTTGCGATTATATTATATACAATAATTTCATTACACCTGCAATAACATCTGCTAAATATGTGTATGTGACCAATAAAATGTGATTTGATTTGAAAGTAAATATTGCTCTAAATAATAAACTATAGAATACTGAACAACACTGCAGAGAGTAAAAAAGTTAGCTATTTTCAATTAATACTGTCCTGAGTGAGTATGCCTTCCTCAAGACCATGAAAACACATTAATTCCATTTGGAACAATACTTCCAAATTGTCAATTTCATAATCTGTTTTCACTTTTCTTATTCAGCCAGGAATGTTCCATTACACACCCCTCTCTTCGGCCGACCCCCGTTGAACAATGTGCTATGGTCTAACCCAGTTTTGGACTGTCTGTCATAGGGCATTTGTGGGAAGAACAATGTCTCCACTGAAAAGTCAGTTTTCTACTAGTGAGGAAATACCAAATGCACCTTTTATATCAGCATTGTTCTTACTTGATCTACAAAGACTTAGAGATGTCTGAAGTAGCCTAGAAAAGTAGCATTTTAGTGGTTCAACTTAAATCCTATAGGGCCAGTTTTCCTGATACTGATTAAGCTTAGTCTTGGACTAAGAAGCACTTTCAATTAGGGCCAGGACATACCAGTATCGCGATATTCGTTAGTATCATGGCAAGGAAAAAAACCATGAAGCGGATTTAACTTCTTTAGGAAAACAGCCCTAATATTGGAAACAAACATCATTATGTTGTTTTCCAAGCTATATTGTAGCACACAATATTTTTCATTTTTGCCATGGAAAATATATTGCGTAACTGGTATCGTCACAGCCCTACCTTCAATGGAGAACAATATCTCTGAGATGAAACAACACTACATTCTCTCTGTTGCTCTCTCTCTCTCTCCCGCTCTCTGTCTCTTTCTAATATGCCCCACATTCCTAAAATCCTGCTGTCCCTTCACATAGCCCTTCTCCTTTAAAGTGTTGGTCTATCCCTCTCCTCTCCTCTGTGGTGTCGTGTATGGCAGGAGCCAAGAGTGGTCATACTTTCCATCTGCTCCCTGTCTGTCTGTTTCACCGCACCAAGGACTGTCTCAGCAGGGGGACGGGGGGGACGGGGGGGGACGGGGGGGGGGGCACATATTTTGCCTCTGTGGCGCCAGTAAGAGGGGAAAGTAAAGGATTGAATATGGTATGGAGATTGCAATGTCCCCCTCAGGTCAGAGTATTTACCAAAGTATTTACCTCTAAGAAAAGGCCAAAGTATTTACCCCTAAGGAATCTATAGAGCGTGTATTGTTATGTCTTGAAAAGGAGGAGCCACAATGGAGGGCAGTGGACCCATAGAGATCCTTTAACTATGAATATTCTAATTCTTAATTCTATGAGTGGACCACTCTCTTCCATCCAGAGCGAATAACGTTCCTTCTGGTCTGAACCAAAATGGCTGCCACAGTGATGTGGGTTCACAGATGATCAAAGTGGGAAGCTTACACAGACAGGAAGCAATGGTGAGGTCACTGCATCTGGCCCGGTAAGAAAACCTAGAACTATTTATGTTTTCATCCGTGGGGGTCCACTTCAGCCGTGACTAGCCCCCTTGGAGGCAGTATCTACTGCGGGAGCACACTCCTAGCTATCCCATGAAGCACCCTGTTGTTGAATTAGAGTCAAGCAAAAGGTAGTCCTTGGATCTAAAAGGTATAATCATACAGTAGAAAATTACACACTTCTTTGGGATCTTGGACTCAGAAACCCATGTTGTCATCTTCCAACTGCAAAGCCATATCAGTGCTTTAGAAGTGAAAGAGTCATGTGCCGTGTCCGAAATATGTCTTGCCTTCTACTTACTTAAACTGCATACTGTGTCCTAATCGTAGGACATACTATTTAGAACGTACTGTTTAGTAAAAACGAATGCGGCAAGCAACACAAATCAACATACTAGGCTCATCCTAATGAGAATGTGTAATCTAATGCACAGTAGCGTTGATTCCCGCCATTCGTTAATTTTGGTACAGCTCGTCCCCTCAGCTGATTATCAGTGGTTGTCAAACAAACGTGGGTCTTGAAAGATGATTCTCTTCCTCAATAGAGTGCAGCATATTCTACGAGGTGAAAAGGCAAAATGAGTATGACATCATAGCATTTAAAGCATGCATACACAGTTTTTTAAAAGTCACATACTGTAAAACAATTTTTTTCGCATACCCAAAATACCTACTATTTACAACGCAAATACGGGTATTCGGACATGGCCATGGATCTGAAAGAGTCATGGAAAATAACAAAAGAAAGCAGGAAAGAGCCTCCCCTAAGTTGCAATGGGCAGTCTGCCTATGCTAATGCAGGAGTTTTAGGCCTGGCACACAGATTATAGGTCAATTGATGTCCATGCCGACTCCGCTCCGCTCTGCTCTGCTCCACGTTGCTATACTGTAGCTGCCAGTGAACCAGAGAAGGCTAGCCTTTCCACCCTGTAATTGAACCCCTCCCATCCTCGGTTTCTGCCTCTCTCTCATTTAGTAAAAACACTGCTTTTGGTGCTCTCCATCTCCCTCTCCTTCTGTGTATTTGTCCTTCCCACTGGGCAAAAACTGGTTGAATCAACGTTGTTTCCACGTATTTTCAACAACAAAAAAATATATGTGATGATGTTGAATCAACATGGAAAACTGATTGGATTTGAAAAAAGTCCTCAACGTAAGGGAATTTTGTTATTTGTTTCACCCAACGTTTAACCTAAATCCAATGACATGGTGAATTTTTTTGTTGATTTCACGTTGAATTCATGTTAGTTGACAATTCAACCAAATGTAAATCAAAACTAGATGTTGAACTGACGTCTGTGCCTAGTGGGCCCTCTCACTCTCTCTCTCCCTTCCTCTCCCCCTCCCTCTCTCTCGCTCGCTCTCTCTCCCTCTCCCTCTCTCTCCCTCTCCCTCTCTCTCCACCTCCCTCTCTCTCCACCTCCCTCTCCCTCTCTCTCCCCTCCCTCCTTCTCCCTCCCTCTCCCCCCCCTCTCTCTCTCTCCCTCTCTCTCCCCCCTCTCTCTCTCTCCCTCTCTCTCTCTCCCTCTCTCTCTCTCTCTCCCTCTCTCTCTCTCCCTCTCTCTCTCTCTCCCACAAACACACACAAAAAATACACACACACACACAAACCGCCTGGTGCCAGACACCAGTCCTCAGGCCCTGTCTGTGTTTGTGTTGGGTTTGAGAGAAACAGCCCGTCTGGGTGTGTGGCACTGGCTGGCAGGCTGTGGCAGGTGTGCTACACACTGTCAAGTGTTTCTAGAGGGAGTGATGTTTACTCACACTCATCTGAGGTCAAGGGATTAAGAGCCATGCCAATTAGGTTAAAATGCTTATAATAGATCTGAGACCAGATGATTATCACTCTAAAATGCAGCAGAAGTGTGTTGATGCGTTTCTGAATGGAAGCTTAATGTGGCCAACCACACTTAATCCCTGGGTTTCTCTATGTAGGGAGCAGATCAGGGTTAGGGTCAATTCAGATTTTCAATTCAGGAAGTAAACTGACATTCAATCATTTAAAAAAAAAAAGCTGCTGTCAACCAATGTCACTTTTTGATTCATGAAATACAATTTCAAATCAACTTCATGGATTGCCTGAATCAAAATGGAATTGACCTCAACCCTGAAACGGACAACTCCAACATCTACAGATATGTCATCAAATTACTCTGTGTTGACGTGGCTGTCCCTGGGTTTGGCTTCATATTCTCTCTCTCCATGCTACTCCAGTGTCTTCCCTGACCAACAAAAACAAAGGCAGAGAGGTACACTCAGAAATTATCCAGTTTGGGAAAGTTGAAAACCCACTGTGTGGGGACAAAAGTTGTTTGTAAGCTACAGAGCTAAGGCTTATCTTACTTCAACCATGAGAGTTGTACAGTTCCCTGAAACAAATGTCTGACAAATCACTGTGTACCGTGGTAAAATGTATCCAATGTTTTCAGGAAATGCAGTTAACTTGGGGGGTAGCTCAAGCTGGACTTAAACCCACAACCCTGCATCTGAGAGAGAGAGAGAGAGAGAGAGAGAGAGAGCTCACAGAGGTCAACGAGCACCTAGCGCTGTGGTGTGAATGGTGCTGGTGTAACATGGTTGTTCACACCTCAGCCGTGTGTAGACACTGCTGCCCATGTTTACAGACCTTTCTGTTAATGGCATTGGAAGCCATCATTTAATGCTCTACTTATAGAAGGTTAAGCTGCTTTTTTGTGTGTGTTAGGTCTAAGCACATCTATACCTGTAGTTATAAATTTTTCTTAAATTGTCATAATGCAATTCTCTCTGTTAGGACTGACATTTTCTATGTTTTCTTTTGGGCCCATTATTTATCTTGGTGCTTTTCATGTCTCCTGAATATAGCCTACATAAAACCTTAATGTCTGAGTTTAGCTCCCTTATCTGCGTTAGCACCAGCCTGAGGTGTCTTCTATAAAGCTAGAAAAGTAACGGGGAATGCTATCGCTAATGAACAATGACGTAGTTGACCATTATTTCAGCCGTTTGTCAATTGAATGGACCAGAGTCGACTCTGAGTTGCAATAGGACATTCCCAAGGTTAATGATAGGGGAAGGAAGCTATAAGATGCATGGATGTTGTACATGACCTTATGTCCCATTTAGGTCATCCAGTTCCATTTACCATGGCAACCAATGAAAGAATCCTTTCTGGACATTTCTTTTGTCAACATAATGACATCATTCACCCAATTAAGACTCAAGACATCCAGGCTGCTTTGTGAAGACATCCAACAGGAGTGCACAGAGTTCACCCTTTCTCTCTCCCTCATCCCCGTCCTAGTGTGTCTGTAACATTGGGAAAGACTGTGGCAGGTACCTGTAATTGGTGCAGATTATTTTTAACTCTGCGTTAATGACAGACGTTTTACAGTCTCCCAAATTGAAGCGGCTTGAAAGGGTGCGATTTTACCCCCGTTCTCCCCCGGCCTATAATTTGTCTGGAACACGAGGGCCTATCAAAGAGGATCCACTACCGTCGCTGCGCCTGGCGGGGATGAAAAACAGACAGTCTGTGAAGGGAAAAGGGAGAGATGGTATCATCTCCACATGAACAAACCCTTCTGTCTCATCTCATCCCATCCCACTGGGGCACAACCTGGTTTCATGGAAGTTGTCGCCATGTCATTTCAACAAACACTTGATTACATTGTAACCCCATGAGCACAGAACTAGAATTCTAGAAGGGATTCTATTTCTATTTCTATGCTCATGTGTGTTGTCATATTAGCCATGTCTCCCGGTTCTCACTCCGGTATCCCTGCTCCTCTATACTACCAGTAGGTCTCCTCATAACACCCCTGTCACTATAGATATGGTTGAAATACTGTATATATAAAACAGACCATAACTCAAAACACATACTGCCGCCTCAGTCTCCATAGCCCCAAGCAAGTGTCTCTATCTACACCATCCTGTGCCCTTATATGTGATCCACCCATGCCTCTAAATATACAGTAGTGCACTAGCACATCTGTGTAGTCTAAAATGGTGGATCATTACCTAGCTATATGACAAGTTAAATATAGACGATACAGTAGCTGTCCGTCCTGCTCCGTCTCTCCGGTAGTATCAGTGAACCTTTTGGAATAGCATGCCTGTCCAGCGGGGTGCCTGCCTGCAAGTTTTTAAACCTGCACACAAAACAGCCATGGACTTGAATTCTCAGCAGCTGGCTGGGGAGGCTCTGCTCTACCTCTCTACCTCACCTGACCATCCACGTCAGCTACTGACAGAACAAGGGATGGGATTTGATTCAGTGCTTGCGGCCCAGGAGGCCATATGTGACGCGGCAGAAAATGGTCAGTGCTGAGACGGGGACCTTTCCAAAGAAGCCTATTGGCTACATTGGGGTTTAAACCAAAATCTAACTGGACAATATGAAAATAGTCAGCCAACATTAGGCTATAGGAAACAACTTTATGCCTTGGGAACCAATTTGCAAAAATCCTATGTGAAGCATTTGTAGGAGTCCTACTCCAAATGTAGGAGCCAGTTGACAGCACACTAACCCTAACCCGGTAGCGGTTCACTGTCCATTGTGGAGTAGCGTAGAGTCCTGACACAGTAAAATGGTGGCGTCTGGTAGCAGCCTAATCGCAGCCAGAACACCTGCTGTGTAACAGAAGCCCTCGTTGGAAGCAGGCGCCGAATGCCTGCGCCTCTCCCGCCCCTTACCTCTTAACAGAGGCTCATGAAGTGTGTTTCACAGCTAGGCTCTGCTGCCTGCCTGCCTGCCTTGCCCCAGAGGTGTGCACATAAACACACACACACACACACACACACACACACACCTAAGCATATAATCAAATACTCATGAAAAAACACACACTTATGCATGCATGCAGATTCAGAAACAAGAACATTCACACAAAACATGAATTGCCGCCAGTGAAATGATACATTGATAAACTATCGCATGAAGCCATTGCTCCATGACGTTCAGACTTGTGAGATCGCTAAGCATCGGCCAAATGGACGTTTGAACATTAACGTCTGCAAAGCATACCCTGGTGCATCACTTTCACAAGTCCCTCACTTATTTCTCTGGGCACACTTCTGATAGCATCACTTTGGTCACTTATCCCACTTCTGACACCAACAAGGGAAATGGCGTGTGGGGCATTCAAACCAGCAACCTGCTGACAGTTTCAGATGTTTCGCCTCTTGTGAGGTTGCTAAGCATTGCAGTAATGTTTGCTATAAAACATACCCGTATCTAGGGGCAGACGGGTGCTGAAAAGGCGAAGATGGGAAATCATTACTTGCGATGAATAGGCATGAACACTCTATAGGTATTAAAGGCCTGATTGCTACCTTTCAACTAGTTTTATTTCACCTGGCAAATAACAGGGATCCTGCCAACCAATGCTGTACATTTTCCCTTCAATGGCTTCTGTTCTCAATCTAGACAAGGGCTCATGAAAGGCAACATAATTCATCAATGGATTTAAGCACCTTTCACTTCCTGGCACGTCTTCATTACTGAGGGAAATGCACCAAGGCTGGGCAGCGTCCAAATAGTCATAAATAGCCTTCTTTCCCTATGTCCTTAGTCCTTACCCACATGAAGAAAATACTATAGTATACTATGGTATAAATACTATACTATTCATTGTAGTGTTTTTGTGGAAGGATTTTTTTTATGTACAAAGGAGGTGAGCGGAGAACATGAGAGCCCGCGCTGCACTAACAACGCAGGTTCATTACTGTAGTACGAAGGTAGCTATAAGTGGCATCACACACTGTAACTATGCAGGCTCCCAATGTGTTGAGGTGGCAGCACAGTGCCTGTTCTAAATTCACACTTTCCTTACAGGGCTGCGTAAAGGAAGTAATTCAGGTTCAAACATCTGCTAAAAAGCTGCAACAAATGACACTTGAAGGGGGTGCTCTTTTTGACCTGCTGGGATTTTTGCTAATTTGGGGACGACTTTATGAGGAGGAATGTACACAATTAGTATTTAGGGTGGGTGCAAACAAGGCTATAATGACAGCATATCTATCAAACCTTAAAGATGTTTTGCTGTATAAATTGACTCTAATCTATGAAGAAACATGTACTGTATCAGTTGAAATGGATGCCTATTTCAACAATGTGCTTTGTATCCAAAACCTTCAGAAAAATGCTACAATGTACAGGACACCACTTCCTGGTACAAAAATCATTATGAGTAGCATGAGTGAGGCTATGCAAAAATAATTAGGCTGAAAACTCTTGGACTTGCTCCTATCAGCTTCTTCAAATACAGTGGCGGCCTGCCCATTAGGGCATTAAGGGCGGCGCCCCATATATATACACTACCAGTCAAAGGTTTAGGCACACCTACTCATTCAAGGGTTTTTCTTTATTTTTTTTACATTGTAGAATAATAGTGAAGACATCAAAACTCTAAAATAACACATATGGAATCATGTAGTAACCCAAAAAAAATTTACAAATCAAAATAGATTTTATATTTGAGATTCTTTAAAGCAGCCATCCTTTGCCTTGATGACAGCTTTGCACACTCTTGGCATTCTCTCAACTAGCCTCACCTGGAATGCTTTTCCAACAGTCTTGAAGGACTTCCCACATATGCTGAGCACTTGTTGGCTGCTTTTCCCTCACTCTGCGGTCCGACTCATCCCAAACCATCTCAATTGGGTTGAGGTCAGGGGATTGTGGAGGCCAGGTCATCTGATGCAGCACTCCATCACTCTCCTTCTTGGACAAATAGCACTTACAGAGCCTGGTGGTGTGATGGGTCATTGTCCTGTTGAAAAACAAATGATAGTCCCACTAACCGCAAACCAGATGGGATGGCGTATCGCTGCAGAATGCTCCTCCTCTATGCTTCACGGTGGGAACCACACATGCGGAGATCATCCGTTCACCTACTCTGCGTCTCACAAAGACATGGCGGTTGGAACCAAAAATCTCAAATTTGGACTCATCAGACCAAAAGGACAGATTTTCACTGGTCTAATGTCCATTGCTCGTGTTTCTTGGCCCAAGCAAGTCTCTTCTTCTTATTGGTGTCGTTTAGTAATGGACAGCAATTCGACCCTGAAGGCCTGATTCACGCAGTCTCCTCTGAACAGTTGATGTTGAGATGTGTCTGTTACTTGAACTCTGTGAAGCATTTATTTGGGCTACAATTTCTGAGGCTGTCAACTCTAATGAACTTGTCCTCTGTAGCAGAGGTAACTCTGGGTCTTCCTTTCCTGTGGCGGTCCTCATGAGAGACAGTTTCATCATAGCGCTTGATGGTTTTTGCAACTGCACTTGAAGAAACTTTCAAAGTCCTTGAAATTTTCCGGTCCTTGACTGACCTTCATGTCTTAAAGTAATGATTGACTGTCATTTCTCTTTGCTTATTTGAGCGGTTCTTGCCATAATATGGACATGGTCTTTTACCAAATAGGGCTATCTTCTGTATACCCCCCTACCTTGTCACAACACAACTGATTGGCTCAAACGCATTAAGAAGGAAAGAAATTCCACAAATTAACTTTTAACAAGGCACACCTGTTAATTGGAATGCATTCAAGGTGACTACCTCATGAAGCTGGTTGAGAGAATGCCAAGTGTGCAAAGCTGTCATCAAGGCAAAAGGTGGCTATTTGAAGAATCTCAAATATAGAATATATTTAGACTTTTTTAACACTTTTTTGGTTACTACTTGATTCCATATGTGTTATTTCATAGTTTTGATGTCTTCACTATTATTCTACAATGTACAAAATAGTACAAATAAAGAAAAACCCTTGAATGAGTAGGTGTGTCCAAACCATTGACTGGTACTGTGTGTGTATATATATATATACACACACACACACAATACCGTTCAGAAGTTTGGGGTCACTTAGAAATGTCCTTGTTTTCGAAAGAAAAGCAATTATTTTGTCCATTAAAATAACATCAAATTGATCAGAAATACAGTGTAGACATTGTTAATGTTGTAAATGGCTATTGTAGCTGGAAATGGCTGATTTTTTATGGAATACAGACAGAGGCCCATTACAGCAACCATCAGTCCTGTGTTCCAATGGCACGTTGTGTTTATCATTTTAAAAGACTAATTGATCATTAGAAAACCCTTTTGCAATTATGTTAGCACAGCTGAAAACTGTTGTGCTGATTAAAGAAGGAATGAAACTAGCCTTCTTGAGACTAGTTGAGTATCTGGAGCATCAGAAATGGTGGGTTCGATTACAGGCTCAAAATGGCCAGAAAGAAATAACTTTCTTCTGAAACTCGTCAGTCTATTCTTGTTCTGAGAAATGAAGGCTATTCCATGCGAGAAATTGCCAAGAAACTGAAGATCTCTTTACAACGCTGTGTACTACTCCCTTCACAGAACAGCGCAAACTGGCTCTAACCAGAATAGAAAGAAGAGTAGGAGGCCACGGTGCACAACTGAGCAAGAGGACAGTTTGAGAAACAGACGCCTCACAGGTCCTCAACTGGCAGCTTCATTAAATAGTACCCGCAAAACACCAGTCTCAACGTCAACAGTGAAGAGGCGACCCTGGGATGCTGACCTTCTAGGCAGTGTTGCAAAGAAAAAACCATATCTCAGACTGGCCAATAAAAATAAAAGATTAAGGGGGGCAAAAGAACATAGACACTTGACTTTTCCTTTGCAACTCTGCCTAGAAGGTCAGCATCCCCCGGAGTCGCCACTTCACTGTTGACGTTGAGACTGGTGTTTTGATAATGGGCCTCTGTACGCCTATGTAGATATTCCATAAAAAATCTGCCGTTTCCAGCTACAATAGCCATTTACACCATTAACACTGTCTACACTGTATTTCTGGTCAATTTTATGTTATTTTAATGTACAAAAAAATTGCTTTTCTTTCGAAAACTAGGACATTTCTAAGTGACCCAAAACTTTTGAACGGTAGTGTATATATATATATACAGTGGGGAGAACAAGTACTTGATACACTGCCAATTTTGCAGGTTTTCCTACTTACAAAGCATTTAGAGGTCTGTAATTTTTATCATAGGTACACTTCTTCAACTGTGAGAGACGGAATCTAAAACAAAAATCCAGAAAATCACATTATATGATTTTTAAGTAATTAATATGTATTTTATTGCATGACATAAGTATTTGATACATCAGAAAAGCAAAACTTAATATTTGGTACAGAAACCTTTGTTAGCAATTACAGAGATGATACGTTTCCTGTAGGTCTTGACCAGGTTTGCAGACACTGCAGCAGGGATTTTGGCCCACTCCTCCATACAGACCTTCTCCAGATCCTTCAGGTTTCGGGGCTGTCGCTGGGCAATACGGACTTTCAGCTCCCTCCAAAGATTTTCTATTGGGTTCAGGTCTGGAGACTGGCTAGGCCACTCCAGGACCTTGAGATGCTTCTTACGGAGCCACTCCTTAGTTGCCCTGGCTGTGTGTTTCGGGTCGTTGTCATGCTGGAAGACCCAGCCACGACCCATCTTCAATGCTCTTACTGAGGGAAGGAGGTTGTTGGCCAAGATCTCGCGATACATGGCCCCATCCATCCTCCCCTCAATATGGTGCAGTCGTCCTGTCCCCTTTGTAGAAAAGCATCCCCAAAGAATGATGTTTCCACCTCCATGCTTCACGGTTGGGATGGTGTTCTTGGGGTTGTACTCATCCTTCTTCCTCCAAACACGGCGAGTGGAGTTTAGACCAAAAAGCTCTATTTTTGTCTCATCAGACCACATGACCTTCTCCCATTCCTCCTCTGGATCATCCAGATCGTCATTGGCAAACTTCAGACGGGCCTGGACATGCGCTGGCTTGAGCAGGGGGACCTTGCGTGCGCTGCAGGATTTTAATCCATGACGGCGTAGTGTGTTACTAATGGTTTTCTTTGAGACTGTGGTCCCAGCTCTCTGCAGGTCATTGACCAGGTCCTGCCGTGTAGTTCTGGGCTGATCCCTCACCTTCCTCATGATCATTGATGCCCCACGAGGTGAGAACTTGCATGGAGCCCCAGACCGAGGGTGATTGACCGTCATCTTGAACTTCTTCCATTTTCTAATAATTGCGCCAACAGTTGTTCCCTTCTCACCAAGCTGCTTGCCTATTAACCTCCCGAGTGGCGCAGTGGTCTAAGGCACTGCATCGCAGTGCTATCTGTGCCACTAGAGATCCTGGTTCGAATCCAGGCTCTGCTGTAGCCGGCCGCAACCGGGAGACCAATGGGGCGGCGCACAATTGGCCCAGCGTCGTCCAGGGTAGGGGAGGGAATGGCCGGCAGGGAGGTAGCTCAGTTGGTAGAGCATGGCGTTTGCAACGCCAGGGTTGTGGGTTCGATTCCCACGGGGGGCCAGTATGAAAATAAAAAAAGAATAATGTATGCACTAACTGTAAGTCGCTCTGGATAAGAGCGTCTGCTAAATGACGTAAATGTAAATGTAATGTAAATGTCCTGTAGCCCATCCCAGCCTTGTGCAGGTCTACAATTTTATCCCTGATGTCCTTACACAGCTCTCTGGTCTTGGCCATTGTGGAGAGGTTGGAGTCTGTTTGATTGAGTGTGTGGACAGGTGTCTTTTATACAGGTAATGAGTTCAAACAGTTGTAGTTAATACAGGTAATGAGTGGAGAACAGGAGGGCTTCTTAAAGAAAAACTAACAGGTCTGTGAAAGCCAGAATTCTTACTGGTTGGTAGGTGATCAAATACTTATGTCATGCAATAAAATGCAAATTATTTACTTAAAAATCATACAATGTGATTTTCTGGATTTTTGTTTTAGATTCTGTCTCTCACAGTTGAAGTGTACCTATGATAAAAATTACAGACCTCACATGCTTTTTAAGTAGGAAAACCTGCAAAATCGGCAGTGTATCAAATACTTGTTCTCCCCACTGTATATATATATATACTGTGTATATATATATATATATATAATATCCAGAGATTGTTTGAAATGCTCATAAAAGTGTGGTAAATGTGTACATTTTCCTGTTTCAAAAATATGTTGTTCAAAAGAAGCTGTTCAGTTGCTTACTATTCTGCCCCTCAGTGACTGCCATTAGCAGCAGCTCCACAGGCGCATAAGCCATGCAAACTTTGCTTGGATTGTTTATCCAGCTATTTGCTATGAGGGGAACTGCCCCAATGAAATGGCAGGATTTCATAGCATAAATTCTAACAGTACAAAGAAAATGGATCATCCTGGGGTGCTCAAATGTGAGTTCAGTCAGAACTTCTGGTTCTGCTCTAGTCTCCCTCCCAATAAGTATCTCGAGCCAGACGGCTGACTTTCGCATTTGAGAATAGATCTGCTCTATCAGGTACAGATGGCGCTAAACCAAAAAGCAAATTGTAATTAACTTAAATAAATAATCATAACAGCCTGGAACCTGATACACCGGACATCTACATCCGACAAGAGTTGAAGGACAGAGGGATACATTAACTTTCTCATTGCAGATCTAGTAGGATAAAAAAGCGTGACGTGGCTGGCCAATTTTATTGCTCATCAGGTTGTACTGTGGGTGACAGGTCGACATGTTGTGTGTACTAAAACAGCATAAAACCGGGTGTATCACAAAGCATGATCAAATTAATTAGCCAGCTACAATAATTTTGAGAAACATTGAGAAATAGTTTGGTCAATTTTTTTTGTCAAATTAGCTACTTTTGATAAGCAGCTAGCTGGTGGCTTGCTAGCTAGTTAACTACCATGTCAATTTTAAGTCTTTCTAAAAGAATATCTGATTAACTCGGAAATATGAAATTATTTCAGAATGAAAGTTAACTGGCTAGCGCATCATGCTTTGTAACATTATGTTAGCTAGCTACCCCCAGTTAGGGATAATGTGTTTTCACTTATTGCATCGAAATGCTTGTTGCGTTCTCCCTGCTGCGCTCATTCGTTCGTGAGCTGGCTGCTTGTTCTAAATAGTATAATCTAATATTTTTTTTTAATGGCATTTTGTGCAGCAGTGTTCATTCGGTTTTTGACATGCAAAAGTGAAATAGGTGTATTTATGCTGTTGTAGAAATGCACAAATCACTTTATATATCTTCTCAAAGAAACTACCGGTAGTTCGAACACTTGGTATTATATTTCTGTCTTGCTGCTTTGTTGATAACTCCAACCACCCCGCGCCCCGGATATTCAGCCAATCAGAGGCCGCCACTATTCTGATGACACCTTTCATGTGATTACTTCACATCTTCTGAGAGATGAGCAAATTTTCCTAATTGGGTTCACATTACTGTACAGGTATGTTTAATATTTCAACATTAGACAGTTAGCAGAAACTTCCAACTAGCCATTGACGTGGAGCTTGAACCCCTCTGCACAGAAGCAAAGAAGAAACCCTTAGGTAACCGCACTCCTCCAACAGACACAAAATGCCCAATTTACTGGTGCCCTGGTTCCTGTCTTGCAGATGTTCATAAACTTCATGTTGTGTGTTTAAATATATGATTATTAGCCCCCCAGTAATGCGTTTTTTCACCACCCTCCTCCCCACTGACATCCACTCGCTGCTTTTCGCAAACATATGGCTCCTGCAAAACTTCAAACGGCAGGCTTCCGTTCATAAAAACAACAGGCTTTAAAGAGAGGCACCTTTAGGGTTGTGGGTGCTGAGGGAAAAGCTGCATCAGTGTATTCATTAAAGGCCTCTTATGGAGCAACAGTCACCTTTTCATCACTTGCTGTGCTGGCTTACTCTGTTCTGCAAGTCTTTGGTCTCCCTAGAGGAAAATGGTACATAATAAATAATAACCATAAAATTATTGTCTTTACCTCAAGCTGCTCTGAGGTGCAAGGTAGACCGAAAAGAACATCAAGCTACATTGGTGTGTGTTATGGTAGCATGTAGCTGCTGTATGCTTATACAGTGAAGTCAACTACTGATAAGTAAAGATAAAGCCTAGTGCCTAAAATCTAGCCCTAGCCATGCTAATATTATTGATACACCTGTAGCCTTTATTGCTTCATTGAAATGTGCTTGCTTACACACTTACTCAGTCAAATCTTTCATCAGTAAGATGAAAGTAAGATGAAGTACTATAATATAGAAGAGGCACTTGATCATCTTTAAATAAATAAAAATATAATAAGCGTGACGTGGCTGGCCAATCTTTGTACTGTGCACTTGACCATCTTTATATTGTATTTACATGTACTTAAAAAATAATATTCATTTATAAGAACAATTTGGCTCTAAAACCTTGTGCTAACCAAGAATCAGTCTGCGCAATATTAAGGAGTCGACCTCCTAGGTCTGAACAAAGATTTGTCTTCAACTTTGTGGTAAATGGCAAGCCATAGAATGGTATGGTGTGTGTGTGTGTACATATGGCCGTTGGCAAACTAAACCCCTAAATGTTACTAGTAGCTTGGCATTACAAACCCTGCTCTTATGCTTTGTCCTTAGATGCCCCAAATTGAATAATCTGTCCTTCTTTAAAACCATTTCCTGCAGTGAAATGACCTAGTGGCCTCATGGGTGGAATGTTAATATTTTTCATTATTTCATTTAATTAATAAACATAATTTCAAAAAGACTACCAAGAAACACTTCAAGAAACACGTGATTGTAAAGGGTTTTAGTAAATCAAATATCCCATTACCCTTTGTTTCTTTTTGTGGTAAAAACAATAATTGTACTTTTCCCCGATTAAGACTAATGCTAATCTTATGTGCTTCTCTGGCACTCAACACTCAATTACATCCAGTCTCACAACTTTTCCACTATCTTGTGTACAACTTAACTCAAGAGCCTGACATCGGCTATCTCTATCGGTGGCTATTGTCTTGTGTCAACTGCGAGAGGAGTAGTAACCTTTCTGCGCTGCAGTCTGCAGAAGAAATGTACACAGCAACAGTTCATCCTCTCCCTCTTTCCATCTCTCTAAGAGTCTGAGCCAACCTGACACAGTGGGACTCCACCCTTCTTAACCACCAGTTTGAACTGTACAAGACACTGACCACAGAACAGTAGATTACATAGAGTCCTGTCAGGCTAGCCGGCCCAGTAAATTACTGTTTCTATTTCAGACGCTGGTTGCCCTTTGGCCAATGCAAGGCACCAGCAGTGCTCTCAGGATAGCGGAGTCCCTCACAAATGGGGATGGGTGAGAGTAGGTGACTAACTGGTGTGTGACTTTGTGGTACTGCAGTAATACATTCAATTAGTAATCCATTTAGTATACAGTGGGGAGAACAAGTATTTGATACACTGCCGATTTTGCAGGTTTTCCTACTTACAAAGCATGTAGAGGTCTGTAATATTTATCATAGGTACACTTCAACTGTGAGAGACGGAATCTAAAACAAAAATCCAGAAAATCACATTGTATGATTTTTAAGTAATTCATTTGCATTTTATTGCATGACATAAGTATTTGACCACCTACCAACCAGTAAGAATTCCGGCTCTCACAGACCTGTTAGTTTTTCTTTAAGAAGCCCTCCTGTTCTCCACTCATTACCTGTATTAACTGCACCTGTTTGAACTTGTTACCTGTATAAAAGACACCTGTCCACACACTCAATCAAACAGACTCCAACCTCTCCACAATGGCCAAGACCAGAGAGCTGTGTAAGGACATCAGGGATAAAATTGTAGACCTGCAGAAGGCTAGGATGGGCTACAGGACAATAGGCAAGCAGCTTGGTGAGAAGGCAACAACTGTTGGCGCAATTATTAGAAAATGGAAGAAGTTCAAGATGACGGTCAATCACCCTCGGTCTGGGGTTCCATGCAAGATCTCACCTCGTGGGGCATCAATGATCATGAGGAAGGTGAGGGATCAGCCCAGAACTACACGGCAGGACCTGGTCAATGACCTGAAGAGAGCTGGGACCACAGTCTCAAAGAAAACCATTAGTAACACACTACGCCGTCATGGAATGAAATCCTGCAGTGCACGCAAGGTCCCCCTGATCAAGCCAGCGCATGTCCAGACCCGTCTGAAGTTTGCCAATGACCATCTAGATGATCCAGAGGAAGAATGGGAGAAGGTCATGTGGTCTGATGAGACAAAAATAGAGCTTTTTGGTCTAAACTCCACTCGCCGCGTTTGGAGGAAGAAGAAGGATTACAAGAAGAAGGAGTACAACCCCAAGAACACCATCCCAACCGTGAAGAATGGAGGTGGAAACATCATTCTTTGGGGATGCTTTTCTGCAAAGGGGACAGGACGACTGCACCGTATTGAGGGGAGGATGGATGGGGCCATGTATTGCGAGATCTTGGCCAACAACCTCCTTCCCTCAGTAAAAGCATTGAAGATGGGTCGTGGCTGGGCCTTCCAGCATGACAACGACCCGAAACACACAGCCAGGGCAACTAAGGAGTGGCTCCGTAAGAAGTATCTCAAGGTCCTGGAGTGGCCTAGCCAGTCTCCAGACCTGAAACCAATAGAAAATCTTTGGAGGGAGTTGAAAGTCCGTATTGCCCAGCGACAGCCCCAAAACCTGAAGGATCTGGAGAAGGTCTGTATGGAGGAGTGGGCCAAAATCCCTGCAGCAATGTGTGCAAACCTGGTCAAGACCTACAGGAAACGTATGATCTCTGTAATTGCAAACAAAGGTTTCTGTACCAAATATTAAGTTCTGCTTTTCTGATGTACCAAATACTTATGTCATGCAATAAAATGCCAATTAATTACTTAAAAGTCATACAATGGGATTTTCTGGATTTTTGTTTTAGATTCCGTCTCTCACAGTTGAAGTGTACCTATGATACACATTACAGACCTCTACATGCTTTGTAAGTAGGAAAACCTGCAAAATCGGCAGTGTATCAAATACTTGTTCTCCCCACTGTATATGGCATTTTGCACAGTTACATTTACATTTTTGTCATTTAGCAGACGCTCTTATCCAGAGCGACTTACATGAGCAATTGGGGTTAAGTGCCTTGCTCAAGGGCACAGACAGATTTTTCACCTAGTCGGCTTAGGGATTAGAACCAGCAACCTTTCGGTTACTGGCACAACGCTCTTAACCACTACCAGTGACCTACTTTCAGCCATTTTGGCGGAAGGTGAAGGTATTTGACCACTTGTGGCCATCACTGTACTTTACATAAGCTCACTAAAGAATTAACATGTGTTAAAAATGCCAAATCCTAATGGGAAATGCAGTTCAACCCTTTGAATTCCACAGGCCCCTTGAGAGTAATGAAGCCAATTAAATGAAAAGCAACAAAGCCAACAATCATATATAGACAGGAAAGTTAAACTGCTTCTACAGTATCTCCTCCTTTCTTCCGAACTTCAGTTCCTCCCAAACTTCAATTCCTCCCTGATCCTGTGTTTCCATTCCAGGAAAGCTCCCGGTCGGTCTGCTGGCAGGGCCATGCTCAACAACACAAGGTTTCTCTGCTCTGTCTGGCTTCAACCAGCACATCAATCAACACTCACATATAGTACATCCAATTGACTCCTCTGCTGAAATATCCAGCTTTATGCATCAATATAATAAAGATGTTTGAAGGGGTTGATACATTTTTCGTAAGGGCAAATCAAGTCTGAAATGACAAAGTGTAAATGACAAACTTCAGAAGCCTTTTTAATTCTCAGCAGCAAAAGAGTGATCAAATTAAGATCCTACATCTGTAGTAATTCCTTAATTCCTGTTTGCATTATATTCTTTGTTAATAATAGAATACAGTTTCACTGCAGTGCAGATGATAAAAATACAGTATTCAACTACAAATAATAGCATAACAGAGATTATACAGTATGAGGCGATGAGTCATATAGTAAGTGGTGTTGGGTTGCATTTTTCCCCTACCATGCCTACTGAAATGGTAACGAATTCATCATAAGGCCTCACCTGGTCACAGTGTAATAAAAGGGTGTGGTGGTGGGGTATAGGATGATAGGTCTCTGTTTGACCCAATCTGACACTAAGAATCCATCTCATTTGCATACAATTGGTTGGAGCATGCAACAAAGTCAATTTAATAATGGTATTGTCAAGAGTTACAGCATAGTAACATGATGAGACAGATCTGAAGTCTCACATGTTGTATGTCCAGGCTTCATCGAGTTCATAATATGTTACTTATCTTCACCCTTAGATGAATAGACAGTAGTGGTATGCAGTATTGGTATGATGGAACCTCAAATGTCTTCATATTTGTAGTCCAGATAGTTAAAAACCCATAACTAAATATTTTTCTGTCTCAGATTAAGTCAGTTCGTCTTTGGTTCCAGACATGGTGGCTTGGCCTTAACTGTAAGAAATCATGTTGAGCGTTACAATTTAATTGACTTGGAATGAAACGAGAGGACCCAAATATTACGGTAAGCGACAACTTCCTCTCAAAATGAGCCAATGGTTTTCTACGAGCCAATCGAGTCACAGTTTGAGGCCTTTAATTGGCTCATTCCGAGAACTTTAAGTCAGTCATTTCTATTTTTCTCAAGTCATTTTTAGAGAGATTAGTTTTGTTTGTACATTTGTGTGTGGCTGGAAGCTGTTTGAGGACCTATCTACTGCATCCAGTGTCCATAGATGTCCATATGATGTCGCATTTCAACTATGCTCACACAGAATAAGTCTAGATGTACTTTTCAAATGAACATTTCTCTAGTCTAGAACAGAAAGTGATTAAGATAACAAGTTTCTGCAAAATAAAGCTATTATTACTATAGACAGAATAGAACCATGTATTTGTTATGAATGAGCAGCATACGCTTTTCCATCCATGATTTACTGATGATAAGTGAGGTCCTGCAGTGCCATTGGGTCCATCTTGCATTCCTCTCCTTCTTTCCAGGTTTGCAGAGATTCCTACTCATTTTCTGTTTTATGACATTGCCGGTAACCACAAAGAGGATGGGACCCTTTCCAAGAGGGAACAGCTGTGGTGAAACACCAACCTGCGTGAAGCTGGTGTTTTCAGAGGCATCCCCTCAGTCTCTTGAAAGGGAAAGGAAGGTCCCAACACCTGTTTGCTCAAGACTGACACCCGCCCATCAACCAGTCTCCTTGTCTCAGTCTTTTGTTTTCCTTCAACAAGCAGTGCCAGTAGTTGTTGATTAGATGAATTACACAACGCTCCAAGATGGAATAATTTGAGGGTATATGGCTGTCCCTCATGGTTCAGGGCTCAAGGCTCGTCATGGGCTGCGTTTACGTAGTTATTGCAAAGTTAAACAAACCAACTCTATGCACACAGACAATTATCAATTTCCACAGACATTTTTTACAAAAACACATTTATTTGAAGAACAGTGCAGATGCACACTTCGGTAACAGAATGACGGCACGAACAACACAAACTGTCATTCTGTTACCAAACTTTGCATCTGCACCGTGGAATTGCCCATATATAAACTGGCATGCATGTGTAAACTGCCCTTTACTCAATTACTGTACCCTATTAACATGCAATTTTTACCTAACCTTCTTCTCTGTGGTTTCTGACATTATCATGCAGGGTTGGGGTCAATGGCATCGCAATTCAATTACTGACATTGCATATCTAAGTGAAGATGTGCAGCTCTTAATAAGCCACATGAGGTGTTTTGGTTGGCCAAGAGATGAAGATCCTTTTTTAATGCTGGTTCTGGATGATGGCGAGATCATTGAGGCCTCTGCATTCTCTCTGTCTCGCTCTGGCCCTCTGACTGAGTGATCAAAATTGCAGCCCTTTTCGTTGCAGCCTCCTATCTCTCTTCATGCTGTCTTTCCACCATCAACAGTCCATGTCCAAACACTCATAGGCCTAAATGTCTTTCCTTCCTCGTTTTCTTTATCCGTTCCTTCCTGAGTTGAAAGCAATATGGCTGCTGCAGCCACCAGCTTTAGCAGCGGAGATATCCATCACACTGCTTTTACACATTCATATATCGTTACGAGCATATGGTAATGTTGCCCCACTTCTGACCCCATAGACATTTATTTCCTGAGTAAACACAAGTCTTCATCTGGCAAAGGAATTCTAAACATTTGTTGGACTAGCTTTTCTCTCTCTCTACCCACATCATGCTATGATACACTGAGAACTAAGCCAAGGACAGGGCCTTGAATTACAGGCTTGTAGTTTGACTTTTTAATTTGAGATATCTGACACTTTTGCTTGTCAATAGTAGCCCTGTCACAACTCCTTCATTAGCTAATCCTTCAGCGTGACCATGTTTATGTATTTTTTCAATGTAGGCAACAAAAAAATTGTATTGTCCCCTGGAGACATTGGTGGCCATCCGCTAGCCATAACCACAATTTACAGGGCGTTATAACGTGTCCACGGCGCTGACACAGCTTGAAGAGTTCCAGTAATTTCAGGTGGTGAGAGCAGAAAACACTGTCTTTTGCGGTTTCACTTGACATTCTTACTGCACGTTCACGTTTCAATTTTAGGGGCGATTCGATTTGGAGAGTTTGGGGGAAGATTAAACAAAGAGTAACGCCGCCAAGTATGGAAGCATAACCTCAATTTATGTCGGACATGACTTTTACACGACTATGTGGTCTGTCAAAAAATAAACACTTATAGTAGTCTAGGCCTATACAAGCAAATCAAGAAAAAAAGTGCCCAATACGTAATTGCAGTAACCAATGCGTAATTGCAGTTCAGTCTGTTGTTTAACGTTCAACATAAATATACAGTCTTCCATCTAATTACGTTTATATTTTAAGTGACACTGAAATTGCATCATCAAAAATAAAGCAAGAAGGCTTACATTTACAAAATGTAGGGTATTTTACGCACGTAAAAAAATCACACAACTACGGTGAATTTCATTGATCATTGTAGACATATAGCCTATCCAACATGCAGTTGATCTGAGTGAAATTATCTTTAGGATGGAAGACTTGGTCGTAACGGCCATCTATCTCATTGACACAAATCCCGGGCGGGTCGCCATTTGTCCTGTTGACTGCATTTGGACTGTACAGCAGTCCATCCTAAATGCCACCTATCCAAATGGAGGGTGCATTCACGCAAAGCAAGCTTCCCTGCATAGCCCTTTCTCACAGAATTTCCATCATTATGAGAAACAAATGAGACGCCAATCATGCCCCGTTCTGTTTTTATAATGGTACAATGCACCTGTAATTTAGTCCCAAATACACCTGATTCAAAACTCGAAATGATGAGGTGGCGCTTTCTATCTCAGAGAAAGCATTCCATCGTCATCGTCGTAAAAAAAGACAGATGCATTTCTTGGATAATGTGAAGGCATGTGAGAGAGGTTCGGAAGTGAAGGGAAAGAGCAGTGATGGGATTGGGTAGTTCTGCTCAAAGCTGCAACGTGTCTGCAGTGAAGAGAAAAGACTGTACTGATGCCAAAAATGTATTTTTTTATAAGAAAGACGCAGGCGAGTCTATGGAGAGGTGTCTGTGCATAATAATTACAGTGTGGGCGTTACGGAGCAGTGCTTTGGCGACCTACAATTACACTTTATTCATTGATATCTCATTGTATTCATTTGCTATATGTGCATGTGGATGTTGTATGACACCTTCATCTGGGGAGTTAGGATGCTTTTTGATTCGTTATAGCACGACTAACAACAAACTTGAGAGAGACAAAACGTCCTAAATAAATACATTATTTTTCGTTTGGAAACGAATTCTTCCGTTGTAGAAACTCCCCTGAAATTCCACATCTGTTTCTGTCATTATAACTTTTTTGCCTGTTTATGGCTGTGCACAGACGTTCTGCAGCGTACACATGACCAGCATTAGTAGAAGAATGAACGGTTTCCATCCACAGAGAGAATCAGCTATATCTTCTTCAAACAGGCTATAACCGGGAGTTAATTGACGGTATTCTCCTCAAGCGACCTGTAGTGGGGTTGATGCCAAAATTAAAGAAGCGCTGGCAATCCACAGGCATTCCATTTTCCGACCTCTCAGTCCACGTACCTTCCGAAGCGGAGCTCATATCCCATTAACTATACTATGAACAAATGTGAAATAAAAACTTAAAATTGCAGCCAAAATAATACTATAGCCTAAACTGTGAGGTTCCACTGTGCCACATAACGACACTATACACACTCCTCCCCTAAGTTGTAGCTCAGTAAGGCCTAGCAACCATCCTTTCAGCAAATCAAGATCCTTATCGATATGATGATGGGCTACATGCAATAGGTTATCGAATATCAATGTGTTATCGAAAGCCTGCACACCTCTCCAAATATGATCGGTCATAGAACTTTAAAACACATTTACTACAAAAACGAAAATAATCTTAGGAATATATTCGATAGTGCCCCACATATGAATTCAATCGATGAGCAATTTCACCTTAAACAAAAATGTAGGCAAACGTTTCCGATAGATACATTTCGATCAGAAATATCCTAGGCCTAGACACAGAGATGTATAAGCCTGCTAAGCAACAGCCAATCCATCCCCACAGAACAATAAATGGCAACGAAACCGCAGCTCCTGAGGGAACAGTGCATGCCCAATTTAGTGCCCAAGTTGATGTGGCACCTTTTACTCATAAAAGTAAGACTGTGCAACAACTGCAAAGCATTCAATATTGACAATAAAATAACATCTGCCTGGAAACACACAAGCGAGATAAGCAACTTAATTGAAGTCCCTTTCCTGTGCACAACTCGTTTCTATTTAATTGCACCCCTGAAGAATCTACAGACAGTGAGCTAGCTATCCAGGCCCTCCTCGCCAATCGACTTTTGGAGATGTCATGTCCTGTCGTCTGTCTAAGCCATGATAGGGGATGGTTTTTACTAAACCTCCACCTTTTCTAGAGGTGAAAAAATTGCCTATGACACCCCCTTTGCAATGATGGAAGGAGGGACTTTTTTTCCATGAACATGAGCATGCTGGAGCTTTCTGGTGTGGCCAGCACCTCCCCAAAAGTTTGGAATATAAAAGGCAGGGCAAAAAGTTTCTGTAGGCAGTAGGGAGTTTTCTGCGGGGTCTGGATTGGAAATACAGAGGACCGGACCCTACTTGTATGATTGGAGTCTAACGGAAAAAATTACTTCCCCCTCGCCTCAAAGAGTCTACATGTCTAATATTTAGACATGTTCAGCTTTGTGGATATTCGGTTAGCGCTGTTGCTCAGCGCAACAGTGCTTTTGGCAAGAGGACAAGGCGAGGACGATCGTAAGTGTCACTTTTTAGTCTATCCTTGCCTCTGGTATCTATTGTCTTGACGAAATTGATATAGAAAGACAGTGGGTTGAAGGAGAAAAGTGGTTTTCATAGGAAAAAGGTTTGGTGACGACTGAGCCATTCAGATACATATGCATATTAGGATACATTTCTATTCTTTATCTGTGGTAAATTTTTATTGATTGTTGACTGGTTACCAGTTTTTTTGTGGGATTCATAAGGATAGCCTACCTCTTGCAGCTTGAGCATAGTGTATGGGCATCATTGCTTGTGGGCCTTCTCACGCTTGCTTGCGCGTGCCTTTGGAACGAGTTGGTACAGGTTCCAAGGCTTTCCCTTCCACTCGTTATTTGATGCCCTGGGGGTACATTTTAACAGCTGGAAATATTAGAATGCATGTAAGGGATAGAGGGGAAGGCTACAAGGCATGCCAACTCTCTGCCCATTGGATTGAGTGGAATTGAATAGGCCTATATGGCTCAACAGTCTGTAAATAAAGGATAAAGGTATTCAGCCTGAGGCTAAATGTCAGCCAAGTGGAAAAGGAACAGGGTCATCTTGAACCTACAGTTTTTCTAAATGGCATATAGCCTAGCATATAGTCATTCATCACAGGTAGGCTACATCTTTTCAAATAAAAACTTTTGTAGAAAGAATACAGTGACCTAAATGTTGAAGGAGAGGACAAAGCATCATCATGCGCAAATTCCCTAGAATAGTTTCAAGCTCAGTTATTTGGCCTAGGTAGCTACTTACAAAAAGTGTATTCTAATAGAGATAAAGGATAAGAACCTAAATGCATTACTTATAGACAAAGATATGCCGTTTTAAGTTATTTGATGTATGATGTCAAATTGCCTAGACTGGTTGAGTATAGGGTTTCTAGTTGCATCTGGGGCAGACAGATGTGCAAATTCGCTCTACGGCCCTGTAGCGCCACCATGTGGTTTTGACATGCAACTCCACCAACATTTAAATGCTTTCGATGAGCCCCCTACCCTCCCCTTTCATTTTTTTATGATAATTGATAACACATTCAGACATCGGAAACTTTCCACTGAGGGAAACGCTGGTGCTTGCCAAGCCGACAGTTTACAATTATTTCAGCAGCGTTTGGAGGACAGCATAGACGACGTGGACCCTTTCCACTGACTCAGTCAGGGAATTGTGGGACATTTTTAGACTGTTTCGCCCTCTACAGTATCCCCGAGCCGACTAGGTGAAAAATCTGTCGATGTGCCGTTGAGCAAGGCACTTAACCATAATTGCTCCTGTAAGTCGCTCTGGATAAGAGCGTCTGCTAAATGACTAAAATGTAAAATGTACAGTCAAATCGTTGTAACTCATGTAGACCAACATTGTTGGTTTGGACACAGGTAGTCCGGCTCTCGGCTAAACAAAGACCACAAATTAGCCATCAATACAATAAAATATAGGCTATCTAGAACTAGTTCGAGCTCTAGCTGGGCCTACTTTGGAAATGCAATGTCTGGTTGGATATCCATTAGTCTGGTTGTACTGTATATCCAACAATAAATAAACAAACTCAAGACGAATTTTCTGAGGTAGTCAAGCCTGATGAGTATACTACAAAGCAGAATCAATGAGTTAGCCAGCTAACTTTAATAAAATAATCAGAAATACCTATTGATTTTCTGGTTCATTAAGAAAATGTAACTTAAATATGTGTTTTTGGTTCTTGAGTCAATTAGACCATGCCCATTTCAAGTTTATCTTTACAAAAAATGTGTTATTTCAGAATATTTAGGCAAGTTATCTGGGTAACTCATTGATCCTATTTTGTAGTATACCCCTCAGGGCTTACTATTTACATTTCAAAGATATTTGTCAACATAAATGTAGGAAATAGGCCTTACTTTAGTAATTTTCCAGGCCTTCTGTCCTGTTGTTCATTCCAATCGAGGCTTTATGCATTACAAATACATTTGTCATTTAGCATAGTGTTTCTTAACTCCAGTCCTTGTGTACCTCCAACTGTTGTCTACCTCCAACTTTTGTGTACCTCCAACAGCACACATTTCTGTTGTTGCCCCGGACAAACTCACCTGATTCAACTCATTGAGTGCTTAATGATTTGTTGACAAGTTGAATCAGTTGAGCTTGTCTGGGGCTACAACAAAAATGTGTACTATGGGCATACTCGAGGACTGGAGTTGGGAAACGCTGATTTATCCAGAGCGACTTGGTGAGTGCATACATTTTCGTATGCATCACCTGGTCAATGCGTCATCACATGGGCATCCGTGCCTTTCTAGGTCAACATTGAAGGCAAGCGTTCTAAACTATTTCCTATCTGCATCTTTCTCAGGCACCGCCGGCAGCTGTACGTTGGACGGTCAATTCTACAACGACAGAGATGTCTGGAAACCCGAGCCATGCCAGATCTGCGTGTGCGATAGCGGCACCGTCATGTGCGACGAAGTTATCTGCGAGGACACATCCGACTGCCCCAATCCAGTGATCCCCCACGACGAATGCTGCCCCATCTGCCCCGACGACGGTACGACGATTTCCTCCCGATGCAACGCTCATGCGCTCACGGAGTTTACTTTACAGGCGCAGGCGCTCCCAGAATCAGTTTTGAAAAGTTTTTCGAGGCCTCAGAGGGACTGTTTGGCTTTTACTTTTAAGGGGTTGGACAGCATTTTATGGATGGCCAACGAGGAATAAACTTGGATTTACCTTTATTCCAATCACACCAGTCATTTTTTTCCCATTTTCCTCCGAAATGGGATGGGATACTATTCAATGCTTCAGGCACATATTATGCGCATGTCCAGTCTGGTAGCACTGCCACCTCCTAACTACCTTTGGCCTTCCTTTCAACTTTGACCTAGTCTCAAATTTGGGCATTTGTGTACATTTTCCTTAGGCCTAGTTCAGACATTGTAGGCCCCTATTAGTTCTAAATCTAATAACATAGGCCTAATGTACAATTTAAATGCACACTACAAATATTTAATTTGTTTAATGTTCAGACTATTTCAGATAGTTCACATTTTAATCTAATTGTTGTTTTTCTGTTGCTACCATAGGCTTCCAGGAGCCAAAGGTTGAGGTAAATATGATATTATGATCCTTATTGTTATTAACTATTAGATAAGGTTAATATAATTATATTTTGTATTATTGTTAACATTTAAAGTGTACTTTACATGTATTTTTGATTGTTGATTCATTATAAACACATAATTGAAACAAATGTATTTTATCTTACACTGCACATCTAGTAAGGCCATAGGACAATAAGAACCACATCCTCATTTACAACCATGACCTAATGCTACTATTTCCCCCTCCAATAGGGACCCCAGGGTGATCGTGGAGCCAAGGGAGAGCCAGTACGTTTCACTTCCTTATTCCTGTCATGCTTTGTATTCACTTTCTGGGGGCCAAAACCTAACAAACATGAGATACATGCAAAACTTCAAGTCACAGTTTTTCACTAATCCTCCATTGACAGAGGTGTGTGGACGTTAAAGGTTTGCACCTATATTCCAAGTTAGGATTTGGCCCTTATGTTCTGGTGTCTTTTTGTACTTGTGTGCCTCTTGTCTCAGTTTTAAAGGACAGGCCTAGCATCTTGCACATATCACTCATAATAACTGTTGTATTAGCTCATAATACTCATAGCAGAGTTTTGGCCTATAAGATATTAGCTATTAGTAGATTCTGCTTTTATGTTAGTAATGTCTGACATGAGGTTAGATTATTATCAAAGGCATTGGATAGACATGTACATCCAGAGTCTTTGGAGTTTACTAGTGGATGTAAATGGCTAAATAGTTGACCACTATCTTCATTATTTAAATCTCAATTCATATTTTTCAATTGGTATAGATGTTATACTTCAGCCAAAGCCCAACCTGTCTAGATACCCATTTGCTGACTAGTATTTTGAGATATGTGTGGATTTGTATTGGGCCAGCATATGCAGATATATTGTGCATTTATTGGAATAGAAATACAATTTCTTAACTTGAAGAATTCTACTCCATTTCAAATTAATTAGAAGAATAATGTGGTTCTCACAATCACAATATCTGGGACAGTGACTGGTTGGCCCTAACCAAATACTTGAAGTGGGTATAGTGTAGTGTTACAATCTTTATGACTTAAGTCACTTGGGATTGTCTTATAACTGAGACTATCCGTGGCATTTTATTTCCGATCAGATGAATGGATGGATGGACAGACTGACAGACTGGTAGATACTTATACAGTTAGATTAACATATAGATAGATGGATGTATGGAAGGACAGATGGATAGATGGCCTAATGTACAAGTAATCAGAAGTTATTACAGATATGACCCATCAATATGCTCCTAATATACTAGGGGCCTATATGCCTTGAGTTCTCCCCAAACCCTAGGCCTATGTTAGCTTTTCCCTTTCTCTTCACTGTCACCTTATCCCCCATAGATAATAATGAAGCCCTTTCATATATTCAGTGACTACTACTATGTCTCTGTGATAGTTCATCACTAACCAGCTTCTCTCTCTCTTGTCTCTCCTGCAGGGAGCTCCTGGTTTCCCCGGCAACGATGGTATTCCCGGCCAGCCCGGCCTTCCTGGACCACCAGGACCCCCTGGACCCCCTGGCCTCGGCGGAGTAAGTATCTCAGGCCAAGATGGACGTTTAGCCTACTTAGCACTGACCCGGAGTCAGCTTTGACCCAGGTCGAAAGGTTAAAAGGTTATGCGTTAGACAGAGGAAACTGATCCTAGATCAGAGATTAGGGGCAGCTTCTGTTTTAAAGAAATGGGAGAAAGTGGCTAACTCTGACAGCTGGGTGGAGAACACAGCAACACCCTCTTATGATGTCACAAATCACTGATCTCCATATAGTCTGGACAGGCTCCAAATAGAGTGTTAGCGCAGTAAATACAACAGGAACTATTGTGCTAGTCTATTCAGAATGGAAATCTCCAAATCAAAATGATACACCTCCAAAAAGAGTAGAGGCAAGAGCACTGGAGGTGTAATGCTAAGCTATCCTGGTTAGAGTGCAGTGCAGTCTGTATTTCAGCACCAGGTCAGGTGGACAGCACCCAGCCAGGAGTGGACAGGGAGATAATGCCTAACACAGCTAGGGAACGCCAGAGAGGTAGTCACCCTGTAGATATGTCATGGATATGAACAGATCTGTCATTGATATGGACAGGCCTAGTGCCTTGCATTCTCTAGCCGTGTTAGGCCCATCCATATCCTGTATGTCGAGATCACAGCACTGTTCTCATGATTCCCAATACTGACTGACTGTAACACATCTCTCCCTTGTGTCTCCCCTACAGAACTTCTCCCCTCAGATGTCTGGTGGTTTTGATGAGAAGAGCGGTGGTGGCATGTCCATGCCTGGCCCCATGGTATGGACATACAACTACACAGAGCCTGTTGGCCCAGTAGTATCACTCACTTGAATCTGTTTTATGTATAGACACTACCAGAAACTATGGCCATGAGAGACTTTTGCTCAGCAGAAGTCCTACAAATTGACCTCATTGGTACTCCATAGGTCACATCAAGTACTATCCCATAAAACAAATATGATATTTTCATGTCTTATGTACTTCCATATCCACATTAAGTAACAATATGAGTAAAATGACTAACACCACACATTCTATGTTTGCGATATCTGCATAACCTTTGACTCTTCCTACTTTATCACTTCAATAATAGCATCAAACCCCCTGTTACCACTGTGTAGATGCCTTGAAAAGTTACTGATACCAGTATTCTAATATCACTCTTCATGATGTGACGGTCGGGCATTAGAATGTATACATTGGAAGGACTTTAACCCTCGCCCACCCAACCTTTGGTTAATCCTTTGGTCAGTTGGCTCCTTCTCAAATATATATTCTAATGGGAAGACTGATGTGATTGGTCGATAACTGACTGATTCTTTCTTTTCCTTTTGATTGACAGGGCCCCATGGGTCCCCGTGGTCCCCCTGGACCTCCTGGCTCAAGTGTAAGTATCCCTTCCCTTTGTGTTCTAGCTGTTTAAGTGACATTTGTCTTGTAGGGGAAGAGACCTGGGGTCCAAGGTCAAAATGAGGTCAGTTTATGATCCTAGGTGAAATGCATGATGGGAGTTGAAGTCACTCTCGAGTTGTTTCATTGTAGGTGTGTTTTTTTAAGCATATATGGCTATATGTAAACTTAGTTTAATTTGATAGGTTCCTGACCATATCTATTTAGTGTCTGTTTAGTTCTTGTCATTTTATTTCAGTTTTAGTTGTCATTGGCTTTACTTTTAGTTGACTATTTTTATAGCTTTTTTGTTCCTTTTTTTAACATTCAGTTTCAGTCTTCGATAACTATAATGACCGTGGGAATGTTTGACCCACAGGACTCATTGTCCCATAAGCTCATAGCCCATTGTCAACAGAACTAAACAATGTTGTTTTTTGGATGGATGAACATCATAGTCTGACATTGTCTCTTTGTCTCCCCCTATAGGGACCTCAGGGTTTCACTGGCCCCCCTGGTGAGCCTGGTGAGGCTGGTGCTTCTGTGAGTATCTCGTTCCGGAATCTTCCAGAAAATGTTACACCATCATCTCAATATCACCTCAGTATCTGAATCCCTCATAAACATACACTTTGAGCTAAATTCTACGCCATATTCTGCAGGGCAATACCATGCCAAAAGCAGAAAAATAGCTCAACATACAATAGCTTCACTTAAAAAACATCTTCCAAACAACCTCCAGACTACTAAACCACCCATTACCTGCTGCATAGGTCTTGCCCTAGCCTGATGCTTGGAATGGAGCCAACTAAGTCACAGGGTTCCCCCCCCCCCCCCCCATACACACAACACAGACACGTACACCCATCACCATCTTCCAATAGTATTTTGACTTACCTACCTATTAATTATGATTTCTAGATTAATGACAAATTATCCTAGATTATTTCCATCACTGACTAATTGTAATGCTATATCTCACATCAAGGTAACTCTATCTATCTCTCTCACACGCACAAACACACACACACACACACACACACACACACACACACACACACACACACACACACACACCCTTCTCACCCAGTGGGTTATCTCTTACAGGGTCCCATGGGCCCCCGTGGTCCTGCTGGTCCCCCTGGCAAGAATGGAGATGATGTAAGTCACCAAGATATCCATCATTAAAATCGACCATTTACCATCTATGTCCCAGGACAAATTCTGGGTAAGATATTCATAAAGGGGAAGGATTTGGATTATAATTAATTCCTCACCTTGTCTCCTCCTCTCCATCCCTCTCTCCTTCCTTCCTACCCTCCCATCCAGGGTGAGTCTGGCAAGCCTGGTCGCGCCGGTGAGCGTGGAGCATCCGGCCCACAGGTAAGTCGCAATGTCATTCTAATGTCACCTTATGTCACCCCATACTCCATCCATACACTCACTCTAGAACAATAGTGTCATCTCAAATACTTCAAGGGATGTTAAGACATCAACTGCACTGATAGCATGTCTCACTCTCTTTTTCTCTCTCTCTCTCTTTCTTTCTCTCTCTCCAGGGAGCTCGTGGATTCCCCGGAACCCCCGGCCTTCCCGGCATCAAGGGACACCGAGTGAGTCACCACACCCCCAAACTGTCCTGGTAGAAGTTGCTCTCCAGAACAGATCCAGGATCAGCTAAATGTCCCCATGCCTAACCTTAACCATGAAGGGGATGCTCGCAAAACTGATCTTGGACCAGTGTCTGGTGGCAACATCAGCCTATACTTCCCAAATAGCAGCAATACAATCCGCCCTGTTTTCCTGTCCTCTAACCTTGTCCTCACCCTCTCCCTCTCTCTCTCTCTCTCCTCTCTATCCCTCTCTACTTCCTTCTCTAGGGATTCAGCGGTCTTGATGGAGCTAAGGGAGAGTCTGGCCCTGCTGGACCCAAGGTGAGACCCCCTCTCCATCTCTCCCACTGATGTTGAAATCACACACATCCCCCCTTTCCCCTCTCTCGTCCCCCATTCACTGACCTGTCTGTCTGTGTGTCTGTTTGTCCTTCCTCAGGGAGAGGGTGGTGCATCTGGTGAGAACGGAGCCCCTGGAGCCATGGTGAGTCCCACCTTCCATTTTGTCAGCAGACCTACACAAGAATATGAGTGTAGAGAGAAGATCAGTCATTTTTAGCATTCTGCAATACAGTAGCAATGTGAATGGCAGCCATGATTACTTACCGTGCCAATATCTCTCCCTCTCTTTTAGGGACCCCGTGGTCTGCCTGGTGAGAGAGGCCGTGCTGGTCCCAACGGAGCTGCTGTAAGTCAACCCCAAAACCACTCCCTGTAACCAGTGGTGGAAAAAGTATCCAACTTTCATACTTGAGTAAAAGTCAAGATACCTGGGCCTCCCGAGTGGCGCAGCGGTCTAAGGCTAGCTGCATCACTACAGATCCTGGTTCGATCCCAGGCTTTGTCACAACCGGCCGCGACCGGGAGACCCATGAGGCGGCGCACAATTGGCCCATCGTTGTCCGGGTTAGGGGAGGGTTTGGCCGGCCCATCGCACTCTAGCGACTCCTGTGGCGGGCCGGGCGCATGCACGCTGACACGGTCGCCAGGTGTACGGTGTTTCTTCTGACACATTGGTGCAGCTGGCTTCCGGGTTAAGCAAGCATTGTGTAATGAAGCAGTGCGGCTTGGCGGGGTCGTGTTTCGGAGGACACACGGCTCTCGACCTTCGCCTCTCCCGAGTCCGTACAGGAGTTGCAGCGATGGGACAAGACTGTAACTACCAATTGGAGAAAAAGGGGTAAAAATATACCGTAATAGTATTCCTTTCAAATATTTTTACTTAAGTACTTTACACCACTGCCTGTGACCATAAACAAGGGGTGCAATAGCACCATTACAACATAGTCCTATTGACAGAGACCCTATTCCTGTAGCTCAAGGGTCATCACATTTCCCAAGCGTTTTGTATATTTCAGATGCTTACTGATCAGTCCAGGACTAGCTTGTTGGAAACCTAACCATTCTTACTGTCAATCTACAAAATGCCTTACAATCTGATTTACCTGAATATTGTTGAACATGAGCCTTGTATACTGGCCTCAGTAGGAAGCCATATTTTAGATGTTCTAACAATTCAGTGTGTCAGTTATTTAGTTTTACAGTGTCATGTTGGATTCTGACATTGAAGGGTCAGCCATTTTGTTTGTTTACAATTTATGTTTACAGTTCAGCCATATTGGAATTGGACCCTGAAGGGTGGTAGCTAGTTGATTCTGACCTTGTTGTGCCTCTCTCTCTGCATCTTTCTCTCCTGCAGGGTGCTCGTGGTAACGATGGTGCTGCGGGTGCTGCTGGTCCTCCTGTAAGTACTAACGCCAGCTGTCTATTCACACAGTACACAACCATCAACAGAAACATATTGGTACACAAGCACACTTATTCAGTATTCATCATTTAGACTGTAACTCAAACCTTTCTCTTGTTTACTTGTATTCTAGGGCCCCACTGGCCCCGCTGGTGCCCCTGGTTTCCCCGGTGGCCCCGGAGCCAAGGTAAGATGTCGACTTGCACCTATCCGTGTTCACACACCTGTATACCTTCTACTTTATTAAATTCTATCCTCCACCCTCTACCCTCACCCTCTAGCTCTTTCCCAGGGGGCAGTATTTGGAGAGGTAGATGAGATAAAAACATACAGTACATCCATTCTAGCACAAAAGAAAACAACAAAACAACAATGGTAATAGTAGTGTACACACTGCTGTGTTTCCAAGATAGTGGTATCCATTTGCACCATGCATGAAACCGTGTGTAGTTGGCTGCCAGTTGAAAGTCTATCCAGCTTCACTATTGTGATTGTGCCATGCCATGTGACCTTGTGGGGTCAGAGGTCACATTGATTTATTTGGGGTCATGATGTGGATATTAATTTTTTGAATGGCAGCATAGTACAGTATTAGTACAGTACTACCATATGGAAGTACTAGGGAGTAGGGTAGTACAGTACTAGTACAGTAGTACTTAACTTGGTAGCAATAGTACTACTAGAGTAGTACTTGTGTAGGGTAGTACTTAGGGAATGGACGGATGGGGTAGTGTAGTGCTAGTACAGTACAACTAAAGGGTAGTACTTGTGTAGGGTAGTACTTAGGGTAGGACTAGTACAATACTAGTTACATGTTCTTTCTGTTCTTGCCCTGACCATGTCTATCTTCACCCCAACAGGGAGAGGTTGGTGCCCAGGGAGCTCGTGGCGGCGAGGGACCCCAGGGAGCCCGTGGAGAGGCTGGTAACCCCGGACCCGCTGGCGCTGCTGGCCCTGCTGTGAGTCTCACCCTCAGAAACCTCTAGTGAAATACACCTCTGGACTGTGTTGGTGACTTGAAGTTAAATTTGCTATCCTTGTGAGAGACTTTCTCCTCTAACCCCTTGGTTTGTATCTCTTGTAGGGAAACAACGGTGCTGATGGAAACCCCGGTACCAAGGGAGCCCCTGTAAGTATACACCTCACCCCACTCCTCAGTGAACTAGCGATTTTAGTTGTCATTGGTTTGTCTTGGTATTTGTTAGAGTTCAACTTTGGAAATAACCAATATTGTTGTTACTGACTTGTCTCTCAGTGATAATGAATCCAGGAAGTATAATGATTGTTGTCACTCTGCTGCCTCCTCTAGGGTTCTGCTGGTATTGCTGGCGCTCCTGGTTTCCCCGGACCCCGTGGACCCCCAGGACCCCAGGGTGCTGGTGGAGCTCCCGGACCCAAGGGTAACACTGTAAGTCCAGCTCCCTCTGACTTCCATCACTAAATATAGTAAAGAAATACAACGATCTATGTTATCTTGAAACTTATGTTGTTGCAATAACTTGGTCAGAATGCACAGACCATTGAGTGTGGGATCTGAAAATGATGTTTGTTATTTCTTCACCCTAGGGTGAGGTTGGTGCTACTGGAGCCAAGGGAGAGGCTGGTGCTAAAGGAGAGTCTGTAAGTACACCTTTTGACTTAGTCTTTGGACAAATACGATCCACCAAGTCATCCATACCACATACACTGTATCATAAACTCACATACTCAGTCAGCAGTCCAGATGTGTCTGAACTCTACCACTGTACTGATCCACATCTCAGCACAATGCCTTGCCACCCTCCATTTCTCTGACCTTCATCTTGTTTCTCCATTACCCAGGGCCCCGCTGGAGTCCAGGGACCCCCCGGCGCTGCTGGTGAGGAGGGCAAGAGAGGAGCCCGTGGTGAGCCCGGTGCTGCTGGTGCCCGTGGAGCCCCCGGCGAGCGCGTAAGTACCCCAGATAGTCACACACTGTCCACTCTTCATCATAATGTTCTCCTGTCCTTTACATGTCCCATTCCCTTACTCTTAGGACAGCCAGTTTCACTGTCCTCCTTCCTCTTACTCTTAGGAGAGAGAGAGGAGGAATGTATGCTATAATAAAGGAACTAGCCCTGTGTTATAATCTGTTGACCAATATCTCAGTTTCACTGTCCTCCTATCCCATATGTCCTCCTGTCTCCTACTTTTAGAATACCCTCCCCCCTGCCTCACTAAACTCTGTTGTAGTCCTCCAAATCCACGATACTCTGCTCCACTGTCCTACTATTCCAAATAACCAGCATTGCATTACTGCCCCATACCCATCAAAATGATGGTGTTTGAACCATCCAATATAATGCTTTAAATCAACTATAGGAACTGGGTCAGTAGGAGAGTGCTATACGAGAACTTGGACATTTCTCTTTTTATACATTGTTTACTTCCTCACAGTACAGCTAGTATTGGCACACACCCACACAACGATGATATCTATGTCACTATTCCAACACATAAATAATCACATTATGACTTATGAATGCTAAGCTCATTGGAACCAATAGCTAGCTAATAACCTCTCTGGTTCCCAGTCAGCTAAATGTAACTGTAGCCCTCTCCCTGATGTTTCACCTCATTTGGCCACCAGAGAGCTGTGAGCGCTGAGCAGTAATGTAATGTTACTGAATGGTTGTGTTATGGTGCTGAGGTAGCAGTAATGTTGTGGTGCTGACTGAGTGACAGACAGTGTTGTGGTATTGACCTGTGTTGTGTTTGTCGCCCCCTACAGGGTGCCCCTGGTAGCCGTGGTTTCCCTGGTGCTGATGGAGCTGCTGGCCCCAAGGTGACTACACACACACACACCTGAAACACACACATACCTGGAACACACACACAGACACACATACACACCTGCAACAGCCACCCACTTGTTCAAATGTATATACTACAGTGCACCTCCAAACGTTGCTACATGCTATGGTTACTAGCTAAGTGCAGCAAACTCATCTCTCCACCCCTCTCTCTCTCCATCTCTCCCTCTCTCCATCCATCATAGGGTGGCCCTGGTGAGCGTGGTGGCGCTGGAGTTGCTGGACCTAAGGGTAACACTGGTGAGCCTGGTCGCAACGGTGAGCCTGGTATGCCTGGATCCAAGGTGAGTTAGACAGGTGTCCGGTCTTAGATCACTGGGCCTTTGTTATACACTATCATTGTTGGATAATTATTCAACAACTAATAGATACTATAAGAATGAAACCCATATATTCATGTTAAAATGGCATATCAAGATGTGTATGCTGCCTATGTTATGTGCTTATGTTACGGTTGTTATGTGCCTGACCTTTGCCCTCTCACCTTTGCCCCCCATCTCTAGGGTATGACTGGTAGCCCTGGCAGCCCTGGTCCCGATGGCAAGACTGGCCCCTCTGTAAGTTTCTCAGCTACAGATTCACCTGACCCTCACAACACCAATTCAACAAAGTAGTCCTATGACTACTTCACCCAATATCACTGTGGTCACTGACTCTCTCTCTCTACCCTCTCCTGTGACAGGGTGCCGGTGGTCAAGATGGTCGCCCTGGACCCCCCGGCCCCGTTGGAGCCAGAGGCCAGCCCGGAGTCATGGGATTCCCCGGACCTAAGGGAGGCGCTGTGAGTAACCCTTCTGTCTCTCGCTGCTCTTATTGGGGCACAATAATTGATGGGCTGATTCGAGAAATTAATTATGAAATTGAGAGTTAGCACAATGTATCAGTGGAGTCTGCTGAGGGGAGGACGGCTCATAATAATGGCTGGAATGGAGTCAATGGAATGGTATCAAACATATGGTTGATGTGGTTGATACCATTCCGTTGACTCCATTCCAGCCATTACTATGAGACTCAGCAGCCTTCACTGCAATGTATGACATAGTTGTCCATAGCCTAAAACCTATGTTTCAGTATACAGTATTGCTCTTTGATGGGAAATGAGCTAATGGGTATTTGTCTTCTCCTGTAGGGTGAGGGTGGCAAGCCTGGTGAGAGAGGAGTCATGGGACCCGTTGGCGCTGTTGGCGCTCCCGGCAAAGATGGTGATGTTGGTGCTCCTGGTGCCCCCGGTGTTGCCGTAAGTACACTTCCAGCATCCCACAATGCTTCACTCCCATTCTCCCCAAAGCTTTAAGGACAACATTCTTCAACATTACCTGCACTGCGTCACACTTGCACACAAGCAAACACACTATCACTAATCCAAGCCAGCATGGAATCTCCTAGGACTGCAAAACCAAACCAAATGTTTCCACTCAGTTTGTTTTTGCTTACATTATATGGGTGTAACCCCCATCCACCCACCATTATGCCGGTCACACTGATTTTCTCCTCCATCTTCTCCTCCTCATAGGGACCTTCTGGAGAGCGAGGCGAGCAGGGAGCCGCTGGCCCCCCTGGATTCCAGGTACATCCCTGAGCTATGGGAAATAATCAGTATCTGACCAATCGCAGACCTCCTCCTACTTCAGGTCCTCTGGCCATTGGCTCACCTGTCTCTCTCTTGTCTCTTTGTATAACAGGGACTTCCAGGACCCCAAGGTGCTATTGGCGAGACTGGCAAGCCCGGAGAGCAGGTAAGAACACTACAGGAGTACAGCACCTTTGGTGTTGTCACTCACTGCCTCATTTCTTGTCCTTGGTACTCATCACTACATGACACTTGACTTCCTGTCAAGATTTGTGACTTGACACAGCTGAACATTGAGCATTACAAATGCAGATCTCAAATCTCTAATCGTAATCTCTAATATCTTCTCCTCTCTCTCCTGTCTAGGGTCTGCCCGGTGAAGGTGGTGCTCCTGGTCTTGCTGGAGCCAGAGTGAGTATCCCAGAACAATAATGACATCACTTCCTGGGTGATAGACTGCTACAGCTACACTGTTGCCAAACAAGACAACGGCTAACAGCTAAAGCAGCAACAGACTAGCACCCAGCCGACCCAGGCTAAAGACATTAGCATTGACATCGATAACATCCTTCATCTTATATACATGTGATGTGATGCTCTGGAACCAAAGCTTATGCCCTCTCCCCTCTCCTCTCTCCGCTCCGTACCCCAGGGTGACAGAGGTTTCCCCGGTGAGCGTGGTGCCTCCGGCCCATCTGGACCCGCTGGTGCCCGTGGCTCTCCTGGCTCTGCTGGTAACGATGGTGCTAAGGGAGAGGCTGGTGCCGCAGGTGCCCCCGGTGGCCAGGGACCCCCTGGCCTACAGGGAATGCCAGGAGAGCGTGGTGCTGGTGGTCTGCCAGGCCTGAAGGGAGACAGAGTGAGTACCGGTGCCACCCTTCACTTATCATCCTCCATTCCTAAATTCATGTTCATCAGTGGGCCTTGACTTCATACTTCTGTGGCATTCAGTGGCATACCCTCCATCCATCCAAACGTCCACTTGCATTACAGTGGACTTGACTGTGTCCATAAAAGCACTCATCCGTCTCTGTATCTGTATAACCCACAACTTACAATACTAATTCAGCTATTCTTGTGTTGACAGGGTGACCAAGGAGTCAAGGGTGTTGATGGTGCCAGTGGTAAGGATGGCATCCGTGGTATGACTGGCCCCATCGGACCCAACGGCCCTGCTGGCGCTCCTGGTGACAAGGGAGAGACTGGCGCTCCTGGAGCTGTTGGACCTACTGGTGCCCGTGGTGCCCCTGTGAGTACCTCAGTCCCACCCTGTTACCACCTCTCCACAGACATGACACAAATACCTAAAAACATAGTTCCCCATGCATCCATACCACAGGCATCTCTCTATGGGAGTTAGTCTTGAAGCTTCAAATAGAGACCACATTGCCACAATGCATGAAGCAAAGCTCAAATGGTTCCGGAACCTACTGAGCACCAAAGAGAGCAATAAAGAATGAAACTTAAGTAGAAATGAATGCATATAGAAGAAAGAACTGACCCACACTCATATGATGCTAGTCCCTGACCTGTAACATAGTCCTGACCTGACTAACCCTAACCTTCTCCTCTCTCCTCTCCCAGGGTGAGCGTGGTGAGTCTGGTGCCCCCGGACCTGCTGGATTCGCTGGGCCTCCTGTAAGTACACACACCTCTTTACCTGTCCTCATTTCACACAGAAATCACTTCTCAATTTACACAGAAATCACTTCTCAATTCACACAGAAATCACTTCTCAATTCACACAGAAATCACTTCTCAATTCAAACAGACATCAGTTGTCAATCAAGATGATGACTTGTAACATCTTGCGCACTATGACGATTCTAAATTGATTTCATTGACATTAAATGAGACAGGCTTATCTTACCATAGCATCCAGTCTAGATGAACCTACACACCAATCTACTCTACATTCACTCAATCACTTCTTCTTCTCTCTTCTCCTTCAGGGTGCTGATGGTCAGCCTGGTGCTAAGGGAGAGGCCGGAGATAACGGTGCCAAGGGTGACGGTGGTGCCCAAGGACCTGCTGGACCTACTGGAGCCCCTGGACCTCAGGTATAACACGTGGGACTGACCACTGGGTACCCACCCTGACCCATCTTAAATGGTCATCTGTAGTTTAATTGGTAGAACATGGCAGTTGCAATGCCAGGATAGTGGGTTCGATTCCCGGCACCACCCGTATGTAAAATGTATGAATGCATGACTGTAAGTCGCTTTGGATAATAGCGTCTGCTAAATGGCATATATCATATTATTATATTGTCATCTACAGTGAGGGAAAAAAGTATTTGATCCCCTGCTGATTTTGTACGTTTGCCCACTGACAAAGAAATGATCAGTCTATAATTTTAATGGTAGGTATATTTGAACAGTGAGATACAGAATAACAACCAAAAATCCTGAAAAAACGCAAACATTTTAATGAGGGAAATAAGTATTTGACCCCCTCTCAATCAGAAAGATGTATAGCTCCCAGGTGTCTTTTTATACAGGTAACAAGCTGAGATTAGGAGCACACTCTTAAAGGGAGTGCTCCTAATCTCAGCTTGTTACCTGTATAAAAGACACCTGTCCACGGACGCAATCAATCAATCAGATTCCAAACTCTCCACCATGTCCAAGACCAAAGAGCTCTCCAAGGATGTCAGGGACAAGAATGTAGACCTACACAAGGCTGGAATGGGCTACAAGACAATCGCCAAGCAGCTTGGTGAGAAGGTGACAACAGTAGGTGCGATTATTCACAAATGGAAGAAACACAAAATAACTGTCAATATCCCTCGGCCTGGGCCCCATGCAAGATCTCACCTCGTGGAGTTGCAATGATCATGAGAACGGTGAGGAATCAGCCCAGAACTACACGGGAGGATCTTGTCAATGATCTCAAGGCAGCTGGGACCATAGTCACCAAGAAAACAATTGGTGACACATTACGCCGTGAAGGACTGAAATCCTGCAGCGCCAGCAAGGTCCCCCTGCTCAAGAAAGCACATATACATGCCCGTCTGAAGTTTGCCAATGAACATTCAGAGGAGAACTGGGTGAAGTGTTGTGGTCAGATGAGACCAAAATGGAGCTCTTTGGCATCAACTCAACCTCGCCGTGTTTGGAGGAGGAGGAATGCTGCCTATGACCCCAAGAACACCATCCTCACCGTCAAACATGGAGGTGGAAACATTATGCTTTGGGGGGGGGTTTCTGCTAAGGAGACAGGACAACTTCACCGCATCAAAGGGACGATGGACGGGGCCATGTACCGTCAAATCTTGGGTGAGAACCTCCTTCCCTCAGCCAGGGCATTGAAAATGGGTCGTGGATGGGTATTCCAGCATGAGAATGACCCAAAACACACGGCCAAGGCAACAATGGAGTGGCTCAAGAAGAAGCACATTAAGGTCCTGGAGTGGCCTAGCCAGTCTCCAGACCTTAATCCCATAGAAAATCTGTGGAGGGAGCTGAAGGTTCGAGTTGCCAAACGTCAGCCTTGAAACCTTAATGACTTGGAGAAGATCTGCAAAGAGGAGTGGGACAGAATCCCTCCTGAGATGTGTGCAAACCTGGTGGCCAACTACAAGAAACGTCTGACCTCTGTGATTGCCAACAAGGGTTTTGCCACCAAGTACTAAGTCATGTTTTGCAGAGGGGTCAAATACTTATTTCCCTCATTAAAATGCAAATCAATTTATAACATTTTTGACATGCGTTTTTCTGGATTTACTTTTTTCCCTCACTGTAGTTCTTTATTGATATGCATTAAAGTCATTACACAAATGAATGACACCATCATAGCCCTACAATGGTACTATCAGCGACTTCAGCTGGAGTGTTGTTATATTGGTCTCCCCTCAGTATTACAAATGTTTGTATTGCTCTTGTTTACTGACTGAAGCACTGATGTGTCCACACAGGGTCCTGCTGGAAACACCGGACCTAAGGGCGCCCGTGGTGCTGCTGGTCCCCCTGTAAGTAGCTTTGTGTCTTATCCTCCATCATCTCTCATCTGTCTGACCGTAAACGATAGCATTTGTAAAGTAGTATCATGCTTCCCAATCTGATACACTAGGTTGACCAGTGCCTCTCTTTCTCTCTTTAGGGTGCCACTGGTTTCCCCGGTGCTGCTGGCAGAGTTGGACCTCCCGGCCCATCTGTAAGTACTTCTTTCTCTACCACCATTCCATTCACACTGAACCATGCTCGTCATCCATCAGTATAGCAGTCAATACCCTGGCTCTGGCCATAGGTTCCACTTTAACCATAGGCGAACACTAAGCAAGCAAACAGCTCAATAATAGCTTAAAACAGCAATCCCACAACACAACAGCACAACTATCGATACAACATATTATTGTGCAACCAACCCAAGACATAACTGCATTGCCTGATGCCCATACAAGCATCTAGCTAGGCATTAGCTTAACATTTAGATGATCACAATACTGTCATCGATAACAGCCATTGATACAGGTGTATTCGGTCAACTTCAGCCTCATTTCATACTCAACCATCCTCTCCTCTTTCTTTCAGGGCAACAACGGACCCCCCGGACCCCCAGGCCCCGGTGGAAAGGAAGGACAGAAGGGTAACCGTGGTGAGACTGGCCCCGCCGGTCGCCCTGGTGAGCTTGGTGCTGCTGGACCCCCTGGTCCCCAGGGAGAGAAGGGACAGCCTGGTGGAGATGGTCCCAATGTAAGTACCCCTTTTTTGGCTGTCACTGTCACCCTAACAAAGTAACACTCTGACCCCTACGCTGACAAGCCAGATCAATACTAATACTCCTTTTTGAGTGCACCTGTAATACACGCTGATGAAGTTTAGATCTGACCTATTCTCTCTTTCTCTCCTTCTCACCTACAGGGACCCTCTGGAACTCCCGGACCTCAGGGTATTGCTGGACAGCGTGGTATTGTTGGTCTGCCCGGACAGAGAGGCGAGCGCGGTTTCCCCGGCCTCGCCGGACAACTGGTCAGTACTGCAGAGTGCTAGTTCTAGAACTTCATGTTAAATGCGTTAGGCTTTTGCAGAGGAGACACAGTTCACGGTGGATATCCCTAGTTTTCAGTAAGGCGGTGATTAGATAGTCTACAGGCCTGTCACAACGATGCTAAAGGCCCTCTGTGCTAGCTCTGCCAAGATGGCAGCCGACTGCAACGCTCTTGCAGTAGCTTATTCATACAGTTCATACACCATTGCTCTACTTCTAGTGTTATGGTTGAGGTCTAACCCTGATCTTTGTTTCCTGCTTTAGGGAGAGCCTGGCAAGCAGGGACCTGCTGGCCCCTCTGGTGAGCGTGGACCCCCTGGACCCATGGGACCCCCTGGACTGGCTGGAGCACCTGGCGAGCCTGGTCGTGAGGGAACTCCTGGTAACGAGGGATCTGCTGGTCGCGATGGTGCTGCTGGACCCAAGGTGAGAGCTATACTCATACACTGTCCTCAAGACAGATTCACCCCCTCACTTTGGGAACCAGCCTGTTGGTATACTGTAGACAAACTACACTGGGCACCATTACACGACTACTTGCATGGCTGAAAGAGCATCCAATAGTGTAATGTATTGGGATCATGTCCAGGAGTTTGATCTTCTCTTGACCCGTCTCTGTTCCTCTCTGTCCTGCCTGTAGGGAGAACGTGGTGAGTCTGGTGTTGCTGGTGCTCCCGGTGCCCCCGGACCCCCTGGCGCCCCTGGACCCGTCGGCCCCGCTGGAAAGTCTGGTGACCGTGGAGAGTCTGTAAGTGTCCAGATCCTCCGCCATTACTCCCTTAGACTGACGAGGAATACATAACTGGGGGCAATTCAGACATGATAATGTTTAGAGACCGTACTGTATGTTGACAACTCTTGTAGCCTCAAAATGGCCGCCCATCGCACAGTAACTAGTTAAGGCTATAGAAGGGGTTGAGGTCTTTGTTTGTAGTCCTGTTAGAATATAGCATATACTGGAGCTCCTAATAGTTGAGCTACATAGCCTTTATGACATGCCTTCGAGTTGGGATTATCAATTGAATTGATTGTCATATCAATTCAGCCAGGTAGCTTAGTGGTTAAGAGCGTTGTGCCAGTAAGCGAAAGGTCGCTGGTTCTAATCCCCGAGCCGACTAAAAATATATATATATATCTCTTTCTTTCCCTTTCTCTCTTCTTCAGGGTCCTGCTGGCCCCGCTGGTATTGCTGGCCCTGCTGGTCCCCGTGGCCCATCTGTACGTATATACTCCATCACAGATTCATAAAACCATCACTATGAATACAATATCTGCTCTTCCACTCTGAGTCTGAGGAAAGGGTATACTGAACACGCCTGTCGCTTTCCTACCCAGGGACCCGCTGGAGCTCGTGGAGACAAGGGAGAGGCTGGCGAGGCTGGAGAGAGAGGCATGAAGGGACACAGAGGATTCACTGGCATGCAGGGACCCCCTGGCCCCTCTGTGAGTACCCCAACTGATTACAAATCAACAATAATAACACAAGTGACCAGCATAAACAAGGGAAATGGGTTGCTACCCTTTATCCACATGCAGTACACCATAAATAGCTAGATTCGTACATGCCTGCAAAGGCACAAGGAAGAGATATTTCAACCTTCTCCCTGTAATATTGGTGTTTGATTTAACAGGCACCTTAATCTGTTGTTTCTGCCCATAGGGACCATCTGGAGAGTCAGGACCTGCTGGAGCCTCTGGCCCCGCTGGACCTAGAGTGAGTATGACCCACATTATGACAACTGTTACACAACGATCAGCACAGCAACATTATGACTGTGGAGCACTTCTCTGATGACAATATGATGTGGATAGTCTACACTTTCGTATTAAGCTATGGCTCTGCCTACACTAGGGACCTTCTGGATCTGCTGGTGCCGCCGGTAAGGATGGTATGAGCGGTCTGCCCGGCCCCATCGGACCTCCCGGACCCCGTGGTCGCTCTGGAGAGATGGGACCCTCTGTAAGTCACTTCAACCACTTCAAAATCGGTATATTTTGCTCCTTGTACTCCTCTTATTCTTCTTCACATCCTATCTTGGTTGGCCTTTGCTTCCTCCACATATAGGGACCCCCTGGCCCTCCCGGCCCCCCTGGCCCCCCCGGACCTCCCGGTGGTGGATTCGACATGGGCTTCATTGCTCAGCCCGCTCAGGAGAAGGCCCCCGATCCCTACCGTCACTTCCGCGCCGACGACGCCAACGTGATGCGCGACCGCGACCTGGAGGTAGACACCACCCTCAAGAGCCTGAGCCAGCAGATTGAGAACATCCGCTCTCCCGAGGGCACCAAGAAGAACCCCGCCCGCACCTGCAGAGACCTGAAGATGTGCCACCCCGACTGGAAGAGCGGTGAGTCTAAGAGTCATAGACCCATTCTAGACTATGGTTGCTTGCTCATCATTAGTCAAGAAATTGCTTGGCTTTGAGGAAAGTATGGAGCTGTATTGGTTCTGACAAGCTTTAGCATAGTGTGTAAAGACATCTTCAGTATACACAAGCTCTTTTAGTTTCTTGTGAGTCTTGCTGTCTGTGTAGTCTCAAAACAGCAACAATCACATTGGATGCTCTTAACGCGATCCACTCTCTTCTCCATGCAGGCGAGTACTGGATCGACCCCGACCAGGGCTGCACCCAGGATGCCATCAAGGTTTACTGCAACATGGAGACCGGCGAGACCTGCGTCTACCCCACCGAGGCCAATATCCCCAAGAAGAGCTGGTACACCAGCAAGAACATCAAGGAGAAGAAGCACATCTGGTTCGGCGAGGCAATGACCGATGGCTTCCAGGTGAGAACCTCGGAGCGTCAAACTGTTGGGAAAAGAGGACCATAATCGCACCATTCTCTTAGATGTCCTTGATGCTAACTCCAAACCATGCTAACTCCATTTCTTTCTCCTCTCCCCTACAGTTTGAGTATGGCAGTGAGGGCTCCAATGCTCAGGATGTTAACATCCAGCTGACCTTCCTGCGCCTTATGGCCACAGAGGCCAGCCAGAACATCACATACCACTGCAAGAACAGCATCGCCTACATGGACCAGCAGTCCGGCAACCTCAAGAAGTCTCTGCTGCTCCAGGGCTCCAACGAGATCGAGATCAGAGCCGAGGGCAACAGCCGCTTCACATACAGCGTCACCGAGGATGGCTGCACGGTGAGTCCTCCTTCCTCCTGTTACCTACTCGCTGCTTTATCTTAGTCTGTGTCCGCTCAGGAACTGTTCTAGAAAGAATCCTTCCTCTCAGGAATGGTTCGAGAGAATTCGCTCCTCTTGAAGAGGTAGTTGGTGTTAGACTGTGGGTATGAGCAGCAGTAGTCTTGTCAAGGTGGAATTGGAAAGGGCTTTTGGGATTGTGGTGTTGGTATAGGACAAGGGTCACTAGTTGGAAACAGATGAGGGTTTCATTTGAGGGGCTTTATGATAGTATCTGTGATGTTATTGCTCATAACTTGGTATAAAGTGCTTTTTCCAGGAGCCATCTTTTGAAAGGGTAAAGGGGGAAGGAAGAGAATGATTTCAATTGATTAGGAAATGGAAACTATGGATTCTGATTGGGCCTTTTTCATCTTCTCTCTCACCACAGTCGCACACTGGTGCATGGGGCAAGACAGTCATCGACTACAAGACAACGAAAACATCCCGTCTGCCTATTATTGACATCGCTCCTATGGACGTTGGTGCACCCAATCAGGAATTTGGCATTGAAGTTGGCCCAGTCTGCTTCTTGTAAAAAAGAAATCTGGACTTGAAATTGTTTGTGTGTGTATGTTTTTTTCTAGCAATCCCCCCTCTCAACCCTTTTCTATGCATTTAAAAAAAAACTAGAGTTTCATTTGGCCGTTCAAATGGTCCACTTGCTTAAAACTGCACTTCTGAAGACCGTGGTTGTGTGTCATCAAGCTTTTTTGGGACCACTATTACAACCACCATCAACACCGAGGATACTTTAGAAGACTCAATGGTTTCACTGGCAAAAAGAAAATAATATATACTTGTAAAGTGTAAAATCCCCCCTGGAGTTTGACAGAAAAAACATCCCAGATACAGGTGACTTTTTTTACCACTGAGGAAGGACAATGAAAAAGAAAATCAAATGCTTTGTACCACTTTCAGGTGATGTCAAATAAATCTTAAAAATGACAGTGAAGTGTCTTGTTGTTGTACCCACCTAGAGAAGCAGTTGTTCCTTCTGAAGTCACACGAAAGCAGCATTAGAGGCATGGGTTCAACTACTTTTTTAATCTTATGGCTACCTCAAAAAGGAAATCCACGTTACCCAGTGTTAGTGAACCCCAGGATAGATTTTACACGGCAGAAGTATAGTTGAAAGTAACAGCTGCAAAAGGTGCTATTCTTCATGAGGTCCTGTCAGTGGAGGGTGATTTGAAATTGTGCTATTGTGTTGTCATTCTTGCTTGCAGGACCTTAGGTGCTAAATTAGCAGATTATCTTGATGTCAGTCGTAACAGATGTGTTTCAAGTGTTGGCTAAAACCTCTGCAACAGAGGCTTAGCAAGAGGTATACTGTAGTTAGGATGCACACGGTCCTGTCTAGTGTAGAATAAGCAGGTGGATTTGTTGTCTGTTTTTTACATCTTTTGACACTTTTTGGTTGTTGTTTGTTTCGTATTGAAATCCCCCCTTTTGTTGTCCAATTGCTTCTAGCAGTACCCCTCTCTCTCCCCCCATTGTTTTTTTTGTTTTGTTTTGTTTTCTTATTTTATGCAAAGGGTTTTGGAAAAGATTGAACACAGAAAAAATTGAAATATCATCAAATTATGAGAGAAGCAGACACACCGTTGGGGGATTAAAACAAGAGGATCTGTACCTATTTTGTATATGTATAAAAATTTGAGATGTTTTTAATTATTTTGGATGCTGAAATAAAGCATGTTAAGTGGTCTACCTTATGTTTGTCAGACATGATCTTGACTATTCCCTGACTGACCAATGGACTTGAATGAGGCACAGCTTGCACCTGTTACAGTTGTTTTGACTGAAAGGAAGATTAAAGAACATCTCCGAAATGTTTGCCTGAAAATTATATGCTTCTCAGAATCAGGTAACATTTAAATTGGAGCCATGTCCAAGTCAACAATTAGTAGGCTAAAGAAAAAACACATGGTGGCCAGTGTTAGTGTTAAAGACCGTTCAATAGTACAAACACAGCACAGAAGGTGGATACTTCAATACTCTACCTTTACAACATAGGCTAAATGGTTTAAGCCTTTTTCTGATTTAAAACCGCTCAGGGCAAAATCCAGTTTGAAGATGCATATCCAAGACATTTGACTTTAGTTCCCACGCTGTTCATCTCCTTTCGACAGGGTTGATTGAAATAGATATTCCATTCAGTTCTGTCAAGTATATCCCCCAGTGATAACTATCCACATTGGCGCGCCCTTGGAGACAGCAGCGGTGCGCGACACCTCTATATGCAACAAAATCCATCGTGCCCACAGTTTACGTATTGATGTTTACGCATCCATCGGCAAAAGAAAAACCACAACACAATTGAAATCCAATTTGTTTCAAGCATAGTTAATCCGAAATAGAAAAATAAATACAAAAGGATAACCATCCGTAAGACATTCTCTCTGATAGGTATTCAGTTGTGGAGACCCAGCACCGTAGTTTAACCATCTCTGCCTTTCAGTGGCACGCTATTCAGGTGGGCTCTACTCTACCAGTTAGCCCAGAGTTGGCTTCACAAAGGGCCCGATTGTCCACCTTGTTGTGTCAGCAGGCAGCAGCATAGTAGGCGGCTACCCCCAAATTCCGGAGAGGGCAATAGGGATTTGAATTATTCTGTAAATTCCTACTTTTGGGCTCACATTTCTCGGATATGCAACCTCAATATTAAGCACAAATAATGACTTTTTGGCTAAATAATATAGGCTACAAAATTATTTTAGTTCAGATAGACTAGTCTGTTGTTTTGGTTTTCCTGCTTGTGTGCAGTTTTGAAGATGGGGTGGTGGACTGGGGTAGGAGTAAATTGGGATTTTGAAAGAGAGGGGATGAAGAATCATGAAGGAATATTGTGAAATTTGATAATTCATTCCATAAATGAATGCACTTGTAATTTCGCTCTGAAAGCATATTTATAATAATGTTATAATCATTGTTAAATGAAAAACAAGTAAGCTGTTTTTCTCTTATATTGATGATATTCTCTATAGTCTATACTCTGTCGCAATGTGGACTTTGTTTAATGTCAAGAAAAGTGTGACAACATGCAGGTACCAAGCACGTGCACACCATAGCAACACCGACACACATGTTTGTTTTACTATCCTTGTGGGGACAAAACAATTAATTCCCATTCAAAATCCAATTTTTCCTAACCCCAAACCCCTAAACCTAACCCTAACCCTAACCCTAACTCTAACACCTAACCCTAAACCTAACCCCTAACCCTAATTGTAACCCTAACTCTAACACCTAACCCTAAACCCAACCCCTAAACCTAATTGTAACCGTAAACCTAACCCCTAAGCCTAAAATAGCCTTTTCCATGGGGGGACTTGCGAAATGTCCTCACTTGTCCCAATTTTCCTTGTTTTAAAATTATTGTCAGGATTTCTGGTCCCCACAAGGATAGTAAAACCAAACACACACACACACACACACACACACAAACAGATAGTTAAAGCCACAATTTGTATGTAAAATTCCAGTCATTTGAACTGATGAGTTTATTACTGTCTTGCTTTATTGCAAAACATGCTTGTTTTAGAAAGTTGTGTTGCTCTCATTACATGTCATTCACCAGGCCCAGATATATTGGCTATATAAATTAAGTAGACCAACTATTAGCATTGCATGCATTTGCATTTGCTCTGTTGTTTCCATTTTTGTTAGTGACCCACTGTTTGATTCATGGTAAGCATATTGTTTTTGTGCTGTCAGGAGAGTGCAGGTATTTTTTATGTCAATAGAGTAAATACTGCCACCTTGTGGAACCAGGTGGTTAAGGTCATAAAGGCTAGGCCTAGTAGCGCTCTATTAACAGTAGACGTATCCCCTGAGGCAATTGAAAACAAAGATAATGAGATAGAATCGAGACCTTTAGTCTTGCCTCTGTATTTAGATGTTATTATTATTAGATATTAGAATATATTAGATTGTATCGCACCATTATAGGTCCTTATAGCTCTTTTGACCTGAGCAAAGTATTGCCAGTAACTGTTTGGTCAGTTGCTTTTCTGATGGCCCATGTCCACTGGGGACGATGTAGGATGATGAAACAACAGAGGCCATTCATTTTGAATGGCAGAAAAGCGATTAGAAGCAAAGTGGATGGGGGACCGTTGGGCGATGCGAAAATGGCGTGGGAGCGTGAACAGGGCGGGACTTAAGTTGGGAAAGCTGAACTTCATGCAAAAGACTCTGCAATATCATGGCGCAATTGACCAATGAAAGCTCACTATAACTTCCAGCCTCTACTGGATAGGCTGTTGATACCTAGCACTACCGGGCATGCTGTCGGCTTGCTAGCAACCACATGAGGAGCCACTCTGGACAAACCTAGCGTGGCTAGGCAAAGCATCGCTGCTTGTGGATCACAGCCATGAGAATAAACAGTATTTTGGCTTGATGCCTGACAACATGTGCACCACCACCACCCGCAGTCACTATTGAGTCACTTTGGCTGTCTTTCACATGCATCACTTGTTGCCTGGGGAGGCTCCATTCGTTCACAACAGTGAGTCTCCAGACAGAGAGAGAGAGAGACAACAGGCAGCACAAATCTGGGTCATTACTGCAGTGTGTGTGTGTGTGTGTGTGTGTGTGCAGTCACATGACCACAGGCAGGGGAGGTGTTGCCATGGAGACTCCTCCACAGCTGTGTGTGTGTGTGTGTGTGTGTGTGTGTGTGTGTGTGTGTGTGTGTGTGTGTGTGTGTGTGTGTGTGTGTGTGTGAGGGCCGCACTCAAGTAGAGAGATTCAAGTCCTCAGCTGCAATGAATCTCCCTGAGAACGGGTGCCTGCTGTGAGCCAACCTGCGGCAGGTACAGTGGTCTGGACCCTACATAATGTGGTTCTGGTGGCACTTGGTTGCAGCATGCTGCTTGCAACACCACCAGAGTTGTGGGTTTGAATCTTGCATGGGGCCACATACACAGAATATGTTTGATAATACAAGTTGCTTTGCAGGTAATATTCATTGTATTACACAATGTGGATGATGATCTTCCGATGATGTTACATAAAAATGATTTAAGCCTATTCATATTAGTAATACATCTGTGCATCTTCTCACAGACTCACACTGTGTGATTTTAGGAACCCACCTCTCTTTTGTTATCCAAGCCTAGAGAAGAGTAGGGATGGCTGGTTTGTTGCTCTGCCATCTGCTGGCTGCATATGGTTAGTCAAAATAAATAATTACATTTGAGTAGGCTGAAGATAATAATACTACCACTGCCATTTTTACTGTTACCATTAGTCAGATTATCAATAGGTAGGAATGATACAAGTCATCTTAAATATGTTCATGGTATATAGTGCATTTTTTTATATCTAGGGATATATAGGGTTCAGTCAAGGTAACATCTCTTACCATCCCGCCTCTTCTCACTGCAGTAAGTCTGCAGTGTTGAGTCATTGGTTTAGAGAGCTGGGTTGCATCCCAAATGGCACACTATTCCCTAAATAGTGCACTTCTTTTGCCAGAGCCCTATGGGCCCTGTTCAAAAGTAGTGTGCTATGTAGGGAATAGGGTGCCATTTGAGACTTTACTCTGCTGTATTGACCCATGGTTAAACCCAAAAGATGATAATTCTGCCACTGCACATTAGAACCTGGTGCTGGAGGAAGATTATATCTCTCTGTGTAGATTACACAGATGGAATCTCATTATAAACTGGAACATAACATTTTTTCACAGAGTTATTTTAGAACATGGTATTCTCACCATGTTCTCCTCTTGTGGTCTCTGTGCCCATCAGGTCTGTTATTGGAGTGTTTTACATGCCCAAGGACCGTTGTGGTGACACTGACAGGAAGAATTACCTAACCTTAACCGAACAGAAAGAAAGGCATGGGCAACAGGTATAAGAGGGCAGGCCTTCTCAAAGTAAAATTATAATGGCTGAACATGAAGACAGTGTTTATTCTTTAAATAACAACACAAAAGGATTACAAAAAAATACAGTATTGCAATGCCTTTATAACTAAAGTCAACTGAAAAATACAGTATATAGCCTATGGTATTCTTTCTATAGAGGGTGATTGAGCAAATCACATGGGTAAGAGCCTATAAAAATATATATCCTCCGGTGCCCAGAGAATGGTGGCAAAGTGTCTCCAAGTGCCAAAATGATGACTCTATCAATTTATGAACCATAAAACAATGACATCCCTCATAGAATACCAGTTTCCCTCTAATCCTGCATGTTATTGTCATGTTCAGTGGGATAGGCCTGCATTTTAAGAGATGGCTTGGTTTATTCCCTATTTTTCATTTATTTATCTATTTTTCAAGAGAGACCTTAATTAATATACGTTTCTACTATGTATATTCAGCTATCAAGTCCATATGTGCAATTAGCCTAGTAATAGCATACACTCTAAAACCTAAAAGTGTTTCCCCAGAGGATTCTACATGGAACCCAAAAGAGTTCTACCTGGAACCAAAAACGGTTCTACCTGGAACCAAAAAGGGTTCTCCTATGGGGATAGCCAGAGAACCCTTTTGGAACCCTTTTTTTCTAATGGGTTGAATAATATCACACTCATAATCTGAGTAGAATTATTCAATACTGTATAAGGCAATAGTTCTATAAAGTGTATTCTCTGGTCAGTGCATTGGTAAATAACAACGTCATGCTCCCTGATGTGGTTAGTGGTATAGGCTACTATAAGGCATATTTATGTCAAGAGGTAATTTGTTTGTAAAATACACTAAACAAAAATATCAACGCAACATTTAAAGTGTTGGTCCCATGTTTCATGAGCTGAAATAAAAGATCCCAGAAATGTTCCATATGCACAAAAAGCTTATTTCTCTCAAATGTTGTGCACTAATTTGTTTACATCCCTGTTAGTGAGCATTTCTCCTTTGCCAAGATAATCCATCCACTTGACAGGTGTGGTATATCAAGAAGCTGATTAAACAGCATGATCATTACACAGGTGCACCTTGTACTGGTGACAATAAAAGGCCACTCTAAAATGTGCAGTTTTGTCACACAACACAATGCCACAGTTGTCTCAAGTTTTGAGGGAGCATGCAATTGGCATGCTGAGTGTAGGAATGTCCACCAGAGCTGTTGCCAGATAATTGAATGTTAATTTCTCTACCATAAGCCGCCTCCAACGTCGTTTTAGAGAATTTGGCAGTACGTCCAATAGGCCTCACAACCGCAGACCCCGTGAAACCAAGCCAGCCCAGGACCTCCATATGCGGCTTCTTCACCTGCGGGATCGTCTGAGACCAGCCACCCAGACAGCTGATGAAACTGAGGAGTATTTCTGTCTGTGGGCCCACCCATGGCTGCGCCCCTTCCCAGTCATGAGAAATCCATAGATTAGGGCATAATGACATTATTTCAATTAACTGATTAAAATTGTTGCATGTTGCGTTTATATTTTTGTTCTGTATACATCAATAAAGGAAATGGAAATACTTTTAGACAACATATGTTTAATGTAATGAAAAGGCACTATAACGCCTGTAGCCTATCCGATAACCTCGACAAGGATCTCATCTAGATTAGGCCTTCATAAACCCCCTAAACCCATAAAAGATAAAGAGATTTTGGTTGTAATCTAGGAATAACGGTATTAGGCTCAAGAGAAATCCAATTTAACCCTGCATTTAAAAAGCAGCTGCCCGTGGCAAATGGTGCTTGCATGGAAGTGGGACATTCTTCAAAGGATTGTTGCAATTTTACTACAAACCAATTAACAGAAACTCGTCACACTTATCACCATCGCATAAACGCTCTGACAAAAACTAATTGGGGGCGGATAATCCTATGATGAAGTGCCAAAAGGAAAGTGGTGCCATTTGGAGGTGCCACTGGCTGTCGTTACACTGCTGTGCACTGTACACACATACATACAGGTCTAGCATACCATCCCGTCAAAACAGTTTATGGTGTTTTTGGAAGATGTGGTGATTGCTTTTGAATAGTGAGCACTAACCATTGTTAACGCCAAGGTAGTGGGTTCGATCCCCGGGACCACCCATACACAAAAATGTATGCACGCATGACTGTAAGTCGCTTTGGATAAAAGCGTCTGCTAAATGGCATATTATTATTATTTATTATTGTGTGTTCACAGATTTACCTCACGAGGTCGCTGCCGACACTCACATTTTTGTTTCATTCCAAGGAACAGCCTAACAATGTAACAACCACTCCCCCTTCGATATATATATTGTTTTACTGTTCATCATTATACCTTTTATGATGTGTGTAACATTTCATTGGGCTATACTTTGATTGAATTTATTGAAACTGTAGCTTTTGGCATTTCGGTCACCAGTAGGCCTAATGGTCTTGGGATATAAGGGGCTATAAACCCAATTGCCAATTACACATAACAATGTCATTTGTAATTGCGGGCTATTATTTGGATGCTGAAATCAGTATTTTTTTTTATTTTTTATAAAAACTTCATTTTATGTGACGTCGGAGCTCCAGTCCGCCCATACTAGTCGCCGCGCCATCGTAAATCGTGGAGTTGAGTTTAATCGGCTATAAACCGATTAAGCAGCCGGTTCAGTGGGCTAATAAATAATCCATAGGCCTAACTGTTCGATTATTGTCCCGAATTTATTGTAGCCTATAGACCTACGAGTGGCATGTCTCTTGCCATTTAAATTAGGGGGGATCTTCAAGTCTATTTTATTTTGCTCGACATCAAGGGTTAACGTTGCCTGTGACGCCATATGCTGTTGGTTGAGAGGAGAGGAGAGGGGAGGGGGAGGAGCGGAGAGGGGAGGGGGGGAGGAGAGGGGAGGGGAGGGGAGGGGGGGAGGAGAGGGGAGGGGAGGGGAGGGGAGGAGGAGAGGGGAGGGGAGGGGAGGGGGGGAGGAGGGGAGCGAGCGAGCGAGAGAGCATCAGTTCGCTACGCTCGCAAGGGAATCAGAAGCGAAAACAGAACGTGGACACAATGGATTCTATAATAGACGGATCGTAACTTGAACCAACCTCTGTAAAACACTGAACAAGGTACGGTAACCAAACCTAGTAAAGATGCAACGACATTTCCTTTTTTTTGCTTTTATCTTGCTCGTCTTATAGAGAAAGATAACTGTTATTCTGACTGCAGAAGATGCAGGAAGCGATGTACAGCGATCAGGCAAGCGAGGTGTTTGAGGCCCTCAATTTCCGCAGGGTCCTAATGTTTTTGACAAGTCGGATTTTTGAAAGACGCACACAGGCTATTTTCGGGGATGTTTAATGAAAGTGTATTCCACCATAAATGTCCTGTATAGACATAGTTTGTTGAGCAGCGCTAGCGTTTATAGGGAACTAACGTTACAGCGCTCCGTAATCCTAACTGTCTGTCTGCCAGGTAGGCTATTCGTCACAACAAAAACCTATCATAACATGACAGTCCATGATGTGTTTATTTTATATGCTCGGTTGCACATCAGTCAAAGTTGGCTACATTTTACAGACTACCTATATAGAACGTGTCGTTTCCTGAGTCTGTAGCTGAGAAAATGAATATTTTGTGTCAAAATGACGGAATGGTCTATACGCCGAGAAGATGAATTGAATCACTGACAAAATAGCATACTCTTTGCTTTAAGACCTACGGGTAGATTTTGTTCGTGTTTTGTAGAGGATGTCCTTTGTGCCAGCAATGCATATAGGCTGAATGCATAGGCTGTTGCAATAGGTTATTCAATTCATGGAAATGGCACTGATCAAATAAGGATATCCGGATTCTCTGTCCGATTTCAATTAGGCCTAATGTTGGATAGATTCTCATCATAGGCATATTTAAATCCAACTGACATCATACATGACATGTAGGCTACAGCAGTCTACATAACATAGGCCTATGTGTAGTGGTAGCAGGATACTGTGCTCTCTTTGTAAATACAATTAGAAAATTCATGGGATAAGGGGTCACTCTGGTAATATACAATAACAGGAAACTGGATAAATGCAGTGCTGCTGATTGAAGAATAAAGGCATTGTGGCTGTTATTTGCATAATCATGGTCCAGCCTGATATGTTTTACATGATTTGCAACAACAATTAGGCATATTTAGTCTGACATGGTCTGAGTTACACTATATATACAGAAGAATGTGGACACCCTTTCAAATTAGTGGATTTGGCTATTTAAGCCACACCCGTTGCTGACAGGTGTATAAAATCGAGCGCACAACCATGCAATCTCCATAGACAAACAGTGGCAGTAAAATGGCCTTACTGAAGAGCTCAGTGACTTTCAACATGGCACCGTCATAGGATGCCACCTTTACAACAAGTCAGTCTGCCCTGCTAGATCTGCCCCGGTCAACTGTAGGTGCTGTTATTGTGAAGTGGAAACATCTAGGAGCAACAACAGCTCAGCCATGAAGTGGTAGGCCATACAAGCTCACAGAACAGGACCGCCGAGTGCTAAACCGCATAGCGTGTAAAAATGTTCTTGGTTGCAACACTCAATACCGAGTTCCTAACTGCCTCTGGAAAGCAACGTCAGCACAATAACTGTTCGTCGGGAGCTTCATGAAATGGGTTTCCATGGCCGAGCAGCTGCACACAAGCCTAAGATCACCATGCACAATACCAAGCGTCGGCTGGAGTGGTGTAAAGGTCGTCAAAATGCGTTCTCTGGAGAAATGAATCATGCTTCACCATCTGGGACGAATCTGGGTTTGGCGGATGCCAGGAGAACGCTACCTGCCCAATGCATAGTGCCAACTGTAAAGTTTGGTGGAGGAGGAATAATGGTTTGGGCTGGGAAATCTTAGCTCTACAGCATGCAATGACATTCTAAGCGATTCTGTGCTTCCAACTTTATGGCAACCGTTTGGGGAAGGCCCTTTCCGGTTTCAGCATGACAATGCCTCCATGCACAAAGCGAGGTCCGTACAGAAATGGTTTGTCGAGATCGCTGTGGAAGAACTTGACTGGCCTGCACACAGCCCTGACCTCAACCCCATTGAACAGCTTTGGGATGAATTGGAACGCAGACTGCGAGACAAGCCTAATTGCCCAATATCAGTGCCCAACCACACTAATGCTCTTGTGGCTGAATGGAAGCAAATGCCCGTAGAAATGTTCTAACATCTAGTGGAAAGCCTTCCCAGAAGAGTGGAGGCTGTTATAGCAGCAAAGGGGGGACCAACTCCACATTAATGCCCATGATTTTGGAATGAGATGTTCGACGAGCAGGTGTCCACATACTGTTGGTCATATGGTGTATTTGAGTGAGCATAAAGACGTTGGATTTCTATTCCTCTTTCACCCAGACTCGTGGCTCTGATTGCATGAATGAGGATTATTGTTATTAATTTAGCTTTAAGACCCTGTGGTGTCTTTCTACTTAGCAGCAGCTTTTGCTGTCGGTGGTGAGACCAGAAATCTTAGGTCAGCTGAGAAAAATCCTAACGATCAAAATTATATAATGACTAACGGATACAGCACAAGTAGGATTTCTGCCAGGCCTCTCCAATTTGCAATCAGGGTGTTATTGTTGTAAGCCCTAGACTAGTCATGTCATATATTTATCTCATATCCTTCACTACAGTTCTCCTTCCTAAGTGTAGGTGAATAGATACGGGATTTGCAGCGCCCCAGGCTGTTCCGTATTTACGTCAGAGTAAACTTCCACTCACACCCACGTGTGTAGCTTTCTATTTTTTCTTTCTCTTGGATTTCTTTATCATGCATCTAACATGCTCATTTTCAAGGCTTCTCTATCCATCCTTCTCTTCCTCTCTCTATCTCTCCCTTTCGTTTTCACAAACCCACTCTCTCTTCCCCACTATCGCTCAATGCTGTTCTTGCATTTGTGTCTGTCTACCCCATGTGCAGGCAGACTCCCTCAGGTGAAATTGAGTGGTTTTGTTTGTTTTTCTCATCCAGGGGGAGGAAGACAAGACGGAGGAGCTATGCTGTTACTGCCAAGTCTCAGTGGCTCAGTTTGATTAACCATGATGAAGACTGAACCCCCATCGGCGGGCAGTGCCAGCTCCACCCTCCGGAGCCCATCCCCCCACAGAAATGCCTATGAGGCGGGCATCCAGGCTCTGAAGCAGGCCCATGACGCCCTGAACAACGCTGCCAATGGGGACGATGCTGCCAAGGACGGCAAGCCGCCACGGCCTACCGGCAGGGGCCGCCGCCAGTACGGCTCCAATGTCCACCGCATCAAGAACATGTTCATGCAGATGCAGTCGCCGGGCGACGAGGATGACCCATCCAAGACCAATGACCAGGCGGTGCGGCTGTCCCTGCCCAGGGCCAGCAGCCTCAACGAGGACGTGAACCACAGCGCCCTGCTCAAGCTGGGCGCCACAGTCTCTGAGCGCGTCAACCGCTTCGACCCCAAGGGCGGCGAAGTTGGCGGGTCCCGAGGGGCCTCAGCAGGATACTCCAAGCTGCAGGAGACGAGGAAGATCTTCGAGCAGCGTCAGCTGCAGGAGAAGCAGTCCGCCACCAACCGCATCCTGCTCAAGAAGGAGCGTCCGGTTTCGTCCGCGGTCCAGGACAGCCGGCTGGACGTGGTAGTGCGCTTCAACGGCAGCACTGAGTCTCTGGACTGCCTGGATACGGTAGGGGGAGCCGGTGAGGCAGTGTCGCCCACCGTAAGCCAGCTTAGCGCCGTCTTCGAGAAGGCCGACCTGAGGAACAACCTGCACCGGCCCTCCTCCACGTCCCCGCAGCCCTCCCGAGAAGAAAGCCCCACTCCGGCGAAAACAGCAGAATGCCTCAACTCCAAAATCATCGACAGGAAGGTGCAAGTCTTGCCACCAGGCAGTCAGGAGGATGGGAGCAGCCAACACTTGGACCAGGAGGGTTCCCCCAGAAGCCCCAGGAACAGAGCAGCTCCCCAAAACGACGACGGCTCCTCAGGAAGTCCACGAACAGGGGACAGGACCTCTTCTGCTTCTACCGAAACCAAGCCTGAGAGGGAGAGAGGGAAGGAAGACAGGGGCTTAAGTACCGGAGGCGAGCCTGGCAGGGAACCCATACCCGGGGACCAGGAGGACTCCCCCGCACCCGAGGCAGGGAGCCGGCTGGTGCAGGCCGAGATCCACGCCTCACTGGAAAATGGAGAGGACCCTGGGTGCCCCAGCGACATGGCAGGGAGGCAGGAGGGAGAGAGGGGCCACAGGGAGGAGCCAGGCGAGGGGCCCCAGTGTGAGGGACAGTTTGAGGATGGCCTGGAGGAGGAGTCTCGAAAGGAGGATTACTCTGAGGGCGACCTGGTGGACATCAGCGCGTACAGCGGAATCGGAGAGGACTCCGGCGGCAGCCAGCTGGATGAGGATGAGGAGGAGGAAGATGAGCCCTACGAGCCAGAGTCGAGCTGCTCTGAGATCCCGGGACTGCCTGCCGAGGAGGAAACACTGCCAGAGAACAGGAAGATCTGCTTTAGCACTGGACCAATAAAGGTGAGTCTCTGGTTCAGGTGGGCAGAAATGAGGAACAGTTTATCAAGAGATGATAAGGGAAGAGACATCAATACTGGTCTGAAGTGGAGATCCGAAGCTGTCTATAGTGGTAGACCATTATTTCTACCTGTAGGCATAGTACTTAGGGGTAGTTTTATTAATAGTTTTACAGTAGTAATCAGAAGACAAAGCTCTCTGATTCATCTGTGTAGAAGTCATAAGTGTTTTAATAGTAGTTGGTTGACGCAGCCACATATTTCCCCACAGTTTACATTGGCCTACGTCTCTACACTGACACATTTGAATGACTTTGCATTTCCTGTATTGGTGAAAACATCTTGTGAAAGCCTGTGCAAAGATCAGCATCCACATACTTCCTTCAAATCAAATTGTATTAGTCACATGCTTCGTAAACAACAGGTGTGGACTAACAGTGAAATGCTTACTTAGGGGCCCTTTCCAACAAAGCAGAGAGATTGAAAATAGATAAATAATAGAAAAGTTAAACATGTAACATTGAGTAATAATAACGTGGCTATATACAAGGGGTACCAGTACCGAGTCAATGTGCAGGGGTACTGGGTAATTGAGGTAGATATGTACATATAACTAGGAATAAAGTGACAGATAGTAAACAGTAGCAGCAGTGTATGTGATGAGTCAAAAAAAGTTAGTGCAAAAAGGGTTAATGCAGATAGTTCAGGTAGCTATTTGGTTAACTATTTAATTAACTATTTAAGAGAGGCGCAAGAGAGGTGATCAAGTTACATTTCAAATTCTCTACTAATGTTTGCCAGGTAAATATCTTATAAGTTTAACTATCTAAGATGTGCCAAATACATTCTCTTTAGCTCAGGGCTCCAGCTATGCATTTGGTATGCTAACTTTCTAGCTAAGTAGCTAGCTTGCAAGATCAAGCTTCTTGGTTACAGCAGAGACAATCAATCCCCTCCTGGATCAAGATCCCTGCTGTCGGGGCCTCTCGAGTGGACTAGAGATCCTGGTTCGAGTCCAGGCTCTGTCGCAGCCGGCCGCGACCGGGAGACCCATGGGGAGACGCACAATTTGGCCCAGCGTCGTCCAGGTTAGGGAAAGGTTTGTCCCATCGCGCACTAGCGACTCCTGTGGCGGGCCGGGCACCGTGCACGCTGACGCGGTCGCGAGGTGTATGGTGTTTCCTCCGACACATTGGTGCGGCTGGTTTAGTTTAATGTTCGCTTGCGCTTGTTAGCATTTAGCTAGCGTCCGCTATGTGAATTCGGAAGTTTTGTTAGCATTTGTTAGCATACTGTCTTTTATTTATTTATTTATTTACATCTGGAAAGATGTGTGCACTGCAGGTATAACCGTATACCCCGGTATGGTACAGAAATGGTATGAAAATCTGGATACTTCCCAACCCTTCTACGGAGTGCTTCAGAGATAGAAGCTAATAGCTAGACGTTGTAGTTTGGGTTTTGACTTCCGGATATCAGGCCAACTTATTGGTCGAGCTGTTTCAGCACAGCAGCGGTGTCCAATACAGCGCGTTTACTGCAGAACACATTCAGCATACTGTGTGAGCTGCTCTATGTATGACTAAGTGACTGACAACTTGTGAAATCTATTTTTTGGCTCGGTCAGCATTCATTCATTTGCTTGACACTAAGGACCTACTCAGTAGTCCTGACAGCAAGATAGACTTGTTCCTCCTGCCTTGACACAAGACAGGCTGTTCGTTTCAGCTTGCATCAGCAATAATTATTGTGGTGAAATCCAATATAGGTACCCCCCCTTCCATAGCTTAATTCCTCTAAGATCTGTATGATGTAACAAGGGACCTCCAAAAAAGCTGGGCGTAGAAAACTGATTTTTAAAATCCTAATGCTGACTGCTGCTCCAATGATATGCCATTTCCAGCCAGGTATAGGCCAGGTGTTCTCAGGGGCTTCAGTCTGAACCACAAATACATCGTTTACATAAAATGTGAAATGATGTAGGTAGGTAGATATTAGCTCTATGCTACTGTATATTATCGTTATGAAATGTCAGATGAATATGCCAGTGGCCTTTCTCTCCTGTACCTTGGTGACTTGCCATTAAATGCCACCAGCAAGTAGTGTGGATTTCATCTCCCCGCCATGCACAGCATGCTAACCAACCAGGCAGCCACCGTATCACTGTAACTATATGTTATGTAGAGGGATTTTCAGTAGCAGTCATTTTCACCTCTTCTCAGTCAGTGAGTGTCTGAGATTTCATGGTTGTGATAGGATCCAATAGATTTGCTGCATAGCCTTGTAATCCTAGTAGAGGAGGAAAATGACTGCTTTGCAGTAGGACACCCTTAAGCACAGCCACTTGTGAAGCGTGTAATGGCATGCCATGACTTTGCTGTCACAGCAAGCAGTGTCCCTTTATTCCTCAGTGGCGGAGGATAGAGAGCTATCATATAGGCTAGTCCATCATAGTGTAGACTGGAAGGTTTTAATCTGTTAAATCTACTAGACCTTCTATCTCTGAAAACCATTGCTGTTGCACTTTTGAATATTGCACTGAATTGATCTGACCTGTGCAAGAACTGGAGATGACAGTTCAGCATCTTCTTTTACCTTTCTGACCTATTGACCCTGTTATGTTGTTTATGGCTTTAACTCAACCAAGGGTGTGGCTTAACCATGATGCATTCACTGCACCTGGGAGTTCATTCTGCAGTCAGCTTCCATTGTTGATAAACTGTGCTCTATATTAGTGTCTTGTTTTTTCTGCAGTAGTGCCTGATACTTAAACATATACCCGTACCATCGGTGACTGACTGACTCCCTCTCTTAGCCAAGGTGAGGGCACCCGGGGAAGAGAATGAATTTGTTAGGTGTTCAGCAGGCCATGGGGATGACTAGGTGAGTCGCCCGTGTAGACCTCTTTGCAGAGATAAGGACAGAACAGGCAGGTCCATTGTCCACTCAGTCAGCTCCAGAGTGTCTGAGTCACAGGAGGTTTGCATCCCAAATTGCCCCCTATTCCCTAGATGGTGCACTGATCTGGTCAAAAGTAGTGCACTATAACACATTAATTCAGACACTGGCCTCAATATGAAGTAAATGCCATCATTGATGCATTTCATCACTATTTTATTTCAGAGGGGTATCTCTTTGAAATAATTTCTAAGCCTATTCACAATGATATTGGGCTGGATGCTGATAGGGGAAACTTGCTGAATGATCAGAGAAATGATAGTCAAAGCTTTTCTTTTAGGCTATTTACAGAAAATAAAGTCCTGGATGCTTTGCTAGCAATAGACGACAAGAAATCCACATGGGCCGACCAAACACCCACATTTGTTATTTAAAATTGTTATCAGGAAATATTCCAAAACTATGGAAATCAGCTCTTGTGCTGCCACTCCATAAGGGCAGGGATAGTAGTGATCTTAATAATTATCTCCCAATTTCAAGGCTTCCTTGAGGGGTCAAATACTTATTTCCCTCATTAAAATGCAAATCAATTTATAACATTTTTTACATGCGTTTTTCTGGATTTTTTTGTTGTTATTCTGTCTCTCACTGTTCAAATAAACCTACCATTAAAATTATAGACTGATCATTTCTTTGTCAGTGGGCAAACATACAAAATCAGCAGGGGATCAAATACTTTTTTCCCTCACTGTAGATGAGCTGGTTAAGAAGCTAAGATTTGAAGTTGTATTTTTCTACAGAAACAGATTGTGCCATTCTCTATGCAGTAGGAAGCAGATTATTCAGTCAACCTTTTTATCTGTTCTTGATTATGGTGATATTATTTATCAAAGTGCAGCTGCTACTATTCTTAAACCGTTGGATGCCATCTACCATAGTGCCCTTCATTTTGTTACAGGCAACAGTTTTGCTATTTATCACTGTATCAAAAGGTTGGCTGGACTTCACTAAAGACCTGTAGATCTCTACATTACTCCCTTTTTGTTTACAAGGCCCTAATTCCTGAACTTCCTTCTTATCTAACTTTTCTGTTGAAGTATAAAATACATAAAAATAAATTTCATCTTGATGTTCTGGTGCCGTTTGGGCAATTTAAAGTATTGATTGGGAACTTATTTGTGGAGGAATGTAACTGTTTTTCTTGGTGATTTGTGATGTTTTATTTGTGCTTACCATGACTGTGTTTTTGTATTTTAATATGTAATAAAATATATATATATATTACACACACATATACATTACCAGTCAAAAGTTTGGACACACCTACTCATTCAAGGGTTTTTCTTTATTTTTACAATTTTCTACATTGTAGAATAATAGTGAAGACAAGACATCAAAACTATGAAATAACACATAAGGAATCATGTAGTAACCAAAAAAAGTGTTAAACAAATCAAAATATATTTGAGATTCTTCAAAGTAACCACCCTTTGCCTCGATGACAGCTTTGCACACTCTTGGCATTCTCTCAACCAGCTTCATGAGGTAGTCACCTGGAATGCATTTCTATTAACAGGTGTGCCTTCTTAAAAGTTAATTTGTGGAATTTCTTTCCTTCTTAATGCGTTTCAGCCAATCAGTTGTGTTGTGACAAGGTAGGAGGGGTATACAGAATATATCCCTATTTGGTAAAAGACCAAGTCCATATTATGGCAAGAACAGCTCAAATAAGCAAAGAGAAATGACAGTCCATCATTACTTTAAGACATGAAGGTCAGTCAATACGGAACATTTCAATAACTTTGAAAGTTTCTTCAAGTGCAGTCGCAAAAACCATTGAGCGCTATAATGAAACTGGCTCTCATGAGGACCGCAACAGGAATGGAAGACCCAGAGTTACCTCTGCTGCAGAGGATAAGTTCATTAGAGTTACCAGCCTCAGAAATTGCAGCCCAAATAAATGCTTCACAGAGTTCAAGTAACAGGCATATCTCAACATCAACTGTTCAGAGGGGACTGTGTGAATCAGGCCTTCATGGTTGAATTGCTGCAAAGAAACCACTACTAAAGGACACCAATAATAAGAAGAGACCTGCTTGGGCCAAGAAACACGAGCAATGGACATTAGACCCGTGGAAATGTGTCCTTTTGGTCTGGAGTCCAAATTTGAGATTTTTGGTTCCAACCGCCGTGTCTTTGTGAGACGCGGTGTGGGTGAATGGATGATCTCCGCATGTGTATTTCCCACCGTAAATCATGGAGGAGAAGGTGTTATGGTGTGGGGAGGCTTTGCTGTTGACACTGTCTGTGATTTATTTAACCAGCATGGCTACCACAGCATTCTGCAGCGATACGCCATCCCATCTGGTTTGGGCTAAGTGGGACTATCATTTGTTTTTCAACAGGACAATGACCCAACACACCTCCAGGCTGTGTAATGGCTATTTTACCAAGAAGGAGAGTGATGGAGTGCTGCATCACATGACCTGGCCTCCACAATCCCCCGACCTCAACCAAATTGAGATGGTTTGTGATGAGTTGGACCACAGAGTGAAGGAAAAGCAGCCACCAAGTGCTCAGCATATGTGGGAACTTCTTCAAGACTGTTGGAAAAGCATTCCAGGTGAAGCTGGTTGAGAGAATGCCAAGACTGTGCATAGCTGTCATCAAGGCAAAGGGTGGCTATTTGAAGAATCTCAAATATAACATATATTTTGATTTGTTTAACACTTTTTTGGTTACTACATGATTCCATATGCGTTATTTCATAGTTTTGATGTCTTCACTATTATTCTACAATGTAGAAAATATTAGAAATAAAGAAAAACCCTTGAATGAGTAGGTGTGTCCAAACTTTTGGCTGGTAGTGTGTGTATTTGTGTATGTATATACATTATAACTTATATATATATATATATTAGTTATAATGTATATTTATATTGTATTATACAGGGCGCATTTGGTCTTGGACTGGGACATGGAGGCCTGCTGTAATTCACCAGCTTTTCATAATAATAACTGTACAACAGGGAAAGGGATGTGCTGCAATTACTTCAAGTAAGGTCAAGATGATTTTAATCTGGTGGATGAATGCCTGGTGTAGGAGGACCTCTAGTCTAAAGAGAGAGCGAGCCCTGATAGGCTTCTAATTCTATGTGCAGCATTGTGCAAACCATAGGGTAGTAGTCTGTATTGGAAGAATCCTTGTTTGTGCTATACAGTGTTAAGAAGTTGAGGTGAGGGTCATAAGGTATTTTTGGGGGGTATTTGAAAGGATTATAGGTTATGACACTTGTGTCTTGAGTCTGCCTTCACTTTTTACACTAACTTACATGTTCCATGTCTGTGACCTGCTTTTCTGAATCATATTTTGTTCAGTTCAGGTAATACAAGGATTGCTACCTTAGGGCCTCTGTGAAAGGTACTTTTCCCTCGTCATATGAAGACACATGGATAAGAGTTGACGGTTTAAGGACAGGAGCCTTGTGTAAAAGGGGTAGCTACTGTCAGCTGGTGATCTGGCAGACCGAAAGGCTAAGTGCTTTAGGGTTTCCAGAGAAGGACATGTAAAACAAGTTCAGCTCTGCTGTTGTGCTCCAATGACTGAAATGGGATTTTCTGTCCCTGAAATCTCCAAGGGAAACAGTAGTGTTTCCTTTGTTCCTCTCAAAGCCATTAAACTGTTCAAGCCTGCCTTCGCTTTTTCTTCTCAGTGGTTGATTCGTTCGATTTTTTTAGACTGAAATGGCATTCATACCTCAATGACACTGAAAGCAACGTAATATGACATGAAAACTTAATATATTGCTCCATCTCTTCCTCTGAGCAGGCATGCTGTCACTCTTATCAGACACATTTTTAGCTGAGAATAAACACCAAGTCCCTCTGCATTTAGAGCAAGCTAGCCCCTGCACTCGCTCTCTTTGTGTCTCTCGGTCTGTCTGTCTGTCTGTCCCGTCTGTCTGTCCCGTCTGTCTGTCCCGTCTGTCTGTCCCGTCTGTCAGTACATTCCTTATGTCATACCACCTTGCATCCCACTGCTGGCTTGCCTCTGAAGCTAAACAAGGTTGGTCCTGGTCAGTCCCTGGATGGGAGACCAGATGCTGCTGGAAGTGGTGTTGGACGGCCAGTAGGAGGCACTCTTTCCTTTGGTCTAAAGAAATATCACAAATGCCCCAGGGCAGTGATAGGGGATATTGCCCTGTGTAGGGTGCCGTCTTTCGGATGGGACGTTAAACGGGTGTCCTGACTCTCTGTGGTCACCTAAAGATCCCATGGCACTTATCGTAAGAGTAGGGGTGTTAACCCCGGTGTCTTGGCTAAATTCCCAATCTGGCCCTCATACCATCATGGCCACCTTATCATCCCCAGCTTCCAATTGGCTCATTCATCCCCCCTCCTCTCCCCTGTAACTATTCCCCAAGTCATTGCTGTAAATGAGAATGGGTTCTGAGTCAACTTACCTGGTAAAATAAGCGTAAAATAAAAAAAATGTCTCAGCCTCATTTCCCCAATCTGCCAGTCTTATCTCAGATCAGTGAGTAGTCTGGTAAACTGATAAACTGGCTGCACTATGAGTTGGTCCCAACTGTGTGTTGGTCCCGTGTGGCTCAGTTGGTAGAGCATGGCACTTGCAACACCAGGGTTGTGGGTTCTATTACCACGGGGGACCAGTATGAAAATGTATGAACTCATTACTTTATGTCACAGAAGTGTGGTTGAGTATTTGTTTGTGAGGCGAGAGTTTGTATCTGTCCATCCTTGTGTGTGATTGTGAGCGAGAGTGACCCTGTTATTAGGTGTTTCCTGATCCCAGACAGACTTGGGCGGCCCCTCTTATCCTCTCAAAGGGAGGAAGCAGTAGAGAGGGAAGGAGGGCTGGGTGAGGGCATGTCTCAGAGCAGGATATAGCTCAATTTCGAGAGGGAGATCAAGTTTCAGTGTGTGGACACCTGGCTCACTGCTGGGGTAGCGCCCCTTGATGAGTCCCATATCACCAGAGCCAGGTGTGCTTGTGTCTCTAACCTGGGATCTGAACCTGCAGACAATGTCTTGTAAGAGGTCAATGTCTCACCTTCCTCACATTGAATAACAACTGGCTGCCATCCGTAGTATTAGAAGCTGGCATCCTTAAATGCATCTGGTAGATTATACACTGCATTCGGAAAGTATTCAGATCCCTTGACTATTTCCACATATTGTCACGTTACAGCCTTATTCTAAAATTGATTAAATATGTTTTTTTCCTCATCAATCTACACAAAATATCCCATAATGACAAAGCGAAAACAGGTTTTTAGAATGTTTTGCAAATGTATTGAAAATAAAAAAACATACCTTATTTACATAAGTATTCAGACCCTTTGCTATGAGACTCGAAATTGAGTTCAGGTGCACCCTGTTTCCATTGATCATCCTTAAGATATTTCTACAACTTGATTGGAGTCCACCTGTGGTAAATTCAATTGATTGTACATGATTTGGAAAGCACACACCTGTCTATATAAGGTCCCACAGAGCAAAAACCAAGCCATGAGGTCGAAGGAATTGTCCGTAGAGCTCCGAGACAGGATTGTGTCAAGGCACAGATCTGGGGAAGGGTACGCAAAGAATTCTGGAGCATTGACGGTCCCCAAGAACACAGTGGCCTCCATTCTTAAATGGAAGAATTTTGGAACCACCAAGACTCTTCCTAGAGCTGGCCGCCCGGGCCAAACTGAGCAATCGGGGGAGAAGGGCCTTGGTCAGGGAGGTGGAGATGGGAGAACCTTCCAGAAGGACAACCATCTCTGCAGCACTCCACCAATCAGGCCTTTATGGTAGAGTGGCCAGATGGAAGCCACTCCTCAGTAAAAGGCACATGACAGTCCACTTGGAGTTTGCCAAAGGCACCTAAAGGACTCTCAGACCATGAGAAATAAGACTGGTCTGATGAAACCAAGACTTAACTATTTGGCCTGAATGCCAAGCGTCACGAGTGGAGGAAACCTGGCACCATCCCTACGGTGAAGCATGGTCATGGCAGCATCGTGCTGTGGGGATGTTTTTCAGCGGCAGTGACTGGGAGACTAGTTAGGATCGAGGGAAAGATGAACGGCGCAAAATACAGAGATCCTTAATGAAATCCTGCTCCAGAGCACTCAGGACCTCAGACTGGGGCGAAGGTTCACCTTCCAACAGGACAACGACCCTAAGCACACAGCCAAGACAATGCAGGAGTGGCTTCGGGAAAAGTCTCTGAATGTCCTTAAGTGGCCCAGCCAGAGCCCGGACTTGAACCCGATGGAACATCTCTGGAGAGACCTGAAAATAGCTGTGCAGCGACGCTCCCCATCCAACCTGACAGAGCTTGAGAGGATCTGCAGAGAACAATGGGAGAAACTCCCCAAATACAGGTGTGCCAAGCTTGCAGCGTCATACCCAAAAGGACTTGAGGCTGTAATCACTGCCAAAGGTGCTTCAACAAAGTACTGAGTAAAGAGTCTGAATACTTCTGTAAATGTGATATTTCAGTTTTAAATTTTAAATTTGCAAAAATGTCAACAACAAAATTTTTTTTTTTTTTTGTCATTATGGGGTATTGTGTGTAGATTGATGAAGAATTTAATCCATTTTAGAATAAGGCTGTAACGCAACAAAATGTGGAAAAAGTCAAGGGGTCTGAATACTTTCCGAATGCACTGTACGTGTCCAACTAACCACCAGCTACCATGATTGCTTCAGTAAACAATACTGTTTTTTATGCATCATTTAAGTCGCCTTGGTTGGTAGATCTAGCTTAGGCATTCCAAAGGAAATTACTTATTTGAACGAAATACCTTCTCATCAACATCTATCCATAGCATCGGGCTATAAGCGCTATATAGTCCATTGTCTTACCCAGGCCTTGTAGAGTGCCACATTCTAAGTAGTGAAACAGATTAGCGGAACGCCCTAGTGGTTATAAATAGAGGTCTACTGCTCTGAACGTTCCCATAATCCACTGCTTGATTCTTAGAGCCTCCTGTACTGCCGGGCGGGGTTATTTAAAGACTTCTCCCTGTGTCAGGATGCTAGCATGGCGCTGCAGGGGGGGGGGCAGGTCTAGAGGCCACTTAGATTAGGTAGACGTACTGTACCATAGACGGCAGCGTAACACCACTGTACCTTGGGTATTTTCTTCTCTTTCTCTCCCCCTTATGCAGAGGCCCTTATCTTTCCAATACAGAGGCTGTGCTCTGCAGACAGCAGCCTTTCTGTTCACGTTTCGATCGATATCAGTCATTTTCTGCATTCCATGACAGTGCTTTTTATAGTCTTAAAGAGGCAGCCTTGGTTACAATGTTGCCTAAGGCTTAGGAGGGGGGAGGGGGTCTATAATGTCAATAGACAGGAAGTCTTAACGTCTCCAGCTCCTGTCCCCTCCATCACCACCTGATAATGACACTGTTTTGCCATCACTAGCCGGCTTCCACCCGGTTACGCAACCCTGCACCTTAGAGGCTGCTGCCCTATATACATAGACATGGAATCACTGGCCACTTTAATAATGGAACACTGGCCACTTTAATAATGTTAACATACTGTTTTACTCATCTCATATGTATATACTGTATTCTATTCTACTGTATTTTAGTCAATGCCACTCCAACATTGCTCAATCTAATATTTATGTTTCTTAATTGCATTCTTTTACTTTTAGATTTGTGTGTATTGTGGTGAATTGTTAGATAATACTGCACTGTAAGAGCTAGAAACACAAGCATTTCGCTACACCCGCAATAACGTCTGCTAAATATGTGTATGTGACCAATAACATTTGATTTGATAATGTATAAGAATGTCAAAAGGGGTGACACTCTCATTACTCGTTGTTTGGGTTGAGCTAGTTTAGTATCCTATAAGACCAGTCACCAGAAAGGACCAATGTACTGAAGTTCTGTGTTCGTGACATATAGAAGGCTATTCAGAATTCCAAATCCACAGCATAGCTACAGTCTAAATCAGGGGTGTCAAACTCAATCAGCGGAAAGGCCATATTGAAAAAACACAACACATTCGCGGGCCAGACATAGCCTATTATGTTTGTTTTGACAAAAAAACGTGGATACAACTCTGACCAAAACTGGCCATTGTTTTATTTTAAAACATATGGACCTTTATAATGTCTACTTAGGATACTGTATATACAGTGAGGGGAAAAAGTATTTGATCCCCTGCTGATTTTGTACGTTTGCCCACTGACAAAGACATGATCAGTCTATAATTTTAATGGTAAGTTTATTTGAACAGTGAGAGACAGAATAACAACAACAAAAATCCAGAAAAACGCATGTCAAAAATGTTATAAATTGATTTGCATTTTAATGAGAGAAATAAGTATTTGACCCCTCTGCAAAACATGACTTAGTACTTGGTGGCAAAACCCTTGTTGGCAATCACAGAGGTCAGACGTTTCTTGTAGTTGGCCACCAGGTTTGCACACATCTCAGGAGGGATTTTGTCTCACTCCTCTTTGCAAATCTTCTCCAAGTCATTAAGGTTTCGAGCCTGACGTTTGGCAACTTGAACCTTCAGCTCCCTCCACAGATTTTCTATGGGATTAAGGTCTGGAGACTGGCTAGGCCACTCCAGGACCTTAATGTGCTTCTTCTTGAGCCTCTCCTTTGTTGCCCTGGCCGTGTGTTTTGGGTCATTGTCATGCTGGAATACCCATCCACGACACCTTCTCACCAAGCTGCTAGCGATGGTCTTGTAGCCCATTCCAGCCTTGTGTAGGTCTACAATCTTGTCCCTGACATCCTTGGAGTGCTCTTTGGTCTTGGCCATGGTGGAGAGTTTGGAATGTGATTGATTGATTGCTTCTGTGGACAGGTGTCTTTTATACAGGTAACAAACTGAGATTAGGAGCACTCCCTTTAAGAGTGTGCTCCTAATCTCAGCTCGTTACCTGTATAAAAGACACCTGGGAGCCAGAAATCTTTCTGATTGAGAGGGGGTCAAATACTTATTTCCCTCATTAAAATACAAAGGAATTTATAACATTTTTGACATGCGTTTTTCTGGATTTTGTTGTTGTTATTCTGTCTCTCACTGTTCAAATAAACCTACCATTAAAATTATAGACTGATCATTTCTTTGTCAGTGGGCAAACGTACAAAATCAGCAGGGGATCAAATACTTTTTTCCCTCACTGTAGAATTTTACATATTAAAACAAATTTAGAGATAAATAATATTTGTCCATCATTTGCTGCTATGCTTGCAGATGTGCATAATATGCTGCGACCCTAATCAAAGTATTTAATAACTCCAAATAACAAAAACTCAGCTAGGTTGTTGTAACATTTAAACTTAAAAAAAAAAATTCATTTTTTTGGGACTGCATGGATTACCGGTGCAGTTGAATGCAGCACTGCTGTATGTTGCACTCAAAATGTCTTGTAGCTGAGTAGCCAGCCTAATCTACTGCTCAAATGTTGCATTAATAGGCCAACATGTTTCTCCTTTGCATGTTGTTTTGGGGGGGTTATTCATTGTCAAGCTTTAAAAACTGAAGCCAGACTGCAACATTTTCGTACGATTGTCCTTTAGTAGTAATTTATACCCGCGTGTGAATCCTTTTATCTTAGAACTTTTTGACAACCAAGATTACATTTTCTGTAGGCTACAGCAATGACTTGTTGGAACCGAAACTTGCCATGGACATTTAGCCTACAACACCTTTAAACATTTCGGTCTGGTAGAAGATTCGGTCAGTGCCGTTAGTGATGATATGATACAGTCTGGCTGTTATGTGTGTGGGTCTGGGAGGAAGGGTGTGTGTGGTAATACACTGTCGTTTTGCGTGCAGCACGTTGGCAGTGCTTGCTGTGACTTGAAGTGCAGCGCAACACAGGTGTTATAGAAACGGGCCAAAATGAATTGACAAGTTAGTTAGAAACGTGTCACAGGCCTTGTGTTTGGCACAGGTGGTCTAAATCTATGTCTGTGGGTGGACTGTGTGATGGAGGTAGAATGGTGAGCTGTGTGCATTTTGTGTCCGTGAGTTTGGAGAAACTGGGTGCATAATATTAGAGAGAAGGGAGAACAATACCAATGGCATGCCTGAGCAGCACAGCAGACCTCCCTCTCTTTCCCTCCCTCGCCTCAGTCTGCCATTCCCCTCTCCCTGGAGAGAAGGATTATTTAAAAACCTGTCTCTCCATTTCTTTCTTTCTCCCAAATTCTCAACCGGAAATAGGCTATGCTGGGAGCCTCATTGTGCCAGTTCACACCCAATACACCTCAGAATTACAGCATAACTTTAAGTCTTTGTTCCCACAGTGTGTGGTGTTTTCGGTTTTGAAAACAACCTCACATTACCTATTATCGTTTCCCCAGATTTTGCCACAACAGACATTTTGTGCCGCCGTCTGACAAGTTTGCTCTATTGCTGACGGCGGTTTGCATCCAAAGGGCAGGACTCGTTAGCAGAATCCTTGAAGACTGCTTCCGAGTTCTTTGTAGGACCTCCAAGAACAGGAATCAGACAGAGAGCATGTTCCATTCCTCCAGTTGGTTTGCCCACAAACACCACAACATTATTCTCCACTATCCAGACTGGTTTGTCTTTTCCTCTTGCTACGCCACTTCTAGACAATATTACTCAATTTAAACCGATGCTATTGTATTTGTTCTGGTTCATTAACCTAACCTTGGGAGTCTCTCTCCAGTCTGCTAACAGTGTTCTGCCTGTGTGAACGATAGCTCCTAATGATCCAAATTATCTCTGAACCTCATGCCATCACTCCGATGCCTTTGGAATTGCCTGCTGTTGCAATCCCCCATTACAGTCAGAGGGGGGAAAGTCAGTGGAAGCTTTGGAACAAATGAGGATATAGCATGACATCAACATTACCCGTAAAAGCCAATGTAATTAGACACCGGTGTTAGTCTACTGTTTCTGCCAACTGGAAAACCAGCATTTATTTCTTTCATCACATTCCCAGTGGGTCAGAAGTTTACATACACTCAATTAGTATTTGGTAGCATTGCCTTTAAATTGTTTAACTTAGGTCAAATGTTTCGGGTAGCCTTCCACAATCTTCCCACAATAAGTTGGGTTAATTTTGGCCCATTCTTCCTGACAGAGCTGGTGTAACTGAGTCAGGTTTGTAGGCCTCCTTGCTCGCACAAACTTTTTCAGTTCTGCCCACACATTTTCTATAGGATTGAGGTCAGGGCTTTGTGATGGCCACTCCAATACCTTGACTTTGTTGTCCTTAAGCCATTTTGCCACAACTTTGGAAGTATGCTTGGGGTCATTGTCCATTTGGAAGACCCATTTGCGACCAAGCTTTCACTTCCTGACTGATGTCTTGAGATGTTGCTTCAATATATCCACATAATTTTCCTTCCTCATAATGCCATCTATTTTGTGAAGTGCACCAGTCCCTCCTGCAGCAATGCACCCCCACAGTATGATGCTGCCACCCCCATGCTTCACGGTTGGGATGGTGTTCTTCGGCTTGCAAGCGCCCCCCTTTTTCCTCCAAACATAACGATGGTCATTATGGCCAAACAGTTCTATTTTTGTTTCATCAGACCAGAGGACATTTCTCAATTTCTCCAAAAAGTACGATCTTTAGTTGGTTATACCTGGAGTACTTCTCCTGTCTTATCCAGTGTCCTGTGTGAATTTAAGTATGCTCTCTCTAATTCTCTCGTTCTCTCTTTCTCTCTGAGAACCTGAGCCCTAGGACCATACGTCAGGACTACCGGGCATGATGACACCTTGCTGTCCCCAGTCCGCCTGGCCTTGCTGCTATTCCAGTTTCAACTGTTCTGCCTGCGGCTACGAAACCCCTACCTGTCCCAGACCTGCTGTTTTCAACTCTAAATGATCGGCTATGAAAAGCCAACTGAGAGACCTGAGCCCTAGGACCATACGTCGGGACTACCGGCCGTGGTGACTCCTTGCTGTCCCCAGTCCGCCTGGCCTTGCTGCTATTCCAGTTTAAACTGTTCTGCCTGCGGTTATGGAACCCCTACCTGTCCCAGACCTGCTGTTTTCAACTCTTAATGATCGGCTATGAAAAGCCAACTGAGATTTATTCCTGATTATTATTTGACCATGCTTGTCACTTATGAACATTTTTGAACATCTTGGCATGGTTCTGTTATAATCTCCACCCGGCACAGCCAGAAGAGGACTGGCCACCCCTCATAGCCTGGTTCCTCTCTAGGTTTCTTCCTAGGTTTTCGCCTTTCTAGGGAGTTTTTCCTAGCCACCGTGCTTCTACACCTGCATTACTAGCTGTTTGGGGTTTTAGGCTGGGTTTCTGTACAGCACTTCGAGATATTAGCTGATGTAAGAAGGGCTATATAAAATAAAATTGATTGAAAATTGATTGATTGATCTTTGTCCCCATGTGCAGTTGCAAACCGTAGTCTGGCTTTTTTATGGCGGTTTTGGAGCAGTGGCTTCTTCCTTGCTGAGTGGCCTTTCAGGTTATGTCGATATAGGACTTGTTTTACTGTGGATATAGATATTTTTGTACCTGTTTCCTCCAGCATCTTCACAAGGTCCTTTGCTGTTGTTCTGGGATTGATATGCACTTTTTGCACCAAAGTACGATCATCTCTAGGAGACAGAATGCGTCTCCCTCCTGAGCGGTATGACGGCTGCGTGGTCCCATGGTGTTTATACTTGCGTACTATTGTTTGTACAGATGAACGTGGTACCTTCAGGCGTTTGGAAATTGCTCCCAAGGATGAACCAGACTTGTGGAGGTCTACAATTTTTATTCTGAGGTCTTGGCTGATTTCTTTTGATTTTCCCATGATGTCAAGCAAAGAGGCACTGAGTTTGAAGGTAGGCCTTGAAATACATCCACAGGTACACCTCCAAATGACTTAAATGATGTCAATTAGCCTATCCCCTGTAGCTCACTTGGTAGAGCATGGCGCTTGCAACGCCAGGGTTGTGGGTTCGTTTCCCACGGGGGGCCAGTATGAAAAATGTATGCACTCACTAACTGTAAGTCGCTCTGGATAAGAGCGTTTGCTAAATGACTAAAATGTAAATTAAGGTAGGCCTTGAAATACATCCACAGGTACACCTCCAATTGACTCAAATGATGTCAATTAGCCTATCAGAAGCTTCCAAAGCCATTACATCATTTTCTGGGATTTTCCAAGCTGTTTAAAGGCACAGTCAACTTAGTGTATGTAAACTTCTGACCCACTGGAATTGTGATACAGTGAATTATAACTGAAATAATCTGTCTGTAAACAATTGTTGGAAAAATGACTTGTGTCATGCACAAAGTAGATGTCCTAACCGACTTGCCAAAACTATAGTTTGTTAACAAGAAATTTGTGGAGTGGTTGAAAAACAAGTTTTAATGACTCCAACCTAAGTGTATTTAAACTTTCGACTTCAACTCTACATACATACATACAGTACCAGTCAAAGTTTGGACACACCTACTAATTCAAGGGTTTTTCTTTATTTTTACTATTTTCTACATTGTACAATAATAGTGAAGACATCAAAACTATGAAAGAACACATAAGGAATCATGTAGTAACCAAAAAAGTGTACAATGTAGAAAATAGTTAAAATAAAGAAAAACCCTTGAATGAGTAGGTGTGTCCAAACTTTTGACTGGTACTGTGTGTGTGTGTATATGTATATGTATATGTATATATATATATATATATATATATATATATATATATATATATATATATATATATATATATATATATATAGAGAGAGAGAGAGATTTTTAAACAAATGTTTTCTCTAAATAAGTGTTGCTGTACAATTAAGGTAAAATACACTGCATTTCAAACAGTCAGCAATAATTTAATGAATTCAGGGCTCGTGAAGTTATACCTAGGCTAAATATAAGCCTTCCACAACCATAAGACCCACTAATAATGTAATTATTTTATCAAAATAGTTTAACCAGATATGTGTATATATTTTTATTTTTTTGGCTTTCAGATCCGTCTATGAAAATGCTATTTTTAGTTACAAATTTAACTAGAACCATGCATAATGCACATTCACATTCACAAATAATGACTAACTTCTCATAGCAGTCATTAGGCTATAGAAAATTAACACAGGTCTCATCAATCTCTAAAACCCACGCGATAGTGATTAGCCAAATAATCTTTATATTTTAAGTTTAGCTAACTTGGATCTATTTGCTAGCTAACAAGGTTGAACAGTTGTTATGAGCACACCGTTCTGTCTGTCTCCAACAGTTTCAAAAGCATGTTAGCCTGTCCACTTTGTTCAGATGTTGAAATCAAGTGGCCTACCTTATTTCTCAGAATGAGAACGAGTTGCCAATTCGGTATATAATTGTGTTTTATGCTTATTGAACATTTTATGAAACACAGAATAGACAGCTAGTATAACAGTCTAAAATGCTGCTAGCGGTGCCGTGTGTGACCAACTGAGCGTTCATTTTCCAGAATCAATGGTCATTGATACTACCGTTTTAGTAGTGTCTGCTCTGCGCACAATTTGAGGAGTTGAGATATAAAAAGGGTATCGTTAGAGAAGTTAACTTCTCCACTATTACATTCAAATAATGTCTCAATGTGTTTTGGTGTCCATATGACCGATTCTGTTGGACCAAACCAAATGCAGAAAGTGAGTTGAAACCTCTTGTCAGGGAGGAAGATGTGATCCCTCAGGCAGACATATCAGTATGGATGACGGATCACCACCTCAAGCTGAACCCTGGCAAGACGGAGCTGCTCTTCCTCCCGGGGAAGGACTGCCCGTTCCATGATCTCGCCATCACGGTAGACAACTCCGCTGTGTCCTCCTCCCAGAGTGCGAAGAGCCTAGGCGTGACCCTGGACAACACCCTGTCGTTCTCCGCCAACATCAAGGCGGTGACCCGCTCCTGCAGGTTCATGCTCTACAACATTCGGAGAGTGCGACCCTGCCTTACACAGGAAGCGGCGCAGGTCCTGGTCCAGGCACTTGTCATCTCCCGTCTGGACTACTGCAACTCGCTGTTGGCTGGGCTCCCTGCCTGTGCCATTAAACCCCTACAACTCATCCAGAATGCCGCAGCCCGTCTGGTGTTCAACCTTCCCAAGTTCTCTCACGTCACCCCCCTCCTCCGCACACTCCACTGGCTTCCAATTGAAGCTCGCATCCGCTACAAGACCATGGTGCTTGCCTTTGGAGCAGTGAGGGGAACGGCACCCCTGTACCTTCAGGCTCTGATCAGTCCCTACACCCAAACGAGGACATTGCGTTCATCCACCTCTGGCCTGCTGGCTCCTCTTCCTCTGCGGAAGCACAGCTCCCGCTCAGCCCAGTCAAAACTGTTCGCTGCTCTGGCACCCCAATGGTGGAACAAGCTCCCTCACGACGCCAGGACAGCGGAGTCACTCACCACCTTCCGGAGACATTTGAAACCCCACCTCTTTAAGGAATACCTGGGATAGGCTAAAGTATTCCTTCTAACCCCCCCCCCCCCCCCCCCCCCCAAATTGTAAAGTGGTTATCCCACTGGCTATAGGGTGAACGCACCAATTTGTGAGTCGCTCTGGCTAAGAGCGTCTGCTAAATGACGTTAATGTGCCCTTGAGCAAGGCACTTAACCCTAATTGCTCCTGTAAGTCGCTCTGGTTAAGAGCGTCTGCTAAATGACTAAAATGTAAATGTAACTTTGTTGGCATGAGAGGCAGGGGGAGGGGCTTGGTGTGTGTTTAAACCATAGAGGAAGAGGCGCAGCAAGGGGTTTCACTCTCGTTAAAATCTGTCCAAAATAAGCCCAATGCTTTTCTATGGGCTTGTTTTGGACCTAAACTTGTTGCCTGTCTTCCCTCCTTTGGGACAACGACTCCCATTGTTAGGGCGGAGACGTGCATCTCGTCATTATATACAGAGCTCTGGTGTGAATGGGAAGATGCACACAGCACAGAGGAGCGAAGGAGACGAGACCAAAAATACAACATGAGAACAAGTGGACATGGACGCTCATAAAAACGAACAATAACAAAACTTTGATTCTTGTGATACAGGCATTAGGAATATCGCACAAAAACATACATTCCAATTAATTCGATGTATCGCCTAGCCCTAATGTGTGTGTGTGGGAACAGCATTTAACCATATGACTGTGGACATTCAATCCGAGGCTGTGTTTATTTTACAGCCCCAGGTATAGTCAGTGTCTTAAGCAGTGTCTGCCATAACCCATTACTTGTTTTATCTTCATGTGAGTAACTTCCATAGTGATAACTTTTCTCCCAGTTAGTGGAGTCTGACATTTAGAGATGGAGGATGGTGAGAATGGATTGTTCGTGCCACATTGATTAAGAGGCTGGAGTGCCATGTTGTGCATTGCAGGGTCTGAATTGAGGAACCCTTTACATCCCTGTCATCATAAGGTTACAATGAAACGAGTGTGTAGTAATGATTAATAGACTACCCAGCGCCTCTTGGCTGTCATTGTAGCGAAAATAGTTCTTCCCTGTAAAGTTTTTCCCTATATTTTCTCCTTAAAATAGCCTTCATCAAACCTCAATATCTAGCAACTTTCTCGCATTTGAGTTAAATGTAATTGGTCGAGAAAGTATGACAATGTGATTGGCCTACATTCACTCCAAGTGACCCATAAAAGCACATACAGTGCATTCGGAAAGAATTCAGACCCCTTGACTTTTTCCACATTTTGTTACGTTACAGCCTTATTCTAAAATGGATTAAATTGTTCCCCCCCCCCCCCCCCCCACATCAATCTACACACAATACCCCATAATGACAAAGCAAAAACAGTTTTTTTGACATTTATTAAATATACAAAACTGAAATATCACATTTACAGAAGTATTCAGATCCTTTACTCAGTACTTTGTTGAAGCACCTTTGGCAGCGATTACTGTCTTAAGTCTTCTTGGGTATGCCGCTACAAGCTTGGCACACCTGTATTTGGGGAGTTTCTCCCATTGTTCTCTGCAGATCCTCTCAAGCTCTATCAGGTTGGATGGGGAGCGTCGCTGCACAGCTATGTTCAGGTCTCTCCAGAGATGTTCGATCGGGTTCAAGTCCGGGCTCTGGCTGGGCCACTCAAGGACATTTAGAGACTTGTCCCGAAGCCACTCCTGCGTTGTCTTGGCTGTGTGCTTAGGGTCGTTGTCCTGTTGGAAGGTGAACCTTCACCCCAGTCTGAGGTCCTGAGTGCTCTGGAGCAGGTTTTCATCAAGGATCTCTCTGTACTTTGCTCCATTCATCTTTCCCTCGATCCTGACTAGTCTCCCAGTCCCTGCCGCTGAAAAACATACCCACAGTATGATGCTGCCACCACCATGCTTCACCATAGGGATGGTGCCAGGTTTCCTCCAGATGTGACGCTTGGCATTCAGGCCAAAGAGTTCAATCTTGGTTTCATCTGACCAGAGAATCTTGTTTCTCATGGTCTGAGAGTCTTTAGGTGCCTTTTGGCAAACTCCAAGCGGGCTTTCATGTGCCTTTTACTGAGGAGTGGCTTCCGTCTGGCCACCATAAATCCTGATTGGTGGAGTGCTGCAGAGATGGTTGTCCTTCTGGAAGGTTCTCCGATCTCCACAGAGGAACTCTAGAGTGACCATCGGGTTCTTGGTCCCCTCCCTGACCAAGGCCCTTCTCCCCCGATTGCTCAGTTTGGCCAGGCGGCCATCTCTAGGAAGAGTCTTTGTGGTTCCAAACTTCTTCCATTTAAAAATGATGGAGGCCACTGTGTTCTTGGGGACCTTCAATGCTGCAGACATGTTTTGGTACCCTTCCCCTGATATGTGCCTCTACACAATCCTGTCTCAGAGCTCTATGGACAATTCCTTCGACCTCATGGCAAAATGTGGAAATAAGTCAAGTGGCCTGAATACTTTCCGAATGCACTGTAGCTCACTGCAGAGATTTTCTATAAGGCTATGTATGTTGGCTAATGACTATCCCTTGTGTAACCCATTCAACTTTAACCCCACCCTTACCACGCCATGGTACGACGTGAAGCTAGCCACATAGTAACCGTCATAATAGGATTACTGCTATGACTCTATCCGATAACAGCAATACTCACTAGTGTATACAGGGAAGGGTGGCCATGTTGGAATCTGAGATTCAGAAATGCACTATGAACCAAGATCAACAAGATAGTGCACTTTGATGCAAATGTAGATGATCAGTAACTAAACTTTGTGTTATGGCTGTCTTTAAATAAACAACCTAGCCATGTGGTGACCTGATCAACACTAGTCATTGTTTTCATACTGTATTTGCATGTTGGTTACAGTAAAACCATGGTTTGCATGTGTCTCTTATGTCTCCCCTCTGCTTCAATGCAACTGTTTAAGTAACCTAATTTTGACCCATAAAGTCTGGGTACATAGCATTACACCAGCGTGGGTTTCCATTGTAGTTTGATGATAATGTGAACACAGTAAATCAAGCAATCAGCCTCAGGGCAGGCTTTGACCTTCTAACGGTTGTTGATGTGATTGTTGCCCAGGCAACTCCAATGGCTGCTGCCGTTCTTAATTTCTGTTTCAGAATCAGATCTCTACCAAAGGCCATGACCATTATGAGCTAAAAGCAAATGAATCTACTTAAAGGACATTTTATACTGAATGTTAATAATTTTCTTGTTCTCTCTCTCTCTCTCTCTCTCTCAATTCAATTTAAGGGATTTATTGGCATGGGAAACACGTTAACATTGCCATACCAAGTGAAGTAGATAGTAAACAAAAGTGAAATAAACAATAAAAATGAACAGTAAACATTACACTCAGAAGTTCCAAAAGAATAAAGACATTTAAAATGTCATATCTCTCTCTCTGTCTCTCCTGGAGAATGGCTTTCCCATGTCAGTCTCTAAACAGTGGCAACCTTAAACTTTGCTTTTCTCTTTCCCTCCTTTTCTCTATTTCCCTCCTTTATGCTTCCCTATCTCTCTTTCCTACTCACACATTTATATTAGGAATTTCCTGTCTGTGGCGCATCCATGGCTTTTTCTTCCTCTCCCCTGTACACGCGCATATACACACACACACACACACACACACCTTCTCTCTGACACCATATTTACCTGTCTGTCTGCTAGGCTTTCTTGACACAACACATTCAATGCATTCCTGCACAATACCCCCATGTTTCATCTGCCTCTTTACCAAGATATCAACACCAACGCCATCTAAAGCATGACTTGCTTATGGCTCACCTTTTCTTCTCAAAGCAACAAGCAGGGTTGCCAGTACTGAACCTTTCAATCCACCATTTCTAAAGCGGTTGGATTTGCTTTAGCCTAGTTCTTATAGAGGCTGTCCAAGGAAGGTCACAGCAGGGGAACAACCGGCAACCACCTCTCTAGTTATGACTCACTCCCTGGTCTCTGTCTCAACATGCTCCAGAAACTTCTGAGCCATGCCTCAATCCTGCTGCTTTCATTCATTCTTCCTTCCTCTAATGCTCTCTTTATATTGCTCTCTTTTTTGTCCTCTCTTTCTAGCTCTTTACCTTGCTCTGACAGACTGCTTTTCTCACTTTCTTTAACGCTTTGTCTCTCTCTCTGTCTGTGTGTGTGTCTGTGTCAATTGAGTCAATTCAAAGTCACAAAAAGAAATGTGCCTTTTATTTTCTAGGGGAATTTGGAATTTCTATCCACACCATGAATTGACTAAATTGAAATGGGATTGAGCCCAACTCTGAAAGATACCATGTAGTCATGACACTCCAATGTCACAGTTCATAAGAACCCAGTATAATCGCTGCACCTGCCGTATTGCATTGTGAGGGCTTTTTTTGTGGACAGCACATGGAGGCTTTTAGGCCTTTGGATACACGCTTAGCTAATGACTTTCTCAGACACACAAAGAAGCTAGGCTAGAGTATGCTGTTAGTGTTATTGTGTTTTCTCTCCGACATGTTTTCCTGGTGTTTGGGAGAGACGCCTACGAGGGCACGTGGAAGTGTGAACCGCGCCCGCCAGGAAAAGGGTAAAAAGGCGAGGAGAAAAAGTCGGTGCCGGGGAGGAGTGGAGAAGGGGGAGAGGGAAGGTGGGCAGTGGAGAGATCAGAGAGCATAGAGTGCAATTAATGGTGGTGACATGTGCCAGGATGAGTTTGGTGGGATGGATGGAAGGAGGGAGAAGGAGAGAAAGAGAGGGTGGTTGATTCAGGAGGTCTCTCCCAGACTGCAGAGTCTAATGAAGTGCACAGTGCATTCTCACTCTCTCATGCACATAGCCAATCAATGTTTCCCTCTCTCTTTTACACCCATCCTTCTCTCTGACATTTGAACACTTTATCTGAACCCCTGACACATGTCCCTCTTTCAGTGTCTATCTCTCTCTCTGTTATCATGCTGGCTCTCCAGTCTCCAGCTTTGGCTGGCCCTGTCCGTTTAAACTATAGAAGAATCATTGTGTGTCCAAGATGGCGTAGCAGTGCGGTCATGTACTCTGTACTGTGTCCGTGTAAATAGCCAGTTTTTTGTCTTTTTCGTATATATTTCCCTATCAGACAATCTTCATCCTTCTACTGCAACCCGCCTCACTCAATATGGAACGGATTCTATTATTTACTTACCTTTTATCTAGAATCTCCAGTTGAAACTAGCTAGCCAGCTAACTAGCTACTTGCTATTAGCCACCGTTAGCGGTTTTCACCCAGAACATCAGATTTTCTGCCGGAATAACTGAATCACTGGACCTTAACACCGGATCGCAACTAGCTAGCCGCAACCAAATGGATGTTGCTGTTGGCTAATCACCACTGTCCCCGAAGCAAGCACAAGTTAGCCTTGAGCTAGCCTCTAGCCAGGCCCATATCCCGGCTATCTACCTCTCTGTCTACCGGGCAGGAGTAGCCAGCTAACTAGCTACTTGCTATTAGCCAAGTTAGCGGTTTTTCACCATTGTCCGTGGCCTGCACTACCTACCTACCAGCCAGCTCTAGCCTGGACTATTATTGGCCAGTCTGCACTGTCTGCACAGCGCATAATCGACCCGGAACATACCGGATTTTCTGCCAGAATCACTGAATCACTGGACCTTTAACACCGGATCATCGCAACTAGCTAGCTGCAACCGAATGGATGTGGTTGTTGGCTAATCAGCCTTGAGCTAGCCTCGAGTCAGGCCCATCTCCCAGCTATCTACCTCTCTGTCAACCGGACGGGACCTCCTAGTGTCGACACGGAGCCCCGCCGATCCATCACGACTCGTCTGCCGACGTAATCGTCTGTGGTTTCAACAGGCTTCCCGTTGCGATGACCACGAAAATCCATCTGCTAGCCCCAGCCCGCTAGCACACGCAATTCAACAGCCGTGCTTCCTGCTCACCTGTGCTGTAGCACCAATTCGAACTGCTCTCGGACTCACATATTGCTGTTCACTGGACCTTATGATCACTCAGCTGCACAGCTGATGCCTGCTGGACTAATCCTTTTACACGATACCCTGTCCTGTTTATCTGTTTAGCCTCAGCCCAAACTTAAATCGCCATTACCAGTTGTTGTCTTAGCTCTCTCGAATAACACCTGTGATTGCTTTATGCCTCTCTCCCATGTCAATATGCCTTGCCTATTGCTGTTCCAGTTAGTTCTTATTATACAATTTCACTGTAGAGCCCCAAGTCCCACTCAAACTGCCTCAAATAGCTCCTTTGTTCCAACCCTCCATACACGCGGAGACCGGCTCAATCGGTGCCTCCAGTGATGCTATCTCTTTCATTGTTACCCAACGCTTAGGTTTACCTCCACTGTACTCATATCCTTCCATATCCTTGTCTGTACATAATGCCATGAATCTATTCTACAACGCCCGGAAATCTGCCCCTTTAATTATCTGTACCCAACGCACCCCATAACCCCCCCCCCGCCCCGCTTCTCCTTCACACAAATTCAGACAGCTGATGTTCTGAAAGAGCTGCAAAATCTGCACCCCTACAAATCATCTGGGCTAGACAATCTGGACCCTTTCTTTCTAAAATTAGCCACCGAAATTGTCGCAACAAACCTCCAAACGAGTTTCAATGCCATACAACACTCCTTCCGTAGCCTCCAACTGCTCTTAAACACTAGTAAAACTAAATGCATGCTCTTCAATCGAGCGCTGCTGGCACCTGCCCACCCAACTAGAATCACTACTCTCGGTGGGTCTGACCTAGAGTATGTGGACAACTACAAATACCTAGGTGTCTGGTTAGACAGTAAACTCTCCTTCCAGACTCACATTAAGCATCTCCAATCCAAAGTTAAATCTAGAATCGACTTCCTATTTCACAACAAAGCCTCCTTCACTCATGCTGCCAAACATGCCCTCGTAAAACTGACTATCCTACCGATCCTTGACTTTGGCGATGTCATTTACAAAATAGCCTCAAACACTCTACTCAGCAAATTGGATGTAGTCTATCACAGTGCCATCTGTTTTGTCACCAAAGCCCCATATACTACCCACCACTGTGACCTGTACGCTCTTGTTGGCTGGTCCTCACTACATATTTGTCGCCAAACCCACTGGCTTCAGGTCATCTATAAATCACTGCTAGGCAAATCTCCGCCTTATCTTAGCTCATTGGTCACCATAGCAACACCCACCTGTAGTATGCGCTCCAGCAGGTATATCTCACTGGTCATCCCCAAAGCCAACACCTCCTTTGGCCGCCATTCCTTCCAGTTCTCTGCTGCCAATGACTGGAACGAACTGCAAAAATCTCTGAAGCTGGAGACTCTTATCTCCATCACTAACTTTAAGCATCAGTTGTTAGAGCACCTTACCGATCACTGCACCTGTACACAGCCCATCTGAAATTAGCCCACCCAACTACCTCATCCCCATATTGTTATTTATTTTGCTAATTTGCACCCCAGTATCTCTATTTGCACATCATCTCTTGCATATCTATCATTCCAGTGTTAATACTAAATTGTAATTATTTTGCACTATGGCCTATTTTTTGCCTTACCTCCATAACTTGCTACATTTACACACACTGTATATATATTTCTGTTGTATTTTTTACTTTGTTTTGTTTACCCCATATGTAACTCTGTGTTGTGGTTTTTATCGCACTGCTTTGCTTTATCTTGGCCAGGTCGCAGTTGTAAATGAGAACTCGTTCTCAACTGGCTTACCTGGTTAAATAAAGGTGAAATAAAAATAAATGAAAAAAATCCTCCTTTTCACACTGAGCCCCCCTTTGAAATACACACACAGACACACCTGCCCATGCACCTCCCATCCGACACACACACCCCCCGTTCCCCTTTCCAGCGTCTCTCAGACCACTTCAGCTCCCTTGCATAGACCGACTCTGATGGGGAGGCTTTGTTGTTGTGGTGTGGCGGCCTGGAACTCCCACAGCCTACATTTTTATATAGCGGTTATTATTTTCTCCGCTTGTCCTCAAGCTGTCTCCTCGCCGGTCACTACAACTTCTCTGCTCTTTCTGTTACACTGTAGCCTCGCGTTAGCTGGTACTGCTGTTGATCAGTTCATGCTTGCTTTATTACTTATGCAACCCGGCAATGCTAGGCCTATATTGTATCCCTTTAATAGGAGAAAACGTTGACTTTTCTTTACTTTTAGATGTCTGTCTCACCCTGGTCTTTTTTGAGGCAAGGTCTTTCATTTCTAACCTAGAATATATTCCGTCCCTGTTGCACCCCACTTTTTGTAGTATTTTTGCCTATTCGGCATGCCCTTAGTGAAAAGAGGCTTAGTATATTACAGTCAAACCATGATTGTATTTGTCGCTGCTGGGGCTTCTATTGAAGTCTCAAACATTTGGTGTGTTTGAAGTTTAAAGTGAACAGTAATATTTTTTTTACATTTTTTATTTCAACTTTACTTAAGTGTTCCCAACACCTGGTGGTATGAAAACAAGACTTAAGGAGAGTTGTTTGTTTGGTCTATGAGCTCATCGTAAAATCTCAAATTTTAGACATTCAGAAATCCGACGTTCAACAATAGGTTTGACATTTGGTGATATCAACAGTCATCATATTCAGTGTTCATCTACAAGGTGATCACTAAGCAGTGAGCACGGACTGCCTGGTATAATCCTGATTTGACAGCCATCCTTCATTGTAAGGGTCATCAACTAGAATGAATCGCTTCAACCATCACACACGCGTTACATACTGTATGCCCCCAAAATGTGGAAATCTAAGTGTTGGGAGGCTGAATTAAGAGGGTTGTGTCACACTTGGATAAATACAGTCACAATGCTAGGCCTATATTGTGAGTGTATTTCTGCATGTCTAGTTTCATAGGCCATAATCTCTAAAAGGCCTATGTACACTAAATGTAGCTAAGACGTGATGAAAATGCTCCTGCATAAGTAATCATGTCTATAAAAACATGTTGCGTCCTCCCATCCATCCTGCATCCCACTGGTCTGGCAGCTCTGTTGCTTTTATGGTTCTGCAGTTTCCTTCCAGTTTCTCAGAAACAAGGAACACTATTAAAACAAAAATGTTCTCTGGAAGTCAGCTAGCTAGACATGACATCCATTGGAATCATAGCACAAATTGTGACAATGTCGATGTCCTAAATGGCACCCTATTCACTATATAGTGCAATACTTTTGGCCAGAGCCCCATGGGCCCCCATGGGCCAGTGTGGAAAATAGTGTGGAAACTGTCAATAAACCGTAAAGTGCTGTGTTTGTTATGAACTTTTAAAAGTGAGATTTTCACTGGGCATTTACTTTAACAATGTGTTACCATTATCACCATGTTACAGATTGTGACAACACAACTGCCATTTCAAAAGCCAATCCAACAGGAACCTGTTGACTTCAAGGTCTAATCACATGACTTGTGAGGGCCGAGGTCACGAAAGACTTAGCAATATGAACTTGTTTACAAGAGCCGAGGGCAGGCAGGAAACAGCAGTTAGAGCTGAAGAGAGAGAGCTGTGTTCATATTGTGCCTTTGACACACAGCTAAGTTTTACTGTGGTACAAGAGGCCCCGGGAGGAGGAGGAAGTGCACTGAAACCAAGGTGTTTCGGCTTTTGCAACAGGCAGCGCAAAACATAGATGTATAAATAATAGCTTAGGTATTACCGCAACCAAAGTATGGTAATTGTTTCCATGTAGAAATAGCTCATTGACTCACCTTAGAGAGAGAATTATGGTATTTTCTGGTAATTCTATATCTATTTGTCTGTCTGGTCTATTTTAAAATTCTATAGAGGAGGTTTGTATGGAAAGTGATACTGTCGTCCTCAGTGCCCTGTTGTCACTCGACACTGTCTCTTCTTCAGACAATGTAGATCTGATCTGAGATCATGTTTGGTGCTTTGTTCTTACTTCCTGATTTGTGTGGCGGTTTTAATGCCTAGCCTGTTCTACAAATGCCAAATACTACAAATGTGTTACCCTAAAAGTTAATTGTGTTAGTGGGCATAGCTGACTTTCATGTCATTCTTTTGACATCACTGTCTGTCTTTTTTTTATCCAGTAACAGATAAGTAGTGTGTGTGTGTGTGTGTGTGTGTGTGTGTGTGTGCGCGCGCGCGCGCCACGCACACTCCATTGTGACATGTAAAGTCTGTTCCATAGCAATGATCCCCAGTAGCAATGGTAGACTGAGACCTATTTCTCTGGCATTTAGTCTCTATGCAACACTTTAAGACAGCTTCCACCTGGAGAATGGCTTTTCTGGACGACATTGTGACTGTTTGGCCCCAAAATGGCTGTCGTCAGCGAGGAATGTCACTCTGGCTCAGTCGCCTCCAGGGCTGTTTTTGCTCTCACACGTCGTGGCTAAAAGACCCAGAGGAGGTGAAAGAAAAGGAGGAGAGGAGGGGAGACAATGAAGAGGCCCTTTTTAAGACGAGCTTTAATCATGTGTGTGTGGGTGTGTCCTGTTTTTCTACCTTTCACATTCATCATTTCCACTAAGTACCTCTTCTCTGATGACAGCCGAGCTTTGCCGCTGTTGTTTTTGTTTTTACCTCTATTATGCTCATTATTTAGATGAGGAGCATCTCTTCACATAACAGGCAGACTTTGAATAGACTTCTGCGGTTCTTCTGGTTGTCTTGTTATTGTTCTTGTTTTGTTGCAGGATGGTCCCAGAGGGTTGTTTGGTCTCGGAGAAGAAGTGCTAATGCTGCTGACACAAAGGCTATTTTCCTCTCCTACTCCTCCTCCGCGTGGGAGAAAATGGCGTCTGTCTTTGGCTGGAAACACAGGGGGTTGGTTGTGAAGAGGGGCACAAGGGGTCGGGCTGAAGTGGAAAGAGACCGAGGAGGGAAGATAGAAAACGAGAGAGAGCTTTTCTGTCTTTCGCTCCTCTCGCTTTCTATCCCTTTGATAGTCATCCACTGGCTAGAAGCCTGTGGAATGGTTAGAGAGAGAGAGAGAGAGAGAGAGAAAGCACACTGCCATCTCTGTTCTCTTTCACTCTCTCTCTCCTTCCCTCGTTTACTCATGAGATCTGTGCCTCTCCCTGCCCTCTCTGCCACTCTCTCCCTGCCCTCTCTGCCACTCTCTCCCTGCCCTCTCTGCCACTCTCTCCCTGCCCTCTCTGCCACTCTCTCCCTGCCCTCTCTGCCACTCTCTCCCTGCCCTCTCTGCCACTCTCCCACTGTGCCACTCTTTTCTTCCCCTCATTCCATCTCTCTCTTTCTTTCTCTGTCTGCTGTCTCTATGTCAACCTCCCTAGCTCGCTCAGTCAGTTAGTGCCACTGTCTCCCCTCTCGCTTTCTGTCACCCCTCTCTCCCCTCTCTCCCCCTTTTTTACTCTGTCCTCCTCTCACTTGTCTTCACTTGATCTCTCTCTTTCTTTTCTCCACCCCCCCCTGCATCCATCTCACTGCGTTTCCATTCAATGCAGCCATTGAAATAAATAGTCTCATTGTAATCGCTGCCACACTGCCTCTGGGTGTCAAACTCATCATGCCCAGAAAGCCCGCTCACTGCTCCTGCATTATGTATGTCTATTTTTTAGTTATTGTCCCTCCGCTGTGTGTGCCTGGTGGTGTTGGTCATTTTGTTCCCGATCCACATGCTACAGGAGGGACCATTTTGCCACTAAGCGTGTCTACGTGCGCTAGGTTAACTGTTTTATGAATGGGATTCCTGGAGCTACACATTTAGCCACCAGCTGGGAGGTTGTGGAGGGGAAGGAGGGCGAGAGGAAGGAAGGATCGGGAAGGAGGGAGGGATGCAGTGGTTTTGGGAGAGATATCATGATGGGTTTATTTGTTGTAACTGGTAGAAGCTTTGAGGTGGGTCTCTCTCTCTCTCTGGTATTTAGTAGTTTAGTTCAGTTAAAGTAGCTGTATTTTTGCTAGTAGCGGAATGGCAATTATCTCACTAACATAATTGAAACTATGCAGAGTTTACAGTTAACACAACAGTAGGAGCTACTAGCAGCCGTGACCTCGGAAGTAGTAGCCAGTCTGTCATTGGGACAGAGAGGCTGAGACAGTGCCCTGAGGGCGTGGCAGGGTGTGCGGCATGCCTTTGACCGTGACCCTATTCCCTCCACGCCACTGAGACTGTTTTGTGTGGCCAAACGGCAGCCATTATGGTCAGTGTAACACGCCCATGATCCGCCTCGGTCCAGCGGCCAGAGAGAAATAAAGGACCTGTGAGGATCAAAAGGGCAGCGGGCATAATCAGGATTTTACAGCTGCTAAGGCTGAGATGGAAATGTATACTGTATGGAAACACACACATACACTACCAGTCAAAAGTTTGGACACACCTACTCATTCAAGGGTTTTTCTTAATTTTTTACTATGTTTTACATTGTAGAATAATAGTGAAGACATCAAAACTATGAAATAACACATATGGAATCATGTGGTAACCAAAAAAGTGCTAAACAAATCAAAATATATTTTATATTTGAGATTCTTCAAATAGCCACCCTTTGCCTTGATGACAGCTTTGCACACTCTTGGCATTTGTTTAGCACTTTTTTGGTTACTACATGATTCCATATGTGTTATTTCATAGTTTTGATGTCTTCACTATTATCCTACAATGTAGAAAATAGTCAAAATAAAGAAAAACCCTTGAATGAGTAGGTGTGTCCAAACTTTTGACTGGTACTGTACATTGTAGTAACCCAATGTGTGGACAGTTCTACAGCTAGTATTTCCCTGTGACATAATGTGCAGTAATAGTCCCCTACCAGCGGGCCACAGTGGATCATACTGCTGATAGATACAGTGAGGGGAAAAAAAGTATTTGATCCCCTGCTGATTTTGTACGTTTGCCCACTGACAAAGACATTATCAGTCTATAATTTTAATGGTAGGTTTATTTGAACAGTGAGAGACAGAATAACAACAACAAAATCCAGAAAAACGCATGTCAAATTTTTTATAAATTGATTTGCATTTTAATGAGGGAGTTAAGTATTTGACCCCTCTGCAAAACATGATTTAGTACTTGGTGGCAAAACCCTTGTTGGCAATCACAGAGGTCAGACGTTTCTTGTAGTTGGCCACCAGGTTTGCACACATCTCAGGAGGGATTTTGTCCCACTTCTCTTTGTAGATCTTCTCCAAGTCATTAAGGTTTCGAGGCTGACGTTTGGCAACTCGAACCTTCAGCTCCCTCCACAGATTTTCTATGGGATTAAGGTCTGGAGACTGACTAGGCCACTCCAGGACCTTAATGTGCTTATTCTTGAGCCACTCCTTTGTTGCCTTGGCCGTGTGTTTTGGGTCATTGTCATGCTGAAATACCCATCCATGACCCATTTTCAATGCCCTGGCTGAGGGAAGGAGGATCTCACCCAAGATTTGACGGTACATGGCCCCGTCCATCGTCCCTTTGATGCGGTGAAGTTGTCCTGTCCCCTTAGCAGAAAAACACCCCCAAAGCATAATGTTTCCACCTCCATGTTTGACGGTGGGGATGGTGTTCTTGGGGTCATAGGCAGCATTCCTCCTCCTCCAAACACGACAAGTTGAGTTGATGCCAAAGAGCTCGATTTTGGTCTCATCTGACCACAACACTTTCACCCAGTTCTCCTCTGAATCATTCAGATGTTCATTGGCAAACTTCAGACGGGCCTGTATATGTGCTTTCTTGAGCAGGGGGACCTTGCGGGCGCTGCATGATTTCAGTCCTTCACGGCGTAGTGTGTTACCAATTGTTTTCTTGGTGACTATGGTCCCAGCTGCCTTGAGATCATTGACAAGATCCTCCCGTGTACTTCTGGGCTGATTCCTCACCGTTCTCATGATCATTGCAACTCCACGAGGTGAGATCTTGCATGGAGCCCCAGGCTGAGGGAGATTGACAGTTCTTTTGTGTTTCTTCCATTTGCGAATAATCGCACCAACTGTTGTCACCTTCTCACCAAGCTGCTTGGCGATGGTCTTGTAGCCCATTCCAGCCTTGTGTAGGTCTACAATCTTGTCCCTGACATCCTTGGAGAGCTCTTTGGCCTTGGCCATGGTGGAGAGTTTGGAATCTGATTGATTGATTGCTTCTGTGGACAGGTGTTTTTTATACAGGTAACAAACTGAGATTAGGAGCACTCCCTTTAAGAGTGTGCTCCTAATCTCAGCTCGTTACCTGTATAAAAGACACTTGGGAGCCAGAAATCTTTCTGATTGAGAGGGGGTCAAATACTTATTTCCCTCATTAAAATGAAAATCAATTTATAACATTTTTGACATGCGTTTTTCTGGATTTTTTTGTAGTTATTCTGTCTCTCACTGTTCAAATAAACCTACCAAAAAAATTATAGACTGATCATTTCTTTGTCAGTGGGCAAACGTACAAAATCAGCAGGGGATCAAATACTTTTTTTCCCTCACTGTAGATGTACAGTACAGTACACCAGCAGCAGGGGTATTTATGGGTGTTCATCTCTAAATGGCTGCTGGCTGAGAAGGACATGACCTCTAAAAGAGTGAGAGAGAGAGAGAGAGATGTGCCCCTGCTTCTTCATCAGACAGACATAGCTCAATGGCTGCCCTGTTAGCGAGGGATTCACACACGCAGCCCTGTCAGCAGAAGTGTGTGTGTGTGTGCTGTGTGTATTTATGAGAGAGAAAAGGGGGGAGACCATTTGTGCATTCTTAATGTGTATCAGTGGCCGACTGGCCAGTATGAATGAGAGAGTGTTCGTATCTTTATGCAAGTGTGTGCGTGTAGTTTTATATATATGTGTGTGTGTGTGTGTGTGTGTGTAGATGTGTGTGTGTGTGTGTGTGTGTGTGTGTGTGTGTGTGTATATATATATATATATATATATATGTATGTATGTATGTATGTGTGTGTGTGTGTGTGTGTGTGTGTGTGTGTGTGTGTGTGTGTGTGTGTGTGTGTGTGTGTGTGTGTGTGTGTGTGTGTGTGTGTGTGTGTGTGTGTGTGTGTGTGTATGTGTGTAAGCCCTCCTCCCTTCTCTCTAAGCTGATTGGACGGTCTCTGACAGCCAGGGTGCTCTGTGGCAGCAGTAGCGGTGCTGTTCTGTGATTGGTCCAGCTGCTCCAGTGGCGGAGGCTGTCCCAACGGGGGGTGGAGTTTGACGTCAGTACTGCTCACTGGGTCAGCATGGCGAGAACGAAGAAGGGAGGAGAGAAATAGGGGGGATGATGGAGGAGGAGGGAGCAGGGAGGGGACACTGCAGCATTCAGAACCTATCCAACGCAAAGACTGATGTTTTTTTTCTTCCCAGGTTGTTTTTCTCACAGAAAGGAGGGAAGATGGAGAGAAGAGAGGAGACATTCATATACAGTCTTGTGCAGAAGGAGTGGGGGCAATTTTGGGGGAGGCGTTTGACTATTGTGGCTTCTGCTATGTTGGGTTCTTGGTGGGCAAGGCTTTCAAAAGATGCCATCAAGATAGAATGTGGTTAACTTAAAGGGGTTAGCAAGGCTCACACCATTAGAAAGATTGATAACCGGCCTGCCAGTAAAACACTTCATTCCTTTTGTTTTTTAAACTCTAAATGGAGAATGTTCTGAACTCTGCACGTTGACTTGGTAATTATTTGTAAAATCGATGGTGGGTCGCTCTGACCTGCACTACCGTCCCCTTTCATCATGGTGGACGGACCAGGAATAAACACCTCAAGTACCTCACCGTTTACAGCCAGATACGCGCTCTCACTGTATTTCTCTCTTTCCCACTATCCACTACCTAGTTCTCTCCCTCTCTCTCCTACTGCTTGCTCTGTGTTTCTCATTATGTACAGGGCTTTTAGCAGAGATGGAGAGTACTCTATACTTCTTCATTTTCTCCCTCCCACTCCTTCTTGGGAGAGGTAGTGGGTTATTAGAACCGAGGGAATGCTGCATTCCTCTTGCCATCTCTCTCTCTCTCTGTCTCTCTCACTCCATTGTTGATTAGCAGGGAGGAGAACTTCACTCCCTCTATTGTTCTCCTCCTCTCTCTCCCTCCCTCAGCACCCCCACCCCTGTCTTCCCTCACATCTCCTTAATGCTGAGTGCAAAGCAGAGACTCATTGGGTCCCATTTTTACAGTCTTTGGTATGACTCGGCCGGGGATCGAACTCCCAACCTTCCAATCTTAGGGCGTACACTCAGAACACAAGGCCACTGAGTTGGCTACAGCTGGGGTGTACACCCTAATGAAATGTGATTGGTTTATTGATTGGTGACCACTAAAAGAAGACATACTTCATGGGATCAATAACATGTATTTAAGCTTTGATCTTTTAACCCCAAATGGGGTTTTGGACATTGGTAGATCTGTTGTCGTTTGTGGCCTCCAGGCTTGGGGCGACACATTTTTGGGGGGCTAAGCACTCTGTGACAAATTACCTGTGTGTAATGTAAAACCAAAGAAGGTTAATTGAACAGGAAATTGAAATCGCTTCGGCCCGATGGGCTCAGACGCAGTCCTTAGCTGATGCGGTTTAGCTACTATGTGTCATGCATTTGTCTGGTATGAATCGATATTCAAGTCAGCCAATATCAAATACAGTAAATAACTCAACACGTTATTTATATCAATGCAAATAATGTTTGTGCCGTAACCCGAGCTACGTTGTTTGTTTGGTTTGAATCTTGCCCCTTGTCTGATTTAGTCTCAAACCTGATCTAGTCTCAACCCTGGTACCCTGCCCTGGCTAGCTCCTTGTGTTGATGACAATGACAGCCAGAAGCCCTGCAGCTAGTCTGCTCCCCTCCTCTCCTCCCTCCTCCATTCACAGAAAGAGGAACGTCTATCCCTCCCTTCTTCCCTTCATATGTTAGCCTGGGGCTGGGGAAGTGGACAGAGCGGTGCTGAGCGGGGAGAAAGGGAATGTGGGATATCAGGACACCAGAGCTCGGTCTGTCATTAAACAAAACCTACTGCTATTATATATTTATAACGTAATATAATAGATCTGATTTAATATAGTATTTCATACTCTTCCTGTTAATCTAACAGTTTGAGATGCTGTATGATGGAAATTGATCTAATTAATGATTTAGCTAGCTGAGGGTTTGGTGTACTATTAATAACACATGATTTAATAGCTCCTAGCTGCTATCCTGCCTGGCTTGAACATACTATGACATACATATCGTCTGACATATATCCCCACTCTCACATAGGAAACTGCTGTAGTGCCTGCAGTGTTCTACTAAGACTAGATTTCCTACTGCTAATCTAATACTTTACAATGCCATCTGATGGTAATGAAGCTAATGAATTGTCTGTGCTAGTGTCAATGCTATTGATAGCCAAGGATGGCACATTACTGTAGCTAGCACGGCTACCTCATTGATGGCTAGCTATACAGCTAGTTGCTATGTTTACTGTAGATAATGTACATAGATCAGACTGATATGCAGTGACATACTGTAGGCTATAAAGTATCCTACAGTGTTTAGAATTGTGTTTCTAGTTTCAGGAGATCTCTGTATACAGTATGTTTATCTAATCTAATAGTTTTTGAAGCCATCTTTGAGAATGCATCTAATGAATGGTTTGATTTAGTCTCCATGCCAATACTGGCACATCATCCTTACACAATAGACTGCCCAGTCCCTCCCTCTGGCTATGGTAAGATGCCATAATATATATGCTGTACAACCCGAGGATTTCACATAAAGGCATATGGAGCATTATTGTATTTCAACTGTGAATGGTCGTTTCAAATGCCAACTGGTGCATATGCATCTTATGAATGGTTTAATTGACTAGTGCACTGTGTTTATCTATCTCTAGGCCTAGGCCTACTATATAGGCTAGAATGTACAATGCTTTAGATCAGTGTTTCCTAAATGGTGGGTTGCGGCTGATTTCTTTGGGTTGAGTCATATTTATTTGTGGCTTATAGTTCAGGAAAACACCCAAAAGCTCTATTGAAGATACAGCTTTAAGACGTTTGGAATGCAAAGACACAGTCTCTCTCACACACACACACACACACACACACACACACACACACACACACACACACACACACACACACACACACACACACACACACACACACACACACAGGAAGAGAAGACACCATAATCCCCCAAGTCTGACAGTGGAAACACACACACCGACACGCAGACACACACAGACCTATCACAAGGGAGGTGGAACACAAGCCCGATCTGTATCTACCACTTCCTGTCATCATGTTGTGCTTCCTGTCTCTCCCAAGTAGTGTCTGAAACTGTTCCAGAGTCAGTCTTCAGCGTATTCTGCTGAATATAGCCCTATGATACAGCACTTGCGCCACGTTGTGGCAGACGCCATAGTGACGCCATAGCAACTCCTTAGCGACAAGGATTTTTTACCCTTACCTGCTGGGGTAGTGACACATGAACCCCCTAGAGACATACAGACAGATTGAGGCTAATGGGGTGTGTGTGTGTGTGCGCACCTGCCCACTGTTAGACTGAGGAGATGGAGATGTCAGCATCCCCAAATCATCATCACATCAAGTCTACGTGGAAATCAACCAACCCTCAAAATCACCTAGCTCTCTCTCTCTCTTTATATCCCCTCTTTCTCTAAACCTGCACATCTAGACAGGAAAACATCTTCATCAAAATAGTCTCTCTCCCCCCGCCTCCCTCCCTCTCTAAACCCCAGCAGCGTGGACCCCCTCCCCTCCACTGTTAAAACCAGCATGTCTCCTCAGGTTCATTATCAGATCACCAAGTGGATTATTTAGCTAGGCAAACACCCTCCTCCTCCTCTGCATCCTCCTGCCCCTGCTGTGGTAGCCGTTTGCACACTATGCTAACATACTTTTAGGCCTAAGGCAGCAATGTAAAATAGTGGCTGGGACAAAGTTGGTGTTATAATGTGTGATTCAGGCATTGAATTAAAGGCGTACACCTGCTGTTTTCCCTTGAGCAACGTATTTTGTCAAATCTGAATAATTAATTGTTTTCAACTGTTTCCAAAAGGAACTATTTGATTTAGTTTAGCAACCAGTTAGATACTCTAAATAAATGTACACTCAGTAAGGAAGGCTGCAAATCGGAAGATTTTGGCAGATTTGAACGGTGTTGTCCGTATGCAGGAAGTCTCCCCGTTGTGTATGATGATGTCACCTTTAAGCCCTATACTGTAGTGCACATGTGTCAAACTCATTCCACGGAGGGCCGAGTGTCTGCGGGTTTTCGCTCCTCCCTTCTACTTGATTGATGAATTAAGGTCACTAATTAATCTCACCTGGTTGTCTAGGTCATAGTTGAAAGGAAAAACCTAAAACCAGCAGACACTACATCCTCCATGGAATGAGTTTGACACCCCTGCTGTAGTGTAATTAAGACACTATACATGTGGACATATTCATGTTCCTGATAGGATAATGGTGTCTGTGACTTGTGACATCCCCTTCCCTCCCTGCTGCATTCTGTGTGTGTGTACAGTATTGTCACAGTGACCTGCCTCTCACTGAGGGGACAGTACAGAGCAGAGGTGGAGGACGTCCCCTACTGTTAAGGCCTGCTGTGTGTGTGATGATACCCTCTGCTTCATTCTGCTCTGCACACACACACACACTCAGAGACGCTTGTAGGCACCTCCCCTTTCAAATGTTATAAAACAAAACCATACAAAAAAAAATCTGATTTTTAAGAGGGATGAACAAAGGATTGGAGATTTACACATAGAAGATGAAAACATGATGAATTAGGGGGTAAAGAACAAATAATAATTAAAGTACAGTGCATAATGAAAAATGAAAGGCAGAGAAGTTATTGGAATGTCCAGATATTTTTTCATTTAGAATTTGAAGGAGTTGAACCTGTTGCAGTGCTTGAGGTGTTCCGGGAGACTGTTCCAAATAAACAGACTTCTGTAGGAGATGGGAAATTGACCTAGTCTTGGAAAAAGGGGGTGTGGAGCTCTGTGGCAGTTCTTGTGGAGTAGTGGTTGACTTCTCTTTTCTCTCCACATTCCCCTCTCTCTATACCATCTTTCCCCTCTGCTGTGTTTCTCTTTCTCTCAGTCATTCTGGTGAGGATCACAATCGCTGCGGGTTGCCTCGTTCTTTATTCACATGCATGAGCCCTATTGCCCAAGCTGATTGCATTTATATGGCGTTCCTCCGTGAGGGATGCAGAAAATACACATTCCCTGTGTCCACGGGCCTGGCTGAGATGTGTGTGTGTAGTCTCCATGGTAACCAGGCCAGCAGTGTCATACATCGGCCCGCTCTTAAGGCGAATGAAACCATATGCTTCTTTTTTTTTTAAAGGGGAAAAACAGCTAGTGAAATACGACCTAGGCACACAGTCTGCCCCGCCTCACTGAAGTCTAAACTGCTGACTGTGCCAGAGCTTTTACGTACCTTCGTCTGTTGTGTTCGCCTTTAAATGTTGCCTCATGTCTCTGCCTCCCTCCACCACTCCCACGCCAGACAGCCACCACACCCCCTCCACCCCACTGCAGTACACACACAGCTGGGCAGAGCAGAGAGAGAAGGTACAGGCTATGCTATGGTTGTAATTGCTATTCTGTTAGCATTAGCATTAGCAACATGCTATGCTCCTGCTAGCGTAGTGCCAGCCACATACCAGCTAAATCCTGTGGAATGGCTGAAAGGCAGGAACAGGGAGATGGGTAAACACAGTGGTCAGCCCAGCCACATTCCATACTGTCTCTGTTTGCGTCCCAAATTGCACCCTATTCCCTATACCCTATACTTTTGATCTGGGTCCAAATGACCATTTGGGACGCAAACACTTTCTACCCACCTCACTCTCCCCTAAGTGACCCACTGAAGGTAGGGGTTGCCCTTAACCACAGTTCTAGGTTCAGATTTACCCTCATTCTTCATCTCAACCATTAGGGAGATTGATGGAATGATAGCTGATCCTGTATAAGTGGTTAAGAACAGCTCCCACAAGCTGAACACAACCAGAACATCTGTTTTATCCTCTATCCTACTCCTCTCCTTCCTTCCTCCCTCATTTTCTCTCTCTCTGTCTCTCTCTCTCTCTCTCTCTCTCTCTCTCTCTCTGTGAATTGGGTTAATCCATGGCAGTGTAAGAAATCTGTCTTCCCTACTACTTACTAAAGCTACATACGTTGTGCTACTCCTACTACATACTATTTAGAACACACTGTTTAGTAAGAACGAATGCAGTAAGCAACACATATCAACATAATAGGCTCCTCCTACTGAGAATGTGTAATCTAATGCACAATTACGTTGATTGTCATTTAAAGCATACAACATTTTCGAAATGTCACACTATAAAACGTTTTTTTTTTGCATACCCAAAATGCCTACTATTTAGAACACAAGTACGGGTATTCGGACACGGCCCATATGTCTGAGAACTTTCCAAGCTGGTCACATCAGGCCAGAGCAGGGCCCAAAATTCAGACTTGTCTCATACTGGACCGTACTATCAAAATTATTTATTCACATTTGTGTGCTATAACATAGCCTGCGTGCTAGCCTGGTTTTGCTACGTGTTATTGTGTGTCTTTGACAAGGCTACAATATAGCATTGGTGAATGCAGAGCTAGTCAGGCACACAGGCTAACTGCACATCTACAGTTGAAGTCGGAAGTTTACATACACCTTAGCCAAATACATTTAAATTCAGTTTTTCACAATTCCTGACATTTAATCCTAGTAAAACTTCCCTGTCTTAGGTCAGTTAGGATCACCACTTTATTTTAAGAATGTGGAATGTCAGAATAATAGTAGAGAGAATGATTTATTCCATTCCTCCTGACAGAGCTGGTGTAACTGAGTCAGGTTTGTAGGCCTCCTTGCTCGCACACGCTTTTTCAGATCTGCCCACACATTTTCTATAGGATTGAGGTCAGAGCTTTGTGATGGCCACTCCAATACCTTGACTTTGTTGTCCTTAAGCCATTTTGCCACAACTTTGGAAGTATGCATGGGGTCATTGTCCATTTGGAAGACCCATTTGCGACCAAGCTTTAACTTCCTGACTGATGTCTTGAGATGTTGGTTCAATATATCCACATCATTTCCCTTCCTCATGATGCCATCTATTTTGTGAAGTGCACCAGTCCCTCCTGCAGCAAAGCACCCCCACAGCATGATGCTGCCACCCCCGTGCTTCACGGTTGGGATGGTGTTCTTCGGCTTGCAAGTCACCCCCTTTTTCCTCCAAACATAACGATGGTCATTATGGCCAAACGGTTCTATTTTTGTTTCATCAGACCAGAGGACATTTCTCCAAAAAGTACAATCTTTGTCCCCATGTGCAGTTCCAAACCATAGTCTGGCTTTTTTATGGCGGTTTTGGAGCAGTGGCTTCTTCCTTACTGAGCGGCCTTTCAGGTTATGTCGATATAGGACTCGTTTTACTGTGGATATAGATACTTTTGTACCTGTTTCCTCCAGCATCTTCACAAGGTCCTTTGCTGTTGTTCTGGGATTGATTTGCACTTTTCGCACCAAAGTACGATCATCTCTAGGAGACACAACGCGTCTCCTTCCTGAGCGGTATGACGGCTGCGTGGTCCCATGGTGTTTATACTTGCGTAATATTGTTTGTACAGATGAACGTGGAACCTTCAGGCGTTTGGAAATTGCTCCCAAGGATGAACCAGACTTGTGTAGGTCTACAAATATTTTTTTGAGGTCTTGACTGATTTTCTTTTGATTTTCCCATGATGTCAAGCAAAGCGGCACTGAGTTTGAAGATAGGCCGAAATACATCCACAGGTGGTACACCTCCAATTGACTTAAATTATGTCAATTAGCCTATCTGAAGCTTCTAAAGCCATGACATCATTTTCTGGGATTTTCCAAGCTGTTTAAAGGCACAGTCAACTTAGTGTATGTAAACTTCTGACAAACTGGAATTGTGATACAGTGAATTATAAATGAAATAATCTGTCTGTAAACAATTGTTGGAAAAATGACTTGTGTCATGCACAAAGTAGATGTCCTAACCGACTTGCCAAAACTATAGTTTGTTAACAAGAAATTTGTGGAGTGGTTGAAAAACAAGTTTTATTGACTCCGACCTAAGTGTATGTAAACTTCCGACTTCATCTGTATATAAGGAAATCAGTCAATTTAAATAAATTCATTATGCCCTAATCTATGGATTTCACATGACTGGGCAGGGGTGCAGCCATGGGTGGGCCTCAGAGGGCATAGGCCCACCCACTGGGAAGGCAGGCCCACCCACTGGGGAGCCAGGCCCAGCCAATCAGAATGAGTTTTTCCCCATAAAAGGGTTTTATTACTGACAGAAATACTACTCAGTTTCATCAGCTGTCCGGGTGGCTGGTCTCGGATGATCCCGCAGGTGAAGAAGCTGGAAATGGAGGTCCTGGGCTAGCGTGGTTACATGTGGTCTGCGGTTGTGAGGCTGGTTGGACGTACTGCCAAATTCTCTAAAATGAAGTTGGAGGTGTCTTATGGTAGAGAAATTAACATTAAATTATTTGGCAACAGCTCTGGTGGACATTCCTGCAGTCAGCATGCCAATTGCACGCCCCGTAAAAACTTCAGACATCTGTGGCATTGTGTTGTGTGACAGAACTGCACATTTTAGTGGCCTTTATTTGTCACCTGTGTAATGATAATGCTGTTTAATCAGCTTCTTGATATGCTCACTAACAGGGAAGTAAACACATTTGTGCACAACATTTGAGAGAAATAAGCTTTTTGTGCATATGGAAAATGTCTGGGATCTTTTATTTAAACTCATGAAACATGGGATCAACACTTTACATGTTGCGTTTATATTTTTGATCTGTAATATATGCCATTTAGCAGACGCTTCTATCCAAAGCGACTTACAGTCATGCGTGCATACATTTTACCTACGAGTGGTCCTGGGAATTGAACCCACTATACTACGTTGCAAGCGTTATGCTCTATTAACTGAGCTACAGTACAGACCACTCTCTGTCTGTCCTCATTCTCATGTTACAATCAAAAGGTCCATTACAGCTCTGGAAGGGCAGCTTAGTAAAGCCATTACTTAGCTTTTTTCCATTATAGTTTTAGTACAGCACATTTATAATTGACTTTCTATAAGAAGATAGAGAGATAGTATAGAGATATCATTGAGCTGGTCAGCTTGTTCATATCGAGTGAAGGGAGGGCAGTATCTTTTTTGTTTTGCCTGATATGGAAGCTTCCGCTAATTAGACCATATTGTCAAAGTTATTGTAGATTATGTTTTCAAATGTCAAAAAATTATAGATTTTCACAATTTATTTGAGCAATACGCCATGATAGTGGAGACACTGAAAACAGTTTTTTTCAATGTGTGTGCCGTGCACGTTTTAAAAAGTGTGTGTGTGTGCATATGTGTAAAATGAATTCCCTGAAGTCTAGACAGAGAGATGCTGAGACTGAAAAAATAACTGCCCTCTGACTGCAGCCTGGGGAGAGAGAGATAAGAGAGAGAAACTGGTGTCAAACTAACATTTGCCAAGCTGCCGGTTGCTATGGTGACGGCACCACGTGACCATAGTGATGGTATTCACACAGAGTAGGGAAGCTGTTGCGAGAGAGCGCAAGCGAGAGATTCTTGAAAAGCATTGAGTCGAGATTACAATGCATTTGATAAAATATTGACGCTCGTAAGCGGAGAGAGAGAGAATTATGGGATGTGTGTGGAGGGGGGAGGGGTCAAAAACAAGGTTGTGAAAGAAAGGGCCTATTGGATATTTAAGGATTTTTATGGTTTTATTTATATTTTCTCTCACAGAACATATCATTCTATCTCCATCTCGCTTTAAGTATTCAACCCTTTTGATATGGCAAGCCTAAATACTGTAAGTTCAGGAGTAAAAATGTGCTTAACATGACACATACGTTGCATGGACTCTGTGTGCAATAATAGTGTTAAACATGATTTTAGAATGACTGCCTCATCTCTATACCTCACACATGCAATTGTCTGTAAGGTCCCTCAGTCGAGCAGTGCATTTCAAACACAGATTCAACCACAAAGACCAGGGAGGTTTTCCAATGCCTTGCAAAGAAGGGCACCTTCTAGGTAGATTGGTAAAAAAAACAAAAAACAGACATTGAATATCCTTTTGAGCATGATGAAGTTATTAATTATACTTTGGATGGTGTAACGATACACCCATTCACTACAAATATACTACAGGCATCCTTCCTAACTCAGTTGCTGGAGAGGAAGGAAACCGCTGAGTGATTTTACCATGAGGCCAATGGTGACCTTAAAACAGTTAGTTTAAAGGCTGTGATAGGAGAAAATGGAGGATTGATCGACAACATTGTAGTTACTCCGCAATGCTAACCTAAATGTTAGAGTGAAAAGAAGGAAGCCTGTACAGAATTCAAATATTCCAAAACATGCACCCTGTTTGCAACAAGGCACTAAAGTAAAACTGCAAAAAATGTGGCAAAGAAATTAACTTTATGTCCTCAATACAAAGCGTTATGTTTGGGGAAAATCCAACACAATACATCACTGAGTACCACTCTTCATATTTTCAAGCATGGTGGTGGCTGCATCATGGGTATGCTTGTAATCAGCAAGGACTAGGTCTTTTTTTCGGATAAAAATAAATGGAATAGCGCATAAAGCTAAGCAGGAAATCTTAGAGGAAAACCTGGTTCAGTCTGCTTTCAAACAGACACTGGGAGACATTCACCTTTCAGCAGGACAATAACCTAAAACACAAGGCCAAATATACACTGGAGTTGCTTATCAAGACGACATAGAATTTTTGGTGGCCTAGTTCCAGTTTTGACTTAAATCGGCTTAAATCTATGGCAAGACTTGAAAATGGCTGTCTAGCAATGATCAACAACCAACTTGACAGAGCTTGAACAATTTAAAAAAGAATAATGTACAAATATTTTACAATCCAGGTGTGCAAATCTCTTAGACTTACCCAGAAATACTCACAGCTGTAATCGCTGCCAAAGGTGATTCTAACATTGACTCGGGTGTGAATACTTATGTAAATGAGATATTTCTGTATTTCATTTCTAAATAAATTAGCAAACATTTCTAAATACATGTTTTCACTTTGTCATTATGGGGTATTGTGTGTAGATGGGTGAGAAAAAATATCAAATGAATCCATTTTGAATTCAGGCTGTAACACAACAAAATGTGAAATAAGTCAAGCGGTATGAATACTTTCTGAAAGAGAAAGGGGGATACCTAGTCAGTTGCAGAACTGAATGCATTCAACTGAAATGTGTCTTCTGCATTTTAACCCAACCGCTCTGAATCAGAGAGGTGCGGAGGGCTGCCTTAATGTTGCTATTTGGGACGCATCCATAGACTGTCTGGTTGTAGTTATTTAACATTTAAGTCATTTAGCAGACGCTCTTATCCAGAGCGACTTACAAATTGGTGCATTCAATTTAGGATAGCCAGTGGGACAACCCCCCCCCCCCCCCTTTTTTTTTGTGGGGGAGTGGGGGGTAGAAGGATTACTGTTATACTATTCCAGGTATTCCTGAAAGAGGTAGGGTTTCAAGTGTCTCCGGAAGGTGGTCAGTGACTCCGTTGTCCTGACTTCGTGGGGGAGCTTGTTCCACCATTGGGGTGCCAGAGCAGCGAATAGCTTTGACTGGGCTGAGCAGGAACTGTGCTTCCGTAGAGGTAGGGGGGCTAGCAGGCCAGAGGTGGATGAACGTAGTGCCCTCGTTTGGGTGTAGGGTCTGATCAGAGCCTGAAGGTAAGGAGGTGCCGTTCCCCTCACAGCTCCGTAGGCAAGCACCATGGTTTTGTAGTAGATGCGAGCCTCAACTGGAAGCCAGTGGAGTGTGCGGAGGAGCGGGGTGACATGAGAGAACTTGGGAAGGTTGAACACCAGACGGGCTACAGCGTTCTGGATAAGTTGTAGGGGTTTAATGGCAGAGGCAGGGAGCCCAGCCAACAGCGAGTTGCAGTAATCCAGACGGGAGATGACAAGTGCCTGGATTAGGACCTGTGCAGCTTTCTCTGTAAGGTAGGGTCGTACTCTGCGAATGTTGTAGAGCATGAAAGCGGGTCACCGCTTTCATGTTAGCGGAGAACGAGTGTTGTCCAGGGTCACGCCAAGGTTCTTTGCAGTCTGGGAGGAGGACACAATGGAGTTGTCAACCGTGATGGCGAGATCATGGAGCGGGCAGTCCTTCCCCGGGAGGAAGAGCAGCTCCGTCTTGCCGAGGTTCAGCTTGAGGTGATGATCCGACATCCACACTGATATGTCTGCCAGACATGCAGAGATCTAATAGCTGGAGAAAATAATCCTCTTTGCTGGCTGCTACATAGGGCCAATCATATGATATTATGCGATAACACACCTCTGGTTTATGTGCTTTGAAATGGCTTTTCCTTTCCTTATGCTAGTTATGGTGTAGTGTAAAGTAACTTATCCAGACCTGTCTCAGGACTAAATGTTTCTGTATTTTAAACATCTGGATGGCGTTGCTGGGTTTTCACCAGCTGAAATGATCTGTAAAATCAGAGGCATAGTTTGTAGGCTTATATTCCATTTGGGAGGAGTTATGCAAATGATATGTAAATGAGGCCCTCATCAGTTAAAATCATGTTGATTACGGTTGGTCTTGGTTCAGTGTGGCTTTGTGATAAGTACTCTGTCTCTGGTTTAAAAGAAAGCTAACAAGTATTGGTATTTACTAGGGGTAGTGATCTGGCTTTCTCAGTAGTAAATATGAAGCTTCTGCCTTTTTGGAGCAGAGGGAAGTGGCACACCTTCTAGCAGCCCTGATAGAGCGGCTGTTAAGGTGAAGTCTTTCACTTGACAAGAAGACTCATCACACTCCTACACTTTATTTAGGTGTGTGTCATCTTTTTTTTTTTTTTTTTTTTGAACTATTTTGATATTGAATCCTGCTTTATTGGGTAGGGCTTGCAAGTTATTAAGTTAAGCATTTCAGCATTTCACTGTACTTGTGCATGTGACAAATAAACTAGAAAATTGAAGTGTCAGGTCTCGGCTTCTTTTAGTAAGAGCTTATGGACGACAGACACTTGAAGAGGAGATTTGAGGACTTGAAACAATGCTGAATACCAAATCCTTGTTTATCACATCTTATTTTTGCCTCTTCTCCTTCTGCCTCTCACACAGTAAACCTCCATTTCCCGTAAAATAACACACGGCTCATTAAATTCTCCCCTGACCAGCTGATGAACTCAGTTCCCTTGTTGCCTACTTTTAATTATTTCTCACATCTACCTTCTTTACTCCCCTCCTATGAGTACAAGACGTTGAAAATATGTATTTCAACACATTTTGCTCACTGGGCCTAGATAACATAGACCTGGACTAGGCCATTATGGCTTAGAATTCTAGCAGTACAAAATCCTAAAGGTTGAGGGTTGTGTTTTATCCTTTAACCTCAGCAAGAGGATATCCACCTTATTTATACTTAACCCTCTTGGCACGCTTGTGGATAACTCTGTTAGAGCTGTTGTTGTTGTTGGTAATCTAATTCGTTGGTGTTTTTTTTTTTTACTATGGAAATAACAAATGCATATTAATAATGTTGGCATGGCAACCCTGGATCAGATCAAATAACTGGATAAAGGATTCCTCCCAATTTATGATATGAATAATACATGTGAAACTCCATGACCTGTGTGTGTGTGTGTGTGTGTGTGTGTGTGTGTGTGTGTGTGTGTGTGTGTGTGTGTGTGTGTGTGTGTGTGTGTGTGTGTGTGTGTGTGTGTGTGTGTGTGTGCATGTGCATGACCCCATTTCAAATATTAAACCTCATCCCTCTGAAAACGGAACACATCCCCAAAAATGCCCCTAACTCTCCAGACCTGCCCAGACACCTCTCTAATGCACTAATGCAGGATGGGAGGTTATGAAAAATACATCCCCCTGTTAAATATAAATCACCTAAGTAGCACTAAAAAAAATAACCTGAGTAGTACACCCCATCTAGCCTAGCCGCTCACTGGAGCACCCTCTCCACTGCTCTCTACACCCACAAGCTGCCAGTGTAGCAGGGCACTCCAACACCAACACCACCCATAAGTATGTCCTCGCTGCCAGAGTGAATTTGGCTGGCTGCAGAGGGAGGAAAGAGGCCTTAAATACACACACTCACATGCTCTCGCTCTCCTCTCCCTCGCACTCACACACATTAAACTAGATAGACTTTATAGGTCGGTTGATAATCCAAAAGCTCAGTCGAGAAGCCATGAGCTTGTGTGTTTGTATCAGTGGCAGTATATAACACCACCCCTGTCTGTCTGTCTGGTTATTGGAGACGTCTCCTACCGCCCTGTTAGCGCCTTGCCTGCCTAGCTCTCCTTTTAACTCCGGGTAGAGGTCTGTACGCCTGTAGGCACAGATCTAGGATCAGCTTACTCTTCCCGTAGTCTTATCCTTAACCATTAGTGGTGACAATGCTAAACTGACCTTAGATCATTTTCTAGAGCAGGGGTTCCCAAACTTTTTCACTGGGCGGGGAACATCCTGCGCCTACCCTGTGCCCATATTTCTATGGGCACAAGCACTGTTCATGACACAAGCTGTCCACACCCCTCTTGTTGGTGGAGAGAATTTTGCAGGTTTAAGCTTATTTTCTGCAATTCTACACGTTTTGTCATGGGATGCAAAGGAAATGTTGCAGTTTTAAAGGTAATTTTCTTGCAATTCTATACATTTTGCCATGTCGAATGTGTATTCATGTGATATTTGAGTGACCAAAAAATTACAACAATATCTATGGGCTAAAAAAAACATTAGCAGACATGGGCTAGTTGATCTGGACATTTCTGACAAGTTATAAATAGTTCTCTAAGGTATGCAATGACTAACTGATGATGCACTACCCAAAATTGCACCTTGTGCGTTCTACTATAACAACTTTCAAGAGTAAGTTTAAAGCCGGACTGAGTTCCCCTCGGGGTGCGCCTCACAGTTTGGGAGCTACTGTTCTAGAGGACAGGTCTTCACTATGGGAAACCTGTGGTGGTGTAAACCTTGTTTGTTGGTGAGTGTCGAACTGACCTATGACCTTTTTTGTCTTCTCTTGCCAGGTGTTCACCACGTACTCCAACGAGGACTACGACCGGCGTAATGATGACGTTGACCCCATGGCGGCATCGGCTGAGTACGAGCTGGAGAAGAGGGTGGAGAGACTGGACCTCTTCCCTGTGGAATTGGAGAAAGGTAAAAACCTGGTGGAATCTTCTAGAGCATTACAGAACCTCACAGTATATTGTTAGTCCTGCATGGCTCAGTCGGTAGAGCATGGCGCTTGCAACACCAAGGGTCGTGGGTTCGATTCCCGCTGGGGCCAACCATACGTAAAATGTATGCACACATGACTGTCGCTTTGGAGTTCAATAGCATAAACCAATACATAAATAGAGAATTAACTGTAAACATTTAACTGTAACTATTAAAGTTACAACTAGTAGCTAAACATTTTCAGTGAAGCCTGTAGTTCCCATTAAATCTTTAATTAAATTGCTTCAACTAGCTAGTTGAAGTCTTTAAGTAACCTTTACCCTTTTCCTCACAAATCTGCTAGCCACATATATTTACATGATGAGTGAACACCTTAGTGGTCACTAAGTGCTTACTGGTCACAAATGAATCCAGAGTCGCCTGTTATCTCCTTATTGGATTTATATTACACTAGATTAGCAGTGGCTAATTGGGTTCTATTATGGATAATGCCTGCGTATACAAAGTGGCGTAGTAGCTTTAGCTAGCTACTGTATCTTTAAGCCAAGGTTCCCCATTTTATTCCATTTATTTCCTTATATTTGGAAGGTAACATACAGTTGAAGTCGGAAGTTTACATACACCTTAGCCAAATACATTTAAACTCAGTTTTTCACAATTCCTGACATTTAAGCCTAGTAAAAATGTCCTGTCTTAGATCAGTTAGGATCACCACTTTATTTTAAGAATGTGAAATGTCTGAATAATAGTAGAGAGAATGATTTATTTCAGCTTTTATTTCTTTCATCACATTCCCAGTGGGTCAGAAGTTTACATACACTCAATTAGTATTTGGTAGCATTGCCTTTAAATTGTTAAACTTGGTTTCGGGTAGCCTTCCACAAGCTTCCCACAATAAGTTGGGTGAAATTTCATTTTGCCACAACTTTGGAAGTATGCTTGGGGTCATTGTCCATTTGGAAGAACCATTTGCGACCAAGCTTTAACTTCCTGACTGATGTCTTGAGATATATCCACATAATTTTCCTTCCTCATGATGCCATCTATTTTGTGATGTGCACCAGTCCCTCCTGCAGCAAAGCACCCCCACAGCAATTATGCTGCCACCCCCGTGCTTCACGGTTGGGATGGTGTTCTTCGGCTTGCAAGCACCCCCTTTTTCCTCCAAACATAACGATGCTCATTATGGCCAAACAGTTCTATTTTTGTTTCATCAGACCAGAGGACATTTCTCCAACAAGTACGATCTTTGTCCCCATGTGAAGTTGCAAACCGTAGTCTGGCTTTTTTATGGCGGTTTTGGAGCAGTGGCTTCTTCCTTGCTGAGCGGCCTTTCAGGTTATGTCGATATAGGACTCGTTTTACTGTGGATATAGATACTTTTGTACCTGTTTCCTCCAGCATCTTCACAAGGTCCTTTGCTGTTGTTCTGGGATTGATTTGCACTTTTCGCACCAAAGTACGTTCATCTCTAGGAGACAGAACGCGTCTCCTTCCTGAGCGGTATGATGGCTGCGTGGTCCCATGGTGTTTATACTTGCGTACTATTGTTTGTACAGATGAACGTGGTACCTTCAGGCATTTGTAAATTGCTCCCAAGGATGAACCAGACTTGTGTAGGTCTACAATTTTTTTCTGAGGTCTTGGCTGATTTCTTTTGATTTTCCCATAATGTCAAGCAAAGAGGCACTGAGTTTGAAGGTAGGCCTTGAAATACATCCACAGGTGGTACACCTGACTCAAATTATGTCAATTAGCCTATCAGAAGCTTCTAAAGCCATGACATCATTTTCTGGAATTTTCCAAGCTGTTTAAAGGCACAGTCAATTTAGTATATTGTGAAATTGTGATACAGTGAATTATAAGTGAAATAATCTGTCTGTAAACAATTGTTGGAAAAATTACTTGTGTCATGCACAAAGTAGATGTCCTAACCGACTTGCCAAAACTATAGTTTGTAAACAAAAATGTGTGGAGTGGTTGAAAAACGAGTTCAGGTGGGCCTTCGCTTCAGCAAACAAAGGAAAGGAGGGGTGCTCAACAACCATGACAAGAATCATGAGAATGGCTTAACAAGAAAAACTTCCAAAAGGACTAATTCGAGGTAAAAAGGAGTTGGAGGACTCAACAAAAAAAGACAGCGATTTGATTTATTTTTGTCACGTTAATTAATTGTACAGGATGCGAACAGGTGACTGACGTTTCGATGGCAAGCTGACGTCTTCCTCAGAGTGACCTGACCATTGCAGCCTAGTGGCCCATTGAGACACAACAATGGATACTGTACAATGGGTTAAAGTGACAAAAATACATCTCTGCCTTTTTTTGTTGAGTGCTCCAACTCCTTTTTACCTTAAATTAGTCCTTTTGGAAGTTTTTCGTTGTAAGCCATGCTCATATTTATGAGGTTATTGTTGTATTTTATCAAATACAATTTCCCCATATCCTATCTCCTATCCCCTCCTCTCCACAGATGGGGACGGTCTGGGGATCAGCATCATCGGCATGGGTGCCGGGGCAGACATGGGTCTGGAGAAACTGGGCATCTTCGTCAAGACGGTCACTGATGGAGGAGCTGCACACCGAGATGAAAGGTTCTGAACAAACTGTGTTTCAGCAGTGTATCCCAAAATGGTGTTTTTTCCCTTGCTCCTTGTCCTCTTTCCCCTCGTTCACTATCACTCTCTTCCTCCCTCCCCTGCAGGATCCAGGTGAATGACCTGATCGTGGAGGTGGACGGGACCAGTCTGGTGGGCGTGACCCAGGCCTTTGCTGCCTCCGTCCTCAGGAACACCACCGGCACTGTCAAGTAAGAACCCTTACTCAATAGCTGTCAATAAACACTTAGTTTCAACATCAAGCTATTGGTACAATATCTATTGTGTATTCACTGCACTCTGGTCAAATATGGTTCAACAGTACCCTGACAAAATCTGTTATGAGAAACTAAGCATGGGATTGGAGGGAAGGGGGTCTACATACAGAACTGTACGAAGACTGGTGATAGGGAACCAAACACAAGTACCTTAACTCTACCTCTCTTCAGACCGGATCACAATTGGAATCCCTCTCTCCCCATTCACCACCTCTAATCCCTTCATCCCCTCATCCCTCCGCTCTCATCCCTCTCCCCTGCATTATTAACTGCCTGCGAGCAGAGACATCTCCCTGTTTTCACATCACAGCCACCCAGAGATTGGAGAGGCTGATTAATACATGAGCCTGGATCCCAGTGAGATAGCGGAGAGCCCGGTGTCCGTGAAGGAGCGGCGACGCTATTTATAAAATAGCCTGGTCCAGCCTGATTTTCGGACCAAGCTCAGGTTGCTGTCTAACACTACGGACTGTAACCAAAGGAGATCTCGGACTCTTGTCTCCCCTTGTGGAAGCACCTTTGTTCAAAGTGAATTTGCCACCTATTGTTAAGTCCCCCCCCCCCCCCCCCCCGTTTAATCAAAATCCAAGAAATGTCTGTGGAGAATGCTGGTGTTTGACCTCATCCAAGGTCGGATGGGTTTGTACAGACGGTGGCAGGGGGATACTTGCAGATTCACACGTACAGACAGTTCCAGACAAGGCCTGGTTGTTTTCCACTTTGCCTCATGTCCTGAAGGCTGGATGGAGCGTGTCTCTGAGCTTGTGAATATTCACTGATTAGCACATCCGTCGATCACCCTCACAGGCTGCAGACTGGGTGCACTGACAGGTGGTGATATTTTGATTGGTCCAAAATTAGAAGCGCCGTCTCTTTGGCGAATATGCTTCAGCATAGTCACAGAAAATAGATGGCATGGTTTGTTTTGAAAATGCTGGAGAGGTTAGGTGTCATATTTGCTTGACATCTTTTTCCGTGCACAGCTTGGCTTTTCCACATAGTGGTTAGATTCCTAGTCACCATTTCTTCTGCCCTTTTGACCGGCACTGAGTTATTTCTCCTCAGGCAACAAAGGGGCACTCTAGTGGGTTCTTAACCCTCACACACTCACAACATCATCACGGAACCCCCGCTCACACTGAATGCCACAGTGGTGCCGGCGGTCGTGTTGAATTATGTAGCTACCGCTCTCTGGGGTCTCATTGAGCATGTGTGGTAGTCTAGTCTCAGGCAGGGATACAGATTGGCGACCAGAGGGTTGTTAGTTCAAATCTCACTATGGGGATTTTTATGATGTAGAGGTAGTGATCAATGCCATTTTTTCTGCTGTAAACCATAATAGGTGTACAAAAATATATGACGTTATAATATATTTAGAAATGATTGTTTTCATCATATTGTCTAGTGCACTATCATCAAGGAATATGATATTCTGTTGAGAGAATCGTTTTTAGTCAAACGTGGTATTGGCTACAGCAACATGTTTTTCTTTGTCTTACGTGTCAATGTGCATCTGGCTGCTTTGCACACATGCTTGGGTGTGAAAAATTATCTCCAGGCAACCGTCCAGTTGAGGTGTTTCCGCTCGATCATTCCATTGGACAACATGTGACAGCCAGAACTGGTGTCGCGGTCTTAAGGGTCCCATCTGCAACAGGATAACTCTGTCAGACAATTCTGCTACGGCTGAAATGGCTCCGTAGATGCTTCAGTCACACATTCTAAAAAAACAACATTACATTTACATTTTACATTTTAGTCATTTAGCAGACGCTCTTATCCAGAGCGACTTACAGTTAGTGCATACATTTATTTTTCATACTGGCCCCCCGTGGGAATCGAACCCACAACCCTGGCGTTGCAAACACCATGCTCTACCAACTGAGCTACATCCCTGAACAACATGCATGTCCTCTCATGCCTTCTGGTCCCCAGGACTGACATTTGTTTATTTTATTGTTATTCTCTGTGATACATAGAAAAAGACTGTGTCTGAAATGACACTCTATTCCCTATATAGCGCTCTGGGAAAAAGTTGTGCACTATATAGGGAATAGGGTGCTATTTCAGACACAGCCATAACCTTCTATCCTGATGGCGTGCCACACTTATTCCCTGAATTGTCTGTCTCCCTCAGAGCAATCTTATCGCATTTTCTACTCGTTACAAATTTCCTTGATTTTCATTAGTGATGTCAACTCATCCATCCATGTACAGTGAGTGTCATGTTCTTTCCAGGCGCAAGCTGTCATTTTAATTTTCCCGTCAAGGATTTGCTGCCCTGGCTTGCACTTGATTGTAAACTGTGGGGGCTATTTTCTTGGCAAATCTAACTGATGAGTTATCTATTTACGATGTATCTTCTGAAGTTGCAACCACTAGACCTAAACTATCCTACCCTAGGTTTACCTTACTACCCACTAAATCCTACCCTAGGTTTCCCATTGGCTACTCCTTGACAGACATGCCTTTCCACTCACCCCATTGGTTGTTGTTGCCCATGCAGGTTCATGATTGGCCGAGAGAAGCCAGGTGAGCAGAGCGAGGTGGCCCAGCTGATCCAGCAGACCCTGGAGCAGGAGCGCTGGCAGAAAGAGATGATGGAGCAGCGCTACAGCCAGTACATGGAGGAGGACGAGGAGGTGAGGGGCTCACTATGGCTGCGTCCCAAATGGCACCCAGTTCCCTTTATAGTGCACTACTTCTGGCCAGATACCATAGGGCCCTGGTCAAACGCACACACACGCACACACACCATGAAAAATATTAGATCAGCCCATCCAAAACATCTTCACTCATTCCATCAGTCAATAATGTGACAAAACAAGATGGCGCTAATGAAGCGTTTGACACTTCCTCCCCACCGCTAACAGATGTTTCATCAGGCTCCCTTCACAATGGAATAATACAACTATATAATTCTAGAAAGAACACTCCCTGTTCACCTCCCCTTCACTGATCTAACAGGACTGGATAGGTGTAAGCAATATGACGGAACCTAGGTGCACCAGATGCCCAGTCATCTCAGATCATTGAAAGGGGCTGAATAAGGACAGAGACGGTACGGGAAAGCGTTGTGGAATTAAACCCTGTCCAGCAATTTTCTCAGTCTCTTCCATGGAGAGGAAATGCTTGAATAATTGAATCCGTCTCCTTGTTAAATTCAATCACGTTCAATAGATGTCTGGGCTTGGGTGTGAAAGACAGACAAGTGCGGGCCAGATGCCATGACCCAGGTCTGGTATTCCATCACACTGTGTCTCCCCATCAGAACACGCCCCCCTCCCAACAGATCTGAGCCTGCATCAATTACATTTCCTGCTAAAGATGCATTACCAGTTACTTTGTAATACATTAAAAAATTAATAGTTATTGTTATTTGGCCTTGTTTTTATGGGTAGGCATCGTTTGATGGCATTGTCCTATGTGACTCTGGCTCATCCCTCAGTCTCTGTGCTTTGTACGTTTCTCCCCAACTCTGGTTGGCTATGCAACATTCAAACCGTGTTGTTCAACATTTTCAGCACGTTTGAAGAGTTGACACATCAGACAGAGTTGTTGTGACAGGCGCGTTCAGGGCTTTGATGCTTGGTCCAACTGGGAGGGTTCAGACGGGCAGACAGACCAGGGTTGATGGTGGGTGGGGGGGGTGTGTGTGTGTGTGTGTGTGTGTGTGTGTGTGTGTGTGTGTGTGTGTGTGCGTGCGTGCGTGCGTGCGTGCGTGCGTGTGTGTGTGTGTTCGGGGAGATTTGTTGGGCCTTGTCCCAGGTGGCGGTTGTTAAAGGAAGATTTGGAATGGCTGTGTGTCTGTCTGTGTGTTGTGTGTTGTGTGTGTATGAGATGGGAGGTGTTAGGAGTGAGTGTGTTGTGTGTGAAGGAAGGGGGAATTTCCTTTTATTGAACAGAGGTTTGTGTGTTTCTTTTGTTATTGACCTCACCAGGTCCATATAGACAGTACAGTATAGTGGGATTTATTTCACCAATCAACAGAACAATTGATTATAGACACATTTGTATGTAGACTATTTGTCAACAAAGATTCACATCAATGCAGCCACGGAGTCCCCTGACAAGCTTTGCCTTTTGACAGGCTTCCCTGGTAAACACAAAATGGTGGTTGCCCAATTCTAGGGTGTCAATTCTGGCCCACTAGCATTCTACTCCTCAATGGCTTTTTCCACAATGGCTTTTTCCACTAAGCTCAACTTCACCATCTAGTGGTCATTTTAGGGTAGAGGGAAAACATTGAGAAATAGAAATGTAGGCCTATCCTGCGAGGACCCCCAAAAAACGTTGGTTCCCCTTTGGTGAAACCATGTATTTACTTCACATGGTAGTTACATAGGCAGGTATGGTTACTGTGTGACATTGTTGGTTCACAACAAGACAGGAACATGACAGGAAGTTGTCTATATACACTCTCTGAATGTATTGTGAATATACTCTGAATCTTCTGAATGTCCTCCAGACAGGTGAGTATGCCACGGACGAGGAGGAGGAGATGAGCCCCATGTTCCCCAACGCCATAGAGGTGTTTGACCTGGCGGAGAATGAGGACATGCTCTCCCCCATGGAGATGGACCCTGAGAAACTGGCCCACAAGTTCAAAGAGGTGAGCAGGGAGGCTTGATGCCAAAGGCAAATGTTTATCTCTAAATGGATAAAAAGTTATATTCAATTCAACTTCTTGTTGAGCGAGCGTATGAGATGAGCCATGGTGTCCACTTTTTTACCTCTCTCTCTCTCTCTCTCTCTCTCTCTCTCCCTCTATAGCTTCAGATAAAGCATGCCGTCACCCAGGCTGAGATTCAACAGCTGAAGAGAAAGGTACACCTGCTCCAAAATCAATTAACCAACAAACATAGGACTGGTTTCACAGACCCACCTTAACCCTGGACTAAAGCACACAGTCCAGGAGTAAACTAGAAGTATACAGGAGTAAACTAGAAGTATACAGGAGTAAACTAGAAGTATACAGGAGTAAACTTGACACTTTCTCCCCTTATCTAGCTGGCGCATGCAGAGCAGGACAAGCTGCGCTGGCGCATGGAGCGTGCCCAGCTGGAACAGAGCGTTCGGGAGAACAAGGAACGCATGGAGAAGCTGGAGGGCTACTGGATGGAGGCCCAGAGTCTGTGTCAGGCGGTGGACGAACATCTGAAGGAGACGCAGGCCCAGTACCAGACCCTGGAGCGCAAGTACAGCAAGGCCAAGCGCCTCATCAAGGAATACCAGCAGAAGTAAGGCTGATTAATAAGGGGGATTCTGGGATTTGTAGGAGGGAGAGGAATGGGGGTTCTGGGATTTGTAGGAGGAAGAGAAGAATAAAGGATTCTGGGGTTTGTAGGAGGTAGTGTTGAGCGATTAACCGAAATTGCGGGGTTTTTGTTATTAAACAACCTACGTCGGTTCAATTACTTAAATTCCTTTTCTTTTTTTTTTTTCTTTTTTTAGCTCAACGTGCCGTTTCTCTAGAGAGAAATCAAATAATTCATGAGAGAAATTAAGTTAAGAACTATGTGAGATGCTGGGCTGAAGGGAGTTGTAGTTTTCATTAAGCAAATTAGTTCACTGCAGAAACGTGGTAATTAACTACCATGACTGTAATCAATTGCGCATGTTCTTTCCGGCTCGGACAGAGACGGATACACACAGACCACACGAGAGAGGAATGTACGCAACACAACGACAAGATGGATAGAGACAGTTCGTGAGGTAGCGCTACCTGATTTGATAGTTGTAGTATTTGGTAATAAGCAGTCTTGAAAGTATGACTTGCCTACTTTGGACGAACGTAGCATTATGACTATAACTGCTATTCCCTGAAGGAGGGAAAATTAGGTACAACATACTATGGGGAGTCATTCCTGATGAGGCCAATGAAATCCGTGTCTCGCTGGAAGCACCGCCTTCCACAGGTGATAAGCGTGAGGCTCGGATTCATTCCTTCAATTATTCAGCTCGGTATGAATTGGAATGATTCACGCTACTAAAACAAACAATTGGAAAACGAGACTGTTACGTTGCACCAACTAAACTGTCCCATAGTGGTAGAGCATGCTCATCCTCTGGACATTGTGTACTGAAGGTTGTGTTTGTTCTCATAAGTTTTCTAATCACAAACAATTAGTTATTCTTCAATTTGCTGGTGCAATGAGTAAGATGGATAAGAAAACGCCAGAGACGACGATGGCCCACAAGTTCATTGGCCTCGTCAGGCATGAATGTAGATCCTTCAACCGAAAGATCTACAACTCCCCATAGTATGTTGTACCTCATTTCCCTCACGCTTATCACCTATGGAAGGCAGGGCTTCCAGCGAGGCACGGATTTCATTGTCCTTGTCAAGCGGGATTGTAGATCCTTCAACTGAAGTCACGAGAGTGCGACTCCCCATAGTATATTGTACCGAAGTTGACTGACTGAAAGGGAACTAGTAAAATGTTTTTGTCCGACAGCTCTGCAGCATACTTAGCCAGCTACTAGGCAGCTACAGCTACTAGGTTTGTCAGACAGTACAGTATGGGGAGCACAGAGATAACGTTGGATGGTTGTCTGGCTGGCTGGCTGCTACTGCCTGAGCAGAGATGAGATGATGACTGACTGAAAAATAATAAAGTCATCAAATAAAAACTAAGTAATATACACAACTGAAATATTGTATTATTTCATAGTAATTTCCAATTTTTCTATTGATGTCTACCCAATGTGGACCTGACAGAGACAATGGAATGTTTTCAATGTTTTGGCAATTGAATGTTCACTATTTCTGTTTTTTTGTGTTTTTTTTTTTTTATCGAATACCGTGATAATGTTTTGTATAATCGAACTGAAACCGAACCGACCTCAAAAAAGCACTAATTGCTCAGCACGGAGGACGAAAGGAATGGGGGTTTCTGGGGTTTGTAGAAGGAAGAGAGGAATGGAGGATTCAGGAGTTGGAGGAAGAGAGGAATGCGAGGTTCTGGGGATTGTAGGAGGAAGAGGAATGGAGGATTCTGGGGTTTGTAGGAGGAAGAGGAATGGAGTATTATGGGGTTTGTAGGAGGAAGATGAATCGGGATTCTGGGGTTTGTGGAATGTAGAGGAATGGGGGATTCTGGGATTTGTAGGAGGATGGATGGGCAGGATTCAGCCTAACCACGCTGTGTGTCTCAGGGAGATTGAGTATCTGAAGAAGGAGACGGCTCAGCGCAGAGCCCAAGAGGAGACAGAGGCCACTCATAAGGAAGAGGCAGACAACCTCCAGGATAAGGTGTTGTATATTTAGGTTCTACTGTATGAGGAAATATTTTAGGACATTCTCAATAATGATGTAAGACATTTTGCTGTGGTTAATCAAGACGCATAGCAAGAGGATGCTACTGAGTTATGATCATTCTGCCTTGACATTTTGTGTGTAATATAAGCCCCCTCTCTCTGTCCTCTCCTCAGATCACAGACCTGGAGACCAAGGTGGATGCTCTGAAGACATCTGATCCCTCCTAAACCTCTGGCAGAGAGAGGGAAAGGAGGAACAATGCCTTCACACTGGGGCCATCCTTTTTCCAATCCACGTTTTCCCTGACGGATTGTAAGAACGACAAAAGTTATAAAAAAATAATGGAGAAAGAAAGACTTTAGGGGCAGCAGTTTGAAGGGGGGGGGGGGCGGTGGGGTTCAAAAGACACCTGCAAATAGAAGAAAAAAATGTGTCTTTTCAACTGATGTCTGTCATTTGCTTCAAGCCGCGTCAACAATCCCAATATGCTCCTTATTCAATACCTTGGGTACTTGTTGCATCGAACCACATTCAACTAGTTTACTACCCAACTGATCAATCTGTGAAGAAGGTTGCTTGTCTTCTATGCGCTTCTTTCTGTCTTATCACTGGTAAAATAACTAACCAGGAAATACAGCCCCTACTGACTTAACGCTTCTAAACTAGACTTACTGGTTCAGTAATCAACTGGATATGGGAAACAGAACTGGACAGAAGAAACTGATATGATGACAGAGACTCCTCAAATACTTGTTTAGCCTACTGGTGACAGACAGTGCTTCTGCTGTATGGCATGATCTCTCTTGATTTCTACTAACTGAACAAAAGAAAATGTCCGCTTCCCCTTTTTGCTCGACTGCTCCCCTTGTGTGATGGAAAGACTCAGGTGGGGTTCAAGTTCATTTGTACAGTGATGATATGCTTGTTTTGTATATATTCTTTACATATATTTAAAATTGCTTAAAAAGCTTAAGCAATGTGGCTGGGTTGGGAGTGGGAGGGGGTTGATTGGAATCGCCGTAAGCATTGAGAACACTGGGTATACAGAAGATGGTCTAATTCCAAGTGGATATAGGCCACGCAAAGTGGCGCATTTTCCTTTTCTATTAGCAAAATGGCAAACAGGGTGTGAATATGTGCAAGCTTAACAGTTCAATCTGTTACTCGTGGTTTTACTTGCGTATGTCTCACCTTGGGTTCTGATAACTCAGTGTCAGTATTATTTGACTTTGTGCTTCACTCTATATGAATTTCACAATCCGGGATTTCCTGCCCCACCAAGGTCTTACTCACGGTCTCACATTTGCGTCTGGAATTACTGCTAATTTAGCAAAGGGGGTTAAATCTAGCCCCCAGACGGTGTATCCCTTCAGATTTGGGGACTGGATGTCAATCATTGTGTGATGTTGGGGTAACTAGAGCCATGGGATAATGTTGATGTTACATAGCAGCTTTATGAAAGAGATCGACGGAGGCAGGGGGGGAAAATGCTCCAGCATGCCTGAATAGTCTCAAGTGGCTTCCTGTCTCCTTGTCTCCTTCCTTCATTTCATCTGATCTGAACAACACAGGGAAGGTAAAAGCAAAGCAGTGTGTCTGATCTGATTCCTACCAGAGGACCTCCTGTCACCTGTCCAGTGTATCTCAGGTCAGTGCAGCTGAAGGAGACAGGAGGAGGAGGAGGCCACTGTGGACATCTGAGGTGCAGTAAAAGGTTTTTGTCTGTCGACGCGATGCTCTCGCTTGAATCTCCAATGATACCAGTCAGCTGCCTAGCTCCCTCTGTGCTGCTCGTGTTTGTCAACAGTCTCCTGTTTCAGGGCTTTAAGTTTTCAGTCGTGCGTGTCTTATCCAAGACTAGGCATTTGGAACTTCCTGTCGTCACTTACTTCTCTGTCCTCTAGTAGCACAAACAGGTCAGACTCATTTGCCCCCACTATGTATTGATTTTGTCATCTTAAAAATGGCCCTATTATTAATTTAATCTTGTATCATTTTAACTGTGTTTTAATGTCAAATTTGTATTATTTTAACAGTGAAAACAGATGTATTTGACAGAGTTTTCATGGGCCCAATGTTACATTATATATCTTATGTGGCAGTACTGCTCTAAACCAGGAGGTGTCACTCTTTCAGTGAGTTTGATTCAGAGAAGGAATACTATGTCATCAGGTAGTGGCTAATTCCTGTGTACCATCTGGAATAAACTGACACGTTTTCTGATCCTGTGGCATTGAACAGAGAACTTAAAAGGGACTTAAAGGCCCAGTGCAGTCAAAACATGATTTTCTTGTGTTAAATTATATTTCCACACTATGAGGTTGGAATAATACTGTAAAATTGTGAAAATGATGATAATGCCGTTTTAGTGTAAGAGCTGTTTGGGAATTTCTGCCTGTTTTGGTGGGATGGAGTTTTGGCCTGCCCTAATTAGTTAATAGACCAATAAGAGAATTCCTAACAGCTAGTTTTCAGTTTACCTCTCCCCTCTCAGACCACTCCCAGGCAGTCCTAGAAACATGTTGCTTGAGAAATTGCTCTTTGCTAAGAAAGTATTTTTGTTTATTTTTGACGATCTTAATTGAAAACAATCACAGTAAGGTACTTAATTGTTACCCAGAAATAATTTCATATTGAGATAAAATTGCTGCATTGGACCTTTAAGCAAAAGGAAACATTCCAAAAAATAACTTTTGTGTGTTTGTCTTGTATGACATTGAACCATTATTGACCTATTAACTCCATACCGTATGCTTGTACAGGATGCTGATCGTTACATAGTGAGTGTGCCAGTGTGGAACACAATGTCCACCTTAGAGATAAGCAGTACCTCGCTCATCTCAAGACATTTATATCCACTGTCCCCAATTGTATTATTGCTACTTTGCGCTTTCCTCTTGGCTATATGCAGTATATATTTACCTTTTAAATCCATCTTCATAGTGAATACCTTGCCTACAGTTGTGAATCAAAACGGTTGACCTCTACTAACCAAAAGAAAGAGAACTGTGCATAGAACACATTCAGATAGATACTGTGTCTGTTAATGTATGACTCTCAAACGAACCTAACCAAGGGACTTGCCTGTACAGTCTTCATCATAAAATTGACTCCTTCTCTCACCTCTCAGATGGCAGGCAGACACTGGACAAGTATAATTTAACTACAAAGTGGACTAAATCAAATATGTTCACACAATAACATTCCAAGGCTAGCTATGCTGTCAGTAAAGTTACAAGCATGGGAAACATGTCAGAAATGGGATAGTTGACCAATGAAATGGCTGGGTGAAAAAGGGATGTGGTTTACTGAAGTGGATCCTTGAATTTGACATAACATTTAGCATCTTTATGATTTCAGTTCTGATAGTACCCCTCGAGGCAGTATTAGAATATGCTGGGAAATGCATGTTCATATCTGTTCTTCAGAATAGGAAAGGGGAACCACATGTACACATAAACCACGCCAATGAGGCCATGAAATAGGAGCTCTATATTATGATCCAGACCAGAACAATCGTACGGCTTCTCTCATCTTTTAACATTCCATTGTACACTTTGTCATTACTTTGAGTGCATGAGATTCAATATGCCAGATAAATGCTGTTGGAAACTCATTCTGGATCTCTGCTTCATACTAGAGACACTTGCATTATTGACCATGGCCCATTAGTACAGTGTAATAGCATTGCCCTCCTCTGAGGGGAAGGAAACTGGTTACATTCCTTTTATATTTTTTTAGCCCTGCCTTGTGGTTTGCAAACACAATGAGTAAGAGAAAAAGTCCAGAAATTCATAATGTTCGTCTCACATAAGTTACAGTCTTTGTTAATAAATGCAGATGTGTTGAACAAGAGCTCAAGGGTCATGTTGGCTTGTTTTGTGTTATAACCTGTTGCACCTGCAATACATCACCTGAAAGGGGTATAATTTTCATAAATTAAAGGTATATTAATGTTGGTGTCTGTTTCAATTTCATGCACTCAATTTGTTCACAAAAGTCAAGAGGTTCTAAAACAGAGGCTAATTCACTTTTAAATGATTTCCTCATAGTGGATCCTTTTAGAAGTGGAAGCTGTCCTGAGACTTATGGGAGCTTTAGGCTAATAGTTGGCCTAAAGGGATCACAAGGAACATAGCCAACACATCCTTGAATTATTGCTCTTATAATCACAGCACCATGCCTATCTCCTTGCCCCCCCATGTTGTTCCCAGCCCCCGCACTCCTCAGGAACGAAACTACTTGTATGAGGTCATGCACAACATTAGGTGCATGACGCAATACCGTTATAAGGTCTGTCACTTTTCATCAGTCATCATTACTGTTCCATGTAGCTGAGACAGACGTGGATGAGAACTTAAAGTGATCAATTATGGATGACAATAAGGTCGGGTTTGTCCTTGAAATACATGGGATTTCAAAAGTTGCCTATATGAAAAATTAATCTGATTGACTGCATTGGAAATAAGTTGTTGTTATGATGTTATGCCCTAAAATATTCCAATAGCGGTATGGTTATTGGTGATGGCTTGTAGCCTATGGATTGTTTTTATTTGGATAAGTGCTCTGCTCGATTTCCTGTTATGTAGCTAAAAAGCAATCGGGTGTAGGAACGAGCTCCCTCAGCCCAATGCTGAGCAGTGTCACGGTTTCGGCCGAGGCGGCTCCTCCTCCTTGTTCGGGCAGGTTTCGCCGGTCGTCGTCTCCGGAGTACTAGCTGCCACCGCTCTATGTTGCTTGTTTGATTGGTTTTGTCTGTTAGTCACACCTGTTTTGTGTTATGTCTCATTTAGCACCCTATTTAGTTTCTTTGTTGTTAGTTTAGTGTTGTGTGTAATTGTTCGTGTCGTGTTGTTGCGCTACCCATGTCGGTACGCTATTTTCATAGCTTCCTCCTTGTGTTTTAGGAGAGTATTTACGCACCTGTGTGTGCGCTCGCTATTTACGCCTGTGTGCGTCCTTTTGCCTCCGGGCTGTTTGGATTTATTTTTGTGTGTGCTCAAGTAAAGTCTTGTTGGACTTATCCTCTGCTTCCTGCGCCTGATTCTACACCACACCAATCCACAGCATCGTGACAGAATTACACACCACACATGGAATCAGCAGGAGCACCTGTCGACGTCATGGAGGAGCGTCTCCTTGGTCAAGAGCACCGAATCAACCGGATCGGGCACGCCTTGGAGGGCGTCATGGACACCCTTCGTCGATGGGAAACCAGCGGGGTTCCCACAGCCCCACCTATCGCACCATCACCACCGGACAGCCAGCCCGTCCATCGACCGGAACCCAGTGGGATTCGGCTCTCGCTCCCGAGGGCGTACGACGGCACCGCTGCCGGGTGTCAGGGGTTCCTCTTACAAGTGGAGCTCTACCTTGCCACCATACACCCGGCGCCCTCGGGATACGAGAGCGTCTCTGCCCTCATCTCCTGTCTCACCGGCAAGGCGTTGGAGTGGGCCAACGCCGAATGGAGGGGAATAGACGCCGCCACAGTCACCTATGCGGAGTTCTCCCGCCGCTTCCGTGCTGTCTTCGACCATCCACCAGAGGGGAGGGCGGCGAGGGAACGTCTATTCCACCTCCGACAGGGGATGAGGAGCGCTCAAGAGTTTGCGCTGGAGTTCCGGACTCTAGCGGCTGATGCTGGGTGGAATGAGAGGGCCCTCATAGACCACTTCAGATGTAGCCTTCGGGAGGACGTCCGCAGGGAGTTAGCATGCAGGGACACTACACTAACATTTGACCAGCTGGTGGACATGGCCATTCGACTGGACACCCTGCTTGCGACCCGCGGACATCCCAGGTGGGGGCCTCCCATTCCACCCTCCAGCGCCTCCGAGCAGAGTCCGATGGAGCTTGGAGGTGCTGGCGCTAGAGGGAGAAGAGGTAGGAGCCCGAGGGGGGCAGTCTCCTGCACCAAGTGTGGCCGCGGAGGGCACACCGCGGCTAGGTGCTGGGGAGGGTCCCCTGGTGAGGGAGATGGCAGGTCATACAGTGGGGAGTCCTCCCAGGTGAGTAGGCGCCCTACTTACCCAGAGCTTTCTGTCGTACACATTACATTACCTGTTTGTTTCCCACAGGTTGCACCTCGTTCCCAGCATAAGGCGCTAGTCGATTCAGGCGCAGCTGGGAATTTTGTAGATCGGAAATTCTGTGTTAAGTTAGGGATTCCCCTCCTTCCAGTCGAAAAACCCTTTCCTGTACATGCCTTAGATAGTCGTCCGTTAGGATCTGGGTTGATTGGGGAGGTCACAGCGCCACTTAGGATGATGACGCAGGGGGGTCATGAGGAGACGATTCAACTCTATCTGATCGACTCTCCTGCGTATCCGGTGGTACTGGGGCTTCCCTGGTTGATTACCCATGATCCTACTATTTCGTGGTGAGAGAAGGCTCTTAAAGGGTGGTGTGCTCAGTGTGAGGGGTTATGTCTGGGTGTTTCCGTGCAGGCGCAGGGAGTAGTGGTGTACATAGATGATATTCTTGTGTACAGCTCTACTCGGGCCGAGCATGTAGCCCTGGTGCGCAGGGTATTGAGGAGACTGTTGGAGCATGACCTGTATGTCAAAGCTGAGAAATGTCTGTTCTTTCAGGAGTCAGTTTCCTTTTTGGGTTACCAGTTGTCTGCGTCAGGGGTGAGAATGGAGGTGGACCGAGTGTCCGCCGTGCGTAATTGGCAAACCCCAACTACGGTTAAAGAGGTGCAGCGGTTCTTGGGTTTTGCGAATTACTACCGGAGGTTTATCCGGGGTTTTGGACAGGTGGCAGCTCCCATAACGTCTCTTCTGAAGGGGGGTCCGGTGCGCTTGCAGTGGTCGGCTGAGGCGGACAGGGCCTTTGGGAGACTGAAGGACCTGTTTACCTCGGCTCCGGTGTTGGCGCACCCGGATCCCACTTTACCCTTCCAAGTTGAGGTGGACGCGTCTGAGGCCGGTATCGGGGCAGTTCTTTCTCAACGATCCGGTACACCACCTAAGCTCCGCCCCTGTGCTTTTTATTCTAAGAAGCTCAGTCCGGCAGAGCGGAATTATGACGTAGGGGACAGGGAGCTGTTAGCCGTAGTACAGGCCCTAAAGGTGTGGAGGCATTGGCTTGAGGGGGCTCAGCACCCTTTCCTCATTCTGACCGACCATCGTAACCTGGAATACATTCGGGCAGCTAGGAGACTGAATCCTCGCCAGGCTCGATGGACTATGTTTCTCGCCCGGTTTGTGTTCAAGATCACTTACATCCCTGGGTCCCAGAACGGGAAGGCAGATGCTCTGTCCCGTCGGTATGACACGGAGGAGAGGTGCGTGGAGTCCATTCCCATACTACCGGAGTCTTGTCTGGTGGCACCGGTGGTGTGGGAGGTCGATGCGGAGATCGAGCGGGCGTTACGCACCGACCCTAGTCCTCCACAGTGTCCTGTGGGTCGGGCGTACGTCCCGCTCGAGGTCCGGGATCGGCTGATTTATTGGGCTCACACGTCCCCCTCCTCTGGACATCCAGGTATTGGCCGGACAGTGCACTGCCTTAGTACGAAGTACGGGTGGCCAACGTTAGCCAGGGATGTGAGGGTTTATGTCTCCTCCTGCTCAGTGTGTGCCCAGTGTAAGGCGCCCAGACACTTGCCCAGGGGTAAATTACAGCCCCTGCCCGTTCCACAACGACCCTGGTCTCACCTCTCGGTGGATTTTGTTACCGATCTTCCCTCCTCACAGGGGAATACCACCATCCTGGTCGTTGTGGATCGGTTCTCGAAGGCCTGTCATCTCCTTCCCATGCCGGGTCTTCCTACTGCCCTACAGACCGCTGAGGCTCTATTTACTCACGTCTTCCGGCATTACGGGGTGCCCGAGGATATAGTGTCCGATCGAGGCCCCCAGTTTACCTCCAGAGTCTGGAGAGCATTTATGGAACGTTTGGGGGTCTCGGTGAGCCTTACCTCGGGTTACCACCCGGAGAGTAATGGGCAGGTCGAACGAGTCAACCAGGATGTGGGTAGGTTTCTGAGGTCATATTGTCAGGGCCGGCCGGAGGAGTGGGCGAGATATGTGCCCTGGGCCGAGATGGCACAGAACTCTCTCCGCCACTCCTCCACGAGACTAACCCCTTTCCAGTGTGTGTTAGGGTACCAGCCGGTTCTGGCACCGTGGCATGAGAGCCAGATCGAGGCCCCCGCTGTGGATGAGTGGGTGCGGTGCTTTGAGGAGACGTGGAACGCTGCACACGTCCATCTGCAGCGTGCCATACGTCGACAGAAGACGAGCGCCGACCTACACCGCAGTGAGGGGCCAGTGTACGCACCTGGAGATCGAGTCTGGCTCTCAACCAGAAACCTGCCCCTCCGCCTGCCCTGCCGGAAGCTGGGTCGGCGGTTTGTGGGGCCTTTTAAAGTCCTGAGGAGATTGAACGAGGTGTGTTACAGGTTAGAACTACCTATTGATTACAAGAATTTTAACCCCTCGTTCCATGTGTCTCTCCTCAGGCCGGTGGTAGCTGGTCCACTCCAGGACTTTGAGATTGAGGAGACTCCTCCGCCCCCGTTGGACATCGAGGGGGCTCCGGCGTACACTGTTCGGACCATCCTGGATTCGAGACGCCGGATGGGGGGTCTCCAATATCTCGTGGAGTGGGAGGGGTACGGTCCGGAGGAGCGGTGCTGGGTGCCGAGGACGGACATTCTGGATCCGTCCCTGATGACCGAATTCCATCGTGGTCATCCTACGCGCCCTGCTCCGCGTCCTCCTGGTCGTCCCCGAGGCCGGAGGGGGGGGGGGGGTACTGTCACGGTTTCGGCCGAGGCGGCTCCTCCTCCTTGTTCGGGCAGGTTTCGCCGGTCGTCGTCTCCGGAGTACTAGCTGCCACCGCTCTATGTTGCTTGTTTGATTGGTTTTGTCTGTTAGTCACACCTGTTTTGTGTTATGTCTCATTTAGCACCCTATTTAGTTTCTTTGTTGTTAGTTTAGTGTTGTGTGTAATTGTTCGTGTCGTGTTGTTGCGCTACCCATGTCGGTACGCTATTTTCATAGCTTCCTCCTTGTGTTTTAGGAGAGTATTTACGCACCTGTGTGTGCGCTCGCTATTTACGCCTGTGTGCGTCCTTTTGCCTCCGGGCTGTTTGGATTTATTTTTGTGTGTGCTCAAGTAAAGTCTTGTTGGACTTATCCTCTGCTTCCTGCGCCTGATTCTACACCACACCAATCCACAGCATCGTGACAAGCAGGATTAATTTGCGGCATCATCTTGTGACTGAGACCGCTGATAAAAACAATCATACATGATACTTAGCTATATATTCTCATTGTGGTGGTGCAAACAGTTTATGAACATACTTCAAATGTTTTAAAGATTTTTAGGCCTCTATAGCCTCAATCAGTAGGCTATAATGCTATAATCGGCATATTTGTATTTATTTTGGATCCCCATTAGCTGCTGCCAAGGCAGCAGCTACTCTTCCTGGGGTCCAGAAAAATTAAGGCAGTTATACCTTTTAAAAACATTACAATACATTCATGTCTTGTGGGGTATGCATGGGTGTCTGAGCTGTGTGCCAGTAGTTCAAACAGACAGCTCGGTTCATTCAACATGTCAATATCTCTCACAAATACAAGTAGTGATGAAGTCAATCTCTCCTCCACTTTGAGCCAGGAGAGATTGACATGCATATGATTAATGTTAGCTCTCTGTGTACATCCAAGGGCCAGCCATACTGCCCTGTTCTGAGACAATCAGTTGTGTTGTGACAAGGTATACAGAAGATAGCCCTATTTGGTAAAAGACCAAGTCAATTTTATGGCAAGGACAGCTCAAATAAGCAAAGAGAAACGACAGTCCATCATTACTTTAAGACATGAAGGTCAGTCAATACTGAAAAGTTCAAGAACTTTGAAAGTTTCTTCAAGTGCAGTCGCAAAACCATCAAGCGCTATGATGAAACTGGCTCTCATGAGGACCACAACAGGAATGGAAGATCCAGAGTTACCTGTGCTACAGAGGATAAGTTCATTAGAGTTACCAGCCTAAGATATGTCAGCCTAAATAAATGCTTCACAGAGTTCAAGTCACAGACACATCTCAACATCAACTGTTCAGAGGGGAATCAGGCCATCATGGTTGAATTGCTGCAAAGAAACCACTACTAAAGGACACCAATAAGAAGAAGAGACCTGCTTGGGCCAAGGAACACGAGCAATGGACATTAGACCGGTGGAAATGTGTCCTTTGGTCTGGAGTCCAAATTTGAGATTTTTGGTTCCAACCGCCGGGTTTTTGTGAGACGCGGTGTGGGTGAACGGATGATCTCCGCATGTGTAGTTCCCACCGTAAAGCATGGAGGAGGAGGTGTTATGGTGTGGGGGTGCTTTGCTGGTGACACTGTCTGTGATTTATTTAGAATTCAAGGCACACTTAACCAGCATGGCTACCACAGCATTGTGCAGCAATACGCCATCCCATCTGGTTTGGGCTTAGTGGGACTATCATTTGTTTTTCAACAGGACAATGACCCAACACACCTCCAGGCTGTGTAAGGGCTATTTTACCAAGAAGGAGAGTAATGGAGTGCTGCATCAGATGACCTGGCCTCCACAATCCCCCGACATCAACCCAATTGAGATGGTTTGGGATGAGTCGGATGGCAGAGTGAAGGAAAAGCAGCCAACAAGTGCTCAGCATATGTGGGAACTCCTTCAAGACTGTTGGAAAGCATTCCAGGTGAAGCTGGTTGAAATAATGCCAAGAGTGTGCAAAGCTGTCATCAAGGCAAAGGGTGGCTATTTGAAGAATCTCAAATATAAAATATATTTTGATTTGTTTAACACTTTTTTGGTTACTACATGATTCCATATGTGTTATTTCATAGTTTTGATATCTTCACTATTATTCTACAATGTAGAAAATAATAAAAATAAAGAAAAACCTTGAATGAGTAGGTGTATCCAAACTTTTGACTGGTACTGTATATACTGTGTGTGAGTTGAGTAGTAGATCAACGTTATTCGGTTCAACCTGTAAAATACTTATCAAAACTTCTAAAAACATATTATGCAGTATTTTTGTTGAACACAGATGACCAGAATGCAGTTTGGCAGACTGCCAGAAGATAGTGGAAATGGTTTTGTTTTATTTGATTACACATTCTCCTGCCAGCCCTTGTGCACATTATTTAGCTTGACGGAAACTTTTAAAAACAGGAGGTTTCCTTTGAGCAGAAGAGGGTGAATTTGATGTAGGACTTCAACCACCTGAACAGGGAGATGCGAAAGGGTAGCACACTACTACAGGTCCCACAAGCCCACTTCCCACTCCTCTTCTAGGAGGTTAGTTCACAACCATACTTTTATCTATTGATTACTGTATGATTTGAGTATGCCTATCACATACAGTTGAAGTCGGAAGTTTCCATACACCTTAGCCAAATACATTTAAACTCAGTTTTTCACAATTCCTGACATTTAATCCTAGTAAAAAATCCCTGTCTTAGGTCAGTTAGGATCACAATTTTATTTTAAGAATGTGAAATGTCAGAATAATAGTAGAGAGTGATTTATTTCAACTTTTATTTCTTTCATCACATTCCCAGTGGGTCAGAAGTTTACATACACTCAATTAGTATTTGGTAGCATTGCCTTTAAATTGTTTAACTTGGGTCAAACGTTTCGGATAGCCTTCCACAAGCTTCCCACAATAAGTTGGATGAATTTTGGCACATTCCTCCTGACAGAGCTGGTGTAACTGAGTCAGGTTTGTAGGCCTCCTTGCTCGCACACGCTTTTTCAGTTTTGCCCACACATTTTCTATTGGATTGAGGTCAGGGCCTTGTGATGGCCACTCCAATACCTTGACTTTGTTGTCCTCAAGCCATTTTGCCACAACTTTGGAAGTATGCATGGGGTCATTGTCCATTTGGAAGAACCATTTGCGACCAAGCTTTAACTTCCTGACTGATGTCTTGAGATGTTGCTTCAATATATCCACATAATTTTCCTTCCTCATGATGCCATCTATTTTGTGAAGTGCACCAGTCCCTCCTGCAGCAAAGCACCCCCACAGCATGATGCTGCCACCCCCGTGCTTCACGGTTGGGATGGTGTTCTTCGGCTTGCAAGCACCCCCTTTTTCCTCCAAACATAACGATGGTCATTATGGCCAAACAGTTCTATTTTTGTTTCATCAGACCAGAGGACATTTCTCCAAAAAGCAATAGAAATTTGTGGAGTGGTTGAAAAACGAGTTTTAATGACTCCAACCTAAGTGTATGTAAACTTCCGACTTCAACTGTATTCTTATCACTTATTATGAAGGTCTAAACATAGGATTTTAATTTAATGTACTGATAAGTTCCTTAATTATCCTAAATCATAGACAAATACACACTATAGACAAATTCCAAAAGAAAGAAAACTGTCCTCATTTTGATGATTATTACATCCAGAAAATGAGATAGTAACCACAAAATTAACACCATTGGAAATTATAATTAATTGTAAAATTAATTAATCAGAGATCAATGCCCCAAAAGACACAAGTTATCAAAGTTTGTGTTTGCTTTAAAGTTCCTAGGCCTCGTTGAAAAGGCTCCCATCGCTGAGCCCCTAAAAGACATACAGTGGGGAAAAAAAGTATTTAGTCAGCCACCAATTGTGCAAGTTCTCCCACTTAAAAAGATGAGAGAGGCCTGTAATTTTCATCATAGGTACACGTCAGCTATGACAGACAAAATTAGGAAAAAAAATCTTGAAAATCACATTGAAGGATTTTTTATGAATTTATTTGCAAATTATGGTGGAAAATAAGTATTTGGTCATCTACAAACAAGCAAGATTTCTGGCTCTCACAGACCTGTAACTTCTTCTTTAAGAGGCTCCTCTGTCCTCCACTCGTTACCTGTATTAATTGCACCTGTTTGAACATGTTATCAGTATAAAAGACACCTGTCCACAACCTCAAACAGTCACACTCCAAACTCCACTATGGCCAAGACCAAAGAGCTGTCAAAGGACACCAGAAACAAAATTGTAGACCTGCACCAGGCTGGGAAGACTGAATCTGCAATAGGTAAGCAGTTTGGTTTGAAGAAATCAACTGTGGGAGCAATTATTAGGAAATGGAAGACATTCAAGACCACTGATAATCTCCCTCGATCTGGGGCTCCACGCAAGATCTCACCCCGTGGGGTCAACATGATCACAAGAATGGTGAGCAAAAATCCCAGAACCACACAGGGGGACCTAGTGAATGACCTGCAGAGAGCTGGGACCAAAGTAACAAAGCCTACCATCAGTAACACACTACGCCGCCAGGGACTCAAATCCTGCAGTGCAAGACGTGTCCCCCTGCTTAATTCAGTACATGTCCAGGCCCGTCTGAAGTTTGCAAGAGTGCATTTGGATGATCCAGAAGAGGATTGGGAGAATGTCAGATGAAACCAAAATATAACTTTGTGGTAAAAACTCAACTCGTCGTGTTTGGAAGACAAAGAATGCTGAGTTGCATCCAAAGAACACCATACCTACTGTGAAGCATGGGGGTGGAAACATCATGCTTTGGGGCTGTTTTTCTGCAAAGGGACCAGGACAACTGATCTGTGTAAAGGAAAGAATGAATGGAGCCATGTATCGTGAGATTTTGAGTGAAAACCTCCTTCCATCAGCAAGGGCATTGAAGATTAAACGTGGCTGGGTCTTTCAGCATGACAATGATCCCAAACACACCGCCCGGGCAACGAAGGAGTGGCTTCGTAAGAAGTATTTCAAGGTCCTGGAGTGGCCTAGCCAGTCTCCTGATCTCAACCCCATAGAAAATCTTTGGAGGGAGTTGAAAGTCTGTGTTGCCCAGCGACAGCCCCAAAACATCACTGCTCTAGAGGAGATCTGCATGGAGGAATGGGCCAAAATAGCAGCAACAGTGTGTGAAAACCTTGTGAAGACTTACAGAAAACGTTTGACCTGTGTCATTGCCAACAAAGGGTATATAACAAAGTATTGAGAAACTTTTGTTATTGACCAAATACTTATTTTCCACCATAATTTGCAAATAAATTCATTAAAAATCCTACAATGTGATTTTCTGGATTTTTTTTCCTAATTTTGTCTGTCATAGTTGACATGTACCTATGATGAAAATTACAGGCCTCTCTCATCTTTTTAAGTGGGAGAACTTGCACAATTGGTGGCTGACTAAATACTTTTTTTCCCCACTGTATTTGGGATCACAGAAGACACAACTCTGCTGTCACTGAGTGACTCTTCCTGTAGCTCACCTGAATTGACCAGAGCTCTCGTCAGGAAGGCTGTGCATCAACTTAACTCTTCCCTCTCAGTAGTAGTCTCCAATTCACCTTAAGGAAAATCTTCCTCACTGATAAGTGACAAGCAGTATGCCATGGAGGCTGCTGAGAAGATTATGTTTCTGATCTCTGATACGATGCAGAAGATTGGAAAGGAAGTGGCAAAATGCAAGATCACTCAATGTGAATCTGATCAGGACATTGAATCCTTCCTTGAACCAATGATAGGTAAGGTCCTGACAGTCATTGTTGACACAATGGGAGGATGCAGCAACACATCTAGAAATGGACAGGGGGCAGTGGACATGCTTCAAGAACTTGCACAAAAAGTCCACATTTTGTCATCACCAAAGGATCTGGAAGACACATTTGCAGCAGAAGAGACCAGCAATAATGTAGGCCCTGACTCTATGGTGCGCCAAAACATTAGAATACTTTCAAGTCCAGAGTTCAAGACAGAAGCTTTGAGGGCTGTCAATGGGATTCTCCAGAGGTAAGTTAACAGTTTGTCACCCTCTAGCTCTCTTCATTCCTTTAAGTTGTCAAGTGCTGCTACTAGCCTAACAAATATGTATAACTCTGTGGCTTCCCCATCAGCCCTCACCTCTCTGCAGCATGTTCATTCTACAGACACTGTTATTATACAGGATTTTGTAGATGATATAGTCTTTCGCAGAATCCATTCAATGCACTTCAGAGGTCAATGCAAATCCACTCAATGTCCCTCAACCTGGTCTGAAGTCTTCCATGAAAAATATATTCTCTGAAATATACAAGTTTGTCTCTTGTTGAAGGCTAACCTGAATAGTTTTTTTCAGTCAGCCTCTCTTATCTCATGGCAAAGGTGTGAGCAAATCTGTCATCCCTGAACAGCCACAGAATAATTTGCAATCCGCTGAAATGGTTGCAACATTCATCCATGATCTACCACAACCTAGCCAGAGTGAGGCCCAATTGTCAGAGGTCAGCCCAGTGGAGTATGTAGAGATTGACGCCTGCACCAAGGAAGTTCTCAGTATGATCCTGACTTCCTATAAATCTGAGGACCAAGAGGAAGAATGCTCTCCTGTCATGAGTAGAGAAGCATCATCAGTCCCAAGTGCCATCCAGTATCTGGACAGTGTCATCTCCCAACTGGATGACTTCACTACTTCAAGCTTTTTTCTTTCTGCTTGTGAGTCGTTATCCGATGTGAGTCCACGGGAGAGCGCAACGAGCACCAAAGCCCTTAAATCTTCATCTGGTCTCCTAATCCCAAGCATCAGGAAACTATCCAGTCAGAGTTTACAGAGAAAAGCCCAAGAGGGAGTTTGCGAGGTACTCCTGAGATCTGACAAAAATGTAAGTCTTAGAACATCCTCTCAGACCTCAGAGCCCTGCAGCAAAGCCGCTAGCCAGACCAAGATGCCCACCATGGTAGACGACATTGTCTCTGTGTCCTCTATGAATGTTGATTCAGAGGCTTCTAAAATCATAGACACATTTGTGACGGATGCAGAGAACATTGTAGAGGCCTTTGAAGCTGATGGCAACATGGAGCAGGCTGATATAGATTGGCCAGAAAGCACAGAACCCGCAGAGCGGACATCGTACCAGGAAACAGAAAATATTTTCTGCGACCCTTGGTATATGGAACAACATGTGAAGCAACCTTGCAGAGTTTTTCTGCTTGGGGCCAGCCACTGTTGGAAAGGAAGCCCTTCAGGAGGACAGCTCTGGGGACATTGAGGTCCTCCATAGAAGTCAGAGTGACTCTCAAGTAAGCCAACGCAACCTTGACAGCAGTACCAAGGAGGTCCTTGGTAAGATCCTGACCAATTTCAATACCAAAGTGGCAAAAGCTCAGTCCTCGACCTCTATTGGAACAAGCTCTACTGACGAGTCACTTGCAGCTTGTCTGTTCATGGAGGTGTAATATCAAACCTGGATGCTTTTTCCATCTCAAGTTCCCCCTCACCCTCAGAATTTATATGCTATCCAGTTATGGAGATTCTTCTGAATCCTCTTCTCAACTCTCCCCTGCAAAGCGGAGTGCCACCAGTGCAAAACTAAGTGAGACCGCTACAATAAAATTGGAACTATCGAAAGGATCTCCAGTGAGGACTTTAAGTCCCAAGCCACTGAAGATGTGACTGATGTGCTACTTACAGTACATCTGCCAGCAGATTAGCCACATCACTTTCCTCTCTCAACGCAGATCAAACGTCTTTCACCACTTCTCTGAATGTGGAATCCGAAGCCACTAATATAGTGGAGACATTTGTAACTGACATGAAATGTATCATTCTGCAAACCAAGGCAGAGTCTTTACCCGTTGCCCTCAGACTCAAGCAACAATTACAGGACAAGCTGCTTCATTTTGGCACTTAAAGGCACTTAAAGACACAGATCAAGTCACATGTCAAGGAGAAGAGCCTTCAGAGCAAGGTGAAACCAGGGCTGCTCCTGCTTTGATCCAAAGCTCTACTGGCTCCAGTAAGAGTGAGCCCATGCTCCAGGCAGGCAGCTCATCATGAGTTCCAGACCAATGGTGGCTCCTACAGGCCCTGTGATGAGTCAGTTCATTGAAAATAGCACCAAAGAGGTCATCAGCTGGATTCTGATCTTACATCAGAAGTTAAAAGAATGGTCATCTTCCAATGGTAAAAGGTCATCAGAATTTGTAGACAGCATTATGAACTGGGTAAAGAATGTACCTGCTTCTAGGTCCTCATCTTCACAGAATTTGTGTTTCCTCAAATGAAGTTATTTGTGAGCTTTCGAATTAGGAATTTCAGAGGAAGGCCACTCGACGAGTGGGAAGAGTCCTCAAGAAGTCCAGTTAATGTTTTTCAACCACAGTGAGTTCTCACAATACAGAGTCATGTACCAGTGAGGTCAGCGTTTTACAGAGTACCCCCACCGCTTCCTCTATGAGTATGGACACAACAGCCTGTGATGCTTTTGAAATCAGTGGTAGATGGTGTGAAAAGCCTGTTCCAGACCACAGTGTCCTCTGGTACTATAAGGCCTACAGACTCTGTCCTTCTTCAGGGTTCAAAAGATTCAGAGACCTCATCCACAGACTCCGAAAAAGGTGTTGTTGTATCCGAGATGAAGATGTGGTCTGTAGCACAGATGATTTACCAGCGTCTGCAGAGATTGGTGGGTATTTTCTCTCTCGTCATGTCAAAAGCAGTGCTACCATGGCTGATGCCAAAAAAGTCTCATCTTCATGAAGAAATGTCCAGGTCTTAAGAAGTGAAGAAAAAAACTACATAACATTTTGGGAACTATGATGGAAAGTGTAGCGATGGCTCACTGGGAAGTGACTAGCAAGAGTATCATTCACCAAGGACCACCTCCAACTTATCAAAGTCTTCCTCAAAACCATGCAGGTCAGAGGACTCATTTGGAATGATGACACTCCCAGGCAATATTCCCTCTAAGCTGCGCACATGACTTCGTCCAGGACTGCCACGCAGATGAAATGCCATGCTGTACAGAGACGCAATAGAGTTCGCCCCATTAGTTTGCACTATATAGATCCAACGTTTTTTCTATGATCGAATCAACATTATATCAGCCCTTTTTCAATGCAATGTTGGTGAACACATAATTAGGAGAGGGAGTACAAACCAACGACGCTAGACAGAGAGGAATTTGCTTAAGCAAAAGGCAGTTTATTAAACACAGAGATATCTTGTACTGTTAGTTAACATGCATGAAATCCTGCTAATTAACATGCATGGACCTTTTCATATGGCTCTCTATGGAGTCAGCTGAGAAGGATGTTTAAACAGAGTTTACAGCATTACATTATACAATGTAACATAAAGGAAGGGGTCCTTCTTCTAGTCCCTTGATTGGTTCCCGAGGCGTAGGAGGCGGGTCTGCTCTGTCCAGAGCAGATGCCCCATTGGTGCACGGCAGAGTCCTCTGCCCTTGGCACCCGACCAGTAGACAGGGGAGTGGAGTTTGAGTGTGCGTGCAGTGAAATGTCTGTGTGTGTCCAGGGAACTCGTGAGGAGTTGAGAATGAGTGTGCGTGAAAGTGAAATATTGGTGTGTCAAGAGAAAGTGGTGGGGAGTAACTGGTGGTTTATGGCCGGAGAGGGGGTGTTGTCCTGTTATCGCATTCCTGCAAGACTAGGTCATCTGGTGAGAAGATATGGTGTTCTCCTCTGTCCTTTGTTCTCTGACCTGGAACAGCATTTATTGAAAACAAGCTCCTAACACAAATGGGTCTTGCACAACATTTTAGTCAGACCAATCTATAACATTTTATATTTACTATGACAAATTATATTTACTACGACAAATCCCCCTCTTCACGTCTACTAGACGTGATCCATTAATTATGTTGGCATTAAGCATAGTTGAATCAGTCTTAAAAGAAAAACAATAATGCAGAAAAGAAAACAACACATGATAACGCATAATGCAATTGTAAAAAATTTCAACCATCCCCCTCTAGCATACGAATTATATGGCCAGTTAATTAAACAATGTTAGTCCCCCTCTAGTGCACGATTAAATACATCAAAGCTGTTGTTCAAATTCTATTTCATCTTCCCCTAAAAGGGGTAGATTTGAGCTTGTTCGTTTGGAGTGGGTGCGATGGCAAAGATTTCTCCCTTTACCTGGTCGAGGTTCTTTTTCCCATAAGGGAACCTTCATTTTGGTGTCAAATTTTGGTTTTGGCTGCTCAAATCAGCCCTGACTTCTGTCAGTGATCTAGAAGGAGTGGGGGCTGGTGTGCAATGTGTTAGATGGTGCCAGGGTGCTCCTGATTTACCTCTGACCTGGACTGAGTGTGAAGTAACCTCCTTCACTTCGTACGGTCCAGTCCACCTGGGTTCCAGCCACTTTCTCTTGTGGACTTTTACCCTCACCCAGTCTCCCACTTTTACCTTCAGTGGCAGCGTACTTCCCGACAGCTCCCCCTTTTGGGCCTTCTGCACCTGAGAAGAGAGTGCTGCAGAAAATTCCGTCAATTTCATCACATAATCAGTCATCTCTATCTGTTGTACATCAAGGGCGGGCATATGACCTCCCTCCCTTGGTGGCCCTAGCATTTCTCTCCCTTACATTATCTCATGAGGAGAAAGATGGGTCCCTGCCCCTGGCGAGGCTCTCATAGCCAACAGACCCAAAGGCAGGGCTTCGACCCATGTTAATTTTGTTTCTGCCTAAACCTTTTGCTATTTTAGTTTTCAATGTTTGGTTGGCACGTTCCACGAGTCCCTAGGACTGTGGATGTTACTGAACCGGATCTGCGCATGATTCCGAACATTTCCTCCACCTCTCTCAGATGTTTTGTTGCTAAAACGTGTGGTTGTCAGATCTTATCTGCCTTGGTATACCGTACCTGGGTATTAATTCAGTTTGTAGCCACTTAATGACTGACCTAGCATCCTCTTATTCTGTAGTTTCTGTAGGAATTGCCTCTACTCATTTTGAAAACCTGTCTACAGTTTCTGTCATGTGAGGGTGCCACCAGATGTGTGGGAACTTTTGGAGGGTCTTAAACTTTCCCTCGTGCGTGGGCCCGTGGGTCTAGCTGGTTCAACTAGTCTTCCATCATGGCACCTCCAGAGCTCGTCCTGTCCTCTGCCGCCCCCTCCTGGGCCCAGACTGAGTGTTCATAGGGTCCTGCTGAGCTCTGTAACTGTGCTATATCGCCTTGGTTGAGTTCAGTCTGTGATGTCGGTGGTAGTAGTATTGGATGAGGATCACGCCTTCGGGCACCTGGAGTTCAGACAGGTGGGTTTATGGTTGTTGTGGGGGTCCTCCCTTTCCTCTACAGTCTCTTTTAAAATGTCCAGTTTTCCACAGTTGTAGCACAGGTAGTTCCCTCTTCTAGGAGGACCTGGTGGAGTGCCTTGCTGAGGCCATGGTTGTGGTTGTGGGCCAAAAGTCATGGTGCCTTTTAGGCTGTATAGTGAGGTGGGGCCAGGAGTGGTGCTGGTACTGGCCTCTGGGGAAGCTGCTTCAGTGGCCACACACATCGTATCTGATTTCTTTGGTTGCACCCTCCTGCTCTCCAACGCCACTTTTTTAACTTTCCTATACTGTACTTTTCCCCTTGCTCTGTCTGTCATTCGTTGTTCTAGATATTCATTAAATTTGGGTTTAGTTATGTTTGGCCCTGCCATCTTGCTTTCTCTATCTTTATACACTTATCCCGTCCCTGGTGTTTTATTCCAAGGATGTATTATCGGTATCAATACAGACTTATCTCATGTACGACACCCTCGTATATAAAGGTTTAATTTATATAATTTGTAATGTAATCATTATCATAAAAATCAGAATTCCAGTCACATATACCAATGCAGTTATTCCTCCACAGCACACAACACGCTTTAATTGTCTCAGCTCTTGTTGAAGAATATGCACAGGTCCAATATCAGTCTCCCCAATCCCTGGTTCCTGAAAGCCTAAGTCAAATTCACTCAATTCCACAGTTTGGTATTCAGTTTCATAAGTCTCACTATAACTTCCCATCATCCATTACACGTTATAATACATAAAAACACACAACCAAAAGCCAATTGGAATTACAATGCTTAATACATTCCGGTTCTCAAAGCGTCCTAAAACATATTGTCAGTTCGACTGCCACCCTCCACACGTCCTTATGTAAGGATCAATTTTACATGTGAAGCCACAGAAGCAACTAATGAATTTAGATTACCAGAGCGTCCTAAAACATAGTCTCAGTTCGACTGCCACCCTTCACACAACCTTAAAAGGCACCTTCATTATGTGAAGTCACAGAAGCAACTGGATCCCTATCAAATGATTTTTAGTTTAGACAACTCGATCACTAGGAAGGACTTAGTCTCAGCTTAATTGTACCTTTCACACAACCATTTATATGGGATCGTTTTAAGTGTGAAATCACAGAGATAACTGGAATCCCCGGGAATTTAGTACCTCTGGTCAATTTCGGTGATTCTCCCCCACCTAATGTCTAGAACTCTGCCACAGTTTAACGTGATCAACTCTCTCACAACCTATAGGGTAGGACCTCCCCTAATAGGATTTATGCAAAAGGTCTCAGTTCAAACTGGGTCCCTTTAGGAATCTAGATTGTGGGTCAAATCTTATCCACATCATGTGTTAAATCGCAATTTAACCCATAGGATACAATCATCAGTATTCAGCCACTGGTAAGACTCTCATAATATAATCACAGTTCTCAGTGTTCACAGTACCAGATATCTCATTTATGCCTTAATTCATTTATGATGGAAATTATTTAACAAGTATTCATACTCACACTCAGTACTTCTGATCAAAATTTGGTATAGTCTATAGGACAATATGCAAGATGTTGTTTTAACAGGCTCTGCTTACCTTTTTAGTAGCGCGCTGTGATCAGGTTCCTGAGGCAAAATGAATAGCTGATGTCTCCTGGATTTCAGGTCACTCTTCCGTCTGTTTTTAGATCGATGATTTGCCTTTTCCTCTCGCACCAACTTTTTAGATCGAAATAGAAACCATCCTCTGCTACCAATTTGTTGGTGAACACATAATTAGGAGAGGGAGTACAAACCAACGACGCTAGACAGAGAGGAATTTGCTTAAGCAAAAGGCAGTTTATTAAACACAGAGATATCTTGTACTGTTAGTTAACATGCATGAAATCCTGCTAATTAACATGCATGGACCTTTTCATATGGCTCTCTATGGAGTCAGCTGAGAAGGATGTTTAAACAGAGTTTACAGCATTACATTATACAATGTAACATAAAGGAAGGGGTCCTTCTTCTAGTCCCTTGATTGGTTCCCGAGGCGTAGGAGGCGGGTCTGCTCTGTCCAGAGCAGATGCCCCATTGGTGCACGGCAGAGTCCTCTGCCCTTGGCACCCGACCAGTAGACAGGGGAGTGGAGTTTGAGTGTGCGTGCAGTGAAATGTCTGTGTGTGTCCAGGGAACTCGTGAGGAGTTGAGAATGAGTGTGCGTGAAAGTGAAATATTGGTGTGTGTCAAGAGAAAGTGGTGGGGAGTAACTGGTGGTTTATGGCCGGAGAGGGGGTGTTGTCCTGTTATCGCATTCCTGCAAGACTAGGTCATCTGGTGAGAAGATATGGTGTTCTCCTCTGTCCTTTGTTCTCTGACCTGGAACAGCATTTATTGAAAACAAGCTCCTAACACAAATGGGTCTTGCACAACATTTTAGTCAGACCAATCTATAACATTTTATATTTACTACGACAAATTATATTTACTACGACAGCAACAAACCAAAATAAATCTAACTTTGCAAGATTGAGTCTGTGATTTTGTTGTAGGCTGAGCCAGAGCGCAACGGAGTAGAATTCTATTGACCGGGGTAGCCCACAAGCAGTCTTTCAATCACCCGCGAGTGAATGCTCTTTTCAGATCAGAGCCGCGCGACTGCACATTTGTCGATATTCTTTGCTAGTTAGCGAGTTATTAGCCCAGTTATAGATGAGTATAGGTCAGCAATGGGAAGTTAATGCTTCCTACGAGAGCACAAAACGTGTATCCTACGTTTGTCTTTGAAAAGCCAGTCAGGTAAAAAGCGTATGTCTTAATTAAAGGGGCAGTGTTGTATTTTGAGGCATGCTTGAATTTGCAAATAAGCCTAAAGGCAGAGGTGTAGTCTACATTGTCTAATTCTCTGTATGGTAATAATAATTTATTTTATTTTGTAAAGTGATATCTTGCATAATACAACGCAATACAATGCAATTTACAATCACCTATTTGCAGTGGTGTAAAGTACTTAAGTAAAAATACTTTTTAAGTACTACTTAAGTAGTTTTTTGGGGTATCTGTACTTCACTTTACTATTTATCTTTTTGACAACTTTTCCTTCTACTTCACTACATTCCTAAATAAAATAATGTACTTTTTACTCCATACATTTTCCCTGACACCCAAAGTACTCGTTACATTTTGAATGCTTAAAATGGTCCAATTCACACACTTATCAAGAGAACATCCCTGGTCATCTCTTACTGCCTCTGATCTGCTTCATTTGTAAATTATGTCTGAGTGTTGGAGTGTGCCTCTGGTTATCAGTAAATTAGAAAAACAAGAAAATGGTGCCATCTGGTTTGCTTTATATAAGGAATTTGAAATGATTTATACTTTTACTTTTGATACTTAAGTATATTTTTGCAATTACATTTACTTTTGATACTTAAGTATATTTAAAACCAAATACTTTTAGACTTTTACTCAAGTAGTATTTCACTGGATGACTTTCACTTTTACTTGAGTCATTTTCTATTAAGGTATCTTTACTTTTACTCAAGTATGACAATTGGGTACTTTTTCCACCACTGCCTATTTGGCCCATGGTGTTACAGACCAAGTAAAAAAGCATTAATAATTAATGTCAAGCCCTTCACAATGTAAAAAACGTTTTTAAAAGTCTCATGCAATGTAGGCCTGCATTGAAAATCATAGAAGTCAAAAGCTATTTCCATGTGATAATGTTATGGGATTTGCTCCATTGGTTTTGCTGGGAGGCCTACATTATGCTCAAATAGATGGGCTCCCGAGTGGCGCAGCTGTCTAAGGCACTGCATCTCAGTGCTTGAGGCCTCACTACAGACCCCCTGGGTCGATTCCAGGCTGTATCACAACCGGCCGTGATTGGGAGTCCCATAGGGCGGCTCACAATTGGCCCAGCGTCGTCCGGGTTTGTCCGGTGTAGGCCGTCATTGTAAATAAGAATTTGTTCTTAACTGACTTGCCTAGTTAAATAAAGGTAAAATAAAATAGCCACAATAGCCTATTGGCTACTGTCTGAAACGGTAAGGGTACAGCCTCAGTGTTCACTGTAAACGCAGGCCGGAGGTTGCACAACATTCTCACAAAGTTCAAGGTTCCGCTCACAATTCCCATTCCTAGTGAGTTACCTGTCTATAGTTGTCTGACTGTACGAAGTACAATTATTGATGTGAATGATGGTACAGTCCCAGACCATCACTGATGTAGTTAACACAATCCTGGATGTTGTAAATCCAGCAGGACTACAGGAAGTAATCTCCAAGGGTAAGGTTGTAAATCCAGCAGGACTACAGGAAGTAATCTCCAAGGGTAAGGTTGTAAATCCAGCAGGACTACAGGAAGTAATCTCCAAGGGTAAGGTTGTAAATCCAGCAGGACTACAGGAAGTAATCTCCAAGGGTAAGGTTGTAAATCCAGCAGGACTACAGGAAGTAATCTCCAAGGGTAAGATCCTCACTCTGTCCCATCATATACAGTGGGGGAAAAAAGTATTTAGTCAGCCACCAATTGTGCAAGTTCTCCCACTTAAAAAGATGAGAGAGGCCTATAATTTTCATCATACGTACACGTCAACTATAACAGACAAAATGAGAAAAAAAAATCCAGAAAATCACAATGTAGGATTTTTTATGAATTTATTTGCAAATTATGGTGGAAAATAAGTACTTGGTCAATAACAAAAGTTTCTCAATACTTTGTTATATACCCTTTGTTGGCAATGACACAGGTCAAACGTTTTCTGTAAGTCTTCACAAGTTCTTCACACACTGTTGCTGGTATTTTGGCCCATTCCTCCATGCAGATCTCCTCTAGAGCAGTGATGTTTTGGGGCTGTCGCTGGGCAACACGGACTTTCAACTCCCTCCAAAGATTTTCTATGGGGTTGAGATCTGGAGACTGGCTAGGCCACTCCAGGACCTTGAAATGCTTCTTACGAAGCCACTCCTTCGTTGCCCGGGCGGTGTGTTTGGGATCATTGTCATGCTGAAAGACCCAGCCACGTTTCATCTTCAATGCCCTTGCTGATGGAAGGAGGTTTTCACTCAAAATCTCACGATACATGGCCCCATTCATTCTTTCCTTTACACGGATCAGTCGTCCTGGTCCCTTTGCAGGAAAACAGCCCCAAAGCATGATGTTTCCACCCCCATGCTTCACAGTAGGTATGGTGTTCTTTGGATGCAACTCAGCATTCGTTGTCCTCCAAACACGACGAGTTGAATTTTTACCAAAAAGTTATATTTTGGTTTCATCTGACCATATGACATTCTCCCAATCCTCTTCTGGATCATCCAAATGCACTCTAGCAAACTTCAGACGGGCCTGGACATGTACTGGCTTAAGCAGGGGGACACGTCTGGCACTGCAGGATTTGAGTCCCTGGCGGCGTAGTGTGTTACTGATGGTAGGCTTTGTTACTTTGGTCCCAGCTCTCTGCAGGTCATTCACTAGGTCCCCCCGTGTGGTTCTGGGATATTTGCTCACCGTTCTTGTGATCATTTTGACCCCACGGGGTGAGATCTTGCGTGGAGCCCCAGATCGAGGGAGATTATCAGTGGTCTTGTATGTCTTCCATTTCCTAATAATTGCTCCCACAGTTGATTTCTTCAAACCAAGCTGCTTACCTATTGCAGATTCAGTCTTCCCAGCCTGGTGCAGGTCTACAATTTTGTTTCTGGTGTCCTTTGACAGCTCTTTGGTCTTGGCCATAGTGGAGTTTGGAGTGTGACTGTTTGAGGTTGTGGACAGGTGTCTTTTATACTGATAACAAGTTCAAACAGGTGCCATTAATACAGGTAACGAGTGGAGGACAGAGGAGCCTCTTAAAGAAGAAGTTACAGGTCTGTGAGAGACAGAAATCTTGCTTGTTTGTAGGTGACCAAATACTTATTTTCCACCATAATTTGCAAATAAATTCATTAAAAATCCTACAATGTGATTTTCTGGATTTTTTGTTCTAAATTTGTCTGTCATAGTTGACGTGTACCTATGATGAAAATTACAGGCCTCTCTCATCTTTTTAAGTGGGAGAACTTGCACAATTGGTGGCTGACTAAATACTTTTTTTCCCCACTGTAGTTGATGAACTCCAAAACCTGATTTTGAAACACACAAACCTGTTTGTTATGGAACCAGTGGCAGCGGGGAAAAGTGTGTTAGACATTGTTCTATCGACTTTCGCAATGAGGGAAAAACAATCAGGGAAGCTCTTTTCCTCTGAGCCTGTGTATGCCTTTGCTGAAGTGTCAGTGAATAAGTTACTGTTCCCTCTTCTCATCCCTGCCTCTTGCGAAAACTCTGCAGTCTCCAACAGCTCTTCACAGCTCTATGACAATGTTGGGAATCTGTTCACAATGGTCCATCAAGTCATGGACAACATTAGAAAGCAAGCAACATCTGAATCATCTGTTCTCCCCTCTGAGGTTGAGAAACAGAGTGATGCCAATCTTCCTCAGATTGAGGCTGTTCAGCTTCAACTCAAAGGTAGACAAGAGATAGAGGTTCTGGTTAAAATGTTCCTATTACATATCTAGGTGTCTGGTTAGACTGTAAACTCTCCTTCCAGACTCACATTAAGAATCTCCAATCCAAAGTTAAATCTAGAATCGGTTTCCTATTTCGCAACAAAGCCTCCTTCACTCATGCTGCCAAACATGCCCTCGTAAAACTGACTATCCTACCGATCCTCGACTTCGGCGATGTCATTTACAAAATAGCCTCCAACACTCTACTCAGCAAATTGGATGTTGTCTATCACAGTGCCATCCGTTTTGTCTCCAAAGCCCCATATAATACCCACCACTGTGACCTGTACGCTCTTGTTGGCTGGTCCTCACTACATATTCGTCGCCAAACCCACTGGCTCCAGGCCATCTATAAATCACTGCTAGGCAAATCCCCGCCTTATCTTAGCTCATTGGTCACCATAGCAACACCCACCCGTAGTCTGCGCTCCAGCGGGTATATCTCACTGGTCATCCCCAAAGCCAACACCTCCTTTGGCCGCAATTCCTTCCAGTTCTCTGCTGCCAATGACTGGAACAAATTGCAAAAATCTCTGAAGCTGGAGACACTTATCTCCCTCACTAACTTTAAGCATCAGTTGTCAGAGCACCTTACCGATCACTGCACCTGTACACAGCCCATCTGAAATTAGCCCGCCCAACTACCTCATCCCTATATTGTTATTTATTTTGCTCATCTGTACCCCAGTATCTCTATTTGCACATCATCTCTTGCACATCATTCCAGTGTTAATACTAAATTGTAATTATTTTGCACTATAGCCTATTTTATTGCCTTACCTCCATAACTTGCTAAATTTGCACACTGTATATTAATTGTATTTCTGTTGTATATTTTTTTTTTGATTTTTGTTTTGTTTTACCCCATATGTAACTCTGTGTTGTTGTTTTTATCGCACTGCTTTGCTTTATCTTGGCCAGGTCGCAGTTGTAAATGAGAACTTGTTCTCAACTGGTTTACCTGGTTAAATAAAGGTGAAATAAAAAATAAAAATAAAAAAACATTTTAAAACACTTTTATTACAACACTATTGCAACACTATTATTTAAGTGTTGATCATGGATATACCGTTCTCTTGCCACACAATATAATAATCCAACAACAACAATATTCTTTCTCAGTTGCTAATGACTAGCAATGTGAAGTGTACAAGGAGTTAAAGAAATGCACTAACCATTTTGTTCATTAACATTGTCTTTTTTTGTATGGTAACAATTAGTGCTCCAAAAAGATCAACAAGAAGAAAAGACAGGTCTCAAAGGAAGCACAGGACCAGGCTAAGTTTCCACACGAGGATGACTATTGCATACGTAAATCCATACATTAAGACACCTCTGCTATAAATTATTATTAACTGTGTAGATAGAATTATACATTTAGAATTATGAATTTGAATCCACCAACAATGTTTTATGCCTCCACATGGATAGTCCTTACCGTAAATAAAAAATAGTTGGAGTGAAAATGTTTGATGAACACAGTCGTGTTCGTGTCCACTCTCTCTCCTGTCACCTAGCCCCCTGCATCGTTCTTCAAGCTGCCATGTTTCCAATAGAGGAGGATCTTCCATCTACACGTATCTCTCAACCACAGGAGAAACCATCCAAACGCTCCCTCTTTGTGAGGATATTGTCAGCCATCGGAACACATTCGAACAGTCCCCCAACAGGACCTTGTAAAGGACTAAAGACTCACTTTAGTATACTTCTCATTAAATCATTTCATTGCATTCATTTAATTGTATTTCGGTTCTTTTCTGAATCTATCAGATTTCACATCAAATCAAATCAAGATGTATTTGTCATATGCGCAGGATACAGCATAAACGGTGCAATGAAATGCTTGCTAACGAGATTCCTCAACATTTCACTAAATAGTAAATGAGCAGTAAAACTAGAACAATCACAATACAAATACTATGTGAATAGTAAAATAATTGAGAATAAAGTATTTTAAAAAGAAAGAAAAACAAGAATAATATATTGTAAAATGTAAATAATATACTGTGGATATACTATGTCAGTGTACTGTTATACTGTATACAAGTAGTAAAGTGAATAGTGACTAGTTAGGAGCGAGGTAGAGACGTATATAATAATAATAGAGGCAGCAGGGGTGTCTGTGTGGGTGGGTTTGTGTGCTTGCATGCGTGAGTGAATTTGTGTTTGTGTGTTTGAAGTGTGAATGCAGAGAGTCAGTGCAAATAGCCTTAAGGACAGCCAGGGGTTAGCTGTTCAACAGTCTTATGGCCTGGATGTAGAAACTGTCTCTGAGCATGTTGTTCCTTGCTCTGATGCTCTGAGACTGCCTGCCAAGATGGTAAGGGACAATACAGTCCGTGGCTGTAGTCTCTGGAAATCTTCTGGGCCTTCCTCAGACACCACCTGGTGTAAATGTTGTGTAGGGCTGGGAGCTCGCCCCCAGTAATGGACTGGTCAGTCTTGACAACTCTCTGTGGAGCCTTACGGTCAGACAATGTGAATATAGCTTGAACTGTAGTTGTCTCACCAGCAGATGGTAGAATTTCTTCAATACCGTCTCTCCAACAGCAAGATGCACTATGCTATAGTCTTTTTTAGAGAAAGAGAAACCTTTTTAAATGACCATTAGCCACAACAGTTAGATTTGATTAGGTCATTATAACATGAAGTTAACTTTAAATATTCAAAACAAACTGAACTAATGGGAAGTTATGGGACAGTATTGCAGCCCCTTTTGGGGCTGGAGCTAGGGTTAGGATTAGGGCTGGTGCTAGGTTTATCTTGAAGATGTAAAATGAGACTCAAATAAAGGCTCTAAAATGTGCTCTGAACTATTTGGAGGAGGAAGTTGGGATGGGTTGGAATGTTTGGGAGCGCTCCCTGCTTCTTCGTCAGGAAATGAAAAAGGCAAGTAAACAGTGAACAGCCTGGATGCTTACACTGTGTGTATATTTATGAGAGCTGGAGTTCATAGGAAAGCTTAGTCAGCCAACATCACATTCTAACAGTCTGAATACTTCACACAAGTGTGTTTGCAGGAAATCCTCCTTATCTATTACAGAACCAATCCTTCCTGAATACACTGTATGGATACAGGTAGCTCCCATTCTGATGAAACAGAGATTAGAAAAGTAACACTTTTCTTGTTACACATTAAATGTTTATTATTATTGACATGCTGGGGGGGGGGGGTCACTTTAGTGCAAAATATATAGAACCAATAGATTTAATGCAAATACCAGATCAAGTATTGTACAACAATTGTAGAAAGTTATTTTCCCCATATGGTTTACTACCAAAACCTTTCTGTTAATAAGATGACATCACCATTTTAAACAAGGACACACTTGATCCACACTAGACCTATCTAACTACAGTACGTTGTAACAAGAACCCCAAATTCCCTCAAAGAATTCATTGTTTGAGTGAGTCGGCACTGATTTCTAAAGGGAAGAATACTGGTAACTTTGTGTGACGTTTGTCTTGTGTTACTACACTAGAATAGGAACGTCCTAAACAGGGGATGACACATCTCTTGATACCTACCAGGAAATGACTCTAGGGCTGACTGTATTGACTAATAACCCTCCATGCCAGAGTCTGGTCGAGCTGTGAAACTCTCAATTCCCAGACCACACATGCCTCCAAGGCGAAGGGATCAAATCGCAACTCGGCCGTTCGTCTAAAGCCCTTCCTCACTGTTTGTTCTATACATGTCTCCCGACTTCCTACTGTCCTGTAAAAATATATAATAATAAATAAAACAAAGGGAAGGAGATCGGAGCTCCTGGTCTATAAGAAAAATACCTCTCTGCCAAACCACATACAGTACAAATCTCTTGACACCCACAAGGAGATTACTCTAGGGGTGACCGTATCAATCAATAAAAAAACACATACAGTATAAATACATAAATATATTATAAATAAATAAATAAATACATGCATACGCAAACAAATTAAATTCAAATACACAAATAAATGATATCCCGGTACTTCATAAATATATATATACAAAATAAAAATAAGTATAAATAAGTATCACAGAGACTGTCAACAGACAAATCAAATCAAACAGCGGCCATTGTTTATCTTACATCAGAGTTAGTGGAAGTGCAGGCGGGGACTTGCCACTATCTGGCAGCTATCAGTGTTGCTTTATCTCAAGGAAACTCTGAGACAGCCATCAGAGGTGGGGTCGAGTGGCAGGACAAGCTAAGAACAAAACCCTCATGGGGAGAAAGAGATAAAGAAAAGCAGGCACTCAGTCCTTGACCAGTTGCTATTGTACCAATTGATGGGGAACAGATAGAGCAAGGCTTGAACCAGCTCCCTGCAGTTACAGGATGAGGTCCAGACGTTGGCAGATAGAGGGACGCTACACAATTGGTTTTGATGCCATCCCCAATCTCAGATAAATAAAGTGCTCCGCTTGCTTCATGTTTTCCAATGTCCCGTTTGACCTTGATTGACAAATTAGATAGAAAGACTGAAGCAGACTCGAACAGAAATGAAATATGTTTTAGCCAGGCTACATCACTACGCAGTTGCCTCAGAAGTCCAATAGGCTTCTGGCACGGACGACCCACCTCCGGTCCTCCATCCATGTCTGCACAGGTTTTGCTGCTGCTGTAGAGTGTAGCCCAGCCCCTTTGTCCTGGCCTGAAGGGGTGCCGTTCAGCCCCTCTGTCCTGGCCTGGAAGTCAGGTGTTCGACGTTGCGCAGGCTGCGTTTTAGATTCTGTGTGAAGTCACGGAGCTGCAGCAGGGTAAAGTGAGTGGCAACCTGAACCTCGTACTCCCCTGGGAGGCGTGAGGCCAGCCCCGAGGCCTCGTACAGGGCTACACTGCTCATCTGGCCCGGCTCCTGCATCTGAACAAACCAAAAACACACACATACAGAAGGTTATTAACCAAAACGAACATCTCAAGTGTGATGTTATGAGTGTAGGACCTCTATGATATGTGTGTATCTGTGTGTGATCTTGTGCCAGTGTGCATGCCTGTGCAGATGTGTCTACTTCTATTACTCAGTGAGTTTGTGTGTCTGTGTGTCTGTGTGTGTGTCTCTGTGTGTGTGTGTGTGTGTGTGTGTGTGTGTGTGTGTGTGTGTGTGTGTGTGTGTGTGTGTGTGTGTGTGTCAGTCTCACCTTGTTGACCTGGGCCAGCAGATCTCTGATGTCAGCCAGGAGTCCTGTCACCTCGTCAGTGGTCACACGCTCCTTCAGCACACCCAGCACATCCTGATACAGCTGCAGTCCCGCAGACATACTGCTCAGACACACCTCCTGTAGGGGGAAGCACACAGCAGGTCAGACAACTAACCTGGACCATGTCCAGTAGGCTAGGACACAACGCAATAAGGAATCGTGTCAGAACTATTCATGTCAGCTTTATTATTCTATCTGCAACATTCAGGAGAACCATAGCATTGTTGCACCTTCACAAACACATGCAAACACACACGCACACACTCACCAGGGTGAAGTCGATTTGGTTTAGGGGTCTGCAGACAGTCCAGAGTTCTGGTGCTGCGGGGATGCCCAGGGAGGTCACCATGGTCTGGTACTGCATGTTCCTAGACTGGCTGGACGGGTCAAGGGTCAGGCCCTAGGAGAACAGGAGTGGTGTGGTTATAGAGCTGGAGCCAATATGTAATGCATGATATACAGTACCAGTCAAAAGTTTGGACACACCTACTTATTCAAGGGGTTTTCTTTATTTTTACTATTTTTTACATTGTAGAATAATAGTGAAGACATCAAAACTATGAAATAACACATATGGAATCATGTAGTAACCAAAAAAGTGTTAAACAAATCAAAATCTATTTTATATTTGAGATTCTTCAAATAGCCACTCTTTGCCTTGATGACACCTTTGCACACTCTTGGCATTCTCTCAACCAGCTTCATGAGGTAGTCACCTGGAATGCATTTCAATTAACAGGTGTGCTTTCTTAAAAGTTAATTTGTGGAATTTATTTCCTTCTTAACACGTTTGAGTCAATCAGTTGTGTTGTGACAAGGTAGGGGGGTATACAGAAGAATGTCCATATTATGGCAAGAACAGCTCAAATAAGCAAAGAGAAACGACAGTCCATCATTACTTTAAGACATGAAAGTCAGTCAATACGGAACATTTCAAGAACTTTGATAGTTTCTTCAAGTGCAGTCGCAAAAACCATCAAGCGCTATGATGAAACTGGCTCTCATGAGGACCGCCACAGGAATGGAAGACTCAGAGAAGATTTCATAGTTTTGATGTCTTCACTAATATTCTACAATGTACAAAATAGTAAAAATAAAGAAAAACCCTTGAATGAGTAGGTGTGTCCAAACTTTTGACTGGTAGTTTGTATATATATATATATATATATATCCTGCTGTTGCTGACTATCAGGCAGTGAGCAGGTTGGTACTGAGTGAGTGAATGGTGGGGAGGACCAGAGTGGTGTGTGCGTTGAGGGCACTGGTTGAGAGAGTGCTGCAGCAGAAGCAGCTGAGTCAACAAGCCAGAGCAGCACTCGCGCACATCGTGACAACTTTTGACCAGTTGTAGGTAGGCTATTTAGATCTGTAATTATGGAGACACCCTTTTTCCATAAAACATATTAACGCGCTAGAACTGATATAACGGCGACAAAGCATTGGAAAAGGACTTTAGGCGCACTACAGCGCTTTAGATAAATTCGCTCCGAAGTGGTTTAAAGTCAACTGCATTCTAATGTTGACTTTTCTTATGGATAACGGTATCAAGCGAAGGGTTTTACTCATGCTCAGGTCTAGGGTCTGGAGTGCTGCGTGAGTGAGTGAGTGGAAATTTGAAATGGAAGTTATGGAACTCCCTCGCGTGCTTCTGTTATGGGAAAAAGTCCACAATGAAAATGACATTAAATGTGGGAAATGATACGCTGCATTTGCATCTGTTGGCCATCAAGTATGCTATTCACTGGAGTCATGCAAATCAATTTGTGCCATTTGTGTAGCCTATCTGGAGCTGGCAAACAGATTTAATAAATAGCCTATAACTCAGTGTTTTGTTGTAGCCTTGTGTTATTATGCAATTGTTAATGGCCATGTTAGTTAATTAAATTGGAAGTTATTAATTGTGATCAGGTCACAGCTCTATCGCGAATGTATCATTCTCCACATTTAATGTCAGTTTCATTGTGGACTTTACCCTGAAATGAGATGTTGTCCTTTCGGGGGCTATAGGCTACCTGCATCTAGCTACGCAGACCATGGCAAAGTTGAATTGCAATTATAAACCCAGATTTTAGTCAGTAGCCTATTGAAATAACAAGTCAATCTCGCAAATAGACCATTTATAACGGTTTGTAGTCTTAACATCTGGCACATAATGAAGGCACAATTGCCAGAAAATAGCTTAACATTCGTTTTTTTGAAGTTCTTCCAAGTGTTTCTTGCACAGAGATTGAGATCCTCTCCAACTTTCATCACTCCAACTCAAACCTGCCAGATGTATCTATAGTTATGCACACGCTCAAACAGGATTTATTTACCATTATAAATTCTGTGGTTTGAGCCCTGAATGCTGATTGGTTGAAAGCCATGGTATATCATACTGTGTACCATGGGAATGCACAACAATTATTTTTACTATTCTAATTACATTGTTAACCAGTTTATAATAGCAATAAGGCTCCTCAGGGGTTTGTGGTATATGGCCAATATACCACGGCTAAGGGCTATGTCCAAAGAACAGCCCTTAGCCGTGGTATATTGGCCTTATTGTTTAATCATAGCTGTCAAAACAATTTAAATCGACATCCATTGATGGAAAATGATCTGGAGAATTTAATAAGTGCGATTTATATTTTCTCTTGCAACATTCTTCAACTTCCAATAATTATTTTTTTGATGGAAAACCGAATTTTGCTTCTTAGCCTACTTTGTTAAAAATGAAGTTGATATTCCTTCTTAATTCGCTCAATAACGTTATGGAAAAAGGGTTTCGTGGATAAATGTGGCAACTCTGTTGCACCTTTTTGTTAAAGGGCTAGTTTTCAGGCCTTGTGGGCGTGTTTTCAGAGGTCATTGTGCTAAAAAATTTATCTAGACCTGGCAACACTGCTGCCTGCCGATTTGAAGTGCTTCCTACTGAGTATCAAGGTCGTGTCGCCAGCGGTAGCTAACGTGGCATTCGTTTCTCTCACACAATTTTATTTGAAGTAGGATAGCAGCCTACACAAGAAATAACTAATATTGATAACCATCTAGATGTCACCTTGATACATATCCTACATACAGTCTGCTACTCAATAGGGAGGGCATGAATGGCAACACCGGGACACAGTGCCCTTCGTTCCTACTCGACAAGCACTAGGCCTACTGTCCTGCAACAGCATGGGAAGTAGCTACCTAGTAGCCGGCCTGCAACAGCATGGGAACTAGCTACCTAGTAGCCAATATCAGGGTGACAGGCAGTGTAATCACATGCATACAACGCATGAAGTAACATTACAACCATCATAAAAATAAAATAAAAAAATTGTCAAATTTGTAAATTAAAATGTACTATTATTTTAAATACAACTCAGACTCATCCTCTGGCTTAAAAACAGAAGAAACTCCAGTACGGTAGCTCAATAGTAGTTGCGTCATAAGAAATGGAAGGGGGAAAAACACAACTCAATCAAAACCGTCTAACCTATAGCTTTCGACACACCCATTCCTTTCGACACCCACTAGCCCATACTCCGATCGTCATATTGGGACGCAGCTACCCATTCTCGCCTAAAAGGGAATTTCCTCTTTGTCTAATGGTCTAAGAACATTGGTTGCTCCCGTGGGACACTCGAGTTCATATCCCGCGGGTTACAAGTGTTACACATTTACCTGCAGCTATAGGTGATAGGTATTGTTCTTTGTTAGAAAGCCTGCTTTGCATTACTCAGTTTAAATGTGCCCTGCCGCCTGCTAGGACCTGTTTTATGCACAAATGGTTTAACATAATCCAACGGTCATTTCAACCCAAATCGAGCATTAAAGACCATACAAAGCTGCGTATTTAGACTTACCGTGATGTTGACACTAGACCCGTGAACCACAGGGATGTTGCCTAGTATTTTTTCGACCAAACTCATTGCGACCACTGACTTCTCTGGAATAGGTGCGGACCGGGCCAGAAAAGCTAAACAGCAGAGCAGACCTACAACTTTGAGAAAGAAAAAACTGTTGCAGAACGACTGTCCGATGCTAAAGATCCTTAACAAGTTCAACTGTGAGGCACAGTCAGTGCTGCTCAGAACCGTATTCAAGAAAGGCGCACGTGCCATAGTTTATTGGAGGTACGCAGTAGCCACGCACAATAAAAATGTTTCGGAGCCTTCCACTCAAAATATGTCGAAACTGTTCTCATTTTCTTCAGACAATATTTTTCAAAACAGAATATTGTTTCCAAGTTAAAAAAAAAGTTTAATCAAGCAGAGTAAATACACTAATTAAAAATATCATATAAAATATCACTTACTTTTGAGAGTGTTCATTCCTCTGTATGGTTAGTCTATTTTGCTAAAGATTCTTTCTTATCTCCCATTTGAAGGAGACGTGAAGTATTTATATGAATGAAATTACGTTTCATGGGAATTTCCACTGAGGGGTTATTTACACCTGCAATAGTGAGTGACTAAGAGATGATTAGGCTACCTCCTGAACAAGAGCAAATACGTACATTTAACAATATAAATTAATTGGATTAAAGCTGCGCTCATGATTAAAAAAAAAGGTAAATAGCCTATTAGGCTATCAATACAGAAACTACATTTAAGCCTAATTGTTCTATTCTGCTGTTTTACATTTATTATAATGCTATTGTTATATTACTAGGCCCAATATTATTTTATTTCCTATAAGCTTATTATGAAGCACTTTGAGCTGCATATTATGAGACAAATACATGAAACAAAGCTATTAATTAATTATCTAATTGCCATCCATTCTGCACTCTCCATCCACTCTGTCCTGACTTGCGATCCCTCCACTGTCACTCCTGCCCTACTGGACTCCCTAATGTTTAACTGTATGTTCAATACTTTTTTTTATATGTGAAGTGTCTTGAGACTTATGCAATGCACTTTAAATAGGCCTAGCTGGTGACTTGACTTGATTATTATGCCTATAGGCTATAATTGATAGTATCATTATTTTACTCTTTATTTTAAATGTGTATGGGAAATTCATTGTAGCCTATCATTCAGAAACATTTCACATTCGTTTTTGAATAAATTCAGTAGCCTGAAGTGGACGGTCGCGCTGCGGACAATAGGCGATGCTTGAAAATAGCTATCTGCGATATATAAAAAAATCGCACATGTAGCTATGTTGACATCATGGCGAGCTATGACTGAAAACAACCTCAATACATTTTAGTGACGTTCATGTACGCTACATTACTCAGGAAAAATAAATGTACTTAATTTCACAACTCCAGTTGTAGCTGTTTGACGTTTCACTGAGAGTAGGCCTATACAAAGGAAATAAGGTTGGTTTATCTAATGCAATTAAAGATGAATATCCCCATTTGTGAAATCTTTATTTCCGCACTAAGTAGCCTAGTACACACCAATAACAGTAGTCCTCCCACTGGGCACAGACGTCAATGTAACGTCTATTCCATGTTGGTTCAACATAATTTCATTGAAATGACAACAACGTTGATTCAACCAGTATGTGCCCAGTGCCCTACTTCAGGCTATGGGCATTGCGGAATGACATCAAGTCCACACACATCTCGATTGCAAGGTGTGCTCTTGACCACAAATCATTTTCTTAGGTAATAACTGGCCTCATTCAGAGCTTCTTATTGTATCATTTATCATGCCGTTTATTAATAGCCTATATCACTTCCACTATTGACATGACAGTGCTGTAGGCTAGTTTTATGATATCAATGACTTTCTAATGTAGCTTAGGCCTTTCCCAGTTGTTGTTGTGCCTACCAGTAATGCTAACCTCTTGAATATCGAATGTATCATTATGACTGATCCCTGACAGTATGATCTATCCATTTTGCCGAGCACCTTGACAATTTAATATTCAATTTGCACCTTAGTAATTGAGTTATCAAGCATGACGCTCTTATATTTTGTTCTCTTGAAATCTTATTGTCCACTTTGAACCTATCCATTTTCTGAAGTATTATCAAAGACATGAGTATTATCAAAAGAAAGACTTAAGTATTATCAAAAGCTATATCTTAATTTAACAAATTAAATCAATAAAACATTTGACAAATAATCATAACCAGTCAGTAGGCCTATTTTAATCTATGCAAGGACCATTGCTACTGTTCAAATTAAACTGACTTTCCACAACCATCATTACCTTAAAATAGGCATTGAACTGTATGTCTGGGGTTGCATCCCAATAATCTCTCCCTTCTTATGAAGTGTGACTCCTTCACAAGTCTCCACATATTGAAAAGCATTGGATTGGTGTCGGCATGGGCACTTGTTCACTTTGCTTCATGAATGTGACAGGAAATGACTGCTATATTAAATGACTGCATTATATGACTAGTTTATATTATACCAGTCATTTCCTTTCAAATACATGAAGCGAAGTCAACAAGTGCACACTTCGTGAGAAAATAGATATAATTGGGCTGCACCTAATGTGATGAGAGGCGGGAGGAAGAGAGGGGGCTAAGTTAAGAAATCAGATGAAGGAACAGGAGCTTTGAACAATGGGGTAGAACAAACTTAAACTAGCTGAGCTCAATGACACACAGTTCTGAAGAGGGCAAACACATTCATTGATTTCCTAAAGGTATTTTGAAATGTGAGTTTCCAGGTAACTGCATTTTAGAAAGCAGCTGTCAAGATGTTTCATTGCATTGCGCAAGAAGAGCCAACATCATTCCTGACGGACAAGCTACAAATACAAGGTGCTCTGTGCCAAATGGCTCTTAGCTTGCCAGACATTCAATGTACAAATGAATGTTCACCAAGTGAGGAATGAAATTGACAAATACGTTTTATTTCTGTGCCGGCCTCAGTCAGTACAGATACACCAAATGCTTCTCCCAGCAAGGACTTAAAAAGTAGAGAGATTTCAATTGGGGACAAGTTTACAGTGACACATATGACCAAGTCTAAAAACAGTGACAATGAGGACCAGTGGTAGGATTGAATTTAGGTGTTCTGACTGTAGGTTAGAATTGTAACATACATATATAATGTTATAATGGCCTTGTGCCTGCAGAGAAACAAACCAACAACTATTACAAGAGGGAGGGAGGAGGGAGGGAAAGGTAAAAAAACAACAAGGAATCTTTGCACTCTCTCCTCTCAGAGGATCATGGGAAACGACAGCACTCTCCCCTCTCAGAGGATCTTGGGAAACTGTTGTCTTCATCTTCGGCCATCTCCTTGGCGAACTCCAGGTCCTGCTATCCTTGCCAGTGATATATGTGACTACGACAGGCTGATCATACGCACACCTACAGGGAGATACACAGTGAGAGATTGTGTTAAAGGTATACTTCAGGATTTTGGCAATGTATGCTAGCATGCTAGCAGATACCCATAGACTTCCAGTCAACACTAGTTAGCATTGGCCCACGAAACTAGCTCTAACCTCCTTCATACTGGACACAGACACATAAAAATGGTATCCACAAGTTTATCTATCCCTTTAAATATCAACAAGTCATGCAGGTATTAAAAATGAAGAGCTATGGCCAAAAACTGTTAAAAAGAAGAGGAAGCCATTTGAAAATGTGAAGTGAAAGACTTGACCACTGACCTGACTTTGAGTGCATGCATCTTTCAACTTTCAAAGATGGAGAGGGACAGTTCATGGCTTGATCAGTGGAAGGTGGTCAGGGAGATCGTTGATGAAGATTAAGTCTGGTGACGATCTTGTAGAGTGTTAAGGCTATGGTTCAACCCAGCACTCAGAGAAACCAACACGACAAAGGGAGTGGAAGAAACAAAAATATTTTAATAAAAGTTCAAATTGTCTTAGTCCAAAAACAACTGAAGTAAAGGAACAGAGTGGGCTAGTCGGCTCCGGAGGAAGGAGAGGCTGAGGCAGGCAGGCAGGCAGGCAGACCGACAGGCAGGAAGGCAGGCAGGTTGGGAGGTATGTCTGAACTGAAGACAAAACAAACGACAGGTTAAGGAGAGTGGAGAGCCAGGCTGAAGACAAAGACAAAATAACTTTACTGGTGAGCCAAGTTACCGCTCTGGTAAGAACAACGATCTGGCGCCGGTGGAGAGCCATGCCCCGGAATTAGTAGTGCAGGTTGATGAGAGAATAGGATGCAGCTGCGTAGGCAGGAATCACTGGAAACAACCCGCAGCTGCACAGGAGAGGCAGATCCTGAGCACGCCCCCTGAACCACTCCAGACACACCCACATAAAGGGGACAAACACACATACAGATACAACAGACACAGAGGGGACAAAACAAGGAGGAAGGGAAACAGAAAAGGGAGAGACAAGCTGCCCACATAACAGTACCCCCCCCTCAATGGTCGCCACCTGGCGACCCACCAGGCCTGTCAGGGTTGTCGTGATGGAAGTCCGTGATCAGCTGAGGATCCAACACAAAACGCTTAGGGACCCAAGACCTCTCCTCTGGTCCATAACCTTCCCAATCGACTAGGTATTGGAGACCCCTACCCCGCCTCCGAGAGTCCAGGAGCCTACTGACGGTGTAGGCCGGATGGTCGTCAATGAGGCGAACAGGTGGAGGTGGATCAGCCGGCGGACACAAAAGGCTGGAGGACACAGGTTTCAGTTGGGAGACGTGGAAAGTAGGGTGTATCTTCATGGCTGAAGGCAACTTCAAACGAACCGCAGCGGGGTTAATGATGGACTCCACCACAAACGGACCCAGGTACCGAGGAGACAGCTTGCGTGATTTGGTACGAAGAGGTACGTTCTTAGACGACAGCCAAACCTCTTGACCAGGATGAAACACAGGTGCGGGAGTCCTGCTCCTATCCGCTGTCATCTTGTTCCTGTCGGTGGTCCGAAGCAACGCTTCCCGAGCGTCGCGCCACACTCTCTGGCAGCGGCGGAGGTTCTCCTGAACCGAAGGAACAGCCAATTCCTTCTCCTGAGCAGGAAACAGAGGGGGTTGATAACCCATGGTAACTTCGAAGGGTGAAAGACCAGTGGCAGAGGTGGTGAGGGAGTTGTGGGCGTACTCTATCCAAGGCAGATGTTTGGCCCAGGATGATGGATGTTGAGCAGCCACACAACGAAGGGTTGCTTCGAGGTCTTGATTGGCTCTTTCTGTTTGACCGTTGGTCTGGGGATGAAACCCTGAGGACAGACTAACGGAAGCACCCAAAGCAGAACAGAAAACCTTCCAAACACGGGAAGTAAACTGTGGGCCTCTATCAGATACGATGTCCACAGGTATTCCATGGGGACGGAATACATGTTGGACTAGGAGGTCCGCTGTCTCACTGGCAGACGGTAATTTTGGTAATGCTATATAGTGAACAGATTTAGAGAATCTGTCCACAATGGTAAGTATAGTATCATTACCGTCAGACTTGGGTAGGCCGGTGACAAAATCCATGGCTATGTGGGACCAGGGACGGCTGGGAACTGGGAGGGGTAGCAGCAGCCCCGAAGGGGACTGATGGGAGGCTTTGCCCCGAGCACAGGTTGAACAGGCTGCCACAAAAGCCCGAACGTCAGTTTCCATTGAAGGCCACCAAAAATGTATCCTAAGCAGCGTCAACGTGCGTCTCATCCCAGGGTGACCAGCAAAACGGGAGGTGTGAATCCACTGCAACACCTGAGACCGGACCGTCTCGGGAACAAAGAGTAGGTTGGGAGGTCCATCACCCGGTCCCGGGTCCGTGGCAAGTGCAGTCTTCACAAGAGACTCGATCTCCCACTGAACAGCCGCCACGACGCATGAGGAAGGCAGGACTGCCTCAGGCTCGCTGGTCTCTGAAGGGTCAGCAAACTGGCGGGACAAAGCATCTGGTTTAACATTTGACCCCGGTCTGTATGTAAGAATAAAGTTAAACCTACTAAAAAACAGGGCCCATCTGGCTTGGCGTGAGTTGAGTCTCTTAGTGGCTTGGATGTAAGCCAAGTTTTTGTGGTCTGTCCAGACCACAAACGGCAGTTCAGCTCCATCCAGCCAGTGCCGCCATTCTTCCAGCGCTAGCTTGACCGCCAGCAGTTCTCGGTTTCCAACGTCGTAATTCCGTTCTGTGGGTGACAATCTTTTTGAGAAAAAAGCACAGGGGTGAAGCTTTTGGTCAGTGGGGGAGCGCTGGGAGAGGACTGCTCCCACACCTGAGTCCGACGCGTCCACCTCCACAACAAACTGCAGAGAGGTATTGGGGTGTATCAACACAGGGGAGGTGGAAAACAGTTCCTTCAAAACCCCTACCGCCTGCTCCGCCTCAGGGGACCACAGAAAAGGGACTTTTGGGGATGTGAGTCTAGTAAGGGGTGCCACCACTTTACTAAAACCCTTAATGAACCTACGGTAGAAGTTAGCAAAGCCCAGAAATCGTTGAAGTTGCTTACGGGTGGTGGGTATGGGCCATTCCGTCACTGCCCGGATCTTCTCGGGGTCCGCCTTCACCTGCCCGCTCTCAATGATGAAACCAAGGAACGATGTAGACTGTTTGTGGAACTCACACTTCTCTGCTTTGACGTACAGCTTGTTCTCCAAGAGCCGTTGAAGGACTTGACGGACGTGTGACTCATGCTCCTCGGGTGACTTGGAAAAAACAAGAATATCATCCAGGTATACAAAGACAAAACGGTTCAAAAAATCCCTAAGAACGTCGTTCACCATGGCTTGGAAAACAGCAGGGGCGTTTGAGAGCCCAAAGGGCATGACCAAATACTCAAAATGTCCCAGTGGAGTGTTGAAAGCGGTTTTCCACTCATCTCCCTTTCGGATCCGGACAAGGTGATAAGCGTTCCTGAGGTCGAGCTTGGAGAAAACTGTGGCGCCATGCAGAGGTTCAAAAGCAGAGTTGATGAGTGGAAGGGGATACTTGTTTTTAACAGTTATGTTGTTTAAACCCCTGAAATCGATACAGGGGCGTAACGACTTGTCCTTCTTTTCCACGAAAAAGAAACCTGCACCCAAAGGAGACGACGAGGGACGGATTATGCCCGAGACCAGAGAATCACCAATGTACTGCTCCATTGCCTCTCTTTCCGGTCGGGACTGATTGTATAAGTGACTAGAGGGCAAGGGAGCACCAGGAAGCAGTTCAATAGGGCAATCATAAGGCCTATGTGGTGGTAGAGACAGAGCCTTGTCCTTACTGAAAACCTCCGCTAAGTCATGGTATTCTTTGGGGACAGATGACAGATCAAGAGGAGCTGAGGGAGGAGTTGGGTTACACTTAGTGGGGGGAACCGCTGACCTCAGGCACTCTGAATGGCAGTTAGTGCTCCAACTGAGAATGGTGTGACGTGTCCAATCAATTTGTGGGTTGTGAAGAGCCAACCAGGGGAAGCCAAGGATTAGGGAGGTAGCTGAGCCAGACATAACTCTTAGCTGAATGCTTTCACAATGATTGCCAGAAATCACTAGGGAAACGGGGGTGGTTTGATGAGTTATCGCCGCGAGGAGGCGCCCATCAAGGGCTGTGACCCGAATGGGGGTAGGTAGTGGCTCCATGGGGATACGAGCTTGTGTAACGAACTGGTGGCTAATAAAGTTGTCTTCTGCACCTGAGTCTATGAGAGCTGAGAGTGGCAGGGAATGACTCTGGAAACGTAAGGTTACAGGTACTTGTAATCGGGGAATGATGGGTTCAGGATCTAACTCTGGGCTCGCAAGTAGACCCACCGTTACGAGCGAGCCTTGTCTTTTGGCCGCTTAGGGCATGTAGCCAGAATGTGTGTGGCGTCTCCACAGTACAGGCACTCACCCGCCTGGAGGCGCCGTTGCCGCTCTGCTGGAGGTAGTCGAGCTCGACCCACTTGCATAGGTTCCTCCTCTGTGCTCGGGATGGAATCAGGAACAAGAAGCTGCCGGCTCCGGGGAGACGAGACTCGAGTGGTTGAAGGCTGGGGAACTCGTCCTCCTGGATGCGGCCGACCGCCTCTCTCCCGACGCCTCTCCCGCAACCGGTTGTCTAGCTTAATGGACAGGGAAACGAGAGAATGTAAATCATGTGGCTCGTCACGAGCAGCCAGCTCATCCTTAATGGCTTCATTCAAACCGTTTAGAAATGCTCCTTGAAGTGCCACATTGTTCCACTTGGAGTCCGCTGCCAAAGTCCAGAACTCAATAGAGTACTCAGCCACACTGTTAGAACCCTGCCTCAACTTAAAAAGTATCTTGGAGGAATTACCCACATGGTCAGGATGGTCAAAAACAGTCTTCAATTTAGCAGAAAAATCAGCGAAAGTCAATCCAGTCAAAGTTTGATTTGAGCATACAGCCTCAGCCCAAACCAGAGCTCTCCCTCTTAACAGCCCCAGAACATAATGTACCTTAGAGGAATCAGTAGAAAACGACAGTGGTCTCTGCCGAAAAATCAAGTCACACTGAAGCAAAAATCCCCGGCACTTGTCCAATTCTCCATTGAACGGTTCAGGCGACGTGACAAGGGGTTCCCGATGGAACGAAGCCTGCATAATGTCAGAGGAAACAACTTGGGGTGCGTCAAACTGGGGGTCAGAGAGAGATGGAGAGCTGATAACAGACAATTTAGAGACTTGTGTAGTTAACTGAGTCACCTGGTTCAGCAGTTGATGATTATCTTCCAAAAGAGTCCGAATCAATTGGTCATGCTGTCCTAGCAACGTTCCTTGAGCCTGGATAGCTTGTTGGAAGCTGCCTTTTTTTGCCCCGTGCTGTTTCTCTGTTGGGTCCATGGCCAGATCGTTCTGTTAAGGCTATGGTTCAACCCAGCACTCAGAGAAACCAACACGACAAAGGGAGTGGAAGAAACAAAAATATTTTAATAAAAGTTCAAATTGTCTTAGTCCAAAAACAACTGAAGTAAAGGAACAGAGTGGGCTAGTCGGCTCCGGAGGAAGGAGAGGCTGAGGCAGGCAGGCAGGCAGGCAGGCAGGCAGACAGGCAGGAAGGCAGGCAGGTTGGGAGGTATGTCTGAACTGAAGACAAAACAAACGACAGGTTAAGGAGAGTGGAGAGCCAGGCTGAAGACAAAGACAAAATAACTTTACTGGTGAGCCAAGTTACCGCTCTGGTAAGAACAACGATCTGGCGCCGGTGGAGAGCCATGCCCCGGAATTAGTAGTGCAGGTTGATGAGAGAATAGGATGCAGCTGCGTAGGCAGGAATCACTGGAAACAACCCGCAGCTGCACAGGAGAGGCAGATCCTGAGCACGCCCCCTGAACCACTCCAGACACACCCACATAAAGGGGACAAACACACATACAGATACAACAGACACAGAGGGGACAAAACAAGGAGGAAGGGAAACAGAAAAGGGAGAGACAAGCTGCCCACATAACAGTAGAGGGTTACTCTGGAAACCAGCCTGAGTAGTGTAGGCACTGGACTTCTACTTCACAATGTATGGCACCCACTTGGGTAATGCCTCAGCAGCTCTGGGTGCCAGAAAGCTTACCACACACAGTTCCGAGTAGTAGCCACTACTACAATAAATCAACAAATCTACAATAATCGAGAATTTCAACAAGCATTTTGCCAAGGCTGGCCATGCTTTCCACCTGGCTACCACTACCCCGGCCACCAGCTCTGCACCGTCCGCTGCAACTTGCCCATGCCCCCCCGCTTCTCCTTCACACAAATTCAAACAGTTGATGTTCTGAAAGAGCTGCAAAATCTGGACCCCTACAAATCATCTGGGCTAGACAATCTGGACCCTTTCTTTCTAAAATTAGCCGCCGAAATTGTCGCAACCCCTATTACTAGCCTGTTCAACCTCTCTTTCGTAACGTCTGAGATCCCCAGAGATTGGAAAGCTGCCGCGGTCATCCCCCTCTTCAAAGGGGATGACACTCTAGATCCAAACTGTTACAGACCTATATCCATCCTGCCCTGCCTTTCGAAAGTTTTTGAAAGCCAAGTTAACAAACAGATCACGAACCATTTCGAATCACACCGTGCCTTCTCCGCTATGCAATCTGGTTTCTGACCTGGTCATGCGTGCACCTCAGCCACGCTCAAGGTCCTAAACAATATTATAACCGCGAACGATAATAGACAGTACTGTGCAGCCGTCTTCATCGACCTGAGTTCAATGTGTTAAATCAGAGGGCCTGTTGTCTGAACATATGGCAGTCTCTATGGGGGTGCCACAGGGTTCAATTCATGGGCCGACTCTTTTCTCTGTGTATATCAATGATGTCGCTCTTGCTGCTGGTGATTCTCAGATCCACCTCTATGCAGACGACACCATTTTGTATACATCTGGCCCTTCATTGGACACTGTGTTAACAAATCTCCAAACGAGCTTCAATGCCATACAACACTCCTTCCGTAGCCTCCAACTGCTCTTAAACACTAGTAAAACTAAATGCATGCTCTTCAATCGAATGCTGCTGGCACCCGCCCACCCGACTAGAATCACTACTCTCGACGGGTCTGACCTAGAGTATGTGGACAACTACAAATACCTAGGTGTCTGGTTAGATTGTAAACTCTCCTTCCAGACTCACATTAAGCATCTCCAATCCAAAGTTACATCTAAAATCGGCTTCCTATTTCGCAACAAAGCCTCCTTTACTCATGCTGCTAAACATGCCTTCATAAAACTGACTATCCTACCGATCCTTGACTTCGGCGATGTCATTTACAAAATAGCCTCCAACACTCTACTCAGCAAATTGGATGTAGTCTATCACAGTGCCATCCGTTTTGTCACCAAAGCCCCATATACTACCCACCACTGTGACCTGTACACTCTTGTTGGCTGGTCCTCACTACATATTCGTCGCCAAACCCACTGGCTCCAGGCCATCTATAAATCACTGCTAGTCATATCCCCGCCTTATCTTAGCTCATTGGTCACCATAGCAACACCCACCCGTAGTATGCGCTCCAGCAGGTATATCTCACTGGTCATCCCCAAAGCCAACACCTCCTTTGGCCGCCATTCTTTCCAGTTCTCTGCTGCCAATGACTGGAACAAACTGCAAAAATCTCTGAAGCTGGAGACTCTTATCTCCCTCACTACCTTTAAGCATCAGTTGTCAGAGCACCTTACCGATCACTGCACCTGTACAGCCCATCTGTAATTAGCCCACCCAACTACCTCATCCCCATATTGTTATTTACATTGTTATTTATTTTGCTCATTTGCACCCCAGTATCTCTATTTGCACATCATCTCTTGCACATCTATCATTCCAGTGTTAACACTAATTGTAATTATTTTGCACTATGGCCTATTTATTGCCTTACCTCCATAACTTGCTACATTTGCACACACTGTATATATATTTTCTGTTGTATTTTTGACTTTATGTTTTGTTTTACCCCATATGTAACTCTGTGTTGTTGTTTTTATCGCACTGCTTTGCTTTATCTTGGCCAGGTCGCAGTTGTAAATGAGAACTTGTTCTCAACTGGCTTACCTGGTTAAATAAAGTAAAGAAAATAAAGTAAAGGTTAAATAAATAAAATATTTAAAAAAATATTCTGGCTGCAGTACAGACGATGATGACAGAATGGCGGCGGAGGATATGGCTGCCGTTTTACGGGCTCCTAACCAATTGTGCTATTGTGTGTGTTTTTTCACGGTCTTAAATTGATTTTGTACATAATGTTTCTGCCACTGTCTTATGACAGAAAAGAGCTTCTGGATATCAGGACAGCGATTACACACCTCGTACTGGATGAAGATTTTCTTCAGACACCCAACAAGGCCCAAATCCCCGTCATTCGCATGAGAAAGAGACACAGATATTGGGGACATAGGTCGGGTGCCTTGTAAGGATCCGATGGCGAGTGCGTAATGTGCCACTACCATCAGTCCTATTAGCCAACGTACAATTATTGGATAACAAAATAGACAAACTAAGATCACGGATATCCTACCAACGGGACATTAAAAACTGTAATATATTATGTTTCACCAAGTCGTGGCTGAACGACGACATGGATAACATACAGCTGGCGGGATATACGCTGCATCAGCAAGATAGAACAGCTTCTCTGGTAAGACAAGGGGTGACGGTCTGTGTATATTTGTAAACAACAGCTGGTTTTGCTCGCTTGAGGTAGAGTATCTCACGATAAGCTGTAGACCACACTATTTACCAAGAGAGTTTTCATCTATATTTTTCGTAGCTGTCTATTTACACCACAAACTGATGCTGGCACTAACACCACACTCAATTAGCTGTATAAGGCCATAAGCAAACAGGAAAACGCTCATCCAGAGGCGGCACTCCTAGTGGCTGGGGACTTTAATGCAGGGAAACTTAAATCCGTTTTACCTCATTTCTACCAGCATGTTAAATGTGCAACCAGAGGGAAAATAACTCTAGACCACCTTTACTCCACACACAGAGACACGTACAAAGCTCTCCCTCACCCTCTATTTGGCTAATCTGATTCCTGCTTACAAGCAAAAACTAAAGCAGGAAGCACCAGTGACTCGGTCAATAAAGAAGTGGTCAGATGACGCAGTTGCTAAGCTACAGGACTGTTTTAATAGCACAGATTGGAATATGTTCCGGGATTCTTCCGATGGCATTGAGGAGTACACCACATCAGTCACTGGCTTCATCAATAAGTGCATCGATGACGTCGTCCCCACAGTGACTGTACGTACATACCCCAACCAGATCCATGGATTACAGGCAACATCCACACTGAGCTAAAGGGTAGAGCTGCCGCTTTCAAGGAGCGGGAATCTAACCTGGACTCTTAAAGGAAATCCCACTATGCCCTCTGACGAACCATCAAATAGGCAACGCGTCAATATAGGACTAAGATTGAATCGTACTACACCGGCTCCGACGCTCGTTGAATGTGGCAGGGCTTGCAAACTATTACAGACTACAAAGGGAAGCACAGCCGTGAGCTGCACAGTGACATGAGCCTACCAGACGAGCTAAATTACTTATATTCTCGCTTCGAGGCAAGCAACACTGAAGCATGCATGAGAACATCAGCTGTTCCGGATGACTGTGTGATCAAGCTCTCCGTAGCCGATGTGAGTAAGACCTTTAAACAGGTCAACATTCACAAGGCCGCAGGGCCCGACGGATTACCAGGACATGTTCTCTGAGCATGTGCTGACCAACTGGCAAGTGTCTTCACTGACATTTTCAACCTGTCCCTGACCGAGTCTGTAATACCAACATTTTTCAAGCAGACCACCATTGTCCCTGTGCCCAAGAACACTAAGGTAACCTGCCTAAAACGTCTGTAGCCATGAAGTGCTTTGAAAGGCTGGTCATGGCTCACATCAACACCATTATCCCAGAAACCTTAGACCCACTCCAATTTGCATACCGCCCCAACAGATCCACAAATGATGCAATCTCTATTGCACTCCACACTGCCCTTTCCCACCTGGACAAAAGGAACACCTAAGTGAGAATGCTATTCATTGACTACAGCTCAGCGTTCAACACCATAGTGCCCTCAAAGTTCATCACTAAGCTAAGGACCCTGGGGCTAAACACCTCCCTCTGCAACTGAATCCTGGACTTCCTGACGGGCCGCCCCCAGGTGGTAAGGGTAGATAACAACACATCTGCCACGCTGATCCTCAACACGGGGCTCCCTTAGGGGTGCGTGCTCAGTCCCCTACTGTACTCCCTGTTCACCCATGACTGCACGGCCAGGCACGACTCCAACACCATCATTAAGTTTGCAGAGCAGGTTGAGAACTTCTAGTTACTTGGTGTCCACATCACCAACAAACTATCATGGTCCAAACACACCAAGACAGTCATGAAGAGGGCACGACAAAGCCTATTCCACCTCAGGAGACTGAAAAGATTTGGCAGGGGTCCTCAGATCCTCAAAAAGTTATACAGCTGCAACATCGAGAGCATCCTGACTGGTTGCAGCACTGCCTGGTATGGCAACTGCTCGGCCTCTGACCGCAAGGCACTACAGAGGGTAGTGCGTACGGCCCAGCTTCCTGCCATCCAGGACTTCTATACCAGGCGGTGTCAGAGGAAAGCCCTAAAAATTGTCAAAGACTCCAGCCACCCTAGTCATAGACTGTTCTCTCTGCTACCGCACAGCAAGTGGTACCGGAGCGCCATGTCTAGGTCCAAAAGGCTTATTAACCGCTTCTACCCCCAAGCCATAACACTCCTGAACAGCTAATCAAATGGCTACCCAAACTATTTGCATTGTACCCCCCCCCCCCCCCCCCCCACCCCCTCTTTTACGCTGCTGCTACTCTCTGTTTATTATCTATGTACAGTCACTTTATCTCTACCTACATGTACATATTACCTCAATTACCTCGACTAACCTGTGCACCCCCTGTATATAGCCTTGCTACTGTTATTTTATTGCTGCTCTTTATTTTAAATGTTTTACTTATCTAGTTTTTACTTAACATTTATTTTTCTTAAAACTGTATTGTTGGTTAAGGGCTTGTAAGTAAGCATTTCACTGTAAGGTCTACACCTGTTGTATTCGGCGCATGTGACAAATACAATTGGATTTGATGTCACTTTCGTATGGTAATAATAATAATATGCCATTTAGCATACGCTTTTATCCAAAGTGACTTACAGTCATGTGTGCATACATTTTTACGTATGGGTGGTCCCGGGGATCAAACCCACTACCCTGGCATTACAAGCACCATGCTCTACCAATTGAGCTACAGAGGACCAATGAGTAAACCATCAAAATAAAAGCCCACATTTGAAAACATTGCAATGTGGATAACTCATTCAAATGAATTTTAATCAATGGACATTTTTATTTTGCCAACCAAAAAAGCAAAAAGTAATTTATGAAAATGTTTAAGACTAATAATGAAAAAATACAATGTTGACACTGGCATGTTGAGAATATTGGGCTGTAGAGAGAAAACTTTTCTACCTGTCTCAGCTAAAGTGGAATGGAAGATACTCCAAATATGTTTAGTTTTGGAAGGGGACTGTGTCGCACAGCCTGCTGCTGGCTTTTCACTCCGCCCCCTACATATCCCCAAACGCAATACACTGTAATACATTTACATTTTAGTCATTTAGCAGACACTCTTATCCAGAGCGACTTACAGTTAGTGAGTGCATCAATTTTTCATACTGGCCCGCCGTGGGAAACGAACCCACAACCCTGGCGTTGCAAGCGCCATGCTCTACCAACTGAGCTACACGGGGGGCCATAGACTGTATATGGGATACATATTGGCTTGTAGCGAGAAAATTAAATAATTCCAAACAATAAATGGAATGAGACTAAAATTGAGCTTTTTGGCCATCAAGGAAAACACTATGTCTGGCACAAAGCCAACACCTCTCATCACCCCGAGAACACCATGTTTTTCATCGGCAGGGACTGGGAAACTGTTCAGAATTGAAGGAATGATGGATGGAGCTAAATACAGGGAAATTCTTGAGGGAAACCTGTTTCAGTCTTCCAGAGATTTGAGACTGGGACGGAGGTTCACCTTCCAGCATGACAATGACCCTAAGCATACTGCTAAAGTGGTTTAAGGGGAAACATTTAAATGTCTTGGAATGGCCTAGTCAAAGCCCAGACCTCAATCCAATTGAGAATCTGTGGTATGACTTAAAGATTGCTGTACACCAGCGGAACCCATCCAACTTGAAGGAGCTGGAGCAGTTTTGCCTTGAAGAATGGGCAAAAATCCCAGTGGCTAGATGTGCCAAGCTTATAGAGACATACCCCATGAGACTTGCAGCTGTAATTGCTGCAAAAGGTGGCTCTGCAAAGTATTGACTTTGGTGGGGTGAATAGTTATGCACGCTCAAGTTTTCAGTTTTTTTGTGTTATTTCTTGTTTGTTTCACAATCAAAAATATTTTGCATCTTCAAAGTGGTAGGCATGTTGTGTAAATCAAATGATACAAACCCCTGAGAAATCCATTTTAATTCCAGGTTGTAAGGCAACAAAATAGGAAAAATGCCAAGGGGGGTGAATACTTTCGCAAGCCACTGTATATCACCCCAATTATGCATAGCCTTCAAATTATTTTCTTAAACCCACCTTTGTCGCAATCAATCCAAAGGTTTGCCTCTTGGACTTGGGTTTTGAGCTGATTCATGCATCATAGCCTATCTCTACAAATTGTAATTTGTGAGAAAATACAAGTGATTATTAGAAGTTCTGTCTTATTCAACGTCCTAAGCTTAAAATAATGGTTGTTTTAACTTATGCTCCTTCCAACCTCCCTTCCAATTGCTGGGTAGCATTTCCTACAGAAATACTTTTCTCATCGTTGCCCCCATTTTGTAAAACAGTCAGACATCAGCAGTTGTGGTGTTTATGTGTGCTTATTCTCTAAAGCAGTTTTATTAGAGGGCAATACTACGTAATACATTTTAAACTCTGCAGAAAACGCCTTTGCTGCCCTTGATAGATAATCATCACGTCTCTGTATTATGTATTAGCTTTCCATCTTGTCTCTGTTATTGGTTTTGAAAACTTGGTTAATAGGCCTTCACAGTAGTCTGCTAACCTTGATAGAAAAGCAACACATAAAGGCAAATAACTTGTTAATAATGTTCTCCATTGCTGTTCTGAAAGCTTGATTATACTGTGTACTGTTTGCCTTGTTGTCTCTTTTAATACATTTTAAACTCTACAAAAAGTGCATTTGCTGACCTTGATCAATAATCATGACAATATAGCTTGTAAATAATTTATAAATAAGAAGCATATATTAGCCTACAACTTGTAAATAATTGTACCCATTGCTGTTCAGAAAGTGTGATTCTACTGTCTCCTCATTACATTTAACTTTAACTTAAAGTTTAGCTTTTGTGTTTATTTATTCAGTATATTGATTTCAGGACCATGGATAGTACCAGGTCATTTAAAGCTGTGTTGCTGGATGTGTATGACACATTCCCCCTCCGAAACTATTCATATTTGGTGAGTAGAGACGCTACTGAATATTTTCCACACCAATTTAGCTGAGACAGGTATAATAGTTCTCTCCACAAGCCAATATGTATCTCATGTACAGTCAATTACAGTGTATTGCATTGGGGTTATAGAGGGGGCAGAGTGAAAAGCCAGCAGCAGGCAGTGCGACCCTACTGAGTATTTCCCACCCCACTTCAGCTGAGACAAGTAAAAAAAGTGTTCTCTCTACAAGCCAACAAGTATCCCATATACCATGTATTACATTGCAGTGAATGGAGTTGGTGGAGTAAGGAGTCACAAGTACTCTGTATTAAACCCGTTGCCCAGCACAAGAGACCCATTTCAGACTATATTGAGTAATTCCAATAACATATATTAGTATTTTATTAAAAGTGTATTTCTTTAAATATAGCCTACACAATAGATTTCCACATGCCAGTATTTGTGTAAACGTTCAAAATAAATGCTGGTATAAATAATACGGTAAAATGCTTCAAATGTCAATTTTTTCGAAGGTGGCGCCAATGCTGTGAAAAACAGTAAAAAAAAAAGAAGAAAAAAACGATATTTCCCAAAGTTTAGCATGTTTTTGAAGGGGGACTCTTATTATCAAAATAAGAAAAAAATAATCTGCGATCCTGCTGCCAGCATAATATCCGGCTGCTAGGAGAACGGTAATGTAGTAGCCAGTCATCTTCATTACGAGTCCTCTGCCTCAGCACTAAATTCCTCTACCGCATCTCCCATTACGCTCAGGCTTCAGGTGACTCTTAAATTGATAGGCCTACATCCGTAGGGGTGCGGTAACTACTCAAGTTTACTCCAAATGCTAGCTAATTAGCTACCGTTAGCCCAAAACAACAACATTTAAGGTCACCGGGTGGGGCTATAGACGATCCTTTCCGGTTCATTTGAAGGCGCCGTAACTGATGGTGCGTTCAAGACAACTGGGTACTCGGAAAAAACGATGTCAAAATCATGACATCAGTGATCATTATGTCAAAATGTCGAGCTCTAGAAAGAAGCCAGAATTCACGACTTGGAATTCCGAGCTGGATGACCGTTTTTTCCGGGAGTTCCCAGTTGTTTTGAACGCACTGAAGTCAGAAGTAGGCGATTTCAGACTTCCCAGTTGTTTTGAACACTGCGATGGAACTCAGATAAAACGTGCTCCGACTGGGATTTTTTTTTAAACGGTCATCCAACTCGGAATTAGTGAGAAACTCGGGCATCATCCTAGAGCTCCGACTTTTCGACTTGAAGATCAACGCGTCAGCGTTACGATTTTTGCCAGTCTGAACTCGTTTTGTTTCCGAATTCCCAGTTGTCATGAACGCACAAAAAAATAGTAGTAGACCTACGTTTCCGTCATGGCTAAACAGTACATGTGCTAACTAGTGCATAGTACGATTAGGAGGTCTATACAGTATGCATTTTTAAGTAAGTTGTAGGCAAGCCAGATTTCGGACGCAGTCAGTGATTTAAAGGCAGACGTCAATCTCAGCTGTTGTGAAGAAAGTTGTAAAGGAAGTGAGTTTGTGTTTATACAGGACCTCCCGCCCCCACCTACGGTCAACCAATCATGTAAAACATGTTTAGAGGCACATGGGGATTTCGTACAGACCTTGATTTGGCCTCTGCGTATCTTGAGGCTCCGCAAGTGCGTCACGCGCCATTCGAAGCCTCCAACCACATTTTCAGATCAAGCATAAATTGGCTTTAATAGACGATAAAGCTACCCACCTCCTGGTGAATTTGCTATACTTTGGCGTGCATTCAAAAACCAGAACAAGAGCAAATATATACAGATAAAGATAAATGGAGGTGATTAAAGCTGCGCTTATGATACAAGAAACACAACTGGCCTATTAGGCTATATAAGACTAATTTTTCTATTCTGCTGTAATACATTTATTATAATGCTATTATTGTTATATTATTAGGCCCAATGTTATTTTATTTCCTAGTGCAAAATAAATATTTATTTTACTCTTATTTGTAATTTGTGGATGGGAAATTCATTGTAGCCTATAATTCAGAAAAATGTCACACGAGTTTTTTATTCAATTCAATAGCCTGTAGTGCACGGTCGCGCTGCGATCTGCGCTCTACAATACAGTCGCACAGCCAAACACACTTGCAGGGAGAGTTCGCACGTGAATCTGTGTTGACATCATGGCGAGCTGTAAGTGAAACAACCTCAAGGAATTTTCAGTGACGTTCATGTAGGGATATTACTCAGGGAAAATACATGTGCATAATTTCACAACTCTAGTTGTAGCAATTCGATATTTCACATATGCTACCCTCTGAGTAGGCTTATACAAAGGATATACGGTTGGGTTATCTAATGCTTACTTCATATTTTGATGTGTCAGAACAATTAAAGACGAATATCCCCATTTGTGAAATCTTTATTTCCGCACCAAGTACAGTAGTCTTACTTCAGGCTGTGCTATGGGCATTGCACAATGAGTTCAACCCCAGACACTCTTGATTGCAAGGTGTGCCCTCTGTGCTCTTGATTTACAAATCACTTAGGTAATAACCGGCCTTATTCCCGTTTTCTTAATGTATCATTTATCATGCTATTTATTAGTAGCCTATATCACTTCCAGAATTGGCATGACAGTACTTTAGGCAAGTTTTGATTGTATAAATTATGTTCTAATGTAGGCTAGGGCTTTCCCAGTTGTTGTTGTGCCTAATGCTAAGCTCTTGAATATCGAATGTATCATTATGACTGATCCCTGACAATATAATCTACAATACATAACCAAAAGTATGTTAACACTTGCACATTAAACATCTCATTCCAAAATCAAGGGCATTAATATGGAGTTGGTCCCCCCCACCCCTTGCTGCTATAACAGCCTCCACTCTTCTGGGAAGGCTTTCCACTAGATGTTGGAACATTGCTGTGGGGACTTGCTTCCATTCAGCCACAAGAGCATTGGTGAGGTTGGGCGATTAGGCCTGTCTCCCAGTCGGCGTTCCAATTCATCCCAAAGGTGTTCGATGGGGTTGAGGTCAGGGCTCTGTGCAGGCCAGTCAAGTTCTTCCACACCAATCTCGACAAACAATTTCTGTATGGGCCTTGCTTTGTGCAAAGGGCCTTCCCTAAACTGTTGCCACAAAGTTGGAAGCACAGAATTATAATAATAATAATAATATGCCATTTACCAGACGCTTTTATCCAAAGCGACTTACAGTCATGTGTGCATACATTTTTACGTATGGGTGGTGCCGGGGATCGAACCCACTACCCTGGCGTTACAAGCGCCATGCTCTACCAATTGAGCTACAGAGGTAGCCCAACCATGAAAAACAGCCCCAGACCATTATTCCTCCTCCACCAAACTTTACAGTTGGCACTATGCATTGGGAGAGGTTGCATTGGGACAGGTAGCACTCCTGGCATCCGCCAAACCCAGATTCCTCTGTCAGACTGCCAGATGGTGAAGCGTGATTCATCACTCCAGAGAACGCGTTTCCACTGCTCCAGAATCCAATGGCGGCAAGCTTTACACCACTCCAACAAATGCTTGGCATTGCGCATGGTGATCTTAGGCTTGTGTGCGGCTGCTCGGCCATTGAAACCCATTTCACGAAGCTCCCAAAGAACAGTTATTGTGCTGATGTTGCTTCCAGGGGCAGTTTGGAACTCAGTAGTGAGTGTTGCAACCGAGGACAGACAATCTTTACACGCTACGCGCTTCAGCACTCGGCGGTCACGTTCTGTGAGCGTGTGGGGCCTACCATTTCGCGGCTGAGCCGTTGTTGCTCCTAGACGTTTCCACTTCACAATAACAGCACTTACAGTTGACCGGGGCAGCTCTAGTAGGGCAGAAATTTTACAAACTGACTTTTTGTAAAGGTGGCATCCTATGATGGTGCCATGTTGAGCTCTTCAGTAAGGCCATTCTACTGCCAATGTTTGTCTATGGAGATTGCATGGCTGTGTGCTCGATTTTATACACCAGTCAGCAATGAGTGTGGCTGAAATTGCGGAATCCACTAATTTGAAGGGGTGTCCACATACTTTTGTATATATAGTGTATTTTCCAGAGCACCATGACAGTTTCAATTTTCACCTTAGTCATTGAGTAATCAAGCACGACCCTATAACGTTGTTCTCTTGAAATCTTATTGTCCACTTTGAACCTATCCATTTTCTAAAGTATTATGAAAAGAAAGACAAGTATTAGCTGCATCTTAAGTTAACAAATTAAATCAATAACACGTTTGACAAATAATCACAACCGGCCAGTAGGTGTGTACAGAAAAAAATAAAAACTTTATAGTACAATGGATCATCCCTCCCATTGATAAATGGCCAAAAACATGCACCAAGGTTCTACTGTCAGCCTTCACCAAAGCCAAACATTTGTTCTTTTCATAGACACAATGACAATTGTTAGTGTATGAATTAAAGGGATACATGGGCATTTGTTCACTTGAATTTGACAGGAAACTGTTATATTACATGACTGGTTTATATTATACCAGTCATTAACTTTAAACTCCATGAAGCGAAGGGAACAAGCGCACACTCTGTGAGAAAAGGAAATTGGGATGCAAACTGTGATAAGAGGCAGGAAGAGAGGGAACTAAGTTAAATAATCAGAGGAAGGAACAGGAGGAGCTTTGAACAACAATTTTGAAATATGAGTTTCCAGATATCTGCATTTTAGAAAGGGCAGCGGCCAAGATATTTAATTGCATTGCGCAAGAACAAAAATCAAGGAGCTAACATCATTCCTGACAGAAAAGTTTACAAATACAAGCTGCTCTGTGCTAAATGGCTCTTAGCTTGCCAGACATTCACTGTACAAATGAGTGTTCCCCAAGTGAGAAATTAAATTGACAAAGACTGTTTATTTGTGTGCTGGCCTCAAAGTCAGTACAGATACACCAAATGCTTCTCCCAGCAAGTACTTAAAAAGTAGAGGGGACAAGTTTACAGTGACACCTATGACCAAGTCTAAAAACAGGGACAATGAGGACCAGTGGTAGGGTTGAATTGAGGTGTTCTTCCTGTATGTTAGAATTGTAACATATATAATGTTATAATGGCCTTGTGCCTGAAGAAAAACAAACAAACAACTATTACAAGAGGGAGGGAGGATGGAGAGAAAGGGAAAAACAACAAGGCATCCTTGCACTTGCTTCTCTCAGAGGATCATGGGAAACTGTCGTCATCATCTTCGGCCATCTCCTTGGCAAACTCCAGATCCTGCTGCTCCCTCTCTCTGCGCTCCTGAAACGTAAACACACACACATTATGTCAACACAGCTGCAATATGTCACTTTTTGGGATACCTGACCAAATTCACATAGAAATCTGTGTTATAGATTTATCATTCTCATTGAAAGCAAGTCTAAGAAGTGGTAGAGCTGTTCTATGTACACCATTTCTATGCCTCCCGTTCTTAGGTTTCGTTTTTGCGTCTTTTACATTCGGTTTTGAAAATATAATATTTTTGGTTATGGAAAATATATTTCTCAGCGGTTTAGATGGTACCATGATTCTCACAAACTGAAATTAGGCAAACTATTAGAATTTTAGCAACCAGAAAATGGCGGAGTGATTTCTGCATAGTGCATCCTTAAAATGATTACGTTTGCAAATAGCTAACATTTTAGAATGACAGTAAGTATTTAGTCTGAAATTCTATTCCCAAATATAACATTTGACAAAACTAGTTGACAACACTGCCCCCTTGTGGTCACAGTAGTAAAATAGTACTTTTCTTTCCATTTCTTTTTTCACCTTTATTTAACCAGGTAAGCCAGTTGAGAACAAGTTCTCATTTACAACTGCGACCTGGCCAAGATAAAGCAAAGCAGTGCGATAAAAACAACAACAGAGTTACATATGGGGTAAAACAAAACATAAAGTCAAAAATACAACAGAAAATATATACAGTGTGTGCAAATGTAGCAAGTTATGGAGGTAAGGCAATAAATAGGCCATAGTGCAAAATAATTACAATTTAGTATAAACACTGGAGTGATAGATGTGCAGAAAATGATGTGCAAATATAAATAATGGGGTGCAAATGAGCAAAAAAAATAATGTAAATAACAATATGGGGATGAGGTAGTTGGGTGGGCTAATTACAGATGGGCTGTGTACAGGTGCAGTGATCGGTAAGCTGCTCTGACAACTGATGCTTAAAATTAGTGAGGGAGATAAGTGTATCAAGCTACCAGTATACTGGTAGTTCTGCAGCACAGATACAAAGAAACAATTTCCTACCATGTCCTACAACAGAACCCTCATTAGGGTCAATTTCAGGGGCTAATACAAGGAGTAGTACAGGGTTGGTACACACCTCTGCTGATTCTAGATCCTTGTTGTAAGCCTTGGGTGGAAACCTCATGGCCTTGACAGACATGTTGTGTATGTCCAGGCAGAAGGAGATCCTCTGGTGGAAGGCCAGCTGGGGCTCCCTGGTACCGTAGATGTCCATGGTCTCTTTAGACTGAACATAGCCCTTCTCATGGTTGATGCTGGCCTCAATCACTCCATCACGGATAGCCTGGAAGAGAGGGATGGAGGTTGGGAGAGAGAAAAATCAGAACGAGACTGCGGTAGTGTTCCATTGCCACTGTGTCACCTGTGGCTTAGGACAGTTGAGGACTGCATGCCGTATTTAATCACACACAAGTGATGTGCTTTTCTATTAATGCTCTTTAGGAAATCCTTGCATTAGCTGACGTAGCGCAGGAGGTGGGGATAAGGTAAGGGTATATAGTAATACAGGGGTACTCAACTACTATTTGAGGTCCGGTCGCACATTTCCTAGGTGGCAAAGGTCCGGATGGATAATGTAGTTTATCGGTGTGGTAACAAACCCCCACTTCGCAACCCATGCGACCCCAAACTGTTCATCCCCCTCTTGTTAGCGGAGAGAAAATGTTCCCCTTTTAAAGCTCATTTCCTGCAATTCTACACATTTTGCCATGTCGTGTGTTCATGATACCCGAGTGACTCAACAAAATCAAATGGGGGCATCCCTGCGGTCAAGGCCCCTGGGCACGCAATCTGGCCAAGATCACTATAAGATTTAGATAACTGGTTAGCCTAACTTACCTATCTAGCTAAAATGGCCTAGTAATTGATCAACTGAACATTTGACAAATTATAAATAGCTCTCTAAGGTCTGTCAGTGAACGACAGAGGAAAACTGCCCATGCACTACAAAATTTCAAAATTGTACATTGCACATTCTACTATTACAACTCAACAGCAGTAAGTTGAAAGCCCGACTAAGTAAAAAAAATAATGTATATATTTTCATCCACTTCTTATTGTTAAAGTAGGGCCCCGCGGTCCGTATCGACCCCGTTCTGAGTCCGGTCCGGACCAAGGTCCACCAGTTGAGTATGGCTGTAGAATATCATGTTACCTTGGCCACTATGAACTCAGCATCCTCTGGACTGTCCAGCTGCAGCTTCTGAGCGATGTCTGCCAAGGATATACGTGAGTACGACAGGCTGATCATACGCACACCTACAGGGAGACATGGTATTAAATATCAACAAGTCATTCAGGTATTAAAAAACTTAAAAAGAAGAGAAAGCCACTTGAGAATGTGGAAGAATAGCCCGAAGTGAAAGGCCTGGTCACTCACCTGTCTTGATGACATTGTGTCGAAGGCGGATGATCAAGGTGTAGGTGCCGTCTGCCTGGAACTTCTCTCCAAACTGATCCAGGGCCTGGTTGAACTTGGCCAGGTTACCCGTCCTAACGGCTGTGTGGGAACAGAGACCAGGGTTCACATCTTACTCACACTAAAGACTCATTCTCATGACCCAGCTTGCCACCAATTTACCCTGGGTGAGCAGGAAGTAGGGCGCTAGGGATCGTTTCAGGGGAGCCTGGCGGAACTGCAGCCTGTCTGGGATCTCCCCAAGCAACAGCTCCACCACAATCAGCAACTTGTGGACCTGGAAGAGATGGAGAGAAGCTGTGAACAACCTGAACTTTTTTGTGGTATACAGTGGGCAATTTTATTTGTTAAGCACTTTGAAATGAATCCCCTGAATTATTAATTCATCCCCTGAAAAATAACAATAATGCAGGCATTAGGGATGGGGGTGTGAGCATGCTGGTCTGGGTAGATGAGATGTAGTCATTGTGTGCGTCTAAGTTGTTGTTCGTGTGTGTAGGTTTGTGTATGAAGTGGAGAAAGAAATTGAAGAAATGTAAAACTAAATATTATAAATTAAAAAAAAGAAGAAATGCACCATCCCTGTAAGAAATGTGCTCTATAAATAGTTTGATTGACAATATATTGTCAGGCAAAACACTATGGGAATTTTGAGAGTCAACTAATAGTTTCTCCTTTTTAATAAGGTAGCCTAGCGGTTAAGAGCGTTGGGCCAGTAACCAAAAGGTCGCTGGTTCAAATCCCTGTGACGCCTAGGTGAAAAATCTGTCGATGTGCCCTCGAGCAAGGTTCTTAACCCTAATTGCTCCTGTAAGTCGCACTGGATAAGAGTGTCTGCTAAAAGAGTAAAATGTAATAAATGCACTGAGGAAAAACTGCATGCTATGTGTGTACTGACTGTCTGTTTGAAGCCCACAGCTGTGTGTTGGGGGGCCTTCCTCAGGGCGTTGGTCAGGGTCCTCCTGGCCTCTGTGTACTCCAGCTGGATGGCCTTGATACGACCTGGAGGGGGGAGGGAGAGAATGGTCAGAGTGGAAAAGCAGAAAACTAAGGCCATAACTACAAATTCATTCATATTCTGAGGCAGTTTCTTATAGTCACTTCAAAACCTGTAGAGGCATAGTGGCCTGATAAACATAATTCAATTGAATGTGATAACTAAACAACTTCTGATGTCTTCAACTAGTAAAATGTATCACGGGTGATACCTTATTCCAACAGAAATGTGTATGCTTAGGGCTCCTCCCCCTCTCTCTCCTTCCCAGTCTCTCTCACCGGTGTAGTAGAGGTAGCGGGCCCACTCGTTGTTGTTGGCCAGTTCGGGGAAGACTGACTTGGACACCAGCTTCTCAGCCTGGTCGTACAGGTTGTACTGCAGGTAGTTCCTCAGCAGCAAGTTGAGCAGCGTGGCCTGGCCGTCGGCGTCGTGCCGCAAGGTGGCCGTCCTCAGACGCGTGTGCAGGAAACTTTGAGAAGGGTTTTATTTTGTTTAATATACACGACTAGTCTCGAGAAAAATTTATCAAAGGCATTACATATTGACTTGCATAGGTTCTAAACTGGCCTACTGCCTTTTGAAACAACCTCCATCTTTCCCCACCGTCATCCTTTTCCATCTGTTTAATTAAGTCAGAAAATACTTTAAATATATCTAAAATGAACAAAAAAAACAGTCAGTGATAAAGTGTTGGTGGGCTTACCTACGCACAGTGTCCAGCTGGTTGAGGAACTCGTAGACGCGGGAGTGGTAGTAGTAACACTTAGCGGCCACCAGGTCCAGAGCCCGCCGGTTCTGAGGGCCGATCTTCTGCAAGAGCTCGTCTGACACCTTCTGGGCCTAGAGAGTAAAGTGAGAAGCTAACAACCAAGACAGGCAGTCTGGCACTAACCCAGTCATAATTTATTTCTAATGCCTACAGTGTGATGGTGAGCATTGTAAATACCAAAGAGAATTCAGAGCTCAATCCAACATAAATAAGTACTGTGCATGCATGAGAGCGAGAAAGAGGCATGAGAGAGTGTGTGAGCTCAGTCAGCCCACCTCTGTGTAGCGTTTGTTGTTGGTGAGGTAAACCACCAGGAGCAGCTGCAGGTAGGCCTCCGCCTCAGGGATCAGGGGGGTGGCAGCTGCCTTCCCTGTACGGGGCCTGAACTGGACATCTCCCTCGGTGTCCATGGGCTGGATGGATGCAATAAATGGAGGGGAGAGAGTGTTGGTAGAGGAGGGGAAAAGGAAAGACAGAACCGGACAAAATGGGACCAAAGCAGCCGAGTGGGCAAAGGAGACAGAGAAAAAGGCAATGAGTAATAGTTCATAGCCAAGGTTTCTCAACAACAGTAGTAGTACTAGTAGTACCACAGTCTTTTCTATCTGATACTATCTGCACTCATTGTACCTCCTCCAGGAAGCTGAGTAGGAACTCCTTGCCGGCAGCGTTGGAGGTGTAGAAGCCAGACACAGCCTTGTGTAGCACGTTGGGGTTGAGGCGGCGGCTGGTCGAGGGCAGGGCGCGCAGGGCCCTCAGCACAAAGCGAGGCTCCTTGCCCGACACAGCCTTCTCTATCTGCTTCACATGCTCCTTGATGTCTATAACGGGAGAGGGGGAGTACATCATAAGGAGACTTTCATGGAAGAGTGAAAAAAAATTCTGATAGCTAATGTCAGTTCTTTCACTCATCTAAACTGAAGAAGAAAAAAACATTGCTAATACAATGTAGTTACTGACATGACAAGCTAGGTAGCTACAATTGGAGATACAAAAAGAGAGAAGTACTGTTTTGACAGGTTACGGCACTAAATGATTTCCAACTGACACACATTGAAGTAAACATTACTAGCAAACGGATTAACTAGCTCGCTGGCTAGCTATGACTAGGGGATTTCGTTGTTAAATACCCAACTAGCTAGCTAACGTTAGCTACCTAGCTAGTTACTACTACAGCGAGTGAATAAAAGTCAGACCAGCGTTAACGCAGTTAGTCAGACCATATAGTAACAGGCGAACTAGGTCAGCGAACTATATTCTCTCTCACGATAGCTACATTTCAACACAATATTTTGCCAATGAAACCTGGCAAATTAGCCAACTAGTTACATAGACTAACAACTGTTTGCTAACACTAGCTAGCTAACTAACATTCAATATAGTAGGTAGCAAAAACCCGAAGCAGTTGTTTCCGTGGCAATCTTCCGTATCTGACATTGACTTTGAATATATCCTTTTCAGTATTTCTGTTATATCGCAGCTAACCATCTAGTGTGAGGGTATCAAGTTCCTTGGGTTTCTTTTCTGCAGTAGCCGAGTCTTCCTCCGGCATCTCCACATCCTGCGGCTCTGGGCCCGCATCTTTCTGTTTCTCAGCTTTGGAGTCCTTGGGTTTCTCACGTCTCTTGGCTGTTGTCTCTTTCATACTGTCTGAAATGAAAGGTGCAAGTAAAATAACAACTTAACTAGCAATATCACATGTCAAAATAAACTACGTACATTTCACAGTTAGTTAATTGACTCCAGTCAACACTCACATTCGTCTCGTCGGCAGAATGACTGGCAACTATTGTGACGCGCAAAGGATTATGGGGGACATACCCATGCTAGTTGATGCTGACAATATCGAGCAGTCAAAAGTAATAGATAGCTGATTAAAGTGATCCTTTTCACTGTAACGCAACTTTTAGTACGAATTGTTGTTTTGATGTAGATGTAAGACAGGGAGATCTGGTAATAATAATTCTTCATCCAATTTAGAAAGAAATCCAATATTTTTAGGGCTCCACTCATCTTCCTAAATAATCCAAACAATTTATGGCGAGCTATGATCAAATAAATTGTCTTGTAGGCCTACAGTGCTTTGACTGAGTTGTACCCTATGTGGTAATTTATTTGAAGGCCATTTCTCACATTGACACATATATACTGAACTAAAATATGAACTAAACATGCAACAATTTCAAAGATTTTACTGAGTTACAGTTCATAGAAGGAAATCAGTGAATTAAAATAAATGAATTAGGCTCTAATCTATGGATTTCACGACTGGGCAGGGGCACAGCCATGGGTGGGCCTTTGAGGGCATAGGTCCACCCACTGGGGAGCCAGGCCCAGACAATCAGAATGATTTTTTCCCCCACAAAAGGACAGAAATACCCCTCAGTACATCCAACCCTCCTCAGACGATCCCGCGGGTGAAGAAGCCGGATGTGGAGGTCCTGGGCTGGCGTGGTTACATGTGGTCTGCGGTTGTGAGGCCGGTTGGATGTACTGCCAAATTCTCTAAAACGACGTTGGAGGCGGTTTATGGTAGAGAAATTAACATTTAATTATCTGGCAACAGCTCTGTTGGACATTCCTGCAGTCAGCATGCCAATTGCACTCTCCCTCAAAACTTGAGACATCTGTGGCATTGTGTTGTGTGACAAAACTTCACATTTTAGAGTGGTCATTTATTGTCCTCAGCACAAGGTGCACCTGTGTAATGATCATGCTGTTTAATCAGCTTCTTGATATGCCACACCTGTCAGGTGGATGGATTATCTTGGCAAAGGAGAAATGCTCACTAACAGGGATGAAAACGATTTTTTGCACAACATTTTTAGAGATAGCTTTTTGTGCATATGGAACATTTCTGGGATCTTTTATTCCAGCTCATGAAAAATTGGACCAACACTTTATATGTTGTGTTTATATTTTCTTCAGTATACATCATTAGTGGGAGAATTTACTTTGTGCGCCAATCCACTTACAACGTTTATGACCATTGATGAGGCTTAGGCGCACACATACAGTAACTACACTGATTGATTCAACATTATTTATTTGATCATTTGAACAATATGATGATCCCACTGCAAATTCCATGCCACACAGGTCTACTGTAAAGACACAAAACCAAAGGCAAGAGGTGTGCCATAAAGTTATATAATCACAACTCCCTTCACAGTCTTGAAAGAGAAAAGGGATTGATCAGGGATTGTTTGCACCATGGGGTAAACAAGAATGAGCTGTACCATGGGAATTGAGAAAGTGCTGGCATGCCAACAGAGTGATGAGAGACATCAAAGACTGGGAGGATGGTGCAGGGGTAGATGAGGCGGGGGGGGGGGGGGGGGGGGGGGGGGGGGGGGTGCAGCGGTCCTGTCCCATGCTCTGCCATCCCCTGCCACCGTGGGGCTCTCTCTCTCCAATAAGAAGGGGGACATGCGATCTTACACAGACAGCGGTCCACAAACCAAAGCCTGTTCCACCCACACGAGCCCAGAGTGGAATAGGGGACAGCATGAATGTTGTGGGAGGTGTATGTGAAGTGTGTGTGTACCTAAACAGACTGTAGAAGGGGAGACCCACTACATGTTCAATAATATGAGCATACAGTGCATTCAGAAAGTATTCAGACCCCTTGACTTTTCCACATTTTGTTACATTACAGCCTTATTCTAAAATGGATTAAATTGTTTTTTTTCTCCCCTCATCAATCTACACACAATATCTCATAATGACAAAGCAAAAAACGTTTTTTAGAAACTTTTGCAATAAACGAAATATCACATTTACGTAAGTATTCAGACCCTTTACTTTGTTGAAGCACCTTTCGCAGCGATTACAGCCTCGAGTCTTCTTGGGTATGACGCTACAAGCTTGGCACACCTGTATTTGGGGAGTTTCTCCCATTCTTCTCTGCAAATCCTATCAAGCTCTATCAGGTTGGATGGGGAGTGTCGCTGCACAGCTATTTTCAGGTCTCTCCAGAGATGTTCGATCGGTTTCAAGTCCGGGCTCTGGCTGGGCCACTCAAGGACATTCAGAGACTTGTCCCGAAGCCACTCCTGCGTTGTCTTGGCTGTGTGCTTAGGGTCATTGTCCTGTTGGAAGGTGAACCTTCGCCCCAGTCTGAGGTCCTGAGCGCTCTGGAGCAGGTTTTCATCAAGGATATCTCTGTACTTTGGTCCGTTCATCTTTCCCTCGATCCTGACAAGTCTCCCAGTCCCTGCCGCTGAAGAACATCCCCACAGCATGATGCTGCCACCACCATGCTTCACCGTAGGGATGGTGCCAGGTTTCCTCCAGAAGTGACGCTTTGCATTCAGGCCAAAGAGTTCAATCTTGGTTTCATCAGACCAGAGAATCTTGTTTCTCATGGTCTGAGAGTCTTTTTAGGTGCCTTTTGGCAAACTCCAAGCGTGCTGTCATGTGCCTTTTACTGAGGAGTGGCTTCCGTCTGGCCACTACCATAAAAGCCTGATTGGTGGAGTGCTGCAGAGATGGTTGTCCTTCTGGAAGGTTCTCCCATCTCCACAGAGGAACTCTGGAGCTCTGTCAGAGTGACCATCGGGTCCTTGGTCACCTCCCAGACCAAGGCCCTTCTCCCCCAATTGCTCAGTTTGGCAGGGTGGCCAGCTCTTGGAAGAGTGTTGGTGGTTCAAACTTCTTCCATTTAAGAATGTGTTCTTGGGGACCTTCAATGCTGCAGAAACATGTTTGTACCCTTCCCCAGATCTGTGCCTCGACACAATCCTGTCTCGGAGCTCTACGGACACTTCCTTTGACCTCATGGCTTGGTTTTTGCTCTGAAATGCACTGTCAACTGTGGGACCTTATATAGACAGGTGTGTGCCTTTCCAAATCATGTCCAATCAATTGAATTTACCACAGGTGGACTCCCATCAAGTTGTAGAAACATCTCAAGGATGATCAATGGAAACAGGATGCACCTGAGCTCAATTTCGAGTCTCATAGCAAAGGGTCTCAGTACTCATGTAAATAAGGTATTTCTGTTTTTAATTTTTAATACATTTGCAAATATTTCTAAAAACCTGTTTTCGCTTTGTCATTATGGGGGTATTGTGTGTAGATTGATGAGGACATAAAAAATATAAAATCAATTTTAGAATAAGGCTGTAACGTAACAAAATGTGAAAAAGTCAAGGGGTCTGAATACTTTCCGAATGCACTGTATGTCACTTATGGGCTCTGCATTCTTGAATTGTTGCCATTGTTTTCCCTCGCATGTCTTTAGGACGGTCTTTCATAATGTAGCCATTTGATAAAAATTGTGAACCCCTGCAACGAATAACCCTATATGTGCATTTCGAAAATTCTGATAATATTAAATATTTGTATTGGGAATTTGGCAGTACATCCAACCGGCCTCACAACCGCAGACCACGTGTAACCACGCCAGCCCAGGACCTCCACATCCGGCTTCTTCACCTGCGGGATCGTCTGAGACAGGATCCCATCTTACTTCAAAAATGTTGTCTGGGATAGGTTCCAGAGAACTGTAAGAATAAAACCTAACAGTAATGTTTGCTTACTGTAGAACATGTCGTACCTTGATGAATAATGTATTCATTTCATTGTAGGTGATGTACCAATTCCACGACATGCTTGTCGAGAACGTTGAATGCCGCTTCCCAAACATGGGGACTTTGGGTCCTTTCATTGTGTTTACCCCAAATAACATCCTCAACAGCACTGACCCTGACTATGGGATTGAGGAGATGCGTGTCCTCGCAAAATACTTCCCTAGACTGAGAGAAGACAATCTCCTTGAACAATGGGACACATATGTGGAGAGGGTGAAGAGTCCAGATTTAAAGGTTTGAGACACATCACAAAGATATTAATAAAATCATGTTGAATTCAAAATTATTGGTGTATCAAATCTTCATCTGATTTGCATGTTACAGTCTAAAAGTCTGGAGGAGGTTCTCCTGTGGCTGGTGGCTCCTGATGTCAGTGACCTGTTCCCTGCTCTCAGCCTGGCTGCAGCCATGGCTCTAACAGCCCCAGTCCAAACTGCTGATGTGAAGAGGCTGTTCTCTACACTCAAGCTGGTAAATATAAACAATGTGCTGTCCTCTACACATTTGTACTCTACTTTCTTGGCCAAGATTCACTTGCAATATATACACTACTGGTCAAAAGTTTTAGAACACCTACTCATTCAAGGGTTTTTCTTTATTTTTAATATTTTCTACATTGTAGAATAATAGTGAAGACATCAGAAGTATGAAATAACACATATGGAATCATGTAGTAACCAAAAAAGTGTTAAACAAATCTAAATATATTTTATATTTGAGATTCTTCAAATAGCCACCCTTTGCCTTGGTGACAGCTTTGCACAATCTTGGCATTCTCCCAACCAGCTTCACCTGGAATGCTTTTCCTGCAGTTGAAGGAGTTCCCACATATGCTGAGCACTTGTTGGCTGCTTTTCCTTCACTCTGCAGTCCGACTCATCCCAAACCATCTCAATTTGGTTGAGGTCGGGGAATTGTGGAGGCCAGGTCATCTGATGCAGCACTCCATTACTCTCCTTCTTGGTAAAATAGCCCTTACACATCCAGGAGGTGTGTTGGGTCATTGTCCTGTTGAAAAACAAATGATAGTCCCACTAAGCCCAAACCAGACGGGATGGCGTATCGCTGCAGAATGCTGTGGTAGCCATGCTGGTTAAGTGTGCCTTGAATTCTAAATAAATCACAGTGTCACCAGCAAAGCACCCCCACACCGTAACACCTCTTCCTCCATGCTTTACGGTGGGAAATACACATGCAGAGACCATCCGTTCACCCACATCGCGTCTCACAAAGACACGGCGGTTGGAACCAAAAATCTCCAATTTGGACTCCAGACCAAAGGACACATTTCCACCGGTCTGAAGTCCATTGCTTATGTTTCTTGGCCCAAGCAAGTCTCTTCTTCTTCTTATTGGTGTCCTTTAGTAGTGGTTTCTTTGCAGCAATTCGACCATGAAGGCCTGATTCACACAGTCTACTCTGAACAGTTGATGTTGAGATGTGTCTGTGACTTGCAGTTTCTGAGGCTGGGAACTCTAATGAACTTATCCTCTGCAGCAGAGGTAACTCTGGGTCTTCCATTCCTGTGGCGGTCCTCACGAGAGCCAGTTTCATCATAGCGCTTCATGGTTTTTGCGACTGCACTTGAAGAAACTTTCAAAGTTTTTGAAATTTTCCAGATTGACTGACCCTTATGTCTTAAGGTAATGATGGACTGTCGTTTCTCTTTGCTTATTTGAGCTGTTCTTGCCATATTATAGACTTGGTATTTTAACAAATCAGGCTATCTTCTATATACCTCCCTTGGCATTTTTCCTATTTTGTTGCCTTACAACCTGGAATTAAAATTGATATTTTTGGGGTTTGTATCAATTGATTTACACAACATGCCTACCACTTTGAAGATGCAAAATATTTTTTATTGTGCATATCTATTCACCCCACCCCCACTGGGATTTTTGTCCATTCTTCAAGGCAAAACAGCTCCAGCTCCTTCAAGATGGATGGGTTCCGCTGGTGTACAGCAATCTTTAAGTCATACCACATATTCTCAATTGGATTGAGTTCTGGGCTTTGACTAGGCCATTCCAAGACAGTTAAATGTTTCCCCTTAAACCACTTGAGTGTTGCTTTAGCAGTATGCTATGAGTAATTGTCCTGCTGGAAGGTGAACCTCCGTCCCAGTCTCAAATCTCTGGAAGACTGAAACAGGTTTCCCTCAAGAATTTGCCTGTATTTAGCGCCATCCATCATTCCTTCAATTCTGACCATTTTCTCAGTCCCTGCCGATGAAAAACATTCCCACAGCATGATGCTGTCACCACCATGCTTCACTGTGGGGATGGTGTTCTTGGGGTGATGAGAGGTGTTGGGTTTGCGCCAGACATAGCGTTTTCCTTGATGGCCAAAAAGCTCAATTTTAGGCTCATCTGACCAGAGTACCTTCTTCCATATGTTTGGGGAGTCTTTGCTTATTTTTTTCTTTAAGCAATGTCTTTTTTCTGGCCACTCTTCCGTAAAGCCCAGCTCTGTGGAGTGTACGGCTTAAAGTGGTACTATGGACAGATACTCCAATCTCCGCTGTGGAGCTTTGCAGCTCCTTCAGGGTTATCTTTGGTCTCTTTGTTGCCTCTCTGATTAATGCCCTCCTTGCCTGTTCCGTGAGTCTTGGTGGGCGGCCCTCTCTTGGCAGGTTTGTTGTGGTGCCACATTCTTTCAATTTTTTAATAATGGATTTAATGGTGATCCGTGGGATGTTCAAAGTTTCAGATATTTTTTTTAAACCCAACCCTGATCTGTACTTCTCCATAACTTTGTCCCTGACCTGTTTGGAGAGCTCATTGGTCTTCATGGTGCTGCTTGCTTGGTGGTGACCCTTGCTTAGTGGTGTTGCAGACTCTGGGGCCTTTCAGAACAGGTGAATATATACTGAGATCATTTGACACTTAGATTGCACACAGGTGGACATTATTTAACTAATTATGTGACTTCTGAAGGTAATTGGTTGCACCAGTTCTTATTTTGGGGCTTCATAGCAAAGGGGTTGAATACATATGCACGCACCACTTTTCCGTTATTTATTTTCTAGAATTTATTGAAACAAGTTATTTTTTTCATTTCATTTCATCAATTTGGACTATTTTGTGTATGTCCATTACATGAAATCCAAATAAAAATCCATTTCAATTATAGGTTATAATGCAACAAAATAGAAAAAACGCCAAGGGGGATGAATACTTTTGCAAGGCACTGTACCCTGTCACAACAATACTGATTGGCTCAAACGCATTAAGGAAAGAAATTCCACAAATTAACTTTTAACAAGGCACACCTGTTAATTGAAATGCATTCCAGGTGACTACCTCATGAAGCTGGTTGAGAGAATGCCAAGAGTGTGCAAAGCTGTCATAAAGGCAAAGGGTGGCTATTTGAAGAATCTCAAATATAAAATATATTTTGATTTGTTTAACACTTTTTTGGTTACTACATGATTCCATATGTGTTATTTCATAGTTTTGATGTCTCCACTATTATTCTACAATGTAGAAAATAGTAAAAATAAAGAAAAACCCTTGAATCATTAGGTGTTCTAAAACTTTTGACCGGTAGTGTATATGCAAATCTTAATGTGATTTCTCTGGTTAAATAATAAATACAATTAGAGCTTTTTAAATTAAAATAATATAATTGTATGTTTTTACAGCACCACAAAATGATAAATAGATTAAATGCATGCTGTCCCCATCTCTGTCCCTTTCTAAAAAAAATTTGAAAATGGTGCCGTCTGGTTTGCTTAATATAAGACATTTGATATTTTGATACTTACATATATTTTAGCAATTACATTTACTTTTGATACTTAAGTATATTTATAACCAAATACTTTTAGACTTTTACTCAAGTAGTATTTGAATGAGTGACTTTCACTTTTACTTGAGTCATTTTCTATTAAGGTTTCTTTGATTTTACTCAAGTACGACAATTGGGTACTTTTTCCACCACTGGCGGTATCCAGATTGTCATACCTTCATACTGACCTTGTGCCAAACCGGATATTCGGTAATACCGGCACTGAACAAACCCCACTGAGCCTTTGTAATCCAAAGGTTAGCAATGCTAACAAGTATATGTAAAAATCCAATAGACAATGCTAACTAAATGCATTGGAAACATTTTAAGTATTTGCAGGACAGACATCCCAGCTCATAACGTTATACAAGTAACACAAAAATGCTCTTCACAGATTGCTGCATGCACAAATATCTTGATCCAGGAGGAGATTCTCTGCTGTTACCAAGCAACGCTTGATTTTGGAACAGTGCGTGACTCACAAGGCTCCGGTCTCTCGTCGTTGTGCTTGTAAACAATCACCACGTGACTGGGGACTACTGGTCAACTGCATAATGAAAATGCAGGTGACCGGTAGCTGAAATGAAGAACGCCATCTTCTTTATCTCCTAACGTATTGCACACGTTGACAGCAGGTATTTACTTAAAAAGTAGCTACAAATATTTAAATGTCCCAAAAAGAATTACAATAAATAGTTTCAACGGTATTGATGGTATTGAAAACCATCCCGTGGCTATTTCCAAACACCCTGCTGTATGGTATATACAGTATACCGTCCAAGCCTAGAGTGAGTGGTCCCACAACTGCACTGTTTCACTCCCTTCCTCTTCACAGCAGTGCTTAGGAGCACCTGCAGCCTCTAGATATTCCGATGCCCTCTTACCTTGATTTTGGTTCATGTTCATGAACCTGGCGAATATCTCATCACCATTCTCCACTAGCCCATAAGCTGAATCGAATAGCTTCATGTAGGCTCTTAGGGATGCAGAGGAGCCAAGTTGCCTCACCACGTTTGAAGCTGGGGGAAGCAGACTCTCCAGGATCCACCTCCGCTGTAGGTCTGTAGAGGGGCTTGAAACATCAGTTCAACATGCAGACACCTTGTCTCAAAGTTAGCTTCACCTGGGGGCTTTGGTCCCTGAGAAGGAACGTAGCCACTTGGGTTGGTACTATGCTGTGGCGGTGTCACTCCTAATAATATGCTCTACCACAATGCATTGGACCTCAGGTGGGTTAATCACATCATCGTCCATTACCTCAGTCCTGGTTGGGGTTGTTTGCCTCCTAACTGTGGACTTCCTCATGTCTGAATGATGGGGTAAGTGAAGTGGCGTGGTCTTTGTGAGGTCATACCTTCTCTCAGCAGATCGTCTCAGTAGGGGTGTGTCGCTATCGTCATAGTGGACACAGTCATTGCCAGAACTACTAATGTCATCTGAGTCGTAAGGAGCAACTAGGGTAAATAAAATTGATTGCAACCTTTTTACAAGAATTCAAATGGCCAAAATAAAATATGAATGTTCATCTACCCTGGTAGTGTTTTTGTGTTGTGTGAACTCTCAATTGCATAGCTGAATGATGGGTGTTGGATTTAGCTCCTTTTTCCTCGATGTTGAAGGCAGACAAACTGATCGCACAACGGGTGTCGTCACACCAACCGCACGGGTGTGAATTCTCAACAAAAAAGCTCTTGGTAGGGTGTTAGGTGACGCGACAAACAATGGACGCTATACAAGAATAAATCATTTGAAAACATGAATGTGAAAGTTCTTACCAAAAATCACAAAACTGTACGTTAGATTTACGTGATATGAGCCCAAATGTAAACTACGTGCCGTGCTTTGAACGCTCAATTCTGTGGGACAGCTTTTTTATGAAACCCGCAAAATCGGTGTGTTCATATTTGCTCTTTGCGATGGGTACTCCTCACTCTACCAGTGTAAGATTGATGTGACAATGTATTGCCAACAAGTCTGGGAAAGTCCTCAGGTTGTTTAACGGTCATCAGACGTCCTTGGACTGAAATATAAGGTATAACGTTTTTTCCTTCGCCTTTGTCATTCAGATGTTTTCAGAGACACAAAAAAAACATAGCAGGTTACAAAGTAAAGCTTCGTAGCTACATTTCGGTGTGTGGGTTGTCAGGGATTGGTCCAAACTCACGTGGCCTCACCTGATGATGAGATGCTTGCTGTGTGAGGGAGTGTTTGTTGGCTTGACGCCGTTTGTTAAGGTAATGATCTGGGCGAGAGGCAGCATTGCTCTGCAGTGGCTGTGTTGGTTTTGATGGTAGCTGTGATGGATTGATGGTTTTATTATTTCAAATTCAGTGGCTACAGCCCTACAATCGATAAAAACATAGGTAAATACCAGTGAATTGAAAATGTGTCCCATCTATCTTCCTGTGCAGGTGGCTAGCAAACAGCTCACTGTTCAAATCAAATCAAATTGTAGTTGTCACATGCGCCAAATCCAACAGGTGTAGACCTTACAGTGAAATGCTTACTTACAAGCCCTTCACCAACAATGCAGTTTTAAGAAAGAATACCAAAATAAAAAAGAAGAAAAAAAAGATAAAACAATATGAAATAAAAGTTACAAATAATTAAAGAGCAGCAGTAAAAATAACAATAGCGAGGCTATATACAGGGGGTACCGGTACCGAGTCAATGTGCGGGGGCACCGGTTAGTCAAGGTAATTGGGGTAATATGTACATGTAGGTAGAGTTATTAAAGTGACTATGCATAGATAATAAACAGAGAGTAGCAGCTGCGTAAAAGAGGCGTGGGGGGGGGGGCAATGCAAATAGTCTGGGTAGCCATTTGATTAGATGTTCAGGAGTCTTATGGCTTGGGGCTAGAAGCTTTTTAGAAGCCTCTTGGACCTAGACTTGGCGCTCCAGTACCGCTTGCCGTGTGGTAGCAGAGAGAACAGTCTATGACTAGGGTGGCTGGAGTCTTTGATCGTTTTTAGGGCCTTCCTCTGACACCGCCTGGTATTGAGGTCCTGGATGGCAGGAAGCTTGGCTCCAGTGATGTACTGGGCCGTACGCACCACCCTCTGTAGTGCCTTGCGGTCGGAGGCCGAGCAGTTGCCATACCAGGCAGTGATGCAACCAGTCAGGATGCTCTCGATGGTGCAGCTGTAGAACCTTTTGAGGATCTGAGGACCCATGCCAAATCTTTTCAATCTCCTTAGGGGGAATGGGTTTTGTCGTAACCTCTTCACGACTGTCTTGGTGTGCTTGGACCACGTTAGTTTGTTGGTGATGTGGACACCAAGGAACTTGAAGCGCTCAACCTGCTCCACTACAGCCCCGTCGATGAGAATGGGGGCGTGCTCGGTCCTCTTCTTTTTCCTGTAGTCCACAATCATTTCCTTTGTCTTGATCACGTTGAGGGAGAGGTTGTTGTCCTGGCACCACACGGCCAGGTCTCTGACCTCCTCCCTATAGGCTGTCTCGTCGTTGTCGGTGAGCAGGCCTACCACTGTTGTGTGATCTGCAAACTTAATGATGGTGTTGGAGTCGTGCCTGGCTATGCAGTCATGAGTGAACAGGGAGTACAGGAAGGGACTGAGCACGCACCCCTGAGGGGCCCCCATGTTGAGGAATAGCGTGGCGGATGTGTTGTTACCTACCCTTATCACCTGGGGGACGGCCCGTCAGGAAGTCCAGGATCCAGTTGCAGAGGGAGGTGTTTAGTCCCAGGGTCCTTAGCTTAGTGATGAGCTTTGAGGGCACTATGGTGTTGAACGCTGAGCTGCAGTCAATGAATAGCATTCTCACATAGGTGTTCCTTTTGTCCAGGTGTGAAAGGGCAGTGTGGAGCGCAATAGAGAGTGCATCATCTGTGGATCTGTTGGGGCAATATGCAAATTGGAGTGGGTCTAGGGTTTCTGGGATAATGGTGTTGATGTGAGCCATGACCAGCCTTTCGAAGCACTTCATGGCTACAGACGTGAGTGCTACGGGTCGGTAGTCATTTAGGCAGGTTACCTTAGTGTTCTTGGGCACAGGGACTATGGTGGTCTGCTTGAAACATGTTGGTATTACAGACTCAGACAGGAAGAGATTGAAAATGTCAGTGAAGACACTTGCCAGTTGGTCAGCGCATGCTCGGAGTACACATCCTGGTAATCCGTCTGACCTGTTTTACTCACATCAGCTACGGAGAGCTTGATCACACAGTCATCCGGAACAGCTGATGCTCTCATGCATGTTTCAGTGTTACTTGCCTCGAAGCAAGCATAGAAGTAATTTAGCTCGTCTGGTAGGCTCGTGTCACTGGGCAGCTTGTGGCTGTGCTTCCCTTTGTAGTCTGTAATAGTTTGCAAGCCCTGCCACATCCGACGAGCGTTGGAGCCGGTGTAGTACGATTCGATCTTTGTCCTGTATTGATGTTTTGCCTGTTTGATGGTTCGTCGGAGGGCATAGCGGGATTTCTTATAAGCTTCCGGGTTAGAGTCCCTCTCCTTGAAATCGGTGGCTCTACCCTTTAGCTCAGTGCAGATGTTGGCTGTAATCCATGGCTTCTGGTTGGGGTATGTACGTACAGTCACTGTGGGGACGACGTCATCGATGCACTTATTGATGAAGCCAGTGACTGATGTGGTGTACTCCTCAATGCCATCGGAAGAATCCCGGAACATATTCTAGTCTGTGCTAGCAAAACAGTCCTGTTTCAGCCTAGGCTAATTATTTGCTGGAAACGGTGCAGTTTGTCCTCCCATCACTAGAGTAACTCATCAACACCAAACATAACATTACTATGTAACCCAACTCAGGTGTAGGCCTACCTTAGAATTAAGTTATGTTATTAGACTAGTGTTGTAGTCTTCTGTGTTACAGTTCAGACTTAGTGAGAAGTGTGTGTCTGTGTTAAGCTGTGTGTGTCTGTGTGGTGTGGTTTGTGTGTTGGTGGGGATGTTGTGTGAGTATGTGGGGATGCTCAGAAGTCAGTCTGTGTGTCTCTGTTTGTGTGTGTGTGTGTTGATGGCACCTTACTCCATAGTGTAAACATTCTTCATTGCTGAAGCATAGACCCCTTTCTGTGTTTGCAAACATTACCGCACGAGGGCAATGCACACAAGTTGGTGGCAGAACAAGGGGGAGTTCTTATAGAATGCCAGCAAAAAAAGGTTCTGTTGCTTATGAGTTCATTTCACACTACTTTTGGATTATAATTGGATTTTAAGGCTCGTATGAATGTCCTGCTTAATATAATGTTTGTGTCATCATCGCAACTCAATTGCATTATACTTAAAAAACACTTCAACTTCAACCAGTAAAATGGCTCTTTGGCTAGCTTTTACTACAGCCTGTACATTTGTTAGCTTTCTATCTAACAACTGCTGCATCCAAAATAGTTATTTTGCAAAGCTCACAAATATAATCTTAGCGACTGTTCATGCAAGAATCAAAACATCACTGTAAGCGTATGAGAACCCAAAAAAGTTATTTTGTTTAGATGTAATAAAAACATAAATCTAGGCTATGTTGAATGGGTGCAGATGGTGATGGCTTTCTTACTGCTGCCAAGAGTCACACGCGTATTTGCTTGACGTCAGTGTGTCGTGTACTGGAAAATGGTCTATACAGCACTGTATATGTATTCTATTTTCTTATTTATTTTCCTGTACATATGTATTTCACCTGTTACCAATACTAAGCTAACATATGGAATTGTTTTAAGATGGTCATATCGAATTTTAGGTATCCCAAAAATATATTCAAAAAAATATTTGATAAAACATTGAATTTGGCCTTACTGCTATTAGCCCATAGAAACGCATTGAATAACAGATTTATACAAGGAAAAATTGTTTGTTTTAAAGTGTCTGTCCTATATATGAGAGATATAAGAAAGATCAGAAAATTATACATATTTTCTTTACCCATATTTAACAAAATAGAATTGGCACTAAACTACTTCCATATATACTTCCATTAAATTTTTTAACTGCTACCGGGATACCTTCAGACGATTCTTGTGAGGATTGTGGGCACCCTAGAGCAAACAATGTACATGCAAAACGTGTTCGTGAGAGTCTCACCTTTCCATAGAGGGTTCATATTAGTGTGTAGCCCAAAAGGTTTGGACGCTGCAGACAGAGGTTGGCAGATCGGCGGTACGTGACACTTGTGGGGGTCGTAGAGTGGAGAACGCGTTCGTGTTCGTGAGAGCCTCATTTTTCCATAGATTGGTCATATTAGTTTGTAGGCCAACCCGTTCGGATGCTACAGACGTTTTCGTGAGAAGAACGATTTTTCGGGATATCTCATGTTCTGCAAACACCGCAGATGCGGAAGGCTGCCATTTGCGAATGCAGTGGATTGAGACGCAGCCCATGCAAAAACAAACTGATATCTCTAGCTTAAACAGATGGATTTTGATGGGGATTTTTTTTTTATAATGCTAATTCGATTTCCGCGGGGTTGCAGACATGGACTCTAGTATTGACCAGTTCACTACCTTATCAACAATTTCCAATCACTTGTAAATAAGATATCTCAGCAATGGTAGGACCTATCCTTCTTAAATAAAGTGTTCTGTGTTTCTGAGAAGCATCTCTATAACATGGAATACAAAGTATAACACCAGAACCCACAGCTTCATTTTGACCCCTAACACCCTACTCATGGTAGCTCACCATCTCAGTTTTTCCACACAGTTCAAGGGGGTATAAAAAATACCACCGTGTGTAACATTATAGCAGTTGCATTTCAATTACAATCTATATCTCTCTACAATCCATACTTTCATTCCAGTTCATAAGAAACATTTAAAAGAACGAAAAATACACCATAAGTGCTGTGGATAATGGTCACAGTAGCTATCTTACACCATAGCACAACTGGTACTAGGGTTAGCATGGGGCTAACAAAATCTTACTATAATCCTATGGTCGCGTTAGCGGTTAGCATAGCGCCCCTAGCTAACATTAGCTAACACATTCACCCATAAATCGGTTCAAAACACTTTCTCTGATTGGTTTAAAGTTATCACTAATCTCGAATCTGTATATACAATTGAATACACAATACACATGGGCTACAACAATGTAGGTACACTTTTAAATAGCAGTGAAGATAGTTAGCTGATGTTAGCCAAAACAGTTTAGCTTGACTCAAGGAAGAATTCCACTCACCAAAGATCTTATTTCGACAAAAACAAGGAAACCAATGAACACCCTCGACCAAAAACCTCCTTGTTCTAGATGGGATACTTAAAAACAAAAAGTTATCTGAGTAGAATTTCTCAATAAAAGGAATCAACTTATATTTTCTAATTATTAGCTTTCAGTTGCACTGGGCTCTAGTTAGAGATAGAAGAAGAGAGTGAAACTTTGTGCAGGTGAGCCCTTTGTAGGAATCTCAGAAAACGTAATCTTAAATTCTATTAACACATTGCAGAAAGCTAGAAATTATGTGGGTTGATTACAGTATACTTTCATAAAGAAAAAGAAAAATCCATCTGGAAATATTGGCACGGGTGTTGTTAGGCCCGAGACGAAGTCAAGGACCGGCAATCCATTCCAATATATTCCAAACACCGGCTTCGAGGGCATTATCACTTTTATAAAACGGGTTACCAACCTATTCAAATAATGATGAACATATTTTCATTAAAAACGTTATTTTTATGAATTTATTCATACTATTTCATCCTTCCACAAGATATAGTCATGACACAAATCTAGGGTTACTACCTGAGCTACCAGCTGGTTGTTCGTTCTATCGATTTGGTTGACAGAGACGCGATCCAGTCATTCAGTCTTTTTGTTCTGTATCTATGGATATCTATTCATTCTAAATGCTCTATTGCCATACTGGCTGGCAACGTTCTTATCTCTTGCTGGCTAGCTAACTAACAGTCATGTCAAGCAGTGCAGCCAGAACAACAAAGTAGCTGCATTTGCCAACATTTACATTTTAGTCATTTAGCAGACGCTCTTATCCAGAGCGACTTACAGTTAGTGAGTGCATAAATGTTCATACTTACCTAGATAGCTGGAGATCGAATTTGAATATTGAAACAATGTTGCAAATGTCGAAGAGACAAACATCTCCACTGTTGAAAACTAAATGTTAGTCTAAAAGAAATGTGAGATAATGTCTAGATGCTTTTTATAATGGAGATCAAGTTTATAAATTGCCTGGCTGGGCTGATTAGACAGTGGATTACGCAGTCAGAGTAAATAGGCATTTTAATGTCATAGATTTAGCTGGTTGTAACTTGTGGAATAGACACCGGCTGGAATGCGGTTTTAACCAATCAGTATTCAGGATTAGACCCACCCATTGTATAATACAGTACAAACACGTGCACATACAGTTATCATTCGAGTCGTCATTCTATACAGGCAGGACCACCTTGCAGCAGCCCATCCTGACACCTGCTATTCACCTGATCCAGTGCAGGCCAGAGAAGCAGAGAGTTGGTGGAGACAGAGCATGCTCCATTAGATTGGATGGATGTGTGACACCCTATACGGAATGGCCTGTGTCTCATTACCTGATTGGGTAATGTTCCCCCCTCTACAAACGTGACATTTGGATCCACTGTAACTCTATGAAGAGAACAATAGCAATGCATGAATGCATCGTCAGTCAACACGTGCACATTTGACATTTAAGATGATTTTGGCAAGGATAACAAGTACGATACATGCAGCATTAATGGAACAAGGTTTTAATATTGTGGTAGGCAGCCACTGCCAATTCTTAATACATTACCACTGGTTTTCTTTTTGACATTGTAATGAGGTAGGTAGGTTAGGTTTACCCATTCAATTGTTGGGAGCATATAGACTGTGCAACGTTCTTTCTATATATCTTCTTTTCTTCTTTTTTTTTTTTTTACAGCTTACTCATGGTTAGTCAGCTCCTCCACAAACATCTTTGTGTGTGTGTGACAGCCTTCATTCAATCCCCCTTCCCATACCTGTACAAGAAAGGCAATCCTTACTATTACTAATCCTGCCACTTTCACAAAGAGCAAAATACTGCAAGTACACAAATTATTATTTTAAAAGTCTGTGGAACCAAAATTAAATCCCCTACCAATTTGATGATATTCAGCTGCCTCATGATAAATTAGAATTGAATTGCTAAGTGGCTGGCTAGCCCTACACTACACTGGCCATTCTGATTCATTACCTATATCTATCAAAGAGGACAGAACGCCACAGACTAGAACAGCAGCTACCACAATGTGTGGGAGGTGTAGACAAAGCTCATTGTTACACAGACCTGTCATTATACCAGCACACACAAAACCAAGGAGCCATAGCCTTGAGTCTGCAGTTCTACCATGCAGCAACTACAACGTTCAGTCTAAATGCAAGGCTGAGAGAGAGAGAGAGAGAGAGAGAGAGAGGTCAAAATGCTCATCCATTCAGTAAGTGTTGGTGGACAGAATATATTATGGGAGGCCTAAGCCAAGGCTGGGTGTTACACTTGATTCAGTTTTCACAGACTCCTTCCTTCTTCGTTGGCTAGGCAACAATTTAAGTATAGCGTTGGCTGAATGCAGAAACCGTCTGTCATTAATCTGGGCATGGCATTAGGGATGTGGGGACAAAGTGGTCTCTCTTACCATCTGGAGTGGGTTTTGCTCTGCAGCAGGCTGTGGCAGGATATGATTTGGCTCGTGCGGTCAGCCAAGCTCCCAGTGGTGACCCTGCCCCAGGCAAGGTTACCCATTTAGAGGGTGGGTACGTACTCACGCAGACACACACACACACACACTTTCATTTTAAACCACACACACACTCATTCCTTTAAGCTCACATCATAGATAAAGAACAAACTGTATTTTGACATGAAATCTCCCAATACAAACACCAAAGTTCCATCAAAGACATTAACACAAATACACAGACAACCATGAAAGCCCATGATGCGTGTACAGACTCTGAGGTAATACACACAAACAGTTCATCAGTGACAACAGCACATACATAATCAGTAACACTCAGAATAGCAATGGAGAGAGATAGAGCGTAAACACACACACACACACAGTGGCTAGCAGCCCCACTGACTGCACCACACTGACTAGACGCAGATGTTCATGCTGCTAGCTAGCCAGTGGGATAACAAGGGGCTTTAGGAATGCATCTGAAGAAATAAATAATGCTGCATCAAGTATGGAGCCCCTTTACAACTCCCACAGAGACGGTTCATTTCAGAGAAATTAAGATTTTTTAATGTATTTTTAAAATCTTCGATGCACTATAATATCATACACAGCTGGAGATTGAAATTGGAAGCAGTTAGCAGACTTGATTACAGAGGTGAAATCAAGCAAACAGAACACAAAGCAATTGAGCAAATGAGGGAGATAGAGAACAAAAGTTCTGAGATCTAATCAGGAGCTGCAAATCAAAGCTTCATTCTCTCTGCTGCGTATTCCCTTCATTTAGTTAACAATGGAGTGAATGTTGCATTGCAGAAGTAATCAGTGAAACTCCAAAGCTCATTCAGGGAGACGGACTGAGAGCACTTTCTCTCTCTACCTGCAATTTACCAGCTGACACATGGGGAGGAGAAAGGTTAGTCACTCTGAAAGGGTTGGATATGAGCTCAGAAGCAGTGTGTGTGTGTGTGTGTGTGTGTGTTCCTATACCCATGTTCTCCTTTTCAGGAATATGAGCTATTCGCCTTACACAATGCAAATTAGTCCTCAATTCATATTAAACAACAATACTTTCAATTTGACTACAGTAGGTCTATACACAAGACACTAAGCCACATACAATCAAAACCAGTCAGGGCATGTCTTAATTTCCCAGAGGACACAGCATTTAAAAATGAAGGGGAGAGATTTGCGTTTCCTTCTCCTGCGAGAAAGTCCTCACATTTACTACAGGGTGTAACTGAGGAGCAACGCAATGAGTCTGGTTTCAGAGTGACAGTGGTGACAGGGCTGTTCTCGGACACCTGGACACGGTTTGAATGTCACCTGTGAAACCTGCCTTACATCCAGGAGAGTGAGAGAGAGTGGGTGTGTGTAAAAATGTTCAGCTAAGAGGAGAGGTCAGACTACCAATATGATAGTGTTCAGCTGTAGGCTATACACTCTTGTAGCACCCATGTACAGACATTCTCCTATTACAGTGTGTATGGTAATGTGAGTGAGTGCAATTGTCCATGCAAATAAACATATGCTAATGAGGGTAATGTATCCGTGTCTGGTACGGCTCATGACTGACATTTTAAAGATTGAACAGGCTATACTGTATAATTAGTATGTAAACTATATTTATTTGTGTGTGTATGCATGTGCGTGTGTGTGTGCGTGAGTGACCTTCAGGGTTCAGCATCTGATTGGTGGTGTGTATGTCGCCACGGCCATTAGAGCTCCACTGTAATTTCCACGATGATAGATAAATGAGAGAGAGAGAGAGGTTATTCCCATCTTCCACGAATGAGCGCTTAAGACAGACAGAAAGACAGACAGACTGTGGCTGGATACTGTACCACGGTCAAGGGGCAGGGTTTTAATATTTCCTGTAGGACAGGAAAACACCATTCTGTATTTATTCCCATCCTACGTCATGATCGGGGAGGCCAGGAGTGATCCCATTGGCAGGCCCAGTTTCCAAACGTTGAGCAAGGGTAAAATCTATAATTTTTATTTCAGCCTGAGGGTGTGGAGTTTTAATGTGTGCATTGTGGCTGTTAGTCGTGTGTGTGTGTGTGTGTATGTATGTGTGTGCGTGTGTGACAGAAGCCAAATTCAGTGCCGTCTGTTCCTGAAGCAGATTCATAATTCTAAAATACATACCTGTTAGTGAGATCAAAGGAATTCATGAGGCTTGGTGAAAATTGAAATAAGACTTCAGACAGTGAACTCTTTTAAACTCTTCTTTTTTTGGCAAAGAATTACTCGTTGGACCCACTCATTGAAGCTGCGCAATTCATATTTCTAAACTAGTTTTGCCATCGTGCACTACGGTCTGTCAAATATCAGAACTAAATATAATGAACACCTTGTTCATTTAAAATAAATAAAAAGGTGATATATTCAGGCAGACTTTGTGTGAAATGAAATATTACATGCAATACAACTGTGAATAAATATGGTATTGTAGCTGAAATAAAAATGAAGGAGCATTTCATGATTTTATTCTTTCTGGTAAAATGTTTGATGGTTACATGGGGTTCTCATTCATAAAATAAAGATCCAACATTCAACGAGTGGAGCTTCTGGAAAAACAATGCAGTCTCTGTTATACTGCCAAGTACAGTATTATGACTAATATGGGGACATTGTATGACATCATGCATTCCTGAATAATAATAAAACGGTGCCCTTGGGCAGTCCATGGTGAAATAGTTATGCATTTGACAATCTTACAATACCTTGTTGGAATTAAAACATTTTCAAATACAGAGTATCTTACATAAAGACTGGGACTGATTTGCAAATACATTTAGAATATTCACAAATGTCTGTGTAAAATAATTCCTTAATTCATATAACAAACAGCTATGTGAAAAAATGGACTAATTTAATGATATTAATGAATCCAAAAGTGTGAATTTATTTGGATGAAACGTTACCGTGAGGTGTTGTGTTTCCAATGGAATACTGGTAATGAACAGTTTGAAAACTTGTACAGTACAGTAGTATCCCGGTCTATTTCCAAGTTTGGGCACTTCCTTTTTTTTTATCCTTTTGAGGTGTTTGGCTTTTATTTCCTGTGTCTCTACCTGACCTAGGTAGATATATGTCAAATACTACAGGTGCGCTTGTTTAGCTTACCTACTACAAAACATGTCAACTCTACCTCCTTGCACACCAATCAAGCTAAATCAAGCACACCTCAAGTATTTGAAAGTACTTGACAAAATACATTTGACCTAGGGCTGGTATTTTCCTTCTCACACCACTGTGCTGAGTGTAGAGGACTCCTCTGGCCTGTCCAGTTTGCTGGGAAGGGACTTGAGGTACTCCAGGTGTCTCCGTGCGTCCTCCTGGTTGTGCCTGACGTAATACACCAGGTAGGAAATGACCATGGCGAACCAGCCGAACATGGTCACCAGCATGGCCACATCCGTGGTCCTCTTGAGCCCTGCGCACAGGTCCAGGTCGGCCGCCACCATGACGAAGGGCACTCCTGTATCTACGCCGACGTCCTTGGGCTCCGAAGTGTGGCACACCACACCGGCCAGTGAGGCCGGGTCCAGGTCCAGCCGGGGCATAGCCACCTGGAGGCGGCAGTCACAGTGCCAGGGGTTGTGGGTGAGGTTGGCCTGAGCCCTCAGTCCCCCCAGGACCTCTGGCTCCAGGGTGGTCAGTCTGTTAGAGGACAGGTCCAGGCTCCTGAGAGAGGGGACCAGACCCCGGAAGGCCCCTGGCTCCATCTGAGTTAGCTCATTGTGGGAGAGGTCCAGCTCATTGAGTAAAGGAAGCCCCGCAAAGGCGTCGGCGGGGATGGTGGTGAGGAGGTTACCGTCCAGGTAAAGTCGGCGGGTGTCGTTAGGCAGGTCATGCGGCACCCCCGCCAGGCGCATGTTGCTGCAGCGCACCACCCTCCCACCATTGGCCGTCTCGGAGCAGTAGCAGCTCTCGGAGCAGCCGGTGGTCGCCCCGTGGAGGTCCGCGGTGGTGGAGCTGAGCGCCAGGCTGTGCAGCAGCAGGCATGCCACCAAGGAGAGGCACAGCAGCCATTCTGCCAGCAGCGGCATGGTGGGATACAGGCATACCCTCCTGGAAGGACACAGCCCCTGGACCATCAGCCAAGACAACCCTGCATAGGTCACAGCTTCACCAACCAGCTGGCCTGAGAGACAATGAGGAAAAACATCAGAGAGAAAATAATGGCGAAAAGGAACGAGGACAACAAGTGATTGCAAAAGACACTAATATCAGTGTGGCAGAAGCAACACAGAACCATCTCTGTGAGTAATCCTAACAGCCATACAAGTGCCAGGTGTTATTTTTAGCCCACTTTGATCCTGAATAGGCTAATTGTAATGAATTGGCACTTGTGTCTTGACGAACAGAAAATGACAAAACACAGCTGTAGTGTAGAGGAGGAGTGGGATAGAGATCAGCGTCATCCGTGCGTACAGATTACAAATTAGGTGCTTCCTGCCAGTGCTGTGATGGAAGATGGACCTCTCATTGATTGGCATGTTTCTTGGTATTACTATAATCCTGCTCTGATTCAGTGGAACTAGTGATATTGATGCTCAAAATATATTTGGGCATGGGTATTTCAGATGGGAAAGTACTGTCAGCCTCTAATGGATGCAGAGTGAATATCTCTGAAACCCAGTCTTAGCACCTACAGTACAGCATCAACCATGTTTGGATGTAGGATGTAGGCTATGGGCTAGATTCAATCAGATCTGCCATAACCCGCGATAACCGACAACTGCATAGCAGTATTATTGTTTTATTTAGGCGATGTCAGAGGTGTAACTACACTGGAGCTGCCAAATCAGCAAGCCTGCTCCAGGCGTTATAGCGGACATTGCCATTGGATATACTGAGTCGCATTAGTATAACTGGAATGTGTGTTGTGATCTACAACTCGATTAGGCTAATATCAATCGTTATTATTTCATTTAATGATTTTAAACTTGAGTGTCATTATTTCTATATAGCCTACCGTTTCTCGTTCTGAACTTCTAACACGGGTGGGATTTAAGGACGGGTGTGGTTTCGTGACAATGACGACGAGCATTCGCTCACTGATTTGACAGCGTCAACGCAGTTACACCTCCAACATCACCTAAATTAAAGCAATAATACAGCTATGCAGTTGTCGGTTATCGCGGGTTAAGGGCTCTATTCAATCTGTATCGTTGAACCGTTAGCGATTGTGCGATAGAAAAGTAATGGTCATTTCCGATTGAGCCGTCATATGCACATTTACCATGAATGCAGTCTCCGCTAACATGGGGACATTTCAATCATGCTCTAATAGAGCCCTAATGCTGGAACTAATTGAATCTAGGCTTAAGGCTATTTGGATGTAGGATATGCCTGCAGTGGTAAGTAGGTCATCTTTGGGCCATTTAGTTTAAGTACATTTTGGGTCAATCAAAGTAATGTTTCCGGGCCCATCAGTACTGTAACATCCCTTTTCACTGAGACCCGACTCAGGTAACAGACTCTTGAGCAGCGCTGTCTGAGGCAGGCTGAGGCGCAGTAAGTGCCACAGTCCAGTATCCTCTTACTAATCCTCTCTAAAGGCAGTGGTGGAGAAAGTACCCAATTGTCATACTTGAGTAAAAGTAAAAGATACCTTGATACAAAATTACTCAAGTAAAAGTGACCCAGTAAAAAAAAAAGTCACCCAGTAAAATACTACTTGAGTAAAAGTCTAAAAGTATTTAGTTTTAAATATACTTAAGTATCAAAAGTAAATGTAATTGTTAAAATATACTTAAGTATCAAAAGTAAAAGTAAAAGTATAAATCGTTTCAAATTCTTTATATTAAGCAAATATTTTTAATTTACGGATAGCCAGGGGCACACTCCAACACTGAGACATAATTTCCAAACAAATAATTGGTGTTTCGTGAGTCCGTGAGTCCGCCAGATCAGAGGCAGTAGGGATTACCAGGGATGTTCTCTTGATTAGTGCGTGAATTTGACCATTTTCCTGTCCTGCTAAGCATTAAAAATGTAATGAGTACTTTTCAGTGTCAGGAAAAATTTATGGAGTAAAAAGTACATTATTTTCTTTAAGAATGTAGTGAAGTAAAAGTTGTCAAAAATATAAATAGTAAAGTAAAGTACAGATACCCCCCAAAAAGACTTAAGTAGTACTTTAAAGTATTTTTACTTATGTACTTTACACCACTGTCTAAAGGCCACATAGAATCTGCTTCTCCACTGACACAAAACCCCAGAGAATGTGTATGGGTTGGACGGGACACTCACAGTTTCACCGCAACATAACTGTAGCCTGGAGCAGGGTTTCCCAAACTCGGTCCTGAGGACCCCCTGGGTGCACATTTTGTTTTTTGAGCTAGCACTACACAGCTGATTCAAAAAATCTATGCTTGATGAGTACAGTTACAGTACATTATGCCCTGTATGCAACAGGCAGATCTGATGGGATGGGAGTCATGTTGGATATAAAGATGCCGGTTTGGAAAACCCTGGCCTATAGGTCTAAGAACCTTAGGAGAGCTTTTTTGGTTGTAGGCTAGGTTGGTTTTATGGATTCATGCTTCTTCATAATTGTAAATCGTGCACATAAAAATGTAAACATATATTCTTCCTAAAGTATTCACCAATCTATAAAACCAGCTGAGTCAAAGAAAATAATGATAACTGAAAAGAAAGAAAACAGTAAGATCTGCCTGTTGCATACAGGCATAATGTACTGCAACTGTCCTCTATCTGGCTGTTCGTTCAGCTTCTGGGAAAATGAGCTCAAACGCTGGTTTACAAATGACATAATCTCAGAGTGGCTCTTAAAGTCACATTACGAAAGCAGCACGGCTCAATAAGAAGGATTGCGTCTCGCACACCCTCTCCTCATATCCAGGGTGAGGGATGGCCGAGTGTCTGAGAGGCCTGAGTAGACCATATTGCAACCGCATTAGTGGTATCTGTCACAGCATGTCATCGTGATACAGAAAGTGTCCCTGTCTGAGTTGATCAGAAGAAGTCTGGTTTATTGGGGTTCTGCTGAATGCGTAAGGAATTGACGAGAGGCAACATAGCATTATTAACTTGACAACCACTAATTCCAAATGATACAGAACCCCATTATCTAAGTGGAATGGATTGATATAGTGTGTGACTTTACTATAGTGTGTGTGCTACAGTGTGCGACTGTGTGTATGTGTGTGAGCGAGAGTATAGGCTCAGTATTTCATTTACATCCGTTTTTTTTCTAACGACTTAGTATTATATAGGCCAAGATAGTATTGAATATAAATGTTGCAGCTCTGCCATTCCACCAATGTGCTGGTCCCAACTGACTCACTCACTACTTATGAGTCCTGCAATAAGCTACTGATGTACCACTGTATAAAGTATAGTAAAAACACAGCCGAACCATAGGGCGTGGTGTACAGTGTGCACTCACTGTCTGACTACAAGAATAACATTTGAATACATTAGATTAGACTATCCTCCCAGTAAGTGATATGGGGGAACTTCCAATTATCGAGTGAAGGAAGGCCTCTTTTTTTTTTTTTTTTGTCATTTAGCAGACGCTCTTATCCAGAGCGACTTACACGAGCAATTAGGGTTAAGTGTCTTGCTCAAGGGCACATCGACAGATTTTTCACCTTGTCGGCTTGGGGATTAGAACCAGCGACCTTTCGGTTACTGGCACTACGCTCTTACCCACTAAGCTACCTGCCGCCCCATGCTGTTATCCTTTATTGATTCCTCCCTCCTCTTCCTCATTGCATTAATGGATATTCTCTAGTCATTTGTTTGACGTTCACATCGTTAACCTTTGTGCAACTGAGCTTTCATGCAATAGAAGAGCCTGTCTCATGAGGCTTGCCTGCGAGCAGGGCTTACACAGACAGAAAACCCTTTTCCACCGTGGACACAGCCTAGAGGTGTTGTTATAAATATGAATGTACATAATCAAATATGAATGTACACAAAGGTAGGCCTACATTAATATGCCATTACTCTCCAACTGCACAACATTCAGGCTAAATTGATGTATTCTGCAAAGTGCAGGATGTCAACAATACTCCGCAAGGAATGAACATTTGGCACATACAGTAAGTAGTAGGCTATTATGAATTAATTTGGCTACTGATCTAAATTGGAGGTGTTTTAGAGATACCCTACATATCTGATTAATGATGGAATATTGAGGTGTAGTTTACAAAAGCATATCATATCCCCCGAGATACGCTTTTGTAAGCTACACATCAATATTCCATCATGACAATTAAAATGAAAAGGTCCCCCACAATAATGCAATACAATGTTTCATTCAACAATATTCAATATTTCTCAATGCAATATAATGTTACTCCTCCATGAAACTTTTGCTTCTTATTTATAAAGGACATACTGTATGTATTCATTCATAGTCAGATGTAAATGTAAGGCTGGCAAACATAAGAGCTTTCTTACCACTTCAGCTTTTGTTGTCTGGGAGGAGAACATTTGTCAGTACAGCATGCTCACAGAACAGCGTCCATACTCAGCTGCGATTACAGTACCCGCGTGCAGTGCAGCGCAGCCCGAGAATCCGCGTTACAGCGGAGTCTGTTTACCAGCATTCAATACCGATGGTTCTTGCCTCTCTGCTCCCCGCTATCTAGTTGTTGAAGAAATTAACACGACTGTAAATATATAGAGGCAAACAGGAGAATTGGTCCCTTACCAAACCGTAACCTATTCTTGTCGGCTTAAAATTGTAATATGAGCCGTCAAGCACATGAGCGTCGAAGCATATAATGTCCTCACCACACACACACACACCATCTGCTACAGTAGTTAGCTATTTGTTACTGCTGCGCTGTGCGCTCTGCGCTCTGCTGTGCGCGTGAACCCACATCGTGACTTCTTCGAGGCGGGAAACCTTTCCATGATTAATGGAATGCGTAGCTACAAGATAATTGCTGTGTGTGAAGGCTGAGAAAGCTAAAATATCCTGCGCAGAATTACGTTTTCCTAACAATTATCCGAGCCCCACCTGTTTTGAGCCCCACATTTTTAGCTAAAAATGCCTGTTTTTAATGTTATTTTGGCATTAATATGTGTCACATATCAGTTTGTAAACAATGTAAAAAATAAATAAAATAAAAAACATTCATTGAGTTAATAAAGCCGCATACAAACATGGTCTCTTTTTTGCTTTATTGAGTAAGGCAGCTCCAAAATGCAGGTGTTTCAGCCTAGCTCAGTACTTTCTGTGGTGGTGGGGCAGCCAACAGAAAATAGGGAGCATAGGCGTTAGTAATGTTCTCTAGTTGAACCGTGATTGGCTCAGTCTTCTGTCACTAATGAGGACAGTAGTCACTGCCAAGTCTAAGGGTAGAGCTCGAAAATTGAAGCCCCTTGGGTGCTGCCATAGTGTTACATTAGAAGTGCACATCCAAGAAGGCTCAAGGTCATTTGCCACAGATAAAATGACATCAAATCATGTTATATCTACAGTAGCTTTGATTGGACTTGTGGGGATCTATTTTCTCATTACTGGAGGGATGAATAGCTTAGAAGGAATGCATTAATGATTAAAGCATAAAAGGTTTGTACTGTACTGATATGAATTGTTTCACATAACAAGCTGTGATTCATGTGAGGAACATTAGGGGTAGGATGATAAGACTTGTATTTCTCACAGATACGAACACTGCCTCTTTGTTGTCTGTCAACCGTTGTCTGTGAACTGTCCTTGAACGTAGGTACTTAGAGTACAGTGGAACGGTGTCTTTTGGGTGCTGACTCCACAGGTTGTTACGATAAAAACTTATGCCTGGCAACAGTGTGCAACAGTGGAGCGCCAAGGGGATGGGACCAGCCGGTGCGCCAACGGATTGGCTGAGTAAGTCTAAACCACGCTCAGTCTCTACTCTGATTGGCTAGCAGAGAGTGGGAACTATCTCTGTCAGAGTATTTGAAGAAGAACTCAGAACAATGGATTAGTTCTCTGTCTGCCCTGTGTGGTATTTCAGTGAGCCCGTATACGAACCTTCATACTTATCATACATACATTTTGCATATAATAAATTTAGCTTGGATTGAATATCTCTTGATTATGTTTTCTCTTTAATTCCAATACCAGATTTGAATTACGCAATTTCTAACAGACTGATCATGTCAACATCATACTTTCAAAATCTTAGCTAGCAGTCATCATCATGAATCAAGTTGACAATCTACTGGCAAATACTTTTTAATCCTTGTCATATGAAGAGAAATAATGAAGATAAATTATAGATAAAACGTATTGGTGCTCATTGGCCATTGGACATAAACATTACACAACAAGTTGGAAATCGCAAATTCAACAATGAGTGGTTTGGAAGGAATCAGTGGCTAACTGCAAGCATTGCAAAGCAATCACTAGCCTGCTATTCAGTGGAGTAGCTGTGTGGTCCTAAGTCTGGGAGTAAGGGTCTCTTTTCCAAGCTTAAAATGATAAACATTCAACATTGGCAATGCTGTCAATGAAGCATGATTTGTGCTGCACTCAAAACAACTCTTAACTCTGAACTGCGAAATCTGACTTCAGTGATTTCAAGACAACTGGGAACCGAGGAAAAATATGTTTTGCAGCTCCGACTGGGAAAATATGTTTTGAGCGGTCATCCACCTCGGAATTGTAAATCCGGAACTCAGGCCTCTTTCTAGAGCTGCGACCTGAAGATCACTGACGTCAACATGATTCAACCTAGTTTTTTTTCAGAGTTCCCAGTTGTCTTGAAAGCACCAAAAATCTAGAGAATGCCAGACTTTGATGACAAAATTTGCCCACGAAGGACTGCCGCGCCACCTTCCTGTTCAAGTGAGCACAGCACAACAAGGTGAGTATAAAAGTGACTTGTATGCTGCTGCAGAAATGATGTAATATGCCAGGGAGATATGTATACTGTAGCTAAGAAAGTAATACTAAGTGTATGTTGTGTAGTAAGCTGATAGTAGCCCATGTGCCTCACCCTAATAATTTGGTATATTTTCCCCTTCTTAATTTTGCCTACTGTTCTGACTTGGAGGCGCACATGTAGCCTATAGCCTGTTTTAGAGAATTGTAATCATTGAATATTGTAAGAGCTTTCATTATCTGCTTATATGCCCCCTTTATTTATCCTACGGTTCTGACTTGGTGTACAGCGAGAACACTGTAAGAATGGCCAATGTTCTGAATTATGTCGCTGTACATTTCAAAAGTGCTGAACAAATAGTTATATTGACTAGGTCCGTCCTAGTTCGCTCATTAATGTCTTAATCGAAATTACGGATGGCCTCTTATCCGCTTGTCGTCCCCTTATGCCATAGTTTGTACATCTCAATTGTCAGTAGAAACTAAATTTGTTTAAGCAAGTCAGCCGTATCAGCTATGTTCTTTTTTAAAGGCAGTAAATGAGGCTGAATGAACTGTTTCACTGCCAGACAAGGCTCCGCTGATAGCCAGATGTAGCAGTGGTAAGGTGTTGGAACTGCTGTTGGGACTCTGCTGTTGGGACAGCTTTATGTAGGCCCTAACAGTTTGTGGGCACCGTTTGTCACCTTATAGTGCAATTAATGTATTGTTTAGTGTTGTTTGTGGTTTTGCTGGCATGCATCACACTTATGTTTTATATTTTGTCCCACCAAGATTTACGTGCTAAAATCGCCACTGCAATAGCCAATGGTCACATGGGAAGTAGGCTACTAATGACTAATTAGTAATTGCTAATGGGGGGATTGCTAGCTGTCCATCTCAGAGATAACAAGAATCTACAAAATGCTGACTATCCAAATTATATATAATCTGAGTGCTTCCAAGTAGACCCTTAGGAAAAAAGGTGCTATCTAGAACCTAAAAGGGTTATTCGGCTGTCACATAGTTCCAGGTAGAACCCTTTCCACAGAGGGTTCTACATGGAACCCAAAATAGTTCTACCTGGAACCCAAAATAGTTCTACCTGGAACCAAAAAGGGTTCTCCTATGGGGACAGCCGAAAAACCATTTCAGAACCCTTTTTTCTATGAGTTTAGGCCTATGTCTCTATATGTGCTGAGTGCTTCTTCTGACTCTTGACACTAACTCCAGTTCTGTCGAGTACAGGCTTAACTGAATGACAACAGAGACAAAATGCAATATTGAATTTTATTGAATTGTTTGAGGTAGGCCTTGTCTCTGAGGAGCGGTTGACAGGTTGCCCTATGATGAACAACTGGCATCAAAACCCCCTGGCTGGGAGAACGGGGTTCCGAAGACAGGGCCTTCAGTTGGTGGTGGTGGGGATGTGGAAGGTCATTGGAAGACTGCTGCTGCAAAACAGCAAGTGAGAGACACAAGGGGTGAGTTGACATATAAATACTCCCCTAGATTTATGCCCATTGGTTGGATGAACGGAAAGTGATTATTGCACGAGTGAGCCAATAGGTTATTCAGCAAGTGTGGTGTAATTGCTTTAGTGTGTCATGCTCATTGTCACACCCTGATCGGTTTCACCTGTCTTGTGCTTGTCTCCACCTCCCACCAGGTGTCTCCCATTTGTCCCCATTATCCCCTGTGTATTTATACCAGTGTTTTCTGTTTGTCTGTTGTCAGTTCGTCTTGTCTCGTCAAGCTTACCCAAGTTTTTTTCCCATACTCCTGTTTTGCTCTAGTCCCTATTTTCCAGTTTTTCCAGTTTTTGACCATTCTGCCTGCCCTGGCCCTGAGCCTGCCTGCCGTTCTGTACCTTGTGACACTGTTCTGGATTACTGACCTCTGCCTGCCCCGACCCTGAGCCTACCTGAAGTTTCTGTACCTTTTGGACTCTGCTCTGGATTACTGACCTCTGCCTGCCCTTGACCTGTCGTTTGCCTGCCCCTGTTTTTGTAAATAAACTTTTGCTATTTCGAACTGTCTGCATCTGGGTCTTATCCTGAGCCTTGGTAGTACGAACTGGCAATGACGGACCCAGCAGATTCGGACCAAGGAGCCACCATTGGGAGGCATGAGGAGTTGCTGCGTGGTCTTATGGAGGGTTTCCAGATCTTGGCCGAACGGCATGACCGCGCGGTTAATACATTGCTGGAGCAATTCTGCGGGTTGTCTGTTAGGCAGCCTACCACGACAGTAACCTCCCAGCCCCTCAGTAACCCGGCTGTCAACAGCGCATCTCTCCCGGCCACCCTGGCTTCCCGAGAACCCCGCTTACCTCCACCGGAATGCTTCGCTGGAGAGTTGGGAACCTGTCGGGCGTTTCTTGCTCAGCGTTCCCTCATCTTTGAGCTGCAGCCCTCCTCCTTCCCCTCGGACCACTCGAAGATAGCTTACCTCATCACGCTGATGTCCGGGAGGGCTCTCGCCTGGGCTACGGCAGTGTGGGAACAACAGTCTGCCGTGTGCTTCAGTCTGGAGGAGTTTGGGGACGAGGTGAAGAGGGTTTTCGATTCTCCATTGTCCGGGAGAGAGGCTGCCCGGAAGTTACTCTAGCTTCGGCAAGACTCCCACAGTGTGGCAGACTATGTTGTGGATTTCTGCACGTTGGCGGCTGAGAGTGCATGTAACCTGGAATCGCTGTTCGACCCATTCCTGCACGGGATATCGGAGGAAGTTAAGGATGAGCTAGCAGCCCGGGAACTACCTACGGATCTCGACTCGCTTATCGCCTTGACTATCCAGATCAACGGGCGGCTGCGGGAACGTAGGAAAGAGAGGAGGTTCCACTCGCCCGCCCAAGGATTCCACCTCGCCTCCGAGGCATCCCGGAAGTCTCCGACGTCTCCGTCTCAGAGAGAATCCAAGGCTTTCCGAGTTTCCCAGAGAGTTTCTGAAGTCTGCCGATTCGCCTCTTCCCGAGCCGATGCAACTAGGCAGAGCTAGGTTGTCTCCAGCAGAACATTTACGCAGGCTTATCACTAAGAGTTGTCTGTGCTGCGGGACTACTTGTCATTTAGTGTCCTCCTGCCCACTAAAAGACCAAGCTCACTGGTAGGGCGAGTACTCTGGTGGGCCACACGGAGAACTTTCCCTCTCCCCTTACTCGCACACCATGCCCCCCTGCTGTGGGGGAGCCAGTCAAAATCTCTCCGGGTACTCATCGACTCAGGGGCCGATGAGAGTTTTATCGACGCTACCCTGGCGTCCGAGCTGGACATCCCCACTCAGCCCCTCTCTATTCCCATGGACGTTAGAGCGCTGGACGGGCACTCTATAGGAGGGTCACCCACAATACCACTCTCATCAACCTACGTGTGTCAGGGAACCACAGCGAGGCTATTCAATTCCTGGTTATTAAGTCCCCTTAGGTTCCTGTGGTATTGGGATTCTTGGCCCCTGCGACACAATCCCCTCATCAACTGGACTGCTGGGGCCATCATGGGCTGGAGCCCGTTCTACCACGCCCATTGCCTGAAGTCGGCGCAGCCTGCCCCGGGACGTCTTCCTGTGGGCTCGGAAGTTTCCCCTGACCTCTCCACCATTCCCACAGAGTATTAGGACCTCCGGGAGGTTTTTAGTAAGGCACGGGCCACTTCGCTTCCTCCGCACCGACCCTATGACTGCTGGATTGACCTTCTCCTGGGCACCACACCACCCCGGGGACGACTGTATTCACTGTCGGGTCCGGAGAACAAGGCTATGGAGACCTACACTACCAGTCAAAGGTTTGGACACACCTACTCATTCCAGGGTTTTTCTTTATTTTTTACTATGATTTACATTGTAGAATAATAGTGAAGACATCAAAACTATGAAATAACACATGGAATAATGTAGTAACCAAAAAAGTATTAAACAAATCAAAAAATATGTTATATTCTTCAAATAGCCACCCTTGGCCTTCATGACAGCTTTGCACACTCTTGACATTCTCTCTACCAGCGTCATGAGATAGTCACCTGGAATGCATTTCAATTAACAGATGTCCCTTCTTAAAAGTTAATTTGTGGAATTTCCTTCCTTCTTAATGTGTTTGAGCCAATCAGTTGTGTTGTGACAAGGTAGGGGTGGTATACAGAAGATAGCCCTATTTGGTAAAAGTCCATATTATGGCAAGAACAGCTCAAATAAGAAAAGAGAAACAACAGTCCATCATTACTTTAAGACACGAAGGTCAGTCAATCTGGAAAGTTACAAGAACTTTGAAGGTTTCTTCAAGTGCAGTCACAAAAACCATCAAGCGCTATGATGAAACTGGCTCTCATGAGGACCGCCACAGGCATGGAAGACCCAGAGTTATGTCTGCTGCAGAGAATAAGTTCATTAGAGTTACCAGCCTCAGAAATTGCAGCCCAAATTAATGCTTCACAGAGTTCAAGTAACAGACACATCAACAGACTCAACATCAACTGTTCAGAGGAGACTGTGTGAATCAGGCCTTCATGGTCGAAATGCTGCAAAGAAACCACAACTAAAGGACACCAATAAGAAGAAGAGACTTGCTTGGGCCAAGAAGCACGAGCAATGGACATTAGACCGATAGAAATGTGTCCAAATTTGAGATTTTTGAACGGATGATCTCCGCATGTGTTTTCCCACAGTAAATCGTGGAAGAGGAGGTGTTATGGTGTTACTTTCACATCCACATTCACTACACACACAACTCACATTCACATTCACTTCGTGCTATTACTTGACTTAGGACTAGTGGTACCCTCCTCCATTTTTACGTTTAGTTTGATTGGTTTTATTATAATCATATTTGTTTAAATATAAATTATTTTTAATTGACTTACTGAAATCAGTTGCCGTCCCTCAATTGTTTGCGGATGATGTGTCTCCCCCTGGGCAGCGCACAGTAAGGGTCTGGTCTGGACGGGTCTCGTCCTCTTTTGCCAAATTGTCTTGGAAATTCTACACAGGGACACTCAAAGTTAATATTAAATTAATCATCCTTTATTATCAGTGCGCTGGAGAGGTTCCAACCAACTCAATGCACCAAGTACACATGTTGATCAGGAGCTCCTACGGGGCAGTCCCGTTAGTTCTCTTATATACTTACACAGAAAGTAATATTTGCATGATTTAGCTTATTCATAATGAATTAATCATTAACGTTTGCTTCATTCGTGTGACCGACGAATACTGGTTCATGCATGTGACAGAACAATACCTCACGATGCTTCTTCTGTTCAAGCTGAGACCTTGAAACTGAGAGATCATTCTCAAAACAAGGGTCTGGGTGTGCTGCCAAATAGCAGATAGTACTGTACAGTGTGGATTTCTCCCAGGCACGTTTAATCAGTCACTTGCATGAACACATAAATTGGTTATTAGAAAAGCACAAACATAGAACACAGAAATTGGTTATTAGAAAAGCACAAACATAAAAATGTCCATCACAGTAACCCTAAACATTAACCTTTAAGCCTAAAATAGCATTTTTTCCTTGTGGGGACCCCACAAATGTCCCCACTTGTCCAAATGTCGTCCGAATGTTCCTTGTTTTACTATGCTTGTGAGAACTTCTGGTCCACACAAGGATAGTAAAACCACATGCACACGCACACACACACACACACACACACACTCACACTCACTCTTGTATAATCAACGAAAAACCATTTGGGCTGGATAATATTTTGGTGGGTGGGCTGGTCGAAATTGGCACACACAAAAATATGTTTTTTTTTCATATAAAAACAAAACAATGAAAAGGGTGACATGGCCGGCGGCCCATGGGCCTGTGAAGATTTATTTTGTAAAGATTTTTGCGCAATTTCTCTGTTATACTAATCTATAATGATCCTTTGGATGATCAGTAGGCAATGGCCGGCCCCCCCTACCAAGATGGGCAAGCCGGGTTTCTGATAGGCTGAGGTCACGCAAACTCACATTCAAAGTCAAATGCTACATCAGCAAAGACACCTGCTCCGACTCTGTCATCAGTTAGACGGCCAAGATCATGTGTTGAAAAATGGAAAGGGTGCCTGTAAATGTAGAAAGAGCACATTCTACATTGTCACCTCACTCAAAACTTCCTCACTCAAAACCATGATTTGGTCAAACAGTAAAGTGCAGTATCCTCATGATTCCTGTAATGAAAGTGTCTGCCTTCCCCATGTGCCTGTGCCCTCATTGTGGCCTGCTGCTGCATTTAGCGAGCCACTCTCCTCTCCCCCATGCGCTCGAGAGAAAAAATGCATTCTAAATGTACAACAAGCTTCGTTTCCTTGTCGAAGAGAGGAGGGTCTCAGCTTTCTGTAGGTATAGTTATGTATTTCTCAACTCTCAATATTCACCTCAATAGCAACTATTTTACAACAAAGATATTTGATATGGCTTTGACATATGGAGATCATGGGTAGTAGCCTACAACTCCAACGTTTTTTTTTGGGACATTACATTTGCTGTCAGTGGCGGCTCCTGAAAAAATTCTCAGGGGGGGCAATTTTTCTGATGATTTAGGTGACCTACACACATTTTTAAAAAGATATGTCCAGCAACAACATGAAGACAGGGGCAGCATATAAGTCAATACCAGAAGCATTTATTGACTGATCTCAAAAGTGTTGGCTTACAAAAGCAAAATAAGTTATCACAGTAAAAATAATCAAGGGTGTTCTTTCACATTCCTCAACACTGCATAAACAATATGCATTTCCATAAACAAATGAAATATCAGCTGAAAATACAGCATCTTGGTATTTGTTCAGATTGCAGGATCAACAAGAGCTTTTACCACATTTTTTGATATAGTTTAATCTTACCTTATGGCCTGCACTTGCTTGTGAAGCTGTCGAGGGCACGTTTGATAAACACAGCATCGATGTCCTTCTTCTGTAGCTTCTGGTACAGAATGTCGACGTGGGGCATGATTTTGTGAAAAAGCCGCAGGAAAAAAATTAAATCTTCATCATGTAGTATCCTCACGTAGCCAGCTGCCTCTCTCAAGGTGTGCTGGTCAAATGAACCCAATGAACCCGTCCGGATGGCTTCAAAACATTCTATGAGGTCGTCTCGATTCTCGTAGACAGTGTTCACGACTCTGCTGTTGCTAACCTCATCGTTGTGGCGGCGGACAGCTAGCCTGTATCCCTCATCCAGTTGAGTGGCAATATTCACTCTCCCAAAAGCAGACAATCTCAAACAGCTATCCATGTGGGTCTTTGACAGCTCATGTTTCTTAATCTTTTCTGAAAGATGGTGCATGTCCGTTACTGCCTTGCCGCCTTCAGGGTGAAAGAGTAGTTTCTTAGTTACGTTCATCGTTACGTTACGTATGACGAAAGCGCGTAAGTGCAAGCCCTCAGAAACCCATAGAGATTGTATTGAAAGCTCAGATATTTGAAAAAAAAATATTTTACATTAGAGGCTATGAGAGACTTCTGGGCGATTTTCAACCTGACTGAAATCGCCCCAAAACGGGCGGGGACATTTGAAGCACGACTTTAGCATGATTGGACATTTATTGGCAGATCAGGCGTCTAGATTAGAACACTGAACTACTGTTGCCGTGATTTAATTGATTAGAAAAAAAATCCCTTCCTTTTCCCGTTTGGCAGTGCGTCGCCCATATCGCCCTAATGAACACACCGCCCCTGTTTGCTGTTGGTTACTAGGAGTGGGTATTATATTCAGAGATAGCAATGAAGTTCATGTGTTTTTAGTTTCCAGCTCTTCAGGTGTTGAAACCCAAATGAATTAGCCTATGATATTATTTAGTGCACATAATCTTTTTTTATTTAACCAGGTAAGTTGACTGAAAATACATTCTCATTTACAACATCAACCTAGGGAAGAGTTACAGGGGAGAGGACAGGGGATGAATGAGCCAATTGGAAGCTGGGGATGATTAGGTGGCCATGACAGTATGAGGGCCCGATTGGGAATTTAGCCAGGACACTGTGGTTAACACCCCTACTCCTACAATAAGTGCCATGGGATTTTTAATGACCACAGAGAGTCAGGACATCTGTTTAACGTCCCATCCGTAAGACGGCAGCCTACACAGGCCAATGTCCCAATTACTCCCCTGGGGTATTGGGATATTTTTTATTTTAGAAGAGAGCCTCTTAATGGCCCTCCAACACCACTTCCAGTAGCATCTGGTCTCCCATTCAAGGACTGACCAGGACCAACCCTCCTTAGCTTCAGAGGTAAGCCAGCAATGGGATGCACGGTGGTATGCTGCAAAATTACATACATAAAGATGTAAGTAATTCATCTCTATTGAACAAAAATAAATCAGGAAATTCTGGAGTCCTATTCTCACAGTAAAATATAGCAACTATAGGTGTTAGATGAAACAATTTATTTATTGAATACCTCAGTAGTCTATTTATTATACTTCTTAATAAAGCACTATGAATTACTTTATAAGATAATTACTCGTGATTTGGGTCCGACCAACTGTAAAGTAAGTGGCACCACTGACACCAGTGGAAAATGATAGTCTGGAGGCCTGTTATAGTGATTAACACATAGGATAGGTGTTGATTCAGGGGAACACATATGAAAGGCACTCATTTGCAATATAGCCTAAGGCCTAGATTCAATCAGATCAAGTGTTAACCGGTGATGGCCGCATAGCTGATGTTTTGGCGGTGTCGGAGGTGTAACTACGTTGTAGCTGTCAAATCGGGGAGCAGCTGCTCTTGATTATTGTCACAAAGCCGCACCCCTCCCACTCACGTTTGAAGTTCAGAACGAGAAAGTGTAGAAATAATGACGCTCAAATAAAAAATCTATAAACAAAATAATGTATCAGCCTAATCGAGGTGTAGATTAACTTTTCAGATTCCAGTGTTCGAAATTGTAAACAAGGCTGCATGGGATTTCTCTTAATGCTACTCCGTGCAACCAATGGCAATGTCCGCTTTAGGTATAATGCCAAGAGCCGCTTGAGGATTTGACAGCTCTAACACTGTTCCACCCCCAACACCGCCAAAACAACAGCTATGCGGATGTTGGCTAAAGCGGATCTGATTGAATAGAGCTCTAAATCATTAGCTTGGCTTTTATAACGTATAACAACAGACAGGCAGACAGACTGACAGAGAACAAGAAAAAGCATAGAGTGACAGCAGAGAAGATGCTGAGACAGACAGACAGCACAACAGGGAGGCAAACAAAATAGCTAGCGCAGAGGCACAGTTATAGTGGTGAGTTGATTCTCCAGTGGTGCTTTAAGATATTGTATTTGTTTTAAATATGAGCTGGTTAAAAAAGAGGACTGTCTCATCAGTCACTGGTACAGAAATGGTTGAGAAACGCTGTACTGTGCTGCCAATGTTATGTGTCAGCACTACTGTCTGTATCTACATCTAGAGTGGATGCTGAATGTCAGACAGAAAGCTCAAGCCTGGTGTAGATGTAGGTCTATTATAGGGTATGGGCAGCGGCTGATAGGGTCTGGGCAGTGGCTGATGGGCTTGTGGCTGATAATGTTTGGGCACCACTCCGGGGTGAGTTGGCGGCACGAGTAGTCGTCGGGGCTGGTGTGGATAAAATGCCAAGGCTGAATTTTTGTCCCTGGCAAACAGTATGGAAGAGCAATATAGTTGTCTCTCTGTAGTGGCTCCAGTTGGGATCCGCCCTCCTTGTCTTTAGGCAGCCTTCTTTTCTTCATGTCTGCTGTTGTCTCTCGACCTAGTAATGCAGCTTGTGCTCCAGACAGTGTGTGTCAGCCAGGCTGGAGAAGAAAAGCCTCAATAAATGAATAAATGTGAACACCAGTCAAGAGTGGGTTTCCCTCGGAGGCTGTCTAGCCGCTGCACTGATGACTTGGGTGCTAATTTGGGGGACACCTGTGTGTGTGTGTATGTGTGTGTGTGTGAGAGAGAGAGAGAGAGAGAGAGAGAGAGAGAGAGAGAGAGAGAGAGAGAGATAGTGCACAGTGTGTACAGTATGTAGTGTGTTTGACATAATGAACGATGTGACACAATTTCTCCCTAGTGGATATAATAAGACCTGCATTATCACGTCCTCTGCTTTACAGGTTTCTTCAAAATGAAAGTTGTTGGTCAGGGTCGATTTTGGCCTCCTGCGTCCAGAGATCTATTTCTAAATGTTGACCATATAGTTGTACAGTATTTAAATCCCCACATATTTTCAAGACCATTTCTGTCTCACATCAGCAACAATAATTTAACTTTTAAGCTTTTGTAAAAAATAATCAGGGTTCATGGATTTCATGTTCTTTAAAGCCACACCCACAATAATTGAAAATGTACACTGAAATCAAATTATTGTTAGATTTTATACATGCAGTACAAATGTATTAGCCTTTTGCCATACTGTACACTTAAAAAAAAGGTGCTATCTAGAACCTAAAAGAGTTATTTGGCTGTCCTCATAGGAGAACCCTTTGAAGAACCCTTTTTGGTTCCAGGTAGAACCCTTTACACAGACGGTTCTACATGGAACCCAAAAACGGTTTTACCTGGAACCAAAAAGGGTTCTCCTATGGGGACAGCAGAAAAAAACTTTTGGAACCCTTTTTCTAGGAGTGAAGATCTGAAGTTTAGCATATCACAACCAGTCATTGCTACGGATCATTCTTCGACAGCAGAACTGTTTGACAGCACACTAAATATTATAGAAGAGAATTAGTCTAAAATATTAATACATTTTTTATGTGGAACATTTAAAAAAATAACATTATGTTCAATGGGTTCAGCCAATGCATCAAGACAATCACTCTTTTGAATCTCAAGTAAATAATATACACTAACGGTCAAAAGCTTTAGAACAACTACTCATTCAAGAGTTTTTCTTAATTTTTACTATTTTCTACATTGTAGAATAATAGTGACGACATAAAAACTAGGAAATAACACATATGGAATCATGTAGTAACCCAAAAAGTGTTAAACAAATCAAAATATATTTTATATTTGAGATTCTTCAAAAAGCCACCCTTTGCCTTGATGACAGCTTTGCACACTCTTGACATTCTCTCAACCAGCTTCATGAGGTAGTCACCTGTAATGCATTCAATTAACAGGTGTGCCTTCTTAAAAGTTAATTTGTGGAATTTCTTTCCTTCTTAATGTGTTTCAGCCAATCAGTTGTGTTGTGACAAGGTGAGGGGAGGGGGGGGGGGGGGGGGGGAAGACAAAACTACAGTCCATCATTGCTTTAAGACATGAATGTCAGTCAATCGGGAAAATGTCAAGAACTTTTAAAGTTTCTTCAAGTGCAGTTGCAAAAACCATCAAGCGCTGTGATGAAACTGGCTATCATGTCTTTGTGAGACGCGGTGTGGGTGAACGGATGATCTCCGCATGTGTATTTCCCACCGTAAAGCATGGAGGAGGAGGTGTTATGGTGTCGGGGTGCTTTGCTGGTGACACTGTCTGTGATTTATTTAGAATTCTAGGCACACTTAACCAGCATGGCTACCACAGCATTCTGCAGCGATACACCATCCCATCTGGTTTGGACTTAGTGGAACTATCATTTGTTTTTCAACAGGACAATGACCCAACACACCTCCAGGCTGTGTAAGGGCTATTTTACCAAGAAAGAGAGTGATGGAGTGCTGCATCAGATGACCTAGCCTCCACAATCCCCCGACCTTAACCAAATTGAGATGGTTTGGGATGAGTCGAACCACAGAGTGAAGGAAAAGCAGCATATGTGGGAACTCCTTCAAGACTGTTGGAAAAGCATTCCAGGTGGAGCTGGTTGAGAAAATGCCAAGATTTGAAGAATCTCAAATATAAAATATATTTTCATTTCTTTAACACTTTTTTGGTTACTACATGATTCCATGTGTGTTATTTCATAGTTTTGATGTCTTCACTATTATTCTACAATGTAGAAAATAGTAAAATAAAGAAAAACCCTTGAATGAGTAAGTGTTCTAAAACCTTTGACCGGCCGGTAGTGTATATACAGTGGGGAGAACAAGTATTTGATACACTGCCGATTTTGCAGGTTTTCCTATTTACAAAGCATGTAGAGGTCTGTAATTTTTATCATAGGCACACTTCAACTGTGAGAGACGGAATCTAAAACAAAAAAATCCAGAAAATCACATTGTATGATTTTTAAGTAATTAATTAGCATTTTATTGCATGACATAAGTATTTGATACATCAGAAAAGCAGAACTTAATATTTGGTACAGAAACCTTTGTTTGCAATTACAGAGATCATATGTTTCCTGTAGGTCTTGACCAGGTTTGCACACACTGCAGCAGGGATTTTGGCCCACTCCTCCATACAGACCTTCTCCAGATCCTTCAGGTTTCGGGGCTGTCGCTGTGCAATACGGAATTTCAGCTCCCTCCAAAGATTTTCTATTGGGTTCAGGTCTGGAGACTGGCTAGGTCACTCCAGGACCTTGAGATGCTTCTTACGGAGCCACTCCTTAGTTGCCCTGGCTGTGTGTTTCGTGTCGTTGTCATGCTGGAAGACCCAGCCACGACCCATCTTCAATGCTCTTACTGAGGGAAGGAGGTTGTTGGCCAAGATCTCGCGATACATGTCCCCATCCATCCTCCCCTCAATACGGTGCAGTCGTCCTGTCCCCTTTGCAGAAAAGCATCCCCAAAGAATGATGTTTCCACATCCATGCTTCACGGTTGGGATGGTGTTCTTGGGGTTGTACTCATCCTTCTTCTTCCTCCAAACACGGTGAGTGGAGTTTAGACCAAAAAGCTATATTTTTGTCTCATCAGACCACATGACCTTCTCCCATTCCTCCTCTGGATCATCCAGATGGTCATTGGCAAACTTCAGACGGGCCTGGACATGCGCTGGCTTGAGCAGGGGGACCTTGCGTGCGCTGCAGGATTTTAATCCATGACGGCGTAGTGTGTTACTAATGGTTTTCTTTGAGACTGTGGTCCCAGCTCTCTTCAGGTCATTGACCAGGTCCTGCTGTGTTGTTCTGGGCTGATCCCTCACCTTCCTCATGATCATTGATGCCCCACGAGGTGAGATCTTGCATGGAGCCCCAGACCGAAGGTGATTGACCGTCATCTTGAATTTCTTCCATTTTCTAATAATTGCGCCAACAGTTGTTGCCTTCTCACCAAGCTGCTTGCCTATTGTCCTGTAGCCCATCCCAGCCTTGTGCAGGTCTACAATTGTATCCCTGATGTCCTTACACAGCTCTCTGGTCTTGGCCATTGTGGAGAGGTTGGAGTCTGTTTGATTGAGTGTGTGGACAGGTGTCTTTTACACAGGTAACTAGTTCAAACAGGTGCAGTTAATACAGGTAATGAGTGGAGAACAGGAGGGCTTCTTAAAGAAAAACTAACAGGTCTGTGTCACGTTCGTCGGGAAGAGAGGAGGACCAAGGTGCAGCGTTGAATGAGAACATATTTATTTATATAATGATCACACGATCAAAAACAACAAAACGATAACGTGACAGTCAATGGTCAAACACAAACCAACACGAACAGGATCCCACAACCACTGTGGGCAAACAGCCTGTTTAAATGTGGTTCCCAATCAGAGACAACCAGCCACAGCTGACACTCGTTGCCTCTGATTGAGAACCACACTGGCCAACATAGAAATGAAATACATAGATCTACACACCCTGGCTCAACATAACAGTGTCCCCAGAGCCAGGGCGTGACAGTACCCCCCCCTAAAGGCGCGGACTCCGACCGCGTCAACCAAATACCACAGGGGAGGGACCGGGTGGGCACTCCGCCTTGGCGGCGGATCCGGCTCCGGGCCTGATCCCCACTCCCTCTCCAACCCCCCAAAGTACCCCTGGTCCGGTATGGCCCCGCTGACCGGAGCTGGACAGCACACTGATGGAGCGGATTGCTCTAGCTCCGGCGTAACGCATCTGACCGGTGCCGGACCAGGAACCAGTGGAACAGGCATGGGCAGTGCCGGACTGACGATGCGCACCCCTGGCTTGGTGCGTGGAGCAGGAACGGACCGGACCGGGCTGACGATACGCACCCCTGGCTTGGTGCGTGGAGCAGGAACAGGCTGGACCGGGCTGACGACTCGCACCCCTGGCTTGGTGCGAGTGGCAGGAACAGGCCGAACCGGGCTGGCGACGCGCACCATAGGCTTGGTGCGGGGAGCAGGAACAGGCCGGACCGGGCTGACGATACGCACCCCTGGCTTGGTGCGTGGAGCAGGAACAGGCTGGACCGGGCTGGAGACTCGCACCATTGGCCTGGTGCGGGGAGCAGGAACAGGCCGGACCGTACTGGGGACACACACCACTGGCCCTACGCAGGGATCTGGAATGGGCCGGACCGGACTGGTAACACACCCCAGTACCTCTCGCCGTGCCTCTACACCTTCCATCCCCTCTTCGACCAGTGGCCCCCGTAACCTGGCGGCCTCCTCTGCCAACCCGCTGGGCCGCTCTGTCGCGGTCTCCTGCTGGCCCGTCGTCCACGTCGTTAGCCCCCCCCTAAACATTTTCTGGGCGTCTCTCCTACCCGTGGACCAGGTCTCCATGTCCCTCGCCAGACTTTCGCCCTTCTGCTTCCAAGTCCGGCCCTTCTCTTCCTCACCCGGCTTGACCCAGTCGAGGAGGCGAAGGAGATCTGCTAGAGATCTCCCTGGCGATGGCTCCTGGACACGCTGCTTGGTCCAGTCTTGGTGGGATCTTCTGTCACGTTCGTCGGGAAGAGAGGAGGACCAAGGCGCAACGTTGAATGAGAACATATTTATTTATATAATGATCACACGATCAAAAACAACAAAACGATAACGTGACAGTCAATGGTCCAACACGAACAGGATCCCACAACCACTGTGGGCAAATAGCCTGTTTAAATGTGGTTCCCAATCAGAGACAACCAGCCACAGCTGACACTCGTTGCCTCTGATTGAGAACCACACTGGCCAACATAGAAATGAAATACATAGATCTACACACCCTGGCTCAACATAACAGTGTCCCCAGAGCCAGGGCGTGACAGTCTGTGAGAGCCGGAATTCTTACTGGTTGGTAGGTGATCAAATACTTATGTCATGCAATAAAATGCTAATTAATTACTTAAAAATCATACAATGTGATTTTCTGGATTTTTTTGTTTTAGATTCCGTCTCTCACAGTTGAAGTGTGCCTATGATAAAAATTACAGACCTCTACATGCTTTGTAAGTAGGAAAACCTCCAAAATCGGCAGTGTATCAAATACTTGTTCTCCCCACTGTATATTTTTATTTAATGAATAATAAAAAAGATAAATAGAGCTACATGTGTTAGTCAAGTCAGAAAACTCATACAATTACCCGGCAAGAATACACCTAGAAATCATACACCCAAATAATGTACAGTACATTGAAATTCACATTCAAACAAAGCCTGTACTCTTATCTACTAACTGAGCATTTTGATGAAAAATGTTATAATTCAACTCACCAAGCTAACATTTCAAGCCTCTCCTGGCATCAATATCTCTGCATCAACATGCCTATTACAAGTCCTCCACTCATAGTTAGCGTATATCTTGTCATCTTCTTCATAGTCATTCTCCCCTCCAGCTTTACATGAAGCTAGCTGCTCCAGGTCTAAAGACTAATTGTCTTCATCATACATATCTTCAGCATCATCCATCCCTGTGAAGGTATCTGGATTTTCATAGATGTCCTCATCTTCCTCACCTGCCTCTGGTCCTTCACCTTGGTTGTTTCCACACTTGTTCATGGCTCCTGGAGCATTCCTGAGGATGAATACAAACATTTGAGTTACTTGCCTGGATGTCAAGTCAGGATCTTGGCACAGGGTATCCATTCATAACTGCTGACATTTTCAAAATAACTTTTTGTGGTAAGTTTCTCCCTTTTCACATACATGCTTGCATGGCATCCTTTTTTCATGTCTTCATCTTTGCTCTTATTGACGAAGATTTCTGCGTTGACATATTCCTCTTCATCATCTTCCTCACTCGCTGCACCCACAGTGTTTCCGTACTTGTTGATGCTCATGGCAGCTGAGGGATTAATTTATTTTAATTCCTATAAATTACATCAGTGAATGTAAGCAGGAATAGCTATCATAAACAGTACCCCAAATAGAAATCATACACTGAACAAAAATATAAACGCAACATGTAAAGAGTTTGTCCCATGTTTCATGAGCTGAAATAAAAGATCCCAGAAATGTTCCATATGAACAAAAAGCGTATTTCTCTCAGATTTTGTGCACAAATGTGTTTACATCCCTGTTAGTGAGCATTTCTCCTTGGCCAAGATAATCCATCCACCTGACAGGTGTGGCATATCAAGAAGCTGATTAAACAGCATGATCATTACACAGGTGCACCTTGTACTGGGGACAATAAAAGGCCACTCTAAAATGTGCAGTTTTGTCACACAACACAATGCCACAGATGTCTCAAGTTTTGAGGGGGCATGCAATTGGTATGCTGACTGCAGGAATGTCCACCAGAGCTGTTGCCAGATAATTGAATGTTCATTTCGCTACCATAAGCTGCCTCCAACGTCGTTTTAGAGAGTTTGGCAGTACATCCAACCAGCCTCACAACTGCAGACCCTGTGTATGGCGTCATGTGGGCGAGCAGTTTGCTGATGTCAACATTGTGTACAGAGTGCCCCATGATGGTGGTGGGGTTATGGTACGGGCAGGCATAAGCTATGGACATTGAACACAATTGCATTTTATCGATGGTCATTTGAATGCACAAAAATACCGTGACGAGATCCTGAGGCCCATTGTGAGGCCATTTTCTTTTAAGGATATCTGTATTCTCAGTCATGTGAAATCCATAGATTACGACCTAATGAATTTATTTCAATTGACTGATTTCCTGATATAAACTGTAACTGATTCAAATCTATGAAATTGTTACGTGTTGCATTTATATTTTTGTTCTGCATCAACATGCCTATTACAAGTCCTCCACTCATAGTTTGCGTATATGTTGTCATCTTCTTCATAGTCATTCTCCCCTCCAGCTTTACATGAAGCGAGCTGCTCCAAGTCTAAAGACTAATTGTCTTCATCATACATATCTTCAGCTAAATCTGTCTCTGTGAATGTATCTGGATTTTCATAGACTTCCTCATCTTCCTCACCTGCCTCTGGTCCTTCACCTTGGTTGTTTCCACACTTGTTCATGGCTCCTGGAGCATTCCTGAGGATGAATACAAACATTTGAGTTACTTGCCTGGATGTCAAGTCAGGATCTTGGCACAGGGTATCCATTCATAACTGCTGACATTTTCAAAATAACTTTTTGTGGTAAGTTTCTCCCTTTTCACATACATGCTTGCATGGCATCCTTTTTTCATGTCTTCATCTTTGCTCTTATTGACGAAGATTTCTGCGTTGACATATTCCTCTTCATCATCTTCCTCACTCGCTGCACCCACCGTGTTTCCGTACTTGTTGATGCTCATGGCAGCTGAGGGATTAATTTATTTTAATTCATATAAATTACATCAGTGAATGTAAGCAGGAATAGCTATCATAAACAGTACCCCAAATAGAAATCATACACTGAACAAAAATATAAACGCAACATGTAAAGAGTTTGTCCCATGTTTCATGAGCTGAAATAAAAGATCCCAGAAATGTTCCATATGAACAAAAAGCGTATTTCTCTCAGATTTTGTGCACAAATGTGTTTACATCCCTGTTAGTGAGCATTTCTCCTTGGCCAAGATAATCCATCCACCTGACAGGTGTGGCATATCAAGAAGCTGATTAAACAGCATGATCATTACACAGGTGCACCTTGTACTGGGGACAATAAAAGGCCACTCTAAAATGTGCAGTTTTGTCACACAACACAATGCCACAGATGTCTCAAGTTTTGAGGGGGCATGCAATTGGTATGCTGACTGCAGGAATGTCCACCAGAGCTGTTGCCAGATAATTGAATGTTCATTTCGCTACCATAAGCTGCCTCCAACGTCGTTTTAGAGAGTTTGGCAGTACATCCAACCAGCCTCACAACTGCAGACCCTGTGTATGGCGTCATGTGGGCGAGCAGTTTGCTGATGTCAACATTGTGTACAGAGTGCCCCATGATGGTGGTGGGGTTATGGTACGGGCAGGCATAAGCTATGGACATTGAACACAATTGCATTTTATCGATGGTCATTTGAATGCACAAAAATACCGTGACGAGATCCTGAGGCCCATTGTGAGGCCATTTTCTTTTAAGGATATCTGTATTCTCAGTCATGTGAAATCCATAGATTACGACCTAATGAATTTATTTCAATTGACTGATTTCCTGATATGAACTGTAACTGATTCAAATCTATGAAATTGTTACGTGTTGCATTCATATTTTTGTTATGCATCAACATGCCTATTACAAGTCCTCCACTCATAGTTTGCGTATATGTTGTCATCTTCTTCATAGTCATTCTCCCCTCCAGCTTTACATGAAGCGAGCTGCTCCAAGTCTAAAGACTAATTGTCTTCATCATACAGTGGGGAAAAAAAGTATTTAGTTAGCCACCAATTGTGCAAGTTCTCCCACTTAAAAAGATGAGAGAGGCCTGTAATTTTCATCATAGGTACACGTCAACTATGACAGACAAAATGAGAAAAAAAATTCCTGAAAATCACATTGTAGGATTTTTAATGAATTTATTTGCAAATTATGGTGGAAAATAAGTATTTGGTCACCTACAAACAAGCAAGATTTCTGGCTCTCACACACCTGTAACTTCTTCTTTAAGAGGCTCCTCTGTCCTCCACTCGTTACCTGTATTAATGGCACCTGTTTGAACTTGTTATCAGTATAAAAGACACCTGTCCACAACCTCAAACAGTCACACTCCAAACTCCACTATGGCCAAGACCAAAGAGCTGTCAAAGGACACCAGAAACAAAATTGTAGACCTGCACCAGGCTGGGAAGACTGAATCTGCAATAGGTAAGCAGCTTGGTTTGAAGAAATCAACTGTGGGAGCAATTATTAGGAAATGGAAGACATACAAGACCACTGATAATCTCCCTCGATCTGGGGCTCCGCGCAAGATCTCACCCTGTGGGGTCAAAATGATCACAAGAACGGTGAGCAAAAATCCCAGAACCACACGGGGGGACCTAGTGAATGACCTGCAGAGAGCTGGGACCAAAGTAACAAAGCCTACCATCAGTAACACACTACGCTGCCAGGGACTCAAATCCTGCAGTACCAGACGTGTCCCCCTGCTTAAGCCAGTACATGTCCAGGCCCGTCTGAAGTTTGCTAGAGTGCATTTGGATGATCCAGAAGAGGATTCGGAGAATGTCAGATGAAACCAAAATATAATTTTTTGGTAAAAACTCAACTCGTCGTGTTTGGAGGACAAAGAATGCTGAGTTGCATCCAAAGAACACCATACCTACTGTGAAGCATGGGGATGGAAACATCATGCTTTGGGGCTGTTTTTCTGCAAAGGGACCAGGACGACTGATCCGTGTAAAGGAAAGAATGAATGGGGCCATGTATCATGAGATTTTGAGTGAAAACCTCCTTCCATCAGCAAGGGCATTGAAGATGAAACGTGGCTGGGTCTTTCAGCATGACAATAATCCCAAACACACCGCCCGGGCAACGAAGGAGTGGCTTCGTAAGAAGCATTTCAAGGTCCTGGAGTGGCCTAGCCAGTCTCCAGATCTCAACCCCATAGAAAATCTTTGGCGGGAGTTGAAAGTCCGTATTGCCCAGCGACAGCCCCAAAACATCACTGCTCTAGAGGAGATCTGCATGGAGGAATGGGCCAAAATACCAGCAACAGTGTGTGAAAACCTTGTGAAGACTTACAGAAAACGTTTGACCTGTGTCATTGCCAACAAAGGGTATATAACAAAGTATTGAGAAACTTTTGTTATTGACCAAATACTTATTTTCCACCATAATTTGCAAATAAATTCATTAAAAATCCTACAATGTGAATTTCTGGATTTTTTTTCCTCATTTTCTCTGTCATAGTTGACGTGTACCTATGATGAAAATTACAGGCCTCTCTCATATTTTTAAGTGGGAGAACTTGCACAATTGGTGGCTGACTAAATACTTTTTTTCCCCACTGTACATATCTTCAGCTAAATCTGTCTCTGTGAATGTATCTGGATTTTCATAGACTTCCTCATCTTCCTCACCTGCCTCTGGTCCTTTACCTTGGTTGTTTCCACACTTATTCATGGATCCTGGAGCATTCCTGAGGATGAATACATTTACATTTGAGTTACATGCCTGGACTTCAAGTCAGGATCTTGGCACACGTTATCCCTTCATAACTGCAGACATTTTTTTAATCATTATTTTTAGTGGTAAGCAAATCCCTTTTCACATACATTCCTGCATGGCATCCTTTTTTCAAGTCTTCATCTTTGCTCTTGTTGACAAAGGTTTCTGCGTTGATGTAATCCTCTTCATAATCCTCTTCACTCGCTTCACCTACAGTGTTTCCATATGTGTTCATGTGAATGGCAGCTGAGGGATTAATCAGTTCAATTCATATAAATGACATCAGTGAATGTAAGCAGGAATAGATATCATAAACAGTACAAAACCATAACAAAATTAGGGTTGAAAAATTCCGGTAATCAAAATGTCCAAGTTTTCAAGAGATCCTGGTTGGAGGATTCCACATTTCAGGAATCTTCCAACTGGGAGTTCTTGAAAACCTGAGAATTGTGCAACCCTAATCAAAATCCTAATTAGAGGAACTAGAACTTACTTTCTCTTGGGTTTCTCATAATAGACTGCTCTCTGCTGTTTCTCTTCCTCCAGACTAGACAAGGAATTAGCAGCAGCAAGAGGAGGAGGAGCCCACCTATTGCGCCAGAGGCAATAATGGGGACTATAGATGCTATGGAGAGAAACAACATATTCAGCATCTTTCAGAAGACCTACATTTCAGAATTTGTATAGCTATCAAATTCTTCTACAATGTTTAAACATTGGTCTTTAAAAAATATTGTATGACTGATAGGACTGATAATATCTATATATTTTTCTACTCACAATCCTTAAATATGGCCTTCATGGTAATGCACTTGAGGAACATGAAACTAAAACTTATTTTACCTCGAATGCTGACTGTCAGCAACTCTGTCTTGGTAGAACGGAATGACCGGGTGGAGACGTTGACTCCATAGCTGCAGCTGTAGTTCCCCTGGTCTTTATACTCTGCAACAGGGAAGTGGAAGGAGGCAGAGTGGTTGACTGCAGGCGTAGTCTCAGTTCTGTTGGACCCAGAGAAGTCCAGATAGAAGAGGCCTCCAGGATACTGTGGCTGAATGGAGCAGGTGATGGAGAAGCTGTGGCCCCTGGTCACCTCTGGCCCCTGAAGTCCCCAGACCATCCATCCATTTGGAGCACTGAGAGAGATGTTGGGCTGTAGCAAGACGACTAGGAAAAGACAAGAGCAGGTTGTTAACGTGTGCACTGTGACTGCAGCATAACAATACTTTTTATAGCCAAGAAAACACTATGCTAGAATACATTATGAAGAGATATCCAAACTCTTGCATTAAATAATGTATAATCTCGGGAACCCAGTGTTCCTCTTGCTGATGGCGTTCACCCATTAATGTTTAGTTGCTCACCTATAACCGAAAATTCAACAGAGTAACTTTGAGTGGAGCTGAAGTCTCGACTGGATACCCTTGTCTGATACTGACATCGGTATGACCCCTCGTGGCTAAAGTCCACTTTAGGAATGTTGAAGGTGACAGAGTTGCTACTTGTGGTTTTGTCCATTCTGAATGAGGCTGAAGTCTTCTGCAAACTGAATGTTCCATGCAAGTGCTGTGTTGTGATGGAGCAGATGATGTCAACTCCTTTACCCCAAGCAACCTCTGTGGCAGATCTCAGATAGATTTGGGGCTTTGGGAGGGTCACTGAGAAATTAAGGTGTAATATAGTCATAATAAAGCCAGTTAAATAATTGTTTTGCTGTGGACCAGAGCAGAATATCTCACACCTCCCCCTTATATAAAAAAGTAGAACAACAAGCAGTTAGGGGCTGGGGTGGGGGTAGGCGAAAACAACAGCACGGGTTGTGAATGTACAGACGTGGTCAAATGTATTGGCACTCTTTCACGATTCACTCTTTTTCTAAAATAAGTTCAAATTGAAAAAACTTTTACAATGTATATGTTTGATTTACAACTGCATAGAACCCCCAAAAAAATCTAAACTGAAATTGAGATTTTCCATTTTTCAAAAAGTCCTCTTAACTCTAAACAAGAGATGGCAGTTGTGTATGTGGTGAACTATTAACCTACAGAGCCTTCAGAAAGTATTCACGCCGCTTGACTTTTTCCACATTTTGTTGTGATACAGCCTGCGTTTAGAATTAAATTGAGATTTTGTGTTACTGGCATAATGTCAAAGACTCCAGCCACCCAAGTCATAGACTGTTCTCTGTGCTACCGCACGGCAAGTCGGTACTGATGCACCATATCTGGAACCACAGGACCCTGAACAGCTTCTACCCCCAAGCCATATGACTGCTAAATAGTTAAATAGTTAACCATAAACTACCATGACTATCTGCATTGACCCTTTTTGCACCAACAAATTGGTCTCATTATATAATTAGTGTAATGAGAAAAGTGCTGAAGAGGGTGCGATAGAGAGCGAATACCAGACTTGAAACTGTTTTATCTCCAGTAGATATTGAGACATGGCTGCTATGCCTCTCTGTCACAGCAGCCTCTCTTTTGACTCATCACTTACGCTGCTGTTACTGTTTATTATCTATCCTGTTGCCTAGTCACTTTATCTTGAGGCAAGCCGAATGTCAGTGGCCGAAGTCTACACCCCTTCGTCAGTGATTGGTCAACAGTAGGGATTCTTCAATGAAGTGTTTGTTGTCGTTCAACAAGAGACTAATTGTTTTCATGCACATTTTTTCACTTGAGAAATACTGCACCAAACATCTTAGTTAGATGTAAAATTGCTCAACTAAGATCTCCTCAGCAAAAAAGGTGATTCTAACATGTATTGACTCAGGGGGGTTGAATACATATCTAATCAAGATATATTAGTGTTTATTTTTAATGATAAAAAATAAATAAAAAATGATATAATTTTTCTTCCACTTTGACATTAGAGTATTTTGTGTAGATCATTGACGAAAAAAATGACAATTAAATCCATTTTAATCCCACTTTGTAACACAACAAAATGTGGAAAACGTCAAGGGGTGTGATTACTTTCTGAAGGCACTGTAAATATAACCTTACAGAAGTGGGCATTGAACAGTTTTTGGCAGAAGAATTTCTGCAGTGCATGTGCAACAAGTTGCTCTAGCATCTACTAGTGATAGTTTGTTACAAAAACCTGTACTGCAAATCACATTTTTAGAAAATGTTTTAGTGCCCTCAACTGTGTGTTCGCAGTCTCACTCACCAATAGTAATGTCCATGGAGTTGCTGGAAGAAGAGCTGATCATTTTCTGACCATTCTTGGTTATCTGTTGTAGACAACTGTACCTTCCCTGGTGTGAAGATTGCAGACTGGACAATGTGAAAGTCTCACTGGTCTGAGTGGATTCAACTGCCTGGGTGAGTATTGGAGATCCACCCCTATATAAGTCAAAGTTTGCAGTGATGGCAATTCGCTGTGAGACAGAGCAGATGAACTGAACCGTTTCACCAGGTGAAAAAGCTGAATGGGAAGGCGTTTTAGAGAGGGTAGGTCTCTTCAGGGTTAAACCTGTACAAAAGTTGTGTGTATTAGTTATAAGACACAGACACATGTAGTACTCCATTCCACTTTCTGTCCTGTTCACGTTATTTTAATCTAAAGTAAACGTTGCACTTAACTGACCATACATACATTAAAATCACAAGCAGCAGTATTTCAAATAAATGTTGTCGTAACTGTCGACCCCAGGCTTTGTTTTTCATGTTTTTGCTTTTATCGCTCTGAACTGTTTGTACACTCATGTCACAAGATGTCTACAACATGATAAAACCACTCCCTACCTGAGAGGCAGAAAACACCAGCATCTTCACCATGATTACAGTCTTCAACTCCAAATCTTCTGTGTGAGCACTCTGAGAGGTGGCTTTCACTTCCAGAGCACTTCACATTATCCAGCCAGGTTGGTTCACTACCCTGACCAAAATGGGCAGCAAGTGGGGCACCTACAGTACTCCCACAACCCAGCTGTCCACACACCACCGCAGCATCATTCATATCCCAGTCGTCATCACACACTGTTCCCCACTGGCCACTGTAATAGATCTCCACTCTCCCAGAGCAGCGACCAAAACCATTGACCAGCCTGATCTGGGCAGCTTGGTAGCGGAAAAAGACAAACATTAAAGTCAAGGTCATTTACAAGGCACAGAACTGGGTGGTTTTTAGATGATGAAATTAATCTCAGGACATCATGCATTTCAGGATATCAACTATCAACAGATGTGTAATGAAAGAACTTGGAATGGCAAGACTATGTGACTCCCTTACCTGAGCAGACAACACCAGCATCCTCAGCATGACTACAGTCATGTATTCCAAATCCTCTGTGCAGGCACTCTGTGAGATAGCCTTCACTACCAGTGCATGCAACATCATCCAGCCAGATCGTTCCACTGCCTGGACCATAGTGTGCTTTACTTAGGACTTGGTTTGCACTCTCACAGCCCAGCTGTCTACACACCACCTCAGCATCTTTCATATCCCAGGAATCATCACAAACTGTTCCCCACTGACCACTGTAATAGATTTCCACTCTTCCTGAGCAGCGACCATTACCATTGACCAGCCTGATCTGGGAAGTGACTGTCAGGTAAAAATATATGGGAAGTCATTCATCAAAATTCACAGCTTTGGTTAATTTACCATCTTTTTTATGAATGTATTTAACAACTCAGCAAATGTATCTGATTTGTGCATCATACTACGATTTATTTTTCACTCAATGGGAAAAAAGTAATTGCCATGACTATCTCAAGGAGATTCACTTACCAGCAGGTAACACATTTAGAAGATAAACTAATAGAGAAAAACAAAGTGATGAAATTAGTGGTAGGCAGTGTCTCAAAATATATGATTGCAGTAAATGTACAACTGAAACCACTTGATACTATCCGCAAAATCAAACTGAAGACGAGCCAGCAGGCAGTTTTCTGTGGTTCATCACATGAACTGTCACAAGCATCAATCCACATGCTCAAGAAGCATGTTGTGTGAGAGATCATGTTGTTCTGACCTCAGTCAGAGGTGTGACCTCTTGTCAGATAGTTTAGACAGCACACTACAGCTCACTACCACTTCCATACACCATTCCCCCAGGGGGCAGCGGCAACCTTCTCCAAGTGCTGATCCTGGTTGATAAGCACTACCAGTTAAGGTGATCATCAGTGAGTGTCCCAGCTTGCAAGTCGTGAGGTGGCTGGTTTTGTTTGGTGGCCATGAGCAATGTTCTCTTTAAGCTTCGCGCGGGCACGCAGCTCCCAGAGGACTGCTGCACAGAAGAAATATCATCCCGCGCAGAGACACACGAGATGGAACTTTACTAGAGTTAGTTCACACTATCAACGTTTCCCTCTACTGTGGGAATTGTGATCAAATCAACACAATATTAGCCCCCTTCAATGCAACATACCGAAACAAAACAAACTATGCAAGACTCCATTGACAGGCAAGAGCGATCACGAGTAGATAAGCTTGTGTTGAGATCAAAGCGAAGAACCACATGTAGCCGCATGTGACATTTTTTTCATAGGCCTATTCTTTGCTAATTAGTGAGTTATTAGCCCAGTTATAGCTCATTTCTGGTTAGCAATGTGGGAGTGATTGCTTCTCACAAGAGCACAAAACGTTTATATTTCTAGCCATCTTTGAAAAGCGAGTCAGGTAAATAGCTTTTTTTATGTCTTAAAGGGGCAGTGTTGTATTTTGAGATAGGCTTGAATAAGCTAAGTAGCCAATAGGCAGAGGGTAGCATACACGTTTGTCTGATTTGCTGTAATAATAATAATGGTATGGGAATAATAATGCATTTTATTTTGCATCAAACATCAAACAACACAATACAACAACATTTTCAGTCACGTCCTTGTCTGAAGGACAAGTGGCTAAACAGATTAATATCAAGCCCTGCATGTTTTCAAAAGTCTTGTGGAATGTAGGCCTACATTGAACGCCACACATTGGCTGCTGCTGTAGGCTGTATCATGAAACAGCTATTTCAATAATTATTTCCATGTTCAAATGTAATGGGATTCATTTTCTCCATTGTTTTTGATGGTAGACCACTTTGGTAGGCATACATTATGAACAAATAGCCACAGTAGCGTACTTGGCCACTGTTCAAACTGACTTAAAGTGGGTACAGCCTCAGTGTTCACAGTAAACATGCACCGGAAGTTGCACAGAATTTTCACAACGTTCAAGTTTGCGCTCAGCAGAAACCTAACATTTGTTCAGTGGCTAAAAAAAATTGAGGGACATTGGCCATGAGGCTTTTCATTTGTTTTTTAGTCTTTAGTTCGGGCATGCCTTTTGTATTTTTCCTTCTTGTACATATTTAGATTTTTTCACCATCTGAACCAGCAATAATCCGCTTGGACTGGCCGAATAAGAGGTCGAGAGAGACAGAGCTGGCCCTGGACCAAGGTAAGGTTGCTGTCTCCCTACATTCAACACCTAGGTCAGGGGTAGGCAACCCTGTTCCTGGAGAGCCACAGGGTTTAACTGACCTGGAAGTTGTGTTGAATTTAGTCAATCACTGAACTGATCAATTAGCTCAGTTGGTCAGTTCAGTGATTGACTAAATTCAACACAACTGGTCTTTCAGGTCAGTTAAAGCAAAATCCTGCATACCCTGTGGCTCTCCAGGAACAGGGTTGCCTGCCCCTGGCATAGGTGTTGAATGTAGGGAGACAGCAACCTTACCTTGGTCCAGGGCCAGCTCTGTCTCTCTCGACCTCTTATTCGGCCAGTCCAAGCGGATTATTGCTGGTTCAGATGGTGAAAAATTCTAAATATGTACAAGAAGGAAAAATACAAAAGGCATGCCCGAACTAAAGACTAAAAAACAAATGAAAAGCCTCATGGCCAATGTCCCTCAATTTTTTTTTGCCACTGAACAAATGTTAGGTTTCTGCTGAGCACAAACTTGAACGTTGTGAAAATTCTGTGCAACTTCTGGTGCGTGTTTACTGTGAACACTGAGGCTGTACCCACTTTAAGTCAGTTTTAACAGTGGCCAAGTATGCTACTGTGGCTATTTTTACCATCTTCTGTGTGACAAATGTTTTTTTCACATGAAACTTTAGTGAGAAATAACACAGAAAAAAGCCTATATTAACTCACTTCAGTTTGTGTGGTAACTCCCACCCTACCCCTGTACTTAATACCTCCTATTCATCCAGATACTCTGTAATGTTGTAGGCTTGGCCCTAATGTATGTGCTCTCTGTCACCTGGAGCTGCATGGCAAATGGTCAAGGAACACAAGGAAAGCACAAAGGACAATGCCCAAGGACAAGTCAGCCCTTCTCCCTCTGAGGGGCCAAGATGCATCTCTCTGTTACAGTATTCAGAGGACTGACTATTGAATGGGGTGATAGAATAATACTATGTTATCCATGTCTGGTATCTATCTGAAACCTGTTGACTGAGGATAACTCTGACGCTATCTATATGGATGTATGATCTCTGTGGTAACTTGTATCTGTACAGTGTGAACTCTGAATTATTATGTTTTATTCCCCTGTAGCTCAGTTGGTAGAGCATGGCGCTTGCAACGCCAGGGTTGTGGGTTTGTTTTCCACGGGGGGCCAGTATGAAAAATGTATGCACTCGCTAACTGTAAGTCGCTCTGGATAAGAGCGTCTGCTAAATGACTCAAATGTAAAATGTATTGTCTTCTCAGGAATTCTGTCTTATTTACATTGGTCTCACCCCCCACACACACCTTTAAATGCTGTGACACCCTGTGGAGATTGGACCTGGGAGTGTTTAGGTTACTGTCAACTTGGTATCGTTTGATTGGTCAATGGTGGTTGGTTTTGGGTTGAGAAGGTGCCTTTGTTCTCTCTCTTATCCTGTATCCAGTCCATGGAGGAATGTTGTATGATAAATTCTCATTTCCTAGGTTTCTAGGCTTCTGGCCTACAAGGCATCTCTTTGTCCATGCTTTGTCTAGAAGTATGCTTTGCAATGCTTGTTAATGATTGCAACTTAAGGTTTATGGCTAGTATGTGAATCCATTCATTGTACAATGTTAATTAAATATCTGCCTTTGATATACAGTGCATTCGGAAAGTATTCAGACCCCTTGACTTTTTCCACATTTTGCTACGTTACAGCCTTATTCTAAAACTGATTAAATAAATAAAAAAAATCCTCATCAATCTACACAATACCCCATAATAACAAGGCGAAAACAGGTTTAAAGAAATGTTTTCACATTTATTAAAAAATAAAAACAGAAACACCTTATTTACATAAGTATTCAGACCCTTTGCTATGAGTCTCGAAATTGAACTCAGGTGCATCCTGTTTCCATTGATCATCCTTGTGATGTTTCTACAACTTGATTGGAGTCCACCTGTGGTAAATTCAATTGATTGACAGGATTTGGAAAGGCACACACCTGTCTATATAAGGTCCCAGAGTTGACAGTGCATGTCAGAGCAAAAAACAAGCCATGACGTTGAAGGAATTGTCAGTAGATCTCCGAGACAGGATTGTGTCGAGGCACAGATCTGGGGAAGGGTATCAAAAAATGTCTGCAGCATTGAAGGTCCCCTAGAACACAGTGGCCTCCATTATTCTTAAAGTGAAGAAGTTTGGAACCACCAAGACTCTTCCTAGAGCTAGTTGCCCGGCCAAACTGAGCAATTGGGGAAGAAGGGCCTTGGTCAGGGAGGTGACCAAAAACCCGATATCACTCTGACAGAGCTCCAGAGTTCCTCTGTTGAGATGGGAGAATCTTCCAGAAGGACAACCATCTATGCAGATCTCCACCAATCAGGCCTTTATGGTAGAGTGGCCAGACGGAAGCCAGTCCTCAGTAAAAGGCACATGACAGTCCGCTAGGAGTTTGTCAAAAGACACCTAAAGGACTCTCAGACCATGAGAAACAAGATTCTCTGTTCTGATGAAACCATGATTGAACTCTTTGATCCTGAATGCCAAGCGTCACGTCTGGAGGAAACCTGGCACCATCCCTACCGTGAAGTATGGTGGTGGCAGCATCATGCTGTGGGGATGTTTTTCAGTGGCAGGGACTGGGAGACAAGTCAGGATTGAGGGATAGATGAACGGAACAAAGTGCAGAGAGATCCTTGATGAAAACCTGCTCCAGAGCGCTCAGGACCTCAGATAGGGATGAAGGTTCACCTTCCAACGACCCTAAGCACACAGCCAAGACAACGCAGGAGGGGCTTCGGGACAAGTCTCTGAATGTCTTTGAGTGGCCCAGCCAGAGCCCGGACTTGAACCCAATTCAACATTTCTGGAGAGATCTGAAAATAGCTGTGCAGAGAAGCTCCCCATCCAACCTGACAGAACTTGAGAGGATCTGCAGAGAAGAATGGGAGAAACTCCCCAAATTCAGGTGTGCCAAGCTTGTAGCGTTGTACCCAAGAAGACTCCAGGCTGTAATCGCTGCCAAAGGTGCTTCAACAAAGTACTGAGTAAAGGGTCTAAATACTTATGTAAATGTGATATTTCCGTTTTTTTTTAAACCTGGTTTTGCTTTGTCATTATAGGGTATTGTGTGCAGATTTTTATTGATGAGATTTTAGAATAAGGCTGTAACGTAGCAAAATGTGGAAAAAGTCAAGGGGTCTGAATACTTTCCGAATGCACTGTAGAACATTCTCAGACCAATTCTTGAAATCAATCGTTTTGAATTTGTATTGCACAAATGTAAATATAGCTGCGAGCAGCAATGAACGGGGTTCACAGGATGACAGAAAGGACACAACATCAGTTGGATAACAAAGCAAACACTTCCCTTATGTGCAATCAGTGAAGGCTTAACCATCTTTCAGTACTATAAGGATGACGCAAGTGATGTTTAGTCTAGTGCTGTAGGTTGGTTATCTTTGAATGCAGCAGGTAATCATTCTTTTATTTTAGAATTTTTTAGAACCTGGACGACGCTGGGCCAAATGTGCGCTGTCTCATGGGTCTCCCGGTCGCGGCCGGCTACAACACAGCCTGGGCTCGAACCTGGGTGATGCCTCTAGCACTGCGTAGCAGTGCCTTAGACCGCTGCGCCACTCGGGAGGCCCCAGGTAATCATTCTTAAAATCGTCCTCCAGTGTTTTAAAAAACTTTTACTGTTGAAAAGCAATATCCCAAGTATAAATACAGTCAAGTAAACACACTAAAGGGTAAAAAAGCTAGCAAATACCCATAGACTTCCAGTCATTGCTGCTAGCATGCTAGCAGATACCAATACACTTCCAGTCATTGCGCTAACGCTAGTTAGCATTGGCTCACAAAACTACCTCCAACTTCCTTCATACTGGACATAAATGGTGTCCACGAGTTCATCTGACTCTGGGGAAGTTGATATGCCATTGTGGACTGGATTTGCCAAGGATTTAAATGGATTTTGTGATTGATCAGTAACTCAGTCATCTCATTCCTTAGCTTTTCTAAAACTAAGTTAAGAGATGTACCATGGTACTATTTGTGTTATTTGGATTTATGGTTCATGAGAATACATTTTTCAAAGGTTTTCCAACATTTCCAAGGTGGAGGAAAATCTATCCTGATGGACCTTATGGGTCCTTGAGGCAAATTTGTTCAGCATGAGGACAGACACCTACATACAGTTTCAAGTCTCTAGGTCAAACGGGGTGATGGATATTAGGGTTTAAGTGAGACTGCTTATAACAGCGCCCCCATAGGGCAATCGGTGCCATCGATGCCATTCTTTTTGATCAAGTAACTCATGGCCTCTAGTTTCTGTGTGCAAATGTATTTCTAAAAAATTACCAATCTATGCTTCATTTATTTGACCGCTAATTACTGACCACATTAGATGTCATTATTTAAAATTGTATTGGATGGATATTTGGATTCGGAATTTAAATGTATTAAAACATATTCTAAAATGTGTTTGTATATAAAATCAATATTAAATTAACTGCCTGTATCAATTATCTATAAATAAATATATTAATATAAATATAATATAAATATATCTAGTAGAAGTCAGTCTTTCCTTCTTAGTCAATGATATGCTTGAGAAAATCAACCCCTTTACTAAACATTGATAGGTTATTTGACTACTGGCTGGCGATTTATGATAGTCTGGACAGATTACTCTATTCATTCTTCCCCATTACTGACAGAGACTCAAATCTTTACTTGAGATTCAAAGTTTTGAAACTTTAAAGGTTCAAGCAAATCTCCCGTTGACATTGATTTAGATTGACATGAACATTTGATACACATTTCTCTCAACTGAATGTAGGATTCATCCCTGAGTACTTGTATCCAATATGCAGCCGTTAAAAACATATTAATTTCAAGCAAAGCAGTGTTCTCCCTTTGCTGACAGATATGAAATTAAATTGGACGTTTTGGAAGTTAAACTCACCCATTGTCAGATAGAGGAGACTTCTCAATATTTGTATCTTCATATCAGAAATAAAGGTATTTTCTCTTGTAGAACTGAACAAGCTTTCTGGTGAAAGAGTGATGACCAGTCTCTGTCGCAGACTGTCTAGTGAATGTAAGATGTTACTGTATATGAGGACGCATTTCCTGTGCACAGCTCCTCTGTCACTTCCTCATTTGTGCTGTTGTATCTAGGGTAGACCGTTTTGTTGCCAGTGAAGCCCATGTACCCTGTATGATTGATAGACAAACCAGGGAGAATCAAAAGCGAGAGCATAGCTTGATGGTCTTGACCTAAGGAAGTGGATTAGGAAGGCAAAGGCCCAAAGTAGTGAGTCGAGAGTCACACCTTTTTCTTCCCAATGCTCATATTATTTTAATGGTTGGACCTCGTCTCACTTGGTTGAACACCTTCTACTCCTCTTCTAAGAAGAAGTAGAGACATAAAAGCGGAACTCCAAAACATGCACTGAGGATTCAGTTCAGTTCAGTGCAATCACCCAACAGTTTGACACATAATGCTAGCTCCTCAACAACACTGGAACTGATCAAAGACACAAAAAGTGACACCCCACCAATGCATACAAAAACTACAGTTTGGACTTTGACCCAATGCATCAAATATGCTGAACATTTTGATTGGTTACAGGTGCTTCTACACCTGCATTACTAGCTGTTTGGGGTTTTAGGCTGGGTTTCTGTACAGCACTTCGAGATATTAGCTGATGTAAGAAGGGCTATATAAAATAAAATTGATTGATTGATTGAAAAGGCAAAATAAAATAAAGCAATACCATATATGACTGTAAGTCGCTTTGGATAAAAGCGTCTGCTAAATGGCATATTATATTATTATATGATTATTTCATATGTCTACTTGTATATGTTTGAGTTTAAGTGTCAACTATAGCAACTGTAGTTGTCACTATTGCATCTGAATTAGTACTATTTAAATACATTTACATGTCACGAAGGACCAAATCAATGTGTTGATGGTTGCATACACTTTATTGACAGGTTGCATACAGTCCACTGTTACTTTTCCTAAAGGTTTTGATAAATGTCTTCATTCACGTCACGTGCTACAGCATTATCATAGGCAGAGACATTAACGTAATCTTCTTCCTTGTCTTCACTGTTCATTTTCTCATGAGACCCCCCACAAACATCCTTTCTTTGAATGTTTCCCTCCTCGTTGTCATAGACATCCTCTGATTTCCCATAGCTGTGCCCTTTTTCCTTCCCATTCTTCTTTTCACCCGTGACTCTCTCCAGACTTCTCTCGTAAAATACGTTTTCAACATTTACATAGTCCTCTTCCTCTTCGTTTTCCTCCCCTCTGTTGTGTCTGTTGTCAATACCTGTTGCATAACAGTTTGCTCTTGAATATTTGCAACAGCAAACTCTAAATTATGTATCAACAAAAGTCTTTAGGCCGATTTTGAGATGCTGCTTAGCTTAACTTTTCAAGCTCAAGGTGTAAATCAAGTTCAGATTCAGAATTTGAGTTTACTGTATAGTGATATCACTTACATTCTCTCTGGTCAGTCTCTGTAGATGGCTTTCTGTTCCTCCTTGTCCTCCAGCTGACTAGACAGATGACAAGCAGAAGCAGAAACAGCAGTGCTACCCCACCAGTCCCTCCAGAAACAATGATGGGGACCATGGACGCTGAGGAAAAGGTAGGTATTTCAAGGCTGAGACCTACAGATCAAGACTTGTAGATGGCAAATTCATATAATATAAAAACAAACAAAAATGTGATATGAAGGATGATAAGTCATGTTACAATACTAAGATTGTTCTCTCTTTGGGTGAATATCACGTAAAAGCAATTTTTAATAACTTTTTTTAAAGCATGTGTTATTTTACCTCTAATGGTGACAGCTAGTTCATTATTAGCCGACCTGAATGACCGGTTGGAGACGTTGACTCCATAGCTGCAGCTGTATTTCCCCTGGTCTTTATGCTCTGCAACAGGGAAGTGGAAGGAGGCAGAGTGGTTGACTGCAGGCGTAGTCTCAGTTCTGTTGGACCCAGAGAAGTCCAGATAGAAGAGGCCTCCAGGATACTGTGGCTGAATGGAGCAGGTGATGGAGAAGCTGTGGCCCCTGATCACCTCTGGCCCCTGAGGTTCCCAAAACATCCCTTCATTTGGAGGACTGAGAGAGATGTTGGGCTGTAGCAGGACCACTGGAAAGAAAGTAAACAGCAATTTGACAGTAATGTCATTCCATATTCACACCTTGTAACTGAGAAATGTGTGTGTGATGGACAAGGTAGTCAGTCTCCCGTCTCTATCAAGGCTATGAATCTTAAATATATAGATATCAGTGGAGGCTGGTGGGAGGAGCTGGTGGCAGGAGCTATAGGAGGACGGGCTCATTATAATAGCTGGAATGGAATCAATGGAACGTAATCAAACGTTGTTTCCATATGTTTGATGTGTTTGATACCATTCCATGTATTCCATTCCAGCTATGATAATGAGCCCGTCCTTCTATAGCTCCTCCCACCAGCCTCCACTGATCGATATAGATTAGGCAACACTTGTTTCCGAACTACCACCTCACCTTTAGTAACGTTGCTGTAAGGGGAGTTGATGGCTTGGCCGTTGGAGAGGGTTCTGTAGAGACAGCGGTAACTGCCCTGGTGTGAAGCATCCATCTTAAACTTTGTTAAAGTAGCCCTGGGCTGTGAGGATCCAACAGTCACATTCATGATGGAGTCTCCATTCAGATAGAAGCGGAATTCAACAGCATTACAGAGGATACGGGATGGAAGAGTGCAGGTGAGTTGGATCTCCTCTCCATGCAAGAAGGCAGAATTGGATGGGTCTGTGGAGAGTGAAGGCTTCTGCAAGACAACACCTGTTGGTCAAAGACATGTAGTTTAGTCAGGCAACAGAAATCACAACCTGGGGTGCCTTGAGAAAGTATTCACACTCCTTGACTTTTTCCACATTTAATTGTGTTACAGCCTGATTTTAAAATGGATTAAAATTGACATTTTGTGCCATTGACCTAGAAACAATACCGCGTAATTATGCTTTTAGAATTTTTTACTAATTAATAAAAAATGAAAAGCTGAAATGTCTTGAGTGAATAAGTATTCAACCCCTTTGTTTTGGCAAGCCTAAATAAGTTCAGTAGTAAAAATGTGCTTAACAAAGTCACATAATAAGTTGCATGGGCTCTGTGTACAATAATAGTGTTTAACATGATTTTTGAATGACTACTTAATCTCTGTACCCCACACATACAATTATCTGTAAGGTCCCCCAGTGAATTTCAAACACAGATTCAACCACAAAGACCAGGGAGGTTTTCCAATGCCTCGCAAAGAAGGGCACCTATTGGTAGATGGGCGAGGTGGAAGGGAACCGCTCAAGGATTTCACCATGAGGCCAATGGTGACTTTAAAACAGTTACATTGTTTATGGCTGTGATAGGAGAAAGCTGAGAATGGATCAACAACATTGTAGTTACTCCACAATACTAACCTAAATGACAGAGTGAAAAGAAGGAAGCATGTACAGAATACAAATATTCCAAAACATGCATCCTGTTTGCAATACGGCACTAAAGTAAAACAGCAAAAAATTGGCAAATAAATTAACTTTATGTCCTGAATACAAAGTGTTATGTTTGGGGCAAATCCAACACAACACATCACTGAGTATCACTGGCTTCATCAAGTTATGGTAGTGGAGGCTGCTGAGGGGAGGACAGCTCATTATAATGTCTGGAACCAAGCGAATGGAATGGCATCAAACACATGGGTCCGTCCTCCCATTACAACAAGCAAGTCCTCCCCAATTCAGGTGCCACCAACCTCCTGTGTGTTATGAGTATGCTTGTCATCAGCAAGGACTAGGGAGTTTTTTTTTTAGGAAACCTGGTTCACTCTGCTTTCCACCAGACACTGGGAGATTCATTCACCTTTCAGCAGGACAACAACATAAAACACAATGACAAATCTATACTGGAGTTGCTTACCAAGACACCATTGAATGTTCCTGAGTGGCCTAGTTACAGTTTTGACTTATATCGGCTTGAAAATCTATGCCAAGACTAGAAAATGCCTGTCTAGCAATGATCAACAACCAATTTGACAGAGCTTGAATTGTACAATCCAGGTATGCAAAGCTCCTCGAGACTTACGCAGAAAGACTCACAGTTGTAATCGCTGCCAAGGGTTATTCTAACATGTATTAACTCAGGAATTTACTTATGTAAATGAGATATTTCTGTATTACATTTATTATATTTTGTAAACATTTCTAAAAACATGTTTTCCTTTTGTCATTATGGGGTATTGTAGATGGGTGAGAGAAAAAATCTATTTAATCCATTTTTAATTCAGGCTGTAACACAACAATGTGGAATAAGTCCAGGGGGGTGTGAATACTTTCTGAAGGGACTGCATCTGATGGTATTCATACTGTATTGGCCACATGCTCTGTTCTAGGCTGCCCCCATCTGGTCACATAGCACCAAATCTGGCCTGGGTTAAGATTCTTTCTGCAACGGTCAACTCTCCACTAGGTGGCAGAGCAGGCTATAATACTGCAGTAATATGCTTTTTAGGATTTTCTCTATGATAAGACCTTTTTGCACAATTCAAACCATTCAAACCTAATCCTGATAAAACTCTAGTCTAGACAAGGCAAAGAGACTCCCTTACCTGAACAAATAACACCTGCGTCGTTACCATGATTACATTCATGTGTTCCTCCTCCTGTGTGTGGGCACTGTGTGATGGAGCACTCACTGACAGAGCAGCCAACATCATCCTGCCAGATGGGCCCACTGCCCTGACCAAAGTAGGCCTTCTCTGGGGCACTATCAGCTCTCCCACAGCCCAGTTGTCTACACACCACAGCAGCGTCATTCAAGTCCCACACGTCATCACACACGGTTAGCCACTGACCAATTTGATAGACCTCCACCCTCCCAGAGCAGAGGTCACTCCCATTGGCCAGTCTGATGTTAGGTTTGACTAGGAATGAAAGAAAAAATTGAGGAAATAGAATCCTTTCAGTATCATATTCAACAAAATCAATGCCAAGTTGACACAAGTATAATCAAGGTATTTCGACTTCTATCAACCACAATAGCAACACAGAGGGACTTTTCTTACCTGAGCAGATAACACTGGCATCTTGAACTTGTAAACAGTCATGGTGTTTCAATCCTCCATGTGAGCATTCTGTCAGGGAGCTCTCACTGCCGTCACACCCAACATCATCCAGCCAAGTAGGTCTGCCACCACTACCCTGACCTACGTGGGCAGTACCTTGGGCACTCACAGCCCTCCCACAGCCCAGCTGGCCACACACCACATTGGCATCGTTTACGTCCCACTTCTGACCACACACTCTTCCCCACTGGCCCTTATAAAGGATCTCTACTGTCCCCGAGCAGCGACTAGTGCCATTGACCAGCCTGATGTCTTCACCAGCTAACAAAGAGGAAAAGAGATGATAAGAAAATGTATTAATAATAATCAATAATCAAATAAGCAATTGAACACTGTAATTGTGGTCAAAGCTGTTGTATTCAAAGTTTTGTTACAAACGTGTTAATTAACGTTTTTGGACTTGCTTTATGTTGTCAGTGATGCTGTAGGTGGGTGTGGTGGTGGAATCAGGCGCAGGACGCAGAAGTACAGTCCAAAGACTTTAGTGAAATATCCACAAGAGAAACGCACAAACTAGCCCGAAGGCAAAACTCCGCACGCAGGCGAAAACAAAACGGGCGCACTACACAGGTGCGACAAAGCACTCCAACACAATGGAGAACAGCTCAACCGAGCAAACAGTAATACGTCCAGCAAAACGCACGACAGTAAAACAATCATTATAGGACACTAATTACACTAAACGATAACAGGTGTAACAACAATCAGACAAAAGCAAACGAACATAGAAACATGCAACGGTGGCAGCTAGTATTCCGGAGACGACGAACGCCGAAGCCTGCCCGAGCAAGAAAGAGAGGCAGCCTCGGCCGAAACCGTGACAGTACCCCCCCCTTGACGCGCGGCTCCAGACGTGCGCCGACTCCGGCCTCGGGGACGACCAGGAGGACGCGGAGCAGGGTGCGTCGGGTGCCCACGATGGAATTCCGTCAGGAGAGACGGGTCCAAAATGTCTCTCCTCGGCACCCAGCACCGTTCCTCCGGGCCGTACCCCTCCCACTCCACTAGATATTGGAGACCCCCCATTCGACGTCTCGAATCCAAGATGGACCGCACGGAGTACGCCGGTGCCCCCTCGATGTCCAATGGGGGCGGAGGAGTCTCCCTGATCTCACTTTCTTGGAGTGGGCCAGCTACCACCGGCCTGAGAAGAGACACATGGAACGAGGGGTTAATACTTTTATACTCAACAGGTAGTTGTAATTTGTAACACACCTCGTTCAATCTTCTCAGGACTTTAAATGGCCCTACAAACCGCCGACCCAGTTTCCGACAGGGCAGGCGGAGGGGCAGGTTTCTGGTAGAGAGCCAGACTCGATCACCAGGTGCGTACACCGGTCCCTCACTGCGGTGGAGATCGGCGCTCGCCTTATGACGACGGAGGGCCCGCTGTAGGTGGACGTGTGCAGCGTTCCATGTCTCCTCCGAGCGCCGCACCCACTCATCCACCGCAGGAGCCTCGATCTGGCTCTGCTGCCAAGGTGCCAGAACCGGCTGGTAACCTAACACACATTGGAAAGGGGTTAGGTTAGTGGAGGAATGGCGTAGGGAATTCAGGGCCATTTCGGCCCAAGGAACGTACCTTGCCCACTCCTCCGGCCGGTCCTGGCAGTATGTTGTAAGAAACCTACCCACATCCTGGTTCACACGTTCCACCTGCCCATTACTCTCCGGGTGGTAACCCGAGGTGAGGCTCACCGAGACCCCCAACCGCTCCATAAAAGCTCTCCAGACTCTGGAGGTAAATTGGGGACCTCGATCAGACACAATATCCTCGGGTACCCCGTAGTGCCGGAACACATGGGTGAATAGTGCTTCGGCAGTTTGCAGGGCAGTAGGAAGGCCCGGCATAGGGAGCAAACGACAGGCCTTAGAAAACCGGTCCACAACGACCAGTATAGTGGTATTCCCCTGTGAAGGAGGAAGGTCAGTGAGGAAATCCACCGAGAGGTGAGACCATGGTCGTTGTGGAACGGGCAGGGGTAGTAACTTACCCCTAGGCAGATGTCTAGGCGCCTTACACTGGGCGCACACCGAGCAGGAGGAAACATAAACCCTCACGTCCCTCGCCAACGTGGGCCACCAGTACTTGGCACTAAGACAGTGCACTGTCCGGCCGATACCAGGGTGTCCAGAGGAGGGTGACGTGTGAGCCCAATAGATCAATCGATCCCGAACCTCGAGCGGAACGTACTTCCGACCCTCCGGGCATTGAGGTGGACTAGGGTCGGTGCGTAACGCCCGCTCGAGTTCAGCATCGACCTCCCACACTACCGGTGCCACCAGACAAGACTCCGGCAGTATGGGAGTGGGCTCCACGGACCTCTCCTCCGTGTCATACCGCCGAGACAGTGCGTCTGCCTTACCGTTCTGTGACCCAGGGATGTACGTGATCTTAAATGTGAACCGGGTCAAAAACATATTCCACCTCGCCTGGCGAGGGTTCAGCCTCCTCGCTGCCCGGATGTACTCCAGGTTACGGTGGTCCGTCAAAATGAGGAAAGGGTGTTGAGCCCCCTCAAGCCAGTGCCTCCACACCTTTAGGGCCTGTACCACGGCTAACAGCTCCCTGTCCCCTACGTCATAGTTTCGCTCCGCCGGACTGAGCTTCTTGGAATAAAAAGCACAGGGGCGGAGTTTAGGTGGCGCGCCGGACCGTTGCGAAAGCACGGCTCCTATACCGGCCTATGACGCGTCCACCTCTACCTGAAATGGTGAAGAGGGATCCGGATGTGCCAGCACCGGGGCCGAGGTAAACAGGTCCTTCAGCCTCCCAAACGCCCTGTCCGCCTCGGCTGACCACTGCAGACGCACCGGACCCCCCTTCAAAAGAGACGTTATGGGAGCTGCCACCTGTCCAAAACCCCGGATAAACCTCCGGTAGTAATTCGCAAACCCCAAAAATTGCTGCACCTCCTTCACAGTGGTTGGCGTTTGCCAATTACGCACGGCTGACACCCGGTCTACCTCCATCTTCACCCCTGACGCAGACAACTGATAACCCAAAAAGGAGACCGACTCCTGGAAAAACAGACACTTCTCTGCCTTGACATACAGGTCGTGCTCCAACAGCCTCCGCAACACTCGGCGCACCAGGGCCACATGCTCGACTCGGGTAGGCGAGTACACGAGAATGTCATCTATGTACACGACCACCCCCTGCCCCTGCATGTCCCTGAAGATCTCATCCACTAATGATTGGAAAACTGAAGGAGCGTTCATCAACCCGTATGGCATGACAAGATACTCGTAATGGCCCGAGGTGGTACTAAAGGCTGTCTTCCATTCATCGCCCCCCCTAATGCGCACCAAGTTGTACGCGCTCCTGAGATCTAATTTAGTGAAGAAACGCGCCCCGTGCAATGACTCCGTCATGGTCGCAATCAGCGGGAGTGGATAACTGTACTTCACCGTGATCTGATTGAGACCACGGTAATCAATGCACGGGCGTAACCCACCATCCTTTTTCTTCACAAAAAATAAACTCGAGGACGCAGGGGAAGTGGAGGGCCGTATGTATCCTTGTCTCAGAGATTCGTCTATGTAAGTCTCCATAGCTCTATTCTCCTCCTGAGACAGAGGATACACATGGCTCCGTGGGAGCGCAGCTCCTGCCTGGAGGTCTATCGCACAATCTCCCTGCCTATGGGGAGGCAACTGCGTCGCCTTCGACTTACTGCACACAATAGCCAAATCCCCATACTCAGGGGGAACGTGCAATGCGGGCACCTGGTTTGGACTCTCCACCGAGGTAGCCCCTACGGAAACGCCTAAACATCGACCCACACACTGGGCAGACCACTCCATCAGAGCCCTCTCCTGCCACGAAATAGATGGGTTATGGGTACTCAACCAGGGCATGCCCAGCACCACCGGATACGCAGGCGAGTCGATCAGAAATAGCTGGATCATCTCCTGATGACCCCCCTGCGCACACATCCTAAGTGGCGCCGTGACCTCCCTGATCAAGCCCGCACCCAACGGACGGCTATCTAGGGCATGAACGGGGAAGGGGACGTCAACAGGGAGAAGGGGAATCCCTAAGGCTAAACAAAATTTCTTATCAACAAAATTCCCAGCCGCGCCTGAATCTACCAGCGCCTTATGCTGGGAATGAGGTGCTACCTGTGGAAAACGCACAGGTATACAGAAGTGTGCAACAGAGAGCTCTGGGTGAGTGGGGCGCCTACTCACCTGGAAGGACTCCCCAGTGCGGGACCTGTCGTCTTCTCCCCTAGGAGGCCATCCCCAGCACCTAACCGCGGTGTGTCCTTCCCGACCACAGTTGGTGCAGGAGATGGACCCCCTCGTAATCCGACCCCTCCTCTCTCTAGCGCCAGTGCCCCCGAGCTCCATGGGGCACGGCTCGGAGGCGCTGGAGGGGGAAATGGACGGACCCCCCTCGGGACGTCCGCGGGTAGCTAGCAGGGTATCCAGCCTGATGGACATGTCGACCAACTGGTCGAACGAGAGGCTGGTGTCCCTACAGGCCAGCTCCCTACGGACGTCCTCACGTAGACTACATCGGTAGTGATCGATGAGGGCCCGCTCATTCCACCCTGCATCCGCCGCTAGAGTACGGAATTCCAAGGCGAACTCCTGGGCACTCCTCTTCCCCTGCCGGAGGCAGAACAGACGCTCCCCCGCCGCTTTCCCCTCCGGGGGATGGTCAAACACCGCCCTGAAGCGGCGGGAGAACTCGTCGTACGTGATGGTCGTAGCGTCTATTCTCCTCCACTCTGCGTTGGCCCATTCCAACGCCTTGCCGGAAAGGCAGGAGATCAGGGCGGACGCCGGGTGAGTCCCGGATCAGTCCCGAGGGCGCCGGGTGCACGGTGGCCAGGTAAAGCTCCACCTGGAGAAGGAATCCCTGACACCCGGCAGCGGTCCCATCGTAGGCCCTCGGGAGCGAGAGTCGAACTCCTCTGGGTTCCGGAGCGGGAATGGGCTGACTTGCCGATGGTGAGGGCAGGGAAGATGGCGGTGGAGGTGTCCCTCGGGTCTCCCAGCCTCGGATGGTGGTGATCACCTCCTGCAGGGCGGACCCCATCCGCAGGATCTGGTCATTCTGCTCGCGGACCCTGTCCTCCAGCGTCGCCTGTGCTGCTGCGGCTCCTGCTGATTCCATTTGAGTGGTGTGTGATTCTGTCAGTGATGCTGTAGGTGGGTGTAGTGGTGGAATCAGGCGCAGGACGCAGAAGTACAGTCCAAAGACTTTAGTGAAATATCCACAAGAGAAACGCACAAACTAGCCCGAAGGCGAAACCCCGCACGCAGGCGAAAACAAAACGGGCGCACTACACAGGTGCGACAAAGCACTCCAACACAATGGAGAACAGCTCAACCGAGCAAACAGTATTACATCCAGCAAAACGCACGACAGTAAAACAATCACACACAACACTAGACAAACACAACGAGAACTTATAGGACACTAATTACACCAAACGATAACAGGTGTAACAACAATCAGACAAAAGCAAACGAACATAGAAACATGCAACGGTGGCAGCTAGTATTCCGGAGACGACGAACGCCGAAGCCTGCCCAAGCAAGGAAGAGAGGCAGCCTCGGCCGAAACCGTGACATATGTGTACTTTTAAATGTATTTAAATGATATTCAAATATGCTACTTTAAACCTTTTTGGGACTTGTGTTCACATGTACACTGAACAAAAATATAAAAGCAAAATGTAATATGTTGGTCCCATGTTTCATGAGCTGAACTAAAAGATCCCAGAAATGTTCCATGCACACAAAAAGCTTATTTCTCTCAAATGTTTTGCACACATTTGTTTACATCCCTGTTAGTGAGCATTTCTCCTTTACCAAGATAATCCATCCACATGACAAGTGTGGCAGATCAAGAAGCTGATTACACAGCATGATCATTACACAGATGTACCTTGTGCTGGGGACAATAAAAGACCACTCTAAAATGTGCAGTTTTGTCACACAACACAACGCCACAGATGCCTCAAGTTTTGAGGGAGTGTGCAATTGGCATGCTGACTGCAGGAATGTCACCATACTTCGTTTTAGAGAATTTGGCAGTACGTCCAACCGGCCTCACAACCGCAGACCACGTGTAATCACGCCAGCCCAGAACCGCCACATCCGGCTTCTTCACCAGCGGGATCGTCTGAAACCAGCCACCCAGACAGCTGATGAAACTGGGTTTGCACAACCAAATAATTGCTGCACAAACTGTCAGAAACCGTCACAGGGAAGCTTATCTGAGTGCTCGTCGTCCTCACCAGGTTCTTGACCTGACTGCAGATCGGCGTCGTAACCGACTTCAGTGGGCAAATGCTCTTCTTCCATGGCCCCTGGCACATGGGAGAAGTGTGCTCTTCACAGATGAATCCCGGTTTCAACTGTACCAGGAAGTTGGCAGACAGCGTTTATGGCGTTGGGTGGGCGAGCGGTTTCCTGATGTCAACGTTGTGAACAGAGTGCCCCATGGTGGCGGTGGGGTTAAGGTATGGGCAGGCATAAGCTACGGACAACGAACAAAATAGCATTTTATCGATGGCAATTTGAATGCACAGAGATACCGTAACGAAATCGTCAGGCCCATTGTCGTGCCATTCATCCGCCGCCATCACCTCATCTTTCAGCACGATAATGCACGACCCCATGTCGCAAGGCTCTGTACACAATTCCTGGAAGCTGAACAATTCCCAGTTCTTCCATGGCCTGCATACTCACCAGACATGTCACCCATTGAGCATGTTTGGGATGCTCTGAATCGACGTGTACGGTAGCGTGTTCCATTTCCTGCCAATATCCAGCAACTTCGCACAGCCACTGAAGAGGAGTGGGACCACATTCCACAGGCCACAATCAACAGCCTGATCAATTCTATGTGAAGGAGATGTGTCGCGCTGCATGAGGCAAGTGGTGGTCACATCAGATACTGACTGGTTTTCTGATCCACGCCCCTACCTTTTATTTTTAGGGTATCTGTGGCCAACAGATGCATATTTGTATTTCCAGTCATGTGAAATCCATAGACTAGGGCCTAATTAATGTATTTCAATTAACTGATTTCCTTATATGAACTGTAACTCAATAAAATCTTTGAAATTGTTGCATGTTGCGTTTATATTTTCATTCAGTGTAAATTAACACTTACCTGCCAATGAATACAACACCATTTGATGAGCTGTTGAGGAGAAACACAGACAACCAAAACGTTACAATTAAACACATATTTACTGAAGTCCCCATTTCTAAATGGATAACGCCTTATAATAATGTCCAGTAAAAAATTTTTTTATATATAACTTTGCTCACCATCTATGAATTGTTATTGCTACATTTGTAAATGTTAGTAAGCTATACAGAGATAGTTATTGACACATTTATAAACAACTTTAAATATATGCTGTTGTGGTATTTACACCATTTGTAAAGCCGGATGGTTATGTATACAGTGCATTCGGAAAATATTCACACCCCTTAACTTTTTCCACATTACAGCCTTATTCTAAAATTGATTAAATAAATTCCCTTCCTCATCAATCTACACACAATACCCCATTATGACAAAGTGAAAACAGGTTTTTATATTTTTTTGCTAATTTATTAAAATATTAATACAGAAATACCTTATTTACATAAGTATTCAGACCCTTTGCGACGAGACTCGAAATTGAACTCAGATGCATCCTGTTCCCATGATCACACTTGAGATGTTTCTACAACTTGATTGGAGTCCACCTGTGGTAAATTCAATTGATTGGACATGATTTGGAAAGGCACACCTGTCTATATAAGGTCCCAGAGTTGACAGTGCATGTCAGAGCAAAAACCAAGCCATGAGGTCGAAGGAATTGTCCGTAGAGCTCCGAGACAGGATTGTGTCGAGGCACAGATCTGAGGAAGGGTACCAAAAAATGTCTGAGGCATTGAAGGTCCCCGAAAACACAGTAGCCTCCATCATTCTTAAATGCAAGAAGTTTGGAACCACCAAGATTCTTCCTAGAAATGGCCACCTGGCCAAACTGACCAAGAACAAGATGGTCACTCTGACAGAGCTCTAGAGTTACTCTGTGGAGATGGGAGAACTTTCTAGAAGGACAACCATCTCTGCAGCACTCCACCAATCAGGCCTTTATGGTAGAGTGTCCAGACGGAAGCCACACCTCAGGAAAAGGCACATGACAGCCCGCTTGGAGTTTGTCAAAAGGCACCTAAAGACTCTCAGACCATGAGAAACAAGATTCTCTGGTCTGATGAAACCAAGATTGAACTCTTTGGCCTGAATGCCAAGCGTCACGTCTGGAGGAAACCTGGCACCATCCCTACGGTGAAGCATGGTGGTGGCAGAATCTTTCTGTGGGGATGTTTTTCAGCTGCAGGGACAGGGAGACTAGTCAGGATCGGGGAAAAGCTGAACGGAGCAAAGTACAGAGAGATCCTTGATGAAAACCAGCTCCAGAGCCCTCAGGACCTCAGACTGGGGTGAAGGTTTACCTTCCAACAGGACAACAACCCTAAGCACACAGCCAAGACAACGCAGGAGTGGCTTCAGGACAGGTCTCTGAATGTCCTTGAGTGGCCCAGCCAGAGCCCGGACTTGAACCTGGTCGAACATCTGTGGAGAGACCTGAAAATAGCTATGCAGCAACGCTCCCCATCCAACCTGACAGAGCTTGAGAGAATCTGCAGAGAAGAATGGGAGAAACTCCCCAAATACAGGTGTGCCACGCTCGTAGCGTCATACCCAAGAAGACTTGAGGCTGTAATCGCTGCAAAAGGTGCTTCAACAAAGTACTGAGTAAAGGGTCTGAATACTTATGTAAATGTGATATTTTATTTATGTATTTTTGACACATTTGCAAACATTTCTAAAAACTTGTTTTTGCTTTGTCATTATGGGGTATAGTGTGTAGAGTGATGAGGGGAAAACAATAATTTAATCAATTTTAGAATAAGGCTGTAATGTAACAAAACAGGTGTGAATACTTTCCGAAGGCACTGTATAAGGAATTTGAAATGATTTCTACTTTTATTTTTACTTTTGATACTTACGTATTTAAAAAAAAATGACATTTACTTTTGATACAAGTATATTTAAAATCAAATACTTTTAGATTTTTACTCAAGCAGTATTTTACTGGGTGACTTTCACTTTTACTTGAGTCATTTTCTGTTAAGGTCTCTTTACTTATACTAAAGTATGACAGTTGGGTACTTTTTCCACCACTGTGTGAGACTAGAAAGAGGTAATGAGAACTGGAAATGGGAATGAGTACTTTGTTAGGTCTATTTTGTGACTCTCTGTAACAAGTCATTCTTTAGCAACGTTCATGGATACCAGAATCCACAAATTAGCCTGTTAAAATTACATTGCAGACATTAGTATTTTTACATTTACAGTCATTTAGCAGACGCTCTTATCCAGAGCGACTTACAGTTAGTGAATACATATTTTTTTATACTGGCCCCCCGTGGGAATTGAACCCACAACGCTGGCATTGCAAACGCCATGCTCTATCAACTGAGCTACATCCCTGCCGGCCATTCCCTCCCCTACCCTGGAACAATTGTGCGCCGCCCATGAGTCTCCCAGTCGCGGCCTGCTGCGACAGAGCCTGGATTCGAACCAGGATCTCTAGTGGCACAGTTAGCACTGCGATGCAGTGCCTTAGACCACTGCGCCACTCAGGAGACAAAGTATATCCAATATATAAATCATAGCCAACTGAAACAAGGCTACACTAGACAGAGACAATATCATACTGTACTTGGATAAAGCAGAAATCACAGAGACAACCGATACCAATCTATATAGAGTCTATTGTTGTTCATGTAAGGCACTTGAAAGACCTTCCTTTATGAAAACTTAGTTACTGTAATACACAAAGACTCACCTAATGCCATAACGAGTAGAATTCTCCCCATCATGATCCTTGTAATGCCCTCCAATATCAGGTATGATTATCGCCAACACTTGGCAGTAAATTATTGCAATATTTACCACAGATTTAACTGGGGTAAAGTTACAATACAATGGATGAGCAAAACTAAAATTCTGATTATGCAAAATTGAGAGTTAAATTACCATGGTCTGGCAATGCTACCTCCATGTACAATAAATCAATGTGTGATCTTCTACACACTTTCCGGTATTAGAGTTACAATGACAGAGAAGAGTGGTACACTGTCACAAAACAGGAAATCCTGGCCCACTAATGTGGTTAGTCTCTGGTCTGGCCACCAATTACACTAAACTGCGCCTGCACACAACGCGGAGCTCAAATCCACAAACACCATTGGTTTTATTTTTTAAAACAAGAATATGAGACCCATAAAACACAACGATTGAGCAACATATATGCTCTAAACTAGACTGAGGGGCCAATAATAAATGAACAGAACCTAAAAAATAACCCCCCCCCCCCAAACAGAAATTGTAGTATAACCCTTAAAGGGTCTCTGAACCTTGTATTTGTCCTTGTAACGTGACCTGCTATATAGTCCCAGGCCCACTGAAATACTGCTCTTAAAGTCCCACCACAATCTTATTTTCAGCCTAATGGTGGACCCACCCCCAGTTAAGAAACATTTAAAAACACACACAGACAGGGTTCTTTATTCAATGTTATTCTCTTCGTTCAATGATCTGACATAATCAAAACAGTTATTTATGTATTTTATCCTCAAATGCTTGTTGTGCATCTGATTGCATTACAAGTGAGAGTGCAGGGAAACAACAGTTGTGCGTTGTGATACTGGCTGCAGTGAGGTTGGCCACGAGCAGCGTTCGATCCATTGTGAAGGACAGATCCACTCCTACTGAACAGTAGAGGCATTGGAACGGAGGTAGGTAGCACAAGAGGCTGCTGAGGGGAGAACGGCTCATAATAATGTCTGGAACGGAGCAAATGGAATGGCATCAAACACATGGAAACCATCTGTTTGATGTATTTGATACCATACCACTCATTCCGCACCAGTCAATACCACAAGCCCATTCTCCCCAATTAAAGTGCCACCAACCTACTGTGGTTGGTAGGTTACACTTGTCTGTGTAAAGAGTGGTTAGAGGTGGGGGAATAGCTAGCCTGATCCCAGATCAGTTTGTGCTGTCTTGACAACTCCTTTCTCATTGTCATGCATTGGCAAGACAGCAAAAACGGATCTAAGGCCAGGCTAGAGAATAGCTAGGTACTCGCATGTGTCACAAGAGTCCGGGATGACAGACCGATAAATACTGATAGTGTGTAAACAGAGGCAGTTGCGTTGTTGTGATAGATAAAGAGATAGAGGTGTGATACTGTGAAACATACTTACAGAGGCAGTGCTGTTGTGTTGTGTTGTGGGGAGGAGTAGATAGATGGGGAACATGTATACATACAGAGGCAGAGGTGTTGTGAGCATACTGATATCGTGTCACAGAGTTTACATGGACATAGATAGATACATCCTACTGACAATGTGCTACATAGGGAGTGGTGTTGTGAGCATACTGGTAAAGTGGTACAGTTTGTGACTGTAGAAATTCTCTTCACTGGTTGTCAACGGCTGTTGTGGTCCTAGAAGTCAGTCCCTTCCTTTAGTGGTCTAAACAGTTGATCAGTGATCAATGCCTTCACTTCAGATACCAAAACGAGAACAAAAAGGAAAACATAAAAGGCTTTGACAATGTCAAAAGGGCTAGACTTCATGTACTTTAAAAATAAGGAATACATCTTATGTACATTATGTAATGGCTGGTATTTCCTTACAAATCATCTTCATAACTCTACAACGATATGACTCTAGATCATAGGACCACTACATTTTATTAACTTTTTCTCCCATGAAAAATAAAATACTGTAAACGGAACAAAACAGAGATGCCATCCCAACCTGGTCCAATTTGTTTTTTGTGTATCAATTTGATCCAACCTGTGAACGTGACAGTGCAAGAGGTCTAGTGCATAAAGTTAATTGCTTCTGAAATCGTGTCATCATTTTTGTGCTACTTCTCTTTTGATTTGATAGAAAAAACTAACATTTTCACTGTGACAACTTAGCGTGCCGATATTCCTGGGTGAAACCAAGAGAACAAAACACTAGGTCTGGGGAGGTGGGGGGGGAAATCACAAATGCATCTAAGTTCGAAGAACAGTGAGAGTAAAAAACAGGAAAAAAGATAGCAACTCTTCTTTTATGCATAATTCCACTTAGGACAATTCAAATTGCAATCATTAATTTTTCAAAATTTATATTTGTATTTCCATATATCTTTTGTAAGAAAAAAACTTGATCTCTGTTGTAAAGAAGAAGGAGAGACAGGCCCCCTATCCGAGCCCCCCGTTTGCTGTCCCTGACGACATTTAGGGATGACTCGTGCCCAATATCTAAGGCCCCCCTACTGTTCAGTCAGATATGGGGTTGGGTTCGTCCCTTTTTGGCACCCGGTCCCGGGCTGAGAAAGGGGGAGTGGGAGGACGGGGGACGGCTGTCTGTCCATTAACGCCTGCGTGTGACCTAAAAGTGTCAATGTCCGTCCTGGTTGGGCCCAGGCTTGGCCATCTTCCTAACCCCACTCCACTATGTCCTTGTTTGTCACAGTGTGGGAGTCTGTCAGTTAGCTGGATCCGTCTGTAGTCATGCCTTCTGGCTGTCTCTGCCTGGGGGGTGGCAGTGGACCCCCGTCTAAGAGGAGGGTGCAGGCGGACTGTTGCGGGCTGAGCTGGGGCAGGCTGAGCAGCTGCCTGGTGGGGCACCTCCTTTGCTGAAGCGGCCCCCTGGCCCTCCAGACCCTCTGAGTTCTTACGCATTTCCTGGATGAGAGGGGGCATGAAGCCTGCGATCTCCATGTTCAGAGAGTGATCACTCAATCCACTCCTGGAGGAGTAGAGGGAGGCAGGGACAAGAAGAGAGAGAGGGTCAAGACGGGCCATGTGTTATGATCCACAAGGTTCTGCCACTACAGCAAAATGTCATATGTAAAACCCTAAATATTTATCTTCAAATACATGACATATGATATAGACATACAGTGCATTCGGAAAGTATTCAGACCCCTTGACTATTTCCACATGTTGTTACGCTACAGCCTTATTCTGAAATTGATTAAATTGTATTTTTTCCCTCATCAATCTACACACAATACCCCATAATGACAAAGCAATGTTTTTAGAAATATCACATTTACACAAGTATTCAGACCCTTTACTCAGTACTTTGTTGAAGCATCTTTGGCAGCGATTACAGCCTTGAGTCTTCTTGGGTATGACACTACAAGCTTGGCACACCTGTATTTGGGGAGTTTCCCCCATTTCTCCCATTCTCTGCAGATCCTCTCAAGCTCTGTCATGTTGGATGGGGCGTGTCGCTGCACAGCTATTTTCAGGTCTCTCCAGAGATGTTCAATCGGGTTCAAGTCCGGGCTCTGGCTGGGCCACTCAAGGACATTCAGAGACTTGTCCTGAAGCCACTGCTGCGTTGTCTTGACTGTGTGCTTAGGGTCGTTGTCCTGTTGGAAGGTGAAATTCGCCCCAGTCTGAGGTCCTGAGGGCTCTGGAGCAGGTTTTCATCAAGGATGTTTCTGTACATTGCTCCGTTCATCTTTCCCTCGATCCTGAATAGTCTCTCAGTCCCTGCCGCTGAAAAACATCCCCACAGCATGATGCTGCAACCACCATGCTTCACCGTAGGGATGGTGCCAGGCTTCCTCCAGAAGTGATGCTTGGCATTCAGACCAAAGTGTTCAATCTTGGTTTCATCAGACCAGAGAATCTTTTTTCTCATGGTCTGAGAGTCCTTTCCGTGCCTTTTGGCAAACTCCAAGCGTGCTGTCATGTGCCTTTTAATGAGGAGTGACTACCGTCTGGCCACTCTACCATAAATACCTGATTGGTGGAGTGCTGCAGAGATGGTTGTCCTTCTGGAAGATTCTCCCATCTCCACAGAGGAAGTCTAGAGCTCTGTCAGAGTGATCATCGGGTTCTTGGTCACCTCACTGACCAAGGCCCTTCTCTCCCGATTGCTCAGTTTGGCCAGGCGGCTAGGTCTAGGAAGAGTGTTGGTGGTTCCAAACTTCTTCCATTTAAGAATGATGGAGGCCACTGTGTTCTTGGGGACCTTCAATACTGCAGAAATATTTTGGTACCCTTCCCCAGATCTGTGCCACGACACAATCCTGTCTCTGAGCTCTACAGCAATTCCTTCGACCTCATAGCTTGGTTATTGCTCTAACATGCACTGTCAACTGTGAAACCTTATATAGACAGGTGTGTGCCTTTCCAAATCATGTCCAATCAATTGAATTTATCACAAGTGGACTCCAGTGAAGTTGTAGAAACATCTTAAGGATGATAAATGGAAACAGGATGCACTTGAGCTCAATTTCTGGTCTCATAGCAAAGGTTCTGAATACTTATGTAAATAAGGCATTTCTGTTTTTGATTTTTTTATACATTTCCTACAAAAAAAAAAAACGTAGTCATTATGGGGTATTGTGTGTAGATTGCTGAGGATTTTTATTTATTTAATCAATTTTAGAACAAGACTAACGTAACAAAATGTGGAAAAAATGAATGGGTCTGAATACTTTTTGAATGCAATGTAGACATTGGTTTGATGCTGGAGATAATGAATATGGAGTTGAAAGGTGGCAGAGTTGCCCTTTAACAACTTGGTGAGTTCATCATACTTTTATGTCAAAACTATGCTATAGACTTTTTTCACTCAATGGGAAAAAAAGGAATTGCCATGACTATAACCATAGGAGATTCGCTTACCAGTAGACAAAGGCACATTCAGTAGATAAACTAATGAAGAAAAACAAAGTAATTACATTTGTGGTAATCAATGTCAGAAAATGCCCGTACATTAAAGGTACATCTAAAGCTACATAAATGGCAACTTCACCACTATTTAACCTCATTGTCATTATCTCCAGCACAATACCATGGTCAACATATGTGAAAACAGCGCATTTCTAAGTTTGTAAAAATATTCTACCTGATGACATCATCAGCAAGAAAATACGCTCCCATGGGCTAGAAACTTGTTGCAGGTTTTGAAAATATCTTTTTTTATCCTATCCTATGATGTCACAGAGAGCTTTCTTCTCATATTTTTAGCGATAGATGCTGGAGATGATGAATATGAGGTTGAAAGTGGCGGAATTGCCCTTTAGTGCTCACAGACAAAGGAACCATGTCAGCAGGTATAAACGAGGCTGATGACTCAAAATATTATAGCTGCCCATAAATGTACAGCTGAAACAACTTGATGCCCACAGTAAGACAAAACTGAAGAAGAGCCAGCAGCCAGATGAATCTACCGCATGATTTGTCACAAGCATCAATTCACTTTTCTTTCAAGAAGCAAGTTGTTTGAGAGGTCATCTTGTTCTGAACTCAGTCAGAGGTGTGACCTCTACTTCTCTATACATTTTCAGATTCTAGAAATTCTGCAATGTCTGTTTTTAAATGTTGTCACTATCTCACAAATCCAATGTTCCTCTTTCACGTTAACCCTGTCATCCAGTCTTCTCTAAGAACTTGTTTTTTTAACACCCCTGTATGGAGTGATAGTAGTGCTAACAGAAATTGAATTTCAATTCAATCATTTCGATTTTTTTATTTATACTTTACAATTTGAATTTGTATTGCACAAATTGAATTATACATTTAATTATTATTGCATTTTTTGTTACATGTACAGGTATTTGTATTTCATTATTTGAAATTAAATTGAATGAATATTGGATTCAGAATTAAAACTGTATTTCAATGTATTCATAAATATTATATACAACTATCAATTGCCTATATCAATTATCTGGCATAAGTCAGTATTTCCTTCTCAGTCAATGATACTATTGAGAAAATTAACCCCTTTATTAAACATTGATATGTTATTTGACTATTGGCTGGTGATGTGGTGTATTGTTTGGAGTAATCACTCAATTAATTCTTCCCCATTACTAACAGAGAGCCAAATCTTTACAAATCTTTACTCTACCATTGAAATCAATTAATTATGATTTCATACAAATTGTTCAATTTAAAATAGGATTAATCCCTGAGTACTTGTATACAAAAGCACTTAAAATCATTATTTTCAAGCAAAGCAGTGCATTTTCTGACAGATATTAAAGTAGCTTGGATATTTTGAAAATGAAAGTAACCAAAGGTCAGATAGAGGAGGATACTTCTCCATATTCTATTCTTAATCTCTGAATTTTCCCTAGTAGAACTGGGACAAACATTCTGGTGAAAAGTGTGATGCCCACATGTTGGTAATTTCATTGAAATGATGATTCATCCAGTGTGTGCCCAGTGGGGTATATACAGTGGGGGAAAAAAGTATTTAGTCAGCCACCAATTGTGCAAGTTCTCCCACTTAAAAAGATGAGAGAGGCCTGTAATTTTCATCATAGGCACACGTCAACTATGACAGACAAAATGAGAAAAAATTTCCAAAAAATCACATTGTAGGATTTTTAATGAATTTATTTGCAAATTATGGTGGAAAATAAGTATTTGGTCAATAACAAAAGTTTCTCAATACTTTGTTATATACCCTTTGTTGGTAATGACACAGGTCAAACGTTTTCTCTAAGTCTTCACAAGGTTTTCACACACTGTTGCTGGTATTTTGGCCCATTCCTCCATGCAGATCTCCTCTAGAGCAGTGATGTTTTGGGGCTGTCACTGGGCAACACGGACTTTCAACTCCCTCCAAAGATTTTCTATGGGGTTGAGATCTGGAGACTGGCTAGGCCACTCCAGGACCTTGAAATGCTTCTTACGAAGCCACTCCTTCGTTGCCCGGGCGGTGTGTTTGGGATCATTGTCATGCTGAAAGACCCAGCCACGTTTCATCTTCAATGCGCTTGCTGATGGAAGGAGGTTTTCACTCAAAATCTCACGATACATGGCCCCATTCATTCTTTCCTTTACACGGATCAGTCGTCCTGGTCCCTTTGCAGAAAAACAGCCCCAAAGCATGATGTTTCCACCCCCATGCTTCACAGTAGGTATGGTGTTCTTTGGATGCAACACAGCATTCTTTGTCCTCCAAACACGACGAGTTGAGTTTTTACCAAAAATTATATTTTGGTTTCATCTGACCATATGACATTCTCCCAATCCTCTTCTGGATCATCCAAATGCACTCTAGCAAACTTCAGACGGGCCTGGACATGTACTGGCTTAAGCAGGGGGACACGTCTGGCACTGCAGGATTTGAGTCCCTGGCGGCGTAGTGTGTTACTGATGGTAGGCTTTGTTACTTTGGTCCCAGCACTCTGCAGGTCATTCACTAGGTCCCCCCGTGTGGTTCTGGGATTTTTGCTCACAGTTCTTGTGATCATTTTGACCCCACGGGGTGAGATCTTGCGTGGAGCCCCAGATCGAGGGAGATTATCAGTGGTCTTGTATGTCTTCCATTTCCTAATAATTGCTCACACAGTTGATTTCTTCAAACCAAGCTGCTTACCTATTGCAGATTCAGTCTTCCCAGCCTGGTGCAGGTCTACAATTTTGTTTCTGGTGTCCTTTGACAGCTCTTTGGTCTTGGCCATAGTGGAGTTTGGAGTGTGACTGTTTGAGGTTGTGGACAGGTGTCTTTTATACTGATAACAAGTTCAAACAGGTGCCATTAATACAGGTAACGAGTGGAGGACAGAGGAGCCTCTTAAAGAAGAAGTTACAGATCTGTGAGAGCCAGAAATCTTGCTTGTTTGTAGGTGACCAAATACTTTTTTTCCACCATAATTTGCAAATAAATTCATTAAAAATCTTACAATGTGATTTTCTGGATTTTTTTTCTCAATTTGTCTGTCATAGTTGACGTGTACCTATGAAGAAAATTACAGGCCTCTCTCATCTTTTTAAGTGGGAGAACTTGCACAATTGGTGGCTGACTAAATACTTTTTTCCCTCACTGTATAAGTGGATTAGGAAGGAAAAGGCTCAAAATAGCGTTTTTTTTTTTGTTGGGGGGTTGCACATCGTCTCACATTGGTTGAACACCTATTCCTCTCCTAAGAAGAAGTAGAGACATGAAAGCGGAACTCCAAAACATGCAATGAGGATGCAGTTCAGTTCAGTGCAATCACCCAACAGTTTGACACATAATGCTAGCTCCTCTACAACACTGGAACTGATGAAAGACACAGAAAGAGACAGTTTGGACTTTGATCCAGTGCATCAAAACGTAACCATTTTTATTGGCTACAAAACATTCAGTATGGGATTTTAAGGTTACTTGCATAACCCCGGTTCTCTGAAATGATGAGTGAGATATCTCACAGTAGGGATTCACACAATCTCTAGAAGCTCGAAAAACCAATCACACACGCCTGTCGGAGACCGACAGGTTGAGTGGTGAATGAGGTGAGCCCCTCCCTTCATACTAAAGAGCCATGCCCGCCCTCTTGTCATTCTCAAGCATGTCAAACTTCATCACATTCTTGCGAGTAGGGGAATGTGGTGAGATAGCTCACTCATAATATCAGAGAAGCAGGGTTACCCAAGGAACTTTAAGTTCTCTTTCAATTATTCGTTTTGATATCTCACAAATGGATATGGCCAACTCCTGTATCTCACATAATCTCCCAAGCAGGTAGTCTCAATGTATCAACCCTCAGAGGCCCCGACACTGAGGACAGTATGCGCCAAAGAATGCTCAGTAACGTCTAGCACAGGGGTGTCAAACTCATTTTAGCTCAGGGGCCACATGGAGGAAAATCTATTCCCAAGTGGGCCGGACCGGTAAAATCATGGTATATATAACTTAAAAACAACAACTTCAGATTGTTTTCTTTGTTTTAATACTATCAACATAAAACATAAAGCTGGAGCCTGACGACAGTGTGTCCAAAATAGTACAAGCACAACATCACTATTAATCATAAAACATCTGAGGTTTATTTGAAAATTCTAAAGAAAAAGAACACACAAACACACAATGCCTCAGTGATTCACATAACTGTTTCACAGATCACAGAACCATATCAGGGTGTCATTTCTCAGGCAGAAATGTAGATACAAATAATGAAATCCTGTTCCCCAAACAAGTGCAAGAACCACAGAGTCAAGAATAGGTTAAATATACAAATAAAATAAAATCAATTAAAAACAATAGCACATCAACATAAAAACATATAAACATAAAGCTGGAGCCTGAGGACAGTGTGTCCAAAAGCACAACATCACTATTAATCATAAAACACCTCAAGTTATTTGAAATTCTGAGGACAAACAACACACAAACACACAATGCCTCAGTGATTCACAGAAGTATATCACAGATCACAGAACTATATCAGGGTGTCTCATGCAGCACTTTAAGTGGGGTTGCATAGTTTATTTGACTCCTGATACCTGGCATCTTTTAGCTTTCACCAGCGCATCAATATCAGGCGTCACATCCTGAGTGGCAGCCAAGCTTGTGCGTGAGCCTTGAGCGCAGCTTTGTTTTATTCATGACGTTATCCATCTTGAATGACTTGCAACACAAAGCCTCCTGGCGCTAAATACAGTGAAAAGTCCAAAAATCACGTCCTCCATTTGCAGATTGCACTTTCTCTCTGAACTTTGTCACAACGCCTGCTTTTTTCCCGATAATTGAGGGCGTACCATCTGTAGCCAGGCTGACAGCGCGGGACCAGTCCACTCCGACCCTGTCCAGCGCGCCGACGAGTGCAGTGAAAATATCAGCTGCTGTCGTTGTATCTGTCATCGGCACCAACTCCACGAACTCCTCGGTGACGGTCAATGTGTCATCAACTCCGCGGATGAAAATGGCCAGTTGTGCAACATCTGTAATATCCGTGCTTTCATCAATTGCAACCGAAAACGCAATAAATGACTTTACTTTTTGCTTCAACTGGCTGTCCAAATCCACTGAAATATCGGAAATCCTGTCTGCAACTGTGTTTCTTGTCAGGCTGATATTTGCAAAAGCCTGGTGCTTTTCAGGGCACACAATCTCTGCTGCCTTCATCATGCATGTTTTTACAAATTCACCCTCACTAAATGGTTTTGAAGCCACTGCGATTTCATTAGCAATGAGGTAGCTAGCTTTCACTGCAGCGTCACTGATGTCTCGGCTGTGAGTAAACACTGACTGCTGTTTCTTCAGACCCACCAACAGTTCATTCACCTTCTCTCTTCTCCGCTGTCCTTGAAAGTTGTCATATTTGTCGGCATGAAGACTCACATAGTGGCGACGAAGGTTATATTCTTTCAGCACTGCAACATGCTGTGAACACACCAAACATACAGCTTTCCCATTCAATTCCGTGATTAAATAGAAGGATGACAATTTTTCTTGGAACACTCTGCGTCCACTTTTCTCTTTTTTGACAGAGACATATTGGGGCAATGAGGGTGCCAAAGCACATAATGTTAAAAGTAGAAGCCGTAATAAATATCGCGGGCAAAACAAAGTAGCTCATCCGGACTGGCTGCACTTGCTTGACCTATTTGCTCTGCCCCGGTATAAATAGTTTGATTGCTTAACACAATTGCTATTGCGCCATCCAGTGGACACAATTGGAACAGCAGTTTATTTTATTGAAAAATTGCAGCTAATTTTTATACTTTACAAAATCATCTCGCGGGCCGGATTAAACCCGTTTGCGGGCCGGATTAAACCCGTTTGCGGGCCTGATCCGGCCCACGGGCCGGATGTTTGACAACCCTGGTCTAGTAGGTAGAACCTCATAACTTTATGAGGGGATACCCAGCAAGCCGCATTGCAAATCTCCTTCAAGGAGATGCCCTTAAACAGCACCCAATAAGTAGCCATACCTCTGGTGGAGTGAGCCCTCAGGCCTTCTGGAGGCTGTAGCCCCTTGCTATTATATGCCAATATAATATTTTTCACAATCCAATGTAATAACCATTGATGAGAGAGTAGCGTCCCCTTACAGGGAGGTGCCCAGGACACAAAGAGTTGGTCGCTCTTGCACAAAGCTCTCGTTCTATCCAAGTACTGTATATGACCAATGCATGTACTGGACGCAAACGGTGGAGCCGCTCTTCTTCCGTAGAAGGGAAAGGCGGTGGGTGGAATGATCTCCGCTATCCAGAGCTTGCCTGGCCATCGGGGGGCTCCCAGGGTGAGGGATGAGTTGGCAGCCTACTGCATCACTGGTCTCTCAGTTAGCACTGGCGCTAGCGAACTAACACTCTCCTAATGCAGAACCTTGGCTCATAGAGGGGGAGAGTGGAGACCGGGTTACCATGATATACGGGTCTGCCTGGCAGGTGTTAGCAAGGCTAGTCTTGACGAAGTAGCTGACATGGTTTTTTAGTCTCTTGGACCGGAGAACCTAGTAGGTTGGGCCGGTAAAGTTGGTAAGTACAAAAACGACAGAGGTAGGCTCTGTGATGGTTTCGCCCAGCATAGGTTAGCAGTGGTACAGCCATCCTTGCTGCGTTAGCTAGCCTGTTACAGGTCGTCTTGTGGACCAGATTACCGCATGGAGGGACCGGTTCGGTTAGTATGCCCAAACCAGCTTAATGCAATGCAAACAAAAAAAATTAGAGTCAAGCTAGCAATAGCTAGATTGTGGTTAGCTAGCTAGCGTTTGTCGTGATGATTAGTAGCTTAGCTTAAGCTAGCATTGGCCGGTACTTGGTAAAAACCATACAAAACTTGCTGGACTTGGTCAAGAGCTATGTTTGTTTCCCATGGGGTATGGGGCCCATTATAACTCTGGGAGAAAAGTATTTCTAACCGGGTGATGCGTGTGCTAGTTGAAGCTTAGCCGTGAGGCTTTGTGTTAGCCAGCTAGTGGGAAAACCAGAGAAAGATTGAGGGGGTTCGAGTGCCTGCCTTAGCATTGGCCATAATTCGAGTCAAGGTTTGGCCATGGTCAAGCTACTGTTACTCTTTCTACATCCCTAATTTCTGGAAAAGGCCTTCTAACCCAATGGTGCCTGCTGGAATTAGCCTTGACAGGCGTATGCTATCTTATTAGGTGCCTCACGGCTAATGGCTATCTGGAGTACGCACTCTGTATAAATGCTATAGCCGTGGTGGTCTATTTAAGGCGTTAGGTAGCTAGCAACCAGCACATGAGCTAAGGTTTTAAAAGCTAGCGTTGTGCTTGGTTCCCCTTGGGCAAGGCTAACAGGCTCCATGACTCCACAAAACAGCTAATCCGAGAACAAAGTGAAACATAGGTAGCATTCGCCACTTGGGCTAATAGCCTAGCTAGTTAGCACATGCTAGCCGGAGAAGGTAATCCTTCAATCATGTGAACGTAGCTAGCATTCGTCTCATGGGATAGTAGCCTAGCTAGTTAGCACAATGTTAGCCAAAGGAAGCTAGCGCTATATTTGTCTTGCAACAAACAAAAGCATGGCTCTCGACTGATAATCAGTGAAGTTAGGGCGGTCGGTCTCGTCAAGGCAGCACGGTAGTGGGTTGAGCTTAACGAGAGAGCAAGCTAGTAATTCTACCCTTCCAGGTAGAAAAGCTAGTCAGTAGGATAGCTAGCCTTGCGGCGAGATAGCCAGGTTAGCTAAGCTAGCCAAGCCTCAGTAGCTAGCCGTGTGACACTACCACAGGAGACAAAGGGAAGAAAAAGCGGAAAAGCTCATTCTTACCTGAACCTAAATGTTCCTTTCGGTAAAGTCACCCAACACAGAAGATGAGACAGACTGATTGGTTATTTGAGCTTCTACATATTTGGTGAATCCAGAGGCGTCATGCCCATAACTGGCAAAGGGGCACGTGCCCCCTCAGATTATTATTATTATTAATTATTTATTTGTTATTGTTGTTGTTGTTTCTCTGTAACACTGCTAGCTACCTAGTAATTTTATGAAGTTGGCTTTAGCTAGCCCAGATAGGTTCCCAATCTGCCAACCTCATAACTAGCTAACAAGAAGTCATTTCAGGCTATCAATCAAGTTAGAGTAGCTAGCTTGTCTTGCTATCTTAGTTGGCATGAAAAAATTTACTGAATCAGTTTCATATTCCTTTCAATCGTTTACCCTGATTTTTGCTGAGAAACAAAATGTACCACCAGTCAGGAGGATACAGACAGCTCAAGATGTATGCTTAGATATGCAGAAAAATATACATATTTTCTGACATAGAATTAAGAATAATGATAATGGCTCTATATGTCAGGAAAAAGCTGTTTCGGGTGTTTCAAAATGCAAAAACTATAGCAACAGTGGTTGTCACTAGTGCATCTTCACTTACTGATTTCTACATGTCACAAAGGACCAAATCAACTTACATTTATTTTAACAGGGAATCCCATTGAGACCAAAGTCTATTTCGGAAGGGAGCCCTGCAAACACACAATTGACAAAATACAATGGAATACAAATATGGAAAATTACAAACACACTCAAGAAAAACAATCACATTCCTCAGCAAAGAGGGCTCTAATGAACATTTTGAACTGTGGGAGAGGCACCAATACATCCAGTTCTAGGGAACTCTGTAGATTGTTCCATACATGTGGTGCAAAGAAACTAAAAGCTGATTTAGCTAACTGAGGAGACCGAAGGGATTTCCAGAATTAGCCATCCCTGAGACCGGGTATGGTAACTTGTATGTTGTCGTGTATTGGGATTATGCCTTTGTTAAATGTTTTTTCATGAAGAAATGGAATGTTGTTTATGTTAGTATCAAAAGGGAATGTTTTAGGGTAACGTCACATACAACAGACAGGAAGTGTGTTGTAGACAGGGGAGACTGGTGATTGGCCAGAAGAGGGGGCATCTTTTTGCATTGTTTATAAATAGGGGCTAGACTATAGAAAGGTTAGAACGGCCATGGCAATCTGGGATGCCGTTCTCCGGACACCGCGGGTCTGTAACTTATGCTGTAACCTCGTGATTTTAATAAAAGCCTCTAACACGGTGCAGCATAGACGGACTCTTTGTTGACAGCAATAATTGCCACCATTCACCCGATACGACAAATGGCGCCCAACGTGGGGCTGGTCTGCACCTCTCCTTTTGGTTCATTCAGTCGCCAGGCTAACTCGCTTTGAAGCATGGCCAGACAAGGGTGAGTTTTTCTTACCGCTTTGGAGCTTGTTAGATTGGATACGACTTGTGTACACTGGAGAGATGTACCATACGACCTTGCCTTGGGTGGCGTTATTGCTGATGACTAGAGTCTGTTAAAATGTTATTCCATTGGAAACGGCAGATAATTGGAAGTTTTTAGAGCATAAAACGGTAGGAATTAAGTATTGAAGGTGTACAATTAAGGCAGATATGCGCATTCATCAATAGGGCACTGTACCGCTTAAGACCCTGGGGGGGGCCATTTAGAAAATGTTGGGTCCGGCAAATCCTCTTACACGATAGAATGTGCAAGATGGTGGGGTTTTTTTTAAAGGAAGAACTCGGTTTGATTGGATTTATCTGATTGTGATTATGATTCGACTCTCGTCCGACGGGGGGTTTGATTGGGTTTGATTTCTCGGTGTATTGCTCATTAATCCACGGTAGCAAAAACGGTAGGATAAATATGTTAAAATAAATAGGGCAGTGCAGGATGTTTGTTTGTGTGGTAGGCCGCAGTTAGCTAAAGGCTAAGGCTAATTCTAAATGCTTGATTTTGTGTCAGGCCACGTGGTACATAGCGGCTAAGGCTAATTCTAATGCTAAATGCTAATTGTGTTGCGTGCTACATGCTAACGGATATCCTTAGAGACCCCATTGCGATGGATTAAAGTCTCTTAAACTTGTCTCTGTGTGTGTAAGTCAGGTTATATGTTTTGTGAGCGCTGTTGTGTGGTAGGCCGCAGTTAGCTAAAGGCTAAGGCTAATTCTAAATTAACCGCAGTTAGCTAAAGGCTAACTGCAGTTAGCTAAAGGCTAAGGCTAATTCTAAATTAAAGTGGTTATCCCACTGGCTATAGGGTGAACGCACCAATTTGTGAGTCGCTCTGGCTAAGAGCGTCTGCTAAATGACGTTAATGTGCCCTTGAGCAAGGCACTTAACCCTAATTGCTCCTGTAAGTCGCTCTGGTTAAGAGCGTCTGCTAAATGACTAAAATGTAAATGTAAAAATGTTAAATGTTGTTTGACTATGAGGGGAAAACGGGGGATTTGCACATGCGTTTGATTTTGCGACACTACACTACAGAAAGGGGGAGTTTATGGCACGAGATTAGGACACGTTTTGTTTTACGGCACTAAACTACATCACGTTTTTGCTAATGGGTCATATTTCTGTTGGGGGCTGCAGGAAGACAGAGAAACACACAGACAAAGAGATATTTGGACACGAGTATTCTAGTTGTAAAGCGGTGGTTGGTTAAAGATGAAACTTGTTTTGTGACCTATTGAATTGATAAATGAGAGAGATATATGGTCACGGATTATAATAAATTGAATTAAATAATTAAAAGACGATTAAAATTAAATAAAATGTTTTTCGATAATTATTCCTGAGTTAATTCTTAGAGCGAATGCAAAACGAAGAAATATTGAATGGTTGAAATAACTCAGTGATTGCATTAACTACTAAAATGTTATTCTGTGTCTCTGTTCTTCTGTCATGAGAGGAGCAATAGGACGATACGACAGGAGAGAGGAGGGGCTAACGTGTGACTGACATGCGTCACGTGACAAGGTGTGACGCGGCAGAGGATCAGATATCAGGCTAGTTCACAAAATCATCCCTTACAAAATATGTGATGTTATGACAATTTTACATAGGCTTGGCAAATTATTCATTAAAAATTGCATTTTGGAGGCTCTGTGCATCACTGGGGTTTGATTGGAGTTGTGTTGGGAATCAAGGACTGACATTATTCTGTAATTAAGATACTTGGGTGCATATTAAACAATGGAATTTATAAAAATCAAAGGGTTGTAAGGTTAGAAGGCTTTGTTTTTGGGATTGCTTTGAAGTTGACTAACTTACATTTACTTTCCTGATGGGTTGTGGTAAGATAGACACTAATTGATAAATTGGTGACATAGGATATAGGAATAAAAATTGGTTTTAATTATTCATGATTTTTAATTGATTTATTAAAAAAAAAAAATACAAAAAAAAAAAAAATGTTTGGAGTTGTTAGGGTTATATTAATAATTAGAGGGGGGAAGCCATAGGCTATATAGTCAAAAATAAGATAATTCATAATAAAGGAATATAAAAGAGTAGTTACAATGGGGAAAAACGACATCAAGGCTAGATGAAGGTGATTACACCGATTGATATAGTACAAAATGGTAATCCTTTAGTTAAGAGTATTGATCGGTTATCCGGCAAATGAAACAAAAGTTGCCCTTCATTCTCAAACAAAAACTGATAAAAGATTCCAGCTATAATATAAACAAAGCTATAGAGATAATGCTAAGACAAGGAGAGCTTAGGGATGTTTATCCTCAGCTTCCAGTGATCATCCAGGAGGGTGATTGTGTCACGGTTTCGGCCGAGGCTGCCTCTCTCCCTTGTTCGGGCAGGTTTTGGCGTTCGTCGTCTCCGGAATTCTAGCTGCCACCGTTGTATGTTCCATGTTTCCTGTTTGATTAGTTTTGTCTGTTAGCCACACCTGTCTTGTGTTATGTCTCATTAAGCACCCTATTTAGTTTCCTTGTTGTTAGTGTAGTGTTGTGTGTAATTGTTTCGTGTCAGGTGTTTGTGCGTTACCCGTGTTTCGGTACGCCAGTTACGATTAGCTTCCTCCTCGGTTGAGGAGAGTTTTTGCGCCCTGTGTTTGTGCGCTCGTGTTTGACGCCTGTGTGCGTCTGTTTGGCCTCTGGCCGTTTTTGGATTATTTTTGCACTCGCTAGTAAAGTCTTGTTGGACTGTACATCTGCTTCTGCGCCTGATTCCACACCACACCATTTATACACCGTGACAGAATTACACACCAGACATGGAATCAGCAGGAGCCGAAGCAGCCCCGACGAGACTGGAGGTCCAGGTTCGGGAACAACAGGACCAGATACAGCAGATGGGGACCGCCCTGCAGGAGGTGATCACCACGCTCCGAGGCTGGGGAGCGCCTCCACCACCTCCCTCCCTGCCAGCACCATCGGCCAGTCCGCCCATTCCAGCGCCAGAACCCAGAGGAATCCGACTCTCTCTCCCGAGGGCCTACGACGGAACCGCGGCTGGGTGTCAGGGATTCCTCCTCCAGGTGGAGCTGTACCTGGCCACCGTACACCCGGCACCCTCGGGGCATGAGAGCGTGTCCGCCCTGATCTCCTGCCTGTCCGGGAAGGCGTTGGAATGGGCCAACGCGGAGTGGAGGAAGATCGACGCCGAGACGATCACCTACAACGAGTTCTCCCGCCGCTTCAGGGCGGTGTTTGACCATCCCCCGGAGGGGAAAGCGGCGGGGGAGCGTCTGGTCTTCCTCCGGCAGGGGAGGAGGAGTGCCCAAGAATTCGCTCTCGAATTCCGTACTCTAGCGGCAGATGCAGGGTGGAATGAGCGGGCCCTCGTCGATCTATACAGATGTAGCCTACGAGAGGACGTCCGTCGGGAGCTGGCTTGTAGGGACACCAGTCTCTCTTTCGACCAGCTGGTCGACATGTCCATCAGGCTGGATAACCTATTGGCCACCCGCGGACGTCCTGAGGGGGGTCCGTCCATTTCACCCTCCAGCGCCTCCGAGCCGTGTCCTATGGAGCTCGGGGGCGCTGGCGCTAGAGAGAGGGGGAGTCGGTTGGTTAGGGGGTCCATCCACTGCACCAACTGTGGTCGAGGAGGACACACCGCGGCTAGGTGCTGGGGATGGCCTCCTAGGGAGGATGACGACAGGTCCCGCACTGGGGATTCCCTCCAGGTGAGTAGGCGCCCCACTCACCCAGAGCTCACTGTTGCCCATTTTTGGATGCCTGTGCGTTTTCCACAGGTAGCACCTCATTCCCAGCATAAGGCGCTGGTAGATTCAGGCGCGGCTGGGAATTTTATTGATAAAAAGTTTTGTTTAGCGTTAGGGATTCCCCTTATTCCTGTTGATGTTCCTTTCCCCGTTCATGCCCTAGATAGTCGTCCGTTGGGTAGGGGCTTAATCAGGGAGATCACGGCGCCACTTAGGATGTGTGCGCAGGGGGATCATCAGGAGATGATTCAGCTGTTCCTGATTGACTCTCCTGCGTATCCGGTGGTGCTGGGCATGCCCTGGTTGAGTACCCATAACCCAGCTATTTCGTGGCAGGAGAGGGCTCTGATGGAGTGGTCTGCTCAGTGTGTGGGTAGATGTTTGGGCGTTTCCGTAGGGGCTACCTCGGTGGAGAGTCCAAACCAGGTGCCCGCATTGCACGTTCCCCCTGAGTATGGGGATTTGGCTATTGCGTTTAGTAAGGCGAGGGCGACGCGGTTGCCACCCCATAGGCAGGGAGATTGTGCGATAGACCTCCAGGCAGGAGCTGCGCTCCCACGGAGCCATGTGTATCCTCTGTCTCAGGAGGAGAAGAAAGCTATGGAGATTTACATAGTCGAATCTCTGAGACAAGGATACATACGGCCTTCCACTTCCCCTGCGTCCTCGAGTTTCTTTTTTGTGAAGAAAAAGAATGGTGGTTTGCGCCCGTGCATCGATTACCGTGGTCTCAATCAGATTACGGTGAAGTACAGTTATCCACTCCCGCTGATTGCGACCATGACTGAGTCGTTGCATGGGGCGCGTTTCTTCACTAAATTAGATCTCAGGAGCGCGTACAACTTGGTGCGCATCAGGGAGGGTGATGAATGGAAGACAGCCTTTAGTACCACCTCGGGCCATTACGAGTATCTGGTCATGCCATACGGGTTGATGAACGCTCCGTCAGTTTTCCAATCATTCGTGGATGAGATCTTCAGGGACATGCAGGGGCAGGGGGTGGTTGTGTACATTGATGACATTCTCGTGTACTCGCCTACCCGTGTCGAGCATGTGGCCCTGGTGCGTAGAGTGTTGCGGAGGCTGGTGGAGCACGACCTGTATGTGAAGGCAGAGAAGTGTCTGTTTTTCCAGGAGTCGGTCTCCTTTTTGGGTTATCAGTTGTCTGCGTCAGGGGTGAAGATGGAGGTAGACCGGGTGTCGGCCGTGCGTAATTGGCAAACACCAACCACTGTGAAGGAGGTGCAGCAGTTTTTGGGGTTTGCAAATTACTACAGGAGGTTTATCCGGGGTTTTGGACAGGTGGCAGCTCCCATCACGTCTCTTTTGAAGGGGGGTCTGGTGCGTCTGCAGTGGTCGGCCGAGGCGGACAGGGCGTTTGGGAGGCTGAAGGACCTGTTTACCTCGGCCCCGGTGCTGGCGCATCCGGATCCCTCTTTGCCGTTCCAGGTAGAGGTGGACGCGTCAGAGGCCGGTTTAGGAGCCGTGCTTTCACAACGGTCTGGCGCGCCACCTAAACTCCGCCCCTGTGCTTTTTATTCTAAGAAGCTCAGTCCGGCGGAGCGGAACTATGACGTAGGGGACAGGGAGCTGTTAGCCGTGGTACAGGCTCTAAAGGTGTGGAGGCACTGGCTTGAGGGGGCTCAACACCCTTTCCTCATTTTGACGGACCACCGTAACCTGGAGTACATCCGGGCGGCGAGGAGACTGAACCCTCGCCAGGCAAGATGGAGTATGTTCTTGACCAGGTTTACTTTTAAGATCACGTACATCCCTGGGTCACAGAATGGCAAGGCAGATGCGCTGTCTCGGCGGTATGACACGGAGGAGAGGTCCGTGGAGCCCACTCCCATACTGCCTGAGTCGTGTCTGGTGGCACCGGTAGTGTGGGAGGTCGATACTGAACTCGAGCGGGCGTTACGCACCGACCCTAGTCCACCACAGTGCCCGGAGGGTCGGAAGTACGTTCCGCTCGAGGTTCGGTATCGATTGATCTATTGGGCTCACACGTCACCCTCCTCTGGACATCCGGGTATCGGCCGGACAGTGCACTGTCTTAGTGCCAAGTACTGGTGGCCCACGTTGGCAAGGGATGTGAGGGTTTATGTTTCCTCCTGCTCGGTGTGCGCCCAGTGTAAGGCGCCTAGACATCTGCCTAGGGGTAAGTTGCTACCCCTGCCCATTCCACAACGACCATGGTCCCACCTCTCTGTGGACTTTATAACAGACCTTCCCCTCTCCCAAGGGAATACTACCATCCTGGTCGTTGTGGACCGGTTCTCTAAGGCCTGTCGTTTGCTCCCCATGCCGGGTCTTCCTACTGCCCTACAAACTGCCGAGGCACTGTTCACCCATGTGTTCCGGCACTACGGGGTACCCGAGGACATTGTGGCTGATCGGGGTCCCCAATTCACCTCCAGAGTCTGGAGAGCGTTTATGGAGCGGTTGGGGGTCTCGGTGAGCCTCACCTCGGGGTACCACCCGGAGAGTAATGGGCAGGTGGAACGCGTAAACCAGGATGTGGGTAGGTTTCTCAGAACATACTGCCAGGACCGGCCGGAGGAGTGGTCAAGGTACGTTCCCTGGGCCGAGATGGCCCAGAATTCCCTACGCCATTCCTCCACTAACCTAACTCCATTTCAATGTGTGTTAGGTTACCAGCCGGTTCTGGCACCCTGGCAGCAGAGCCAGATCGAGGCTCCTGCGGTGGATGAGTGGGCGCGGCGCTCGGAGGAGACTTGGAACGCTGCACACGTCCACCTGCAGCGGGCCCTCCGACGTCAGAAGGCGAGCGCTGATCTCCACCGCAGTGAGGCACTGGTGTACGCACCTGGTGATCGAGTCTGGCTCTCTACCAGAAACCTGCCCCTCCGCCTGCCCTGTCGGAAACTGGGTCGGCGGTTTGTAGGGCCATTTAAAGTCCTGAGAAGGTTGAACGAGGTATGTTATAGATTACAGCTACCTGTGGAGTATAAGTGTATTAACCCCTCGTTCCATGTGTCCCTTCTCAGGCCGGTGGTAGCGGGCCCGCTCCAAGAAAATGAGATAGGGGAGACTCCCCCGCCCCCATTGGACATCGAGGGGGCACCGGCGTACTCCGTGAGGTCCATCTTGGATTCGAGACGTCGGATGGGGGGTCTCCAGTATCTAGTGGAGTGGGAGGGGTACGGTCCGGAGGAGCGGTGCTGGGTGCCGAGGAGAGACATTTTGGACCCGTCGCTCCTGACGGAATTCCATCGGGGGTATCCGACGCGCCCTGCTCCACGTCCTCCGGGTCGTCCCCAAGGCCGGAGTCGGCGCACGTCTGGAGCCGCGCGTCAAGGGGGGGGTACTGTCACGGTTTCGGCCGAGGCTGCCTCTCTCCCTTGTTCGGGCAGGTTTCGGCGTTCGTCGTCTCCGGAATTCTAGCTGCCACCGTTGTATGTTCCATGTTTCCTGTTTGATTAGTTTTGTCTGTTAGCCACACCTGTCTTGTATTATGTCTCATTAAGCACCCTATTTAGTTTCCTTGTTGTTAGTGTAGTGTTGTGTGTAATTGTTTCGTGTCAGGTGTTTGTGCGTTACCCGTGTTTCTGTACGCCAGTTACGATTAGCTTCCTCCTCGGTTGAGGAGAGTTTTTGCGCCCTGTGTTTGTGCGCTCGTGTTTGACGCCTGTGTGCGTCTGTTTGGCCTCTGGCCGTTTTTGGATTATTTTTGCACTCGCTAGTAAAGTCTTGTTGGACTGTACATCTGCTTCTGCGCCTGATTCCACACCACACCATTTATACACCGTGACAGATTGTTACATCAGAGATGAAGACGAATAATAGATAGAGGACAAGCAGAAACGACGATCACAGAAGAAAAGTAAGAAGATGATGGAAGATGATATTTTGAGGACAGAACTTAGAATATAAGCTGTTGAAGAATCCTGATATGTCAACAGCAAGAAAGAACAGGACGAAGAAACTCTGAGAAAACTCAATCATACAACTGGTGGAGAAGAGAAGCTTTGGTTATGAAGAATCAGAGTGAACCAAATCAACAATCACTGTTACAGCTTCAACTGAACAATATCAAATGCAATTGTACCAGCCAAGGGGAGTACCAGATGTTCCATATCCACAGCCAGTTTCTGGACAGACACAGAATTGGAGAGGAAGAGGACGAGAAGGCTTAGAAGGAGGAGGAAGATTTCAGCTACACTTCCAGCAACTTTCAGAAGACTGTTATAATTATGGACAGATTGGGTACTTTACCTGTGAGTGCAACAAGTCAGGAGGAAAAACAGAGAACATTTTTAAGGAAGATACAGGGGCAATTCAAGATCACCTGTTCTCCAGGTGAACCCTAAAGATTCTAGAGTGCCTAGAAGATCCGGAAGGGGGGTGTCAGCTGATAGAATCGATTAGAGAAGAAGAGAAAATAGCTAACAATTAAAGTAAAAACAACCGACCATTAGAAATGATGGTGAATAGTGGAAAAACTTATCTGTGTTGAGCCTAAAGAGGTTAAACATCTCACTAGGTAAAATTAACTAATTAGGATAGGGATTTGAGGTAGTAAACAGCTAATTACTCTTAGGGAAGCAATTGAGCTATGCTATAAAAAATCAAAGAGAAATTAAAATAGACATACTAATATTAGGACATAAATCTGTTGCAGTGTTGGGAAGAGATGCATGGTGTAAATTGAATTGTACAATAAGATGTACACTAGACGACTGTCTGGTAGAGGATGTTAAAAAAGTAGGGTTTTTGGGAATCATATTTGCTTAAAAAGATAATCATAGGAAGGATGATAATATATATTAGACTGCCTATTAGACAATCTGTCTGGAAATAAACTTAAAAGGGGTGACTGTTGTTCTGGGTTACATTCTTACACCAAGAGATTTCAGGCTAGGCTAAAAGGTGTTTAGTCGTTTGCCAAGTCTGTGTGTAAAAAAAGTCAGAAGCAGGTGGGGACTTTCCCAATCACATATTCTAAAATTTGGTGGTAAAGGGATTTTGTGAATAAGTCAGTGGAAAATGTTTTTAAAAGGTTAGGAGGAAAAGATTAGATTAAAAAGTTAGGAGAACTAGGTTGAAGGAACTCTAAGACAGTAAGCTAAGTTTCAAAGTTAGTAGTAAGAGAGAGAGAACAGTAGTGAAGGACATTTTAAAGTTTAGTGGGAAGATATGGTAGGAGTTTAGATCTGTTAGGAGCAGATGCATTGAGAAAGTATGTGTTGCTGAATGATAAGAGAAGATTGAGGGTGATTGAGTATCTATAGTTGCAGTTCCCAGCAGGGAGATCAAGGTAATTATAGGTGTATTTTTTATAATCAAAAGTTTGAAAGTCAGGGATTAGAGATAGGACTGAGAGTTGGGGAAAAAGTGACACTAGTGGTGATAGATGGAAGTACAAGCAAAGACAAAGAAGTAACTAAGGACATTAACACTTCAGTTTATTATAACAACAGTGAGAAGCAATTTAACTCTTTCAACATTGATAGTTATTAAAGCCATAAATATATCGCATTTGATTATAAGGGAACCAATACAGCACCAATTTTAGGGGAAAGAATACTTATTAGGGTTAGGATGGGGACGTTTCTCCCCCATGGAGAGATAATTATGGAGAAGAAGTATACTTATCTAGTGCAAGCATTCGAATTTGTTCCGGTTAAGAATTATTGGTTAAAAGGCTATGTAATTCATAAAGTAACGCTTATGATGGAAGATTTGAAATCTGTTGAAGTTCCACAGTCACCAAAGGAGTTCAGGAAGAATATGTTACAGTAGTCACTCCAACAGTGAATAATACACATAGGATATCGGTAGCTTTGCCACTAGAAATAATTAAGGTTAATACATCAACTACTTTAATGGTAACTTTGGAAGGGATTAATGATACGATGGCAATAGCAAATGTAGTAAGTATGACACCGACAACAACTTTTCTGAAATTAAAGGGGGTAGCAAGACGAATAGGGTTAAAATAGGAGAACAGATAGTAGTAGAGAGAATATAGATTCATCATGGAGGTACAGGATGAGGTCTTTGATTTTAATGACAGACAAGGAGAGGTATCTGATCAGTACCGCTCGTTAGGGAAGAGAGAAACTATATGCATGTAGTTTGATTCTTCTGTTGTGAAAATTAGAGATAGATGGCCAGGTAGGAATCTTTGGTTCCAGCGGTTAGCTCATTCTGTAATATCAGTGAGGAATCTTGAGGGTCCATGTCTGTTGAGAATTCCAGCAACAAACATGTTAGAGACGGTCGCTCGACCTCTATCAAGTATGTGTCAATCTTATGCTTTGTCATGACTGTGGTATCAGCAACAATCAGTAACAGATAAAATAATGTCGTTGTCAAAACATTTGTTTAAGCCTAGGGTTAGGTGTTATTAGGTTAAGTGAATTAACTGGGCCCCCTCCCAGTTAGGGGAAGTGACGAGCTCTACAGCAGAGTCTCAGCACTTAATCGCTGGTTGAAAACTGTTTTCTGCCCCTCCCAAAAGATAACATTTGTGGATAATTGGCCCTCTTTCTGGGACTCACCCACAAACAGGACCAAGCCTGAACTGCTGAGGAGTGACGGACTCCATCCTAGCTGGAGGGGTGCTCTCCTCTTATCTACCAACATAGATAGGGCTCTAACTCCTCTAGCCCCACAGTGAAATAGGGTGCAGGCCAGGCAGCAGGCTGTTAGCCAACCTGCCAGCTTAGTGGAGTCTGCCAATAGCACAGTCAGTGTAGTCAGCTCAGCCATACCCATTGAGACTGTGTCTGTGCCTCGACCTAGGTTGGGCAAAACTAAACATGGCGGTGTTCACCCTAGCAATCTTATTAGGATAAAGACCTCCTCCATTCCTGCCATTATTGAAAGAGATCGTGATACCTCACATCTCAAAATAGGGTTACTTAATGTTAGATCCCTCACTTCAAAGGCAGTCATAGTCAATGAACTAATCACTGATCATAATCTTGATGTGATTGGCCTGACTGAAACATGGCTTAAGCCTGATGAATTTGCTGTGTTAAATGAGGCCTCACCTCCTGGTTACACTAGTGACCATATTCCCCGTGCATCCCGCAAAGGCGGAGGTGTTGCTAACATTTACGATAGCAAATTTCAATTTACAAAAAAAAAAATGGCGTTTTCATCTTTTGAGCTTCTAGTCATGAAATCTATGCAGCCTACTCAATCACTTTTTATAGCTACTGTTTACAGGCCTCCTGGGCCATATACAGCGTTCCTCTCTGAGTTTCCTGAATTCCTATCAGACCTTGTAGTCATAGCAGATCATATTCTAATTTTTGGTGATTTTAATATTCACATGGAGAAGTCCACAGACCCACTCCAAAAGTCTTTCGGAGCCATTATCGACTCAGTGGGTTTTGTCCAACATGTCTCTGGACCTACTCACTGCCACAGTCATACTCTGGACCTAGTTTTGTCCCATGGAATAAATGTTGTAGATCTTAATGTTTTTCCACAAAATCCTGGACTATCGGACCACCATTTTATTACGTTTGCAATCGCAACAAATAATCTGCTCAGACCCCAACCAAGGAGCATCAAAAGTCGTGCTATAAATTCTCAGACAACACAAAAATTCATTGATGCCCTTCCAGACTCCTTCTGCCTACCCAAGGACGTCAGAGGACAAAAATCAGTTAACCACTTAACTGAGGAACTCAATTTAACCTTGCGCAATACCCTAGATGCAGTTGCACCCCTAAAAACGAAAAACATTTGTCATAAGAAACTAGCTCCCTGGTATACAGAAAATACCCGAGCTTTGAAGCAAGCTTCCAGGAAATTGGAACGGAAATGGCGCCACACCAAACTGGAAGTTCATGACTTCTTAATAAGAACAATCCAAAATTTCTTTTTGATACTGTTGCAAAGCTAACTAAAAAGCAGCATTCCCCAAGAGAGGATGGCTTTCACTTCAGCAGTGATAAATTCATGAACTTCTTTGAGGAAAAGATCATGACCATTAGAAAGCAAATTACGGACTCCTCTTTGAATCTGCGTATTCCTCCAGGGCTTAGCTGTCCTGGATCTGCACAGCTCTGCGAGGGCCTGGGATCGGGAGAGACACTTAAGTGTTTTAGTACTATATCTCTTGACACAATGATGAAAATAATCATGGCCTCTAAACCTTCAAGCTGCATACTGGATCCTATTCCTACTAAACTGCTGAAGGAGCTGCTTCCTGTGCTTGGCCCTCCTATGTTGAACATAATAAACAGCTCTCTATCCACCGGATGTGTACCAAACTCACTAAAAGTGGCAGTGATAAAGCCTCTCTTGAAAAAGCCAAACCTTGACCCGGAAAATATAAAAAACTATCGGCCTATATCGAATCTTCCATTCCTCTCAAACATTTTAGAAAAAGCTGTTGCGCAGCAACTCACTGCCTTTCTGAAGACAAACAATGTATACGAAATGCTTCAGTCTGGTTTTAGACCCCATCATAGCACTGAGACTGCACTTGTGAAGGTGGTAAATGACCTTTTAATGGCGTCAGACCGAGGCTCTGCATCTGTCCTCGTGCTACTAGACCTTAGTGCTGCCTTTGACACCATCGATCACCACATTCTTTTGGAGAGACTGGAAACCCAAATTGGTCTACACGGACAAGTTCTGGCCTGGTTTAGATCCTACCTGTCGGAAAGATATCAGTTTGTCTCTGTGAATGGTCTGTCCTCCGACAAATCAACTGTACATTTCGGTGTTCCTCAAGGTTCCGTTTTAGGACCACTATTGTTTTCACTATATATTTTACCTCTTGGGGATGTTATTCGAAAACATAATGTTAACTTTCACTGCTATGCGGATGACACACAGCTGTACATTTCAATGAAGCATGGTGAAGCCCCAAAATTGCCCTCGCTAGAAGCCTGTGTTTCAGACATAAGGAAGTGGATGGCTGAAAACTTTTTACTTTTAAACTCGGACAAAACAGAGATGCTTGTTCTAGGTCCCAAGAAACAAAGAGATCTTCTGTTAAATCTGACAATTCATCTTGATGGTTGTAAAGTCGTCTCAAATAAAACTGTGAAGGACCTAGGCGTTACTCTTGACCCTGATCTCTCTTTTGACGAACATATCAAGACTGTTTCAAGGACAGCTTTTTTCCATCTACGTAACATTGCAAAAATCAGAAATCTGTCCAAAAATGATGCAGAAAAATTAATCCATGCATTTGTTACTTCTAGGTTAGACTACTGCAATGCTCTATTTTCCGGCTACCCGGATAAAGCACTAAATAAACTTCAGTTAGTGCTAAATACGGCTGCTAGAATCCTGACTAGAACCAAGAAATTTGATCATATTACTCCAGTGCTAGCTTCCCTACACTGGCTTCCTGTTAAGGCAAGGGCTGATTTCAAGGTTTTACTGTTAACCTATAAAGCGTTACATGGGCTTGCTCCTACCTATCTTTCCGAGTTGGTCCTGCCGTACATACCAATACGTACGCTACGGTCACAAGACGCAGGCCTCCTAATTGTCCCTAGAATTTCTAAGCAAACAGCGGGAGGCAGGGCTTTCTCCTATAGATCTCCATTTTTATGGAACAGTCTGCCTACCCATGTGAGAGACGCAGACTCGGTCTCAACCTTTAAGTCTTTACTGAAGACTTATCTCTTCAGTAGGTCATATGATTGAGTGTAGTCTGGCCCAGGAGTGTGAAGGTGAACGGAAAGGCTGGAGCAACGAACAGCCCTTGCTGTCTCTGCCAGGCCGGTTCCCCTCTCCACTGGGGTTCTCTGCCTCTAACCCTGTTGCAGGGGCTGAGTCACTGGCTTGCTGGTGCTCTTTCATGCCGTCCCTGGGAGGGGTGCGTCACTTGAGTGGGTTGAGTTACTGACGTGATCTTCCTGTCTGGGTTGGCGCCCCCCCCTTGGTTTGTGCTGTGGTGGAGACCTCTGTGGGCTATACTCGGCCTTGTCTCAGGATTGTAAGTTGGTGGTTGGGGATATCCCTCTAGTGGTGCGGGGGCTGTGCTTTGGCGGAGTGGGTGGGGTTATATCCTTCCTGTTTGGCCCTGTCCGGGGGTTTCTTCGGATGGGGCCACAGTGTCTCCGGACCGCTCCTGTCTCAGCCTCCAGTATTTATGCTGCAGTAGTTTATGTGTCGGGGGGCTGGGGTTAGTTGGTTATACCTGGAGTACTTCTCCTGTCTTATCCAGTGTCCTGTGTGAATTTAAGTATGCTCTCTCTAATTCTCTCGTTCTCTCTTTCTCTCTGAGAACCTGAGCCCTAGGACCATACGTCAGGACTACCGGGCATGATGACACCTTGCTGTCCCCAGTCCGCCTGGCCTTGCTGCTATTCCAGTTTCAACTGTTCTGCCTGCGGCTACGAAACCCCTACCTGTCCCAGACCTGCTGTTTTCAACTCTTAATGATCGGCTATGAAAAGCCAACTGAGAGACCTGAGCCCTAGGACCATACGTCGGGACTACCGGCCGTGGTGACTCCTTGCTGTCCCCAGTCCGCCTGGCCTTGCTGCTATTCCAGTTTAAACTGTTCTGCCTGCGGTTATGGAACCCCTACCTGTCCCAGACCTGCTGTTTTCAACTCTTAATGATCGGCTATGAAAAGCCAACTGAGATTTATTCCTGATTATTATTTGACCATGCTTGTCACTTATGAACATTTTTGAACATCTTGGCATGGTTCTGTTATAATCTCCACCCGGCACAGCCAGAAGAGGACTGGCCACCCCTCATAGCCTGGTTCCTCTCTAGGTTTCTTCCTAGGTTTTGCCTTTCTAGGGAGTTTTTCCTAGCCACCGTGCTTCTACACCTGCATTACTAGCTGTTTGGGGTTTTAGGCTGGGTTTCTGTACAGCACTTCGAGATATTAGCTGATGTAAGAAGGGCTATATAAAATAAAATTGATTGATTGATTGAACTTGTGTGCATTTGTTAGATGGGAAGTAAAATCAGGTAACAGCAAACCCTGAAGCATTTGAGGTGTAACCATTGAGGGCTAAAAGTGGTTTTTGTTCTAATAAAACATATGATGTAAGGGGTATGTTTATGGGAATATCAGATTGTGATGACTATATGATAACTTTGGGTATGCATGACCTTAAGGGTAGTAATGAGAAATATGTTACTTTTTATGTACCAGGTAGTAGGAACAGCAGGACTTTGAGGGTTAAAAGATTAGCTTTTGCCTGACAATGTGACTATGGGGAATTTTAGAGATATTTAGAGGGTTTGTGGTGATAAAGCATATATATTCTTACCCTATGGATAGACAGGATGTTGTTACATGTCAACGTTGAAGCTTCCATATGAGGTTTCTACCACCATTATAAGAGGGGTAGCACCGGACACAGAAATCTGAAGCTAGGTTTGAAATTGGATGAAAAGAGACATGGCTACATGTCATAGTCTTCAAGCCTATCATTGAAGGATAAATCTAAGGGAGAAGGGGGGACTTTTTCCATGGTATGGTGTAACATTTGGGAAGATCATATTGATAATATTAGGTATACTTTGAGTTCAGATATTATCACTAGTGTTATAGATGTGTTGAAGAATATAAGGGATGCATTTGGGAGATCTGAGGGAGCAGAAGACAGCGAAGACTTGGTTGCAAAATCAGGTAGGCCAGTAGGGGCAGTGATGGGTTATATTTAATGGCAGCTTTGATAACACTGTGTGTGATGTTTGTAATTTGTTACTGACCTTTGAGAAAGCTATGATATTGAGATAGGTTGGAGAGTGATGCCTGGAGACAACACTCAGATGCCGGTGTTGACTGTTCCTGATCTGGATAAAGATGGACAAGTGGAACTGAATGGATAAATATAATTTTTGATTATTTGATCATTTTTCAATTTTTTCAATATTGGTGTGATTTTTAGTATGATTTTATGAATCAAGGGGGGAATGGGTTTATGTGATTCATACATCATTTATATATCATTTTTATATTCTTAGTTGATATTGATGTTTAATTTGAAAGTGTTTGTTTTGCAAAAGATACTGTTTGGTCGTTTCTTTTTCTTCCAGAAGCATTTGGGGGAACATGGGAAGGGACAATATGACTGGAGGAGATGAAACAAGGAGGGTGTGGAAAGATTCCGATTCCATCATCAACAGTCCATTGGAAGAGGAGACTACGGGGAGATGAAGTGTAGTGGACTACATTCCAGTGTCTGCAATGAAATATAGACATGTGTAATACATAATTTGTGTCATAGCCTTAGGGATTCATTTTTGTAGAAGGATATTTGATGTTATTGAATACATGTGAGGATCTTAGATGTTTTTGTTTATTTCGGTGATGCTTAGGGACAGAGAAAGTCTAGGCAGGGAGAGGTTCACTGTAGGGTCCAATGGGTTGACCAGCCTTACAAGTGGATGTTTTTGGATAGGATTTTGTTTGCAGGGGCTTACATGTGTATTTAATTGCATCATAGTTTCAAATGCATTTACATTGTTTATGAGGTTATCTGGAGTACCGAGGTGGTTGCCTGGGGCAGAGGGACCGTGAGAGAATTTTACTGTCTTGATTGATATGGATGGAAGGTTGCCAGACAGTTTTTCGCTCTTACACTCCATAAAGATTTGTTCATATTTCATAGTAATGTATTTACACTCCATAGAGATTTGTTCATATTTCATAGTCATGTATTCACACTTCATAAACAGTTATTTCATAGAAAGGTATTTACACTCTAGAGAATAATGTTTTTGGTTTAATGTTAAAGATACTCAATAAGATAAATTGTTACTAGTCATAATCCTATTCTGTTTGTTTTCGAGACTGTTCGTCTCGAAGGGGGGAATATGTCGTGTATTGGGATTATGCCTTTGTTAAATGTTTTTTCATGAAGAAATGGAATGTTGTTTATGTTAGTATCAAAAGGGAATGTTTTAGGGTAACGTCACATACAACAGACAGGAAGTGTGTTGTAGACAGGGGAGACTGGTGATTGGCCAGAAGAGGGAGCATCTTTTTGCATTGTTTATAAATAGGGGCTAGACTATAGAAAGGTTAGAACGGCCATGGCAATCTGGGATGCCGTTCTCCGGACACCGCGGGTCTGTAACTTATGCTGTAACCTCGTGATTTTAATAAAAGCCTCTAACACGGTGCAGCATAGACGGACTCTTTGTTGACAGCAATAATTGCCACCATTCACCCGATACGACAATGTCTAAAGGTTATTAATGACGTTCGGTACGGCGGGAGTTTTAGTAAAAACAAGATTTATAAATAAAAAGAGAGCAATGATTCGACCTACATGACTTCAAAAGATGGCCAGCCTACCTTCTGGAAAATAATGCAGTGATGTATACTGAACCTGTCACCCGTAATAAAACGAAGTGTGCTATGGTAAACTTCAACTAATGACTTTAATAAAGTGGCAGCTGGATTCATATAGATGATGTCGCCATAGTCTAGGACTGGTAGGTGTCACGATCGTTGGTTAGAGATGAGGACCAAGGCGCAGCGTTGCAGGCAAACATACTCTTTATTTAGCGATATTATGACAAAATAAACAAAACGATAACGTGACAGTTCACGTTCTAACACAAACCAACTAGAAACAAGATCCCACAACAACTGTGGGAAAACAGCCTGTATAAATATGGTTCCCAATCAGAGACAACCAGCAACAGCTGACACTCGTTGCCTCTGATTGGGAACCAATCTGGCCAACATAGAAATGCAACTACTAGAATAAACAAATGAAACGCACACCCTGGCTCAACATACAAGTATCCCCAGAGCCAGGGCGTGACAGTACCCCCCCCTAAAGGCGCGGACTCCGACCGTGTCAACTAAATACCACAGGGGAGGGACCGGGTGGGCACTCCGCCTTGGCGGCGGATCCGGCCCCGGGCCTGATCCCCACTCCCTCTCCAACCCCCCAAAGTACCCCTGGTCCGGTCTGGCCCCGCTGACCGGAGCTGGACTGCACACTGGTGGAGCGGATTGCTCTAGCTCCGGCGTGAAGCAGCTGACCGGTGCCGGACCAGGCACCGGTGGAACAGGCACGGGCCGTGCCAGACTGACGACGCACACCACTGGCTCGGTGCGGGGAGCAGGAACAGGCCGGACCGGACTGGCGACGCACACCACTGGCTTGGTGTGGGGAACAGGCACGGGCCGTGCCGGACTGGCGACGCACACCACTGGCTTGGTGTGGGGAACAGGCACGGGGCGTGCCGGACTGACGACGCACACCACTGGCTTGGTGTGGGGAACGGGCACGGGCCGTGCCGGACTGACGACGCACACCACTGGCTTGGTGTGGGGAGCAGGAGCGGGCCGGACCGGGCTGGCGACGCACACCACTGGCTTGGTGTGGGGAACAGGCACGGGCCGTGCCGGACTGACGACGCACACCACTGGCTTGGTGTGGGGAGCAGGAGCGGGCCGGACCGGGCTGGCGACGCGCACCATAGGCTCGGTGCAGGGAGCAGGAACAGGCCGGGCCGGGCTGGCGACGCGCACCATAGGCTCGGTGCGGGGAGCAGGAACAGGCCGGGCCAGGCTGGCGACGCGCACCATATGCTCGGTGCGGGGAGCAGGAACAGGCCGGACCGGGCTGGCGACGCGCACCACAGGCTCGATGCGAGGAACAGGAACAGGCCGGACCGTACTGGGGACACACAACACTGGCCCTATGCAGGGATCAGGAACGGGCCGGACCGGACTGGTAACACACCCCAGTACCTCTCGCCGTGCCTCCACACTTTCCCTCTCCTCTGTTACCAGTGGCCCCCTTAACCTGGCGGCCTCCTCTGCACACCCGCTGGACCGCTCCATCGCGGCCTCCTGGGGGTCTCTCCTCCCCGTGGGCCAGGCCTCTATAGTTCTCGCCCAACTCTCGCTCTTCTGCTTCCAACTCCAGCCATTCTGCTCTTCATTTGGCTTGACCCAGTCGAGACTCTTCCTCCACTGTTCCCAAGTCCACCCTCTCTGCTCTTCACTAGGCTTGACCCAGTCGAGGCTGCCACTGAGATCTGCTAGCGATTCCCCTGGTGATGGCTCCTGGACACGCTGCTTGGTCCAGTTTTGGTGGGATCTTCTGTCACGATCGTTGGTTAGAGATGAGGACCAAGGCGCAGCGTTGCAGGCAAACATACTCTTTATTTAGCGATATTATGACAAAATAAACAAAACGATAACGTGACAGTTCACGGTCTAACACAAACCAACTACAAACAAGATCCCACAACAACTGTGGGAAAACAGCCTGTATAAATATGGTTCCCAATCAGAGACAACCAGCAACAGCTGACACTCGTTGCCTCTGATTGGGAACCAATCTGGCCAACATAGAAATGCAACTACTAGAATAAACAAATGAAACGCACACCCTGGCTCAACATACAAGTATCCCCAGAGCAAGGGCGTGACAGTAGGAATGTCGACTGAATTATCTGCTTTCTTCTATTAAGGGAGAGGCAGGACCTCTTTCTTTAGAAGAAGCCCATTTTTATTCTCAGCTTCTTAACTAACTCATCAATATGTTTTTCAAAAGCTAGCTTATCGTCTATCGAGATGCCCATATATTTGTATGTAGGGACTCGAGCAATTGGGGCACCATCATTCGACTCATTTTTGTATGCTCTAAAAAACAACACATACTGAGTTTTACCAGCATTAAATACACATTTAAGGTCAATAAAGGTTTTCTGTAAAACAATGAAAGAGAGAAGTAGCATACAGTCCCCTATATTCTTTCCTAATAGTTTTATGTGCTACAGCAGGGTTTCAGCATGATAATGCACGGTCCCATGTCGCAAGGATCTGTGCACAATTCCTGGAAGCTGAAAATGTCCCAGTTCTTCCATGGCCTGCCTACTCACCAGACATGAGACCCATTGAACATTTTTGGGATGCTCAGAATTGACGTGTATGACATGTACCAGCAACTTTGCTCAGCCATTGTTGAGGAGTGGGACAATATTCCACAGGCTAAAATCGACAGCATGATCAACTCTATACGAATGATATGTGCCGCGCTGCATGAGGCAAATAGTGGTCACACCATGGTTTTCTGATCCACGCCCCTACTTTTTTAAAGGTATCTGTGACCAACATATGCATATCTGTATTCCCAGTGATGTGAAATACATAGATTAGGGCCTAATTAATTTATTTCAATTTACTGATTTCCTTATACGCATCAGTCTAAGGCACTGCATATCAGTGCTTGAGGCGTCACTACAGACCTCCTGTTTCGATTCCAGGCTGTATCACAACCGGCCGTGATTGGGAGTCCCATAGGGCGGCGCACAATTGGCCCAGCGTCGTCCGGGTTTGGCCGGTGTAGGCCGTCAATGTAAATAAGAATTTGTTCTTAACTGACTTGCCTAGTTAAATAAAGGTTAAATAAAAAATAAAATATGAACTGTAACTGTAAAAAATAAATAAAAAATGAATGTTGCGTTTCTATTTTTGTTCAGTGTAATAAAGGATTTCATGAATCTATTATCGCATTTGCGGACTAATGCAATATAGGCTACTATTCCTAATGTGACATAAAATTCATAATTTATGCTAATCACATAACTCAATCACTGTAAGCAAAACAGACAGTTCTGAACAATGCATTTCTGAGCGAGTAATGACAGAGTAGGCCTAATCAGAGACGTTTCTTCTCCTTTCTTTGCACAGCAAAAATGATGCCTTTTTATGAACACATTTCATGCAATTCTACGACTGGAGGCATAAGCAACATATTTTTTAATACGACACAAATTAGTAGCCTAATCTGCTGACACTCACAAACAGATCAGTAAAAACGACCTTGTCTTGAATGTAACTATCTATTCTAGGCCTACAAAAAAAGGAGACACACATTCTACAATATGACGTCAATCTAGCCTGGAGGAGGGAATTATTGTCTCCCCAAATTTTGGGGGATCCAATGATAAAGACAGTGAAGATGGTGTACTCACTGGTGATATGGCAGATGTTCTCCGCTGGTGCCAATAAGATAGGCTACTGTTTGCTCAATTGGGAGTTGAGAATTTTGATAACTAGAGACATATTAGTCTTTTCTTTGTCTTCTCGTTCAGCAATAGCCATTTGCTTTTTAAACTATGTATTTTCTATGATTGTATTTTGAAATATTGATATAGGCCTATTAAACTGCTTTCCACTGACTGCTGCAACTCAACAATCATCTATTTGGTAGGCTATTTGCCGCGCGCTGCCCAAATTGCGCACTGCCAAAATTGCGCACTTAAAACAATCAACAGCTCATTTTTTAAAAGAACCTAATGATCTTCTGTGGTCAAATCATACTCTGTGGTGTAGTATTTGTAATGATGTTATATATTTCTGTATAAGGCAGAAGTAATTATATAGCTAATTTTGGCTAATTTCATTCAATTGACTTTAGGGGAACTTATCTTCCCCCAGCCTATTGGACGCGCCGCCTATGCTGACATCAATGTATAAGTTGCCGGTACATAAAACAGCTGGCTGCGAGGCTTACAAGACCAAGTTCAAATGCCACATCAAATTCAAAGCAATCGGCGCACTGACTAAATAGCTGACCTCAAGCAAACTGTCTGGCACTGTCTCTGCTCAATGCTGAGAGAAAGGCACACAGGCTGGCAGCTTCTCTACGACCGAATTTCTGCATGGTCCTAAAGCCAGCAAATCAATACGCTAAATAGACGTTACATTTTAATCGGGATTGGTATGATTTTATTCAACTTTTTTTGTAGCCTCCTTTTACATTTTTGGTCTTGAGCTATACCCAACTGAAGCCCCTGCCTGTGTTACAGCATTGTCCTGAGCGGAGATATTAACGTATCACTGTTCATTTTCTCATGAGACCCCCCACAAACACCCTTTCTTTGAATGTTTCCCTCCTCGTTGTCATAGACATCCTCTGATTTCCCATAGCTGTGACCTTTTCCCTTCCCATTCTTCTTTTCACCCGTCACTCTCTCTAGACCTCTCTCATAAAATACATTTTCAACATTTACATAGTCCTCTACTTCTTCCTCTTCCTCTTCGTTTTCCTCCCCTCTGTTGTGTCTGTTGTCAATACCTTTTGCATAACAGCTTGCTCTTGAATATTCGCAACAAACTCTTGGGAATAAAAAAGCCTTACAAACAAAATGATATCAACAAAAGTCTTTGGCCCGAATTTGAGATGCTGCTTAGCTTAACTTTTCAAACTCAAGGTGTAAATCAAGTTCAGATTCAGGATTTGAGTTTACAGTATAGTGATATCACTTACATTCTCTCTGGTCAGTCTCTGTAGATGGCTTTCTGTTCCTCCTTGTCCTCCAGCTGACTAGTGTCGTATATGATGAATGGTGGCCATTATCGCTGTCAACAAAAAGTCCGTTATGCTGCATCGTGTCAGAAGTTTTTATTCATACCACGAGGTTACAGCATAAATTACAGACACGCGTTGCCTGGAGAACGACTCCCCAGATTGCTATGGTCGTTCTGCCGTCTAATCGTTTACCCCCTATTTATAAACAATGCAAAGGGAGGGGCTACTCCCTTCTTCTGGCCAATCACCAGTCTCCCCTCGGGCGTCACCCTCCAAGCGGCACATTTCAAATAACATCATAAAACATCCCCCCTTTGGCCTGAACAACCAACATTCCATTTCGTCATGAAAAACATTTAACAAAGGCATAATCTTCAGATACGATATTCCCCCCTTTCGAGACGAAATAAACGTCTCGAAAACAAACAGAATAAGATTATGACTATTAACCATTTATCTCATTGAATATTCTTAACCTTAAACCCAAAAACATTCTCCTCTAGAGTGTAAATACCTTTCTATGAAATACATGTTTATGAAGTGTGAATACATTACTATGACCTATGAAGAAATCTCTATGGAGTGTGAGAGCGAAAAACTGTCCAGCAGCCATCCATCCATATCAATCAAGACAGTAAAATTCTCTCACCGTCCCTCTGCCCCAGGCAACCACCGTCGGTACTCCAGATAACCTCATAACTCATGTAAATGCATTTGAAACTATGATGTAATTAAATACCCATGTAAACAAAATCCTATCCATAAATATCCACTCTCAGGCTGGTCAACCCATAGGACCTGAAAGGGAATCTCTCCCTGCTTAAACCTTCTGTCCCTAACCCCATCGAAACAAACAAAAGCATCTAAGATCCTCATCTGCATTCAATAACATCAAACATCATTCTACTAAAATCAATACCTAAGAATATGACACAATTATGCATTACACATGTCTATATTTCATTGCAGACACTGGAATGTAGTCCACTACACTTCATCTCCCTGTAATGTCCTCTTCCAATGGACTTGTTGATGATGGAATCAGCCACACCCTCCTTGTTTCATCTCCTCCAGTCATATTGTCTTTGTTTGAGTATTCCAATCTCCACATGTTCTCCCACATGCTTCTGGAATGACAAGAAAATAAACGACCAAACAGTATCCTTTGCAAAACAACCCCTTTCAAATTAAACCTCCATTTCACCTAAGAATTTAAAAAATGATACATAAATGATGCATGAATCACATTATCCATTCCCCCCTTTGATTCATAAATCATACTAAAAATCATTTTAATATTGAAAAACCAATTTGAAAAATCATCAAATAATCCAAAATGATATTTATCCCTCAGTTCCACTTGTCCATCTTTATCCAGATCAGGAACAGTCCACACCGGCATCTGAGTGTTGTCTCCAGGCACCACTTCTCCAACCTATCTCAATCTCATAACTTTCTCAAAAGTCAGTACAAACATCACACAGTGTTATCAAAGCTTAAACTAGAATCTGACCCATCACTGCCCCTACTGGCCTAATTGATCTTGCAACCAAATCCTTTCAAATGCATCCCTTATAATGCATCTATAACCCCAGTGATATTATCTGAACTATCTGGACTCACAGTAATACACTAATATTTATCAATATTATCTTCCCAAATGTTACACCATACCATGAATGAAGTCCCCCCTTCTCCCTTAAACTTATTCTTCAATGATAGGCTTGAAGTCTATGACATGTCGCCATGTGTCTGCTAAATGACTAAAATGTAAATGTAATGTCACCCTTCTAACCCTAGATTTAGCTGTGTCCAATGCTATCCCTCTTATAATGGTAAAACCTCATATGGAAGCTTCAACGTTGACATGTAACCAAATCCTGTTAATTCATAATGTAAGAATATATATTTTATCATCACAAACCCACCAAATATCTCCAATTCCCCATAGTCATAGGCAAAAGCTAATCTTTTAACCATCAAAGTCCTGCTCTTCTTACTACCTGATATATAAAAAGTAACCTATTATTTGTCATTACTACCCTTAAGGTCATGCTTATCCAAATGTATCATACAACATCACCCTGATCTTCCCATAAACATACCCCTTACCTCATATGTTTTATTAGAACAAAAACAACTTTTAGCCCTCAATATTTCACCTGAATACTTCAGGTTTCCACTGTTACCTGACTTTACTATCCATCTAACAATTCCCATAGGGTAATCCCTTCACCCAAGAACACTTAAACCCTACTGTTCTGACAACTACATTATTTTATCTGTCAATGACTGTTGCCAACTCCACAGTCATGACAAAGCTCAAGACTGACCCACACCTGACAGAGGCTGCGCAACCGTCTAACAGGTTCGGGATGGAATTCCCAACAGACATGGACCCTCAAGATTCCTCACTGACTCTTACCGAATGAGTTAATCTATCTCTAATTTCCACAACAGAGGAACGAGCAGCACTGATCAGATGCCCCCCCCCCCTCCGTCATCAAAATCAAAAGACCTCATCCTGCAGCTTCCATGATGAATCTCTATTCTCCATTTCAGATTAATCTATATTGTTTCTATCTGCTCTATTTTAACCCCATTCGTACCATAACCTCCTGAGTCCCTCTTGCTACCTCTTTAATTTCAGAACAATTGTTGTCAGTATCATACTCCTATATTTGCTATTGCCATAGTATCATTAATCCCTTCCAAAGTTACCATTAACGTTGTTGATTTAGTTGATTAATTAAAACCCTTAATTCCCTCTAGTGGGAAACTACCAACATCCTATTCGATTATTCCCTGTTGGAGTGACTACTGTAATAAACTTATCCTTAACTCCCTCTGTGACTGTGGAAAGTTTTACAGACTTCAAATCTTCCATTATAAGCATCACCTTACAAATTACATAGCCCTTTAACCAATAATTCTTAACCAGAACAACTTCTAATGCTTGCACTAGATAAGTACACATATATTCTCCCTAACCTTTCTCGGTAACGTTACGCAAAATAATCCCTTATTTGAGTAGGTGCAACAGCTCCTACTTCTGATCCTGCTAACAATACTTATCCTCCCTAATTATCTCTCTCTCTCTCTCTCTGTGAAAGAAACATCATAATCCTAAATGGCCTATTATAATTATTATTCTCCTAACCCTCATACCAGTATTTTCCCCCTATAATTGATGCTGGACCCTTAATCAAATGCGCTATATTTATGGCTTTAATAACTATCAATGTTGAAAGAGTTAAATTGCTTCTCCCTGTTGTTCTAATAGACTGAAGTGTTAATGTCCTTATTTACTCCTAGTTTTCCCCCAAGACTTTGAACTCCTTCCTTGTACTTCCATCCATCACCCCTAGTGTCACTTTTTCCCCCTTTCAGTTCTACCTCTAAACTTTAAACTTTTGATTACACAAAATACACCTATAATGACATTGATCTCCCTGCTGGAAACTGTAAATATAGATACTCAATCACCCTCAAATCATTCAGCAACACATACTTTCTCAATGCATCTGCTCCTAACCGATTTAAACTCCTACCATATCTTCCCACTAAACTTTAAAATGTCCTTCCTCACTGTTCTCTCTCTGTCTTACTACTAACTTTGAAACTTAGCTTACTGTCTCAGAGTCCCTTCAACCTAGCCTACCCCTAACTTATTTTAATCTAATCTATTCTCTCATAACAGTTAAAACCTTTTCCCCTGATCTATTGACAAAATCTCTTACCACCAAATTTTTGGAATATGTGATTGGGAAAGTTCCCCACCTGCTTCTGACTCATTACACACAGACTTGGCAAAACCGACTAAACACCTTTTAGCCTAGCCTGAAATCCCTTAGTGTAAGAATGTAACCCAAAATAACAGTCACCCGTATTAAGTTTTTTCCCAGACAGATTGTCTAACAGGCAATCTAATACATTATCATCCTTCCTATGATATTTATCTTTTAAGCAAATGATTCCCCAAAAACCCTACTTTTTAAAATATGCTACCAGACAGTCAGTCGTCTAGTGTACATCTTTATTGTACGCTTCAATTCTCTTCCCAACACTACAATAACAGTATCTTCTAATATTAGTACTTGAAGAGTAAGTACTACCTCAAATCCCTATCCTAATTAGTTATCAATTAATGAGATGTTTAACCTCTTTAGGCTGAACACAGATAAGTTTACCCCTATTCACTATCACTTCTAATTGTCAGTTGTTTCAACTGTTAGCTATTTTCTCTTCTTCTCTAATCGATGCTCTCAGCAATGCACCCCCCTTCATCTCTTCTAGAACAGGTGATCTTTTTCTCCTTCATCTTCCTCTGTTGTTTTCTCCTGTTCTTGTTGCATGAACATGTAAAGTACCCAATCTGTCCATAATTATACCAGTCTTCTGAAAGTTGCTGAAAGTGTAGCTGAAATATTCCTCCTTCTTCTTTGTTCTTCTCCCTCTCCAATTCTGTGTCTGTCCAGAAACTGACAGTCGATATGGAACATCTGGTCCCCCCTTGGCGGGTACAATTGCCTTTGATATTGTTCAGTTAAAGCTGTAACAGTGATTGTTGATTTGATTCACTCTGATTCTTCATAACCCACACTTATTTTCTTCTTCTCCACCACCAGTTATAAGTTGTATTTGATAGAGTTTTCTTCGTCCGTTTCTTCTCGTTGTGGACCTATCAGTATTCTTCAAAAGGTTATCTTCTAAGTTCTGTTCTTGAAATATCATCTTCTTACCAGTGGCCTTTCCTTTAGCCTCACTGTATTATTATTTTCCTTCAATTCTTGAGGTCTTCATCCAGTCGTGTTACTTCTTCCATTTCTCCTTTCCTCTCTTGTACCTTCAACTTTCATCAGAGATCAAATCTCTAGTATCCATGTCTTCTTTCCTCTCTTGCCACTTCCTTCTGATCACAGAGTCACTTCCTTCTGATCACAGAGTCACCTCCACCCCTGACCTCTCATCATCATCATCCTCTTCTCCTTAAGTTCCCAGACATCTCGGTTTTCTTCCGTCTTCTGGATTCATCTTCATCGTTGTTTCTGCTCGTATTCGTCTTCATCTCTGATGCCACAATCACCATGCTAGATAATCACTGAAAGCTTCCTTCTCGTAAGGTGGGTGTCTTTCTGCTGAATCCATATGTGAGAAAGGTGTACTAACTTCTGCCATTAGTCTCTCCTAACACTACTCTAACCCTACTTTGATTACTTTGATTAAAAAAGGACTATTTCAATCAATTTTCCCCTATATCAAGCCCTTTATATTCCTTTATTGTGAACTATCCTATTTTAGACTATTTAAGTTATATAGGCTTCCCCCTGTAATTATTAATATAACCTTAACAACTCCAAATAAATCCTGAATAATTAAACCCAATTTTTATTCCTATATCCTATGTCACCACCTTATCCATTAGTGTTGAGTATATTACCACAGCCCATCAACTGCCAGTAAATGCAAGTTAGTCATCTTCAGACTAAAATACCCCTAAACAAAGCCTTTAACCCCTTGCTCTATAACCCCTAATTATCATAAATTTAAAGAATAATGTCAGTACCTGATTTCCAATCGAACTGCAATCCAGCCCAGTGATGCACATAGCTTCCAAAATGTAACTTTTATTGAAATAGAATTTGCCAAGCCCCTTGTAAAATCGTCATAACATCACATATCCTGTTAGGGAAAGATTTTGTAACCATAATCAGTACCAAAACCTTTTTGACTTGATCCTCTGCCACGTGACGTGATCACTTCCTGTATCTCCTCGCTCCTCTCACTTAGCGTTCCTCTCATATGACAGAAGAACAAAGACACAACATAACATTTTAGTCGTTAATGCAGTCACTGAGTATTTCCAACCATTCAATATTCATTCGTTCTACATTATTCACTCTAAGACTAAACTCAGAATTAAATAAATCGCTCAAAAACCTTTTTTTTTTTATTTTAATCCGTTATTTAATTATTTAATTCAATCTATTATAATCCGTTATCCTATATTTAATGTATAAATTCAATAGGCTACAAAGCAAGTTTCATCTTTAACCAATCTTTAAACTAGAATACTCGTGCTAAAATCTCTCTGTCTGTGTGTTTCTCCGTCTCCCTGCAGCCCCCATGTGTTGTTTTGCAGAATCCCACGCATGCGCAAATATAATTTTAAAATTAAACGCATCCCCATACATTTACTAACGCCACCATTTTGTTTCGTCGACCGCATGTCGTAGATTTAGTGCCGTAAACCAAAGCGTGTCCTAATCTCGTGTCATAAACTCCCCCTTTCTGTAGTGTAGTGTCGCAAAATTAAACGCATGCGCATACCCATTCCTCAATACAATTTCACCGTGGAAGGAAGATTCTCTACTCTCTCTCCCCAAACATAATAACAGTCCAGCTGTAATTCCCCATTTCCCCCTTATAATCAAACAACATTTACCAGCGCTCACAAAACATACAACCTGACTTACAGACAGTGACAAATTTAAGAGACTTTAATCCATCGCAATGGAATCTCTAAGGATATCCGTTAGCATGTAGCACACAACACAATTAGCCTTTAGCTTAGCCTAAGGTACACCGTGACACAAAACACAATTAGCACTAGCATCCACCTCAGCCACCATGATGTAGCATGATTCACACTTTAGCCTTACAAAAATTAGCCTGAGCAACGATGTACCACGTGGCCTGAAACAATCCAGCCTTAGCTTCAGCCTCTAGCCAACAGCGGCCTACTACACAAATCAATATCCTGCACCGTGGCCAAATAAATAATCGTCCAATTCTCCCCGTCTAACTTTATGCTGCCTTGAAAGATGAATCTCATATCAAGCGGTTATCCCCAAACCAATTTCCCGTCGACCAGAGGAGGAGTATAACATAGCTACAACCATTCACTTCATAATTCCCGCTTAAGAAATCAACCTGCCAAAGCCTAACACTTCACACAGGATTTGTAGCCCACTTAATAATAATAATAATAATTATTACAAGTCGCCTCGTTTCGAGGTCTTTTCCGTATTCCCGGTGCCCTAATTATGCAGATATCTCCCAACATATATTCTCTACCAATCCATTTGTACAATCCATTGTTGTAAACAGCGTTTACACATCAACCAAATTTAGAATATTTTCGTTCAGACTCCCAGTTAACAGCCATAACGCCACCGAGGCCGGGTCATAATGGAACATCTCCTCAATGTACACAAGTCATATCCAATCTAACAAACTCCGAAGCGATAAGGACACTCACCCTTTTTCGGCCATGCTTCAGAGAGAGTTAGGCCGGCAGTTGACTGAAACAAGGAGGAGACGCAAACCCAGGCCCCACGTTGGGCGCCATTATGTCGTATATGATGAATGGTGGCCATTATCGCTGTCAACAAAAAGTCCGTTATGCTGCATCGTGTCAGAAGTTTTTATTCATACCACGAGGTTACAGCATAAATTACAGACACGCGTTGCCTGGAGAACGACTCCCCAGATTGCTATGGTCGTTCTGCCGTCTAATCGTTTACCCCCTATTTATAAACAATGCAAAGGGAGGGGCTACTCCCTTCTTCTGGCCAATCACCAGTCTCCCCTCGGGCGTCACCCTCCAAGCGGCACATTTCAAATAACATCATAAAACATCCCCCCTTTGGCCTGAACAACCAACATTCCATTTCGTCATGAAAAACATTTAACAAAGGCATAATCTTCAGATACGATACTAGACAGATGACAAGCAGAAGCAGAAACAGCAGTGCTACCCCACCAGTCCCTCCAGAAACAATGATGGGGACTATGGACGCTGAGGAAAAGGTAGGTATTTCAAGGATGAGACCTACAGATCAAGACTTGTAGATGGCAAATTCATATAATATAAAAAATAAAAAATAAACGGTGACATGAAGGATTATAAATCATTTTACAATACTAAATATGTTTGTTTTTTAAAGCATGTGTTATTTTACTTCTAATGGTGACAGCTAGTTCATTATTAGCCGACCTGAATGACCGGGTGGAGACGTTGACTCCATAGCTGCAGCTGTATTTCCCCTGGTCTTTATACTCTGCAACAGGGAAGTGGAAGGAGGCAGAGTGGTTGACTGCAGGCGTAGTCTCAGTTCTGTTGGACCCAGAGAAGTCCAGATAGAAGAGGCCTCTAGGATACTGTGGCTGAATGGAGCAGGTGATGGAGAAGCTGTGGCCCCTGATCACCTCTGGCCCCTGAGGTTCCCAAAACATCCCTTCATTTGGAGGACTGAGAGAGATGTTGGGCTGTAGCAGGACCACTGGAAAGAAAGTAAACAGCAATTTGACAGTAATGCCATTCCATATTTACACCTTGTAACTGAGAAATGTGTGTGCAATGGACAAGGTAGTCAGCCTCCCGTCTCTATCAAGGCTCTGAATCATAAAATACAGTGAGCTCCAAAAGTATTGGGACAGTGACAATTGTGTTGTTGTTTTGGCTCTGTACTCCAGCACTTTGGATTTCAGATGATACAATGAATATGAGGTTAAAGTGCAGACTGTCTGGCTATGACGAGACCTTTTTGCACAATTCAAACCAAACCCTGATAAAACTCTAGTCTTGACAAGGCAAAGAGACTCCCTTACCTGAACAAATAACACCTGCGTCGTTACCATGATTACATTCATGTGTTCCTCCTCCTGTGTGTGGGCACTGTGTGATGGAGCACTCACTGCCAGAGCAGCCAACATCATCCTGCCAGATGGGCCCACTGCCCTGACCAAAGTAGGCCGTCTCTGGGGCACTATCAGCTCTCCCACAGCCCAGTTGTCTACACACCACAGCAGCGTCATTCAAGTCCCACACGTCATCACACACGGTTAGCCACTGACCAATTTGATAGACCTCCACCCTCCCAGAGCAGAGGTCACTCCCATTGACCAGTCTGATGTTAGGTTTGACTAGGAATGAAAGAAGAAAATTGAGGAAATAGAAGCCTTTCAGTATCATATTCAACAAAATCAATGCCAAGTTGACACAAGTATAATCAAGGTATTTCGATTTCTATCAACCACAATAGCAACACAGAGGGACTGTTCTTACCTGAGCAGACAACACTGGCATCTTGAACTTGTAAACCGTCATGGTGTTTCAATCCTCCATGTGAGCATTCTGTCAGGGAGCTCTCACTGCCGTCACACCCAACATCATCCAGCCAAGTAGGTCTGCCACCACTACCCTGACCTACGTGGGCAGTACCTTGGGCACTCACAGCCCTCCCACAGCCCAGCTGGCCAAACACCTCATTGGCCCTTGTAAAGAATCTCTACTGTCCCGAGCAGCGACTAGTGCCATTGACCAGCCTGATCTCTTCACCAGCTAACAAAGACGAAAAGAGATGATAGGAAAAATGATTAATAATGATTAATGAGCAATTAAAAACTGCCAGTATTGTCAAAGCTGTTCTATTAAAAGTTGTTACAAACGTGTTAATTAACCTTTTTGGACTTTAACAGCATTTCTTTTTTGTTCCCCTTTTTCTCCCCAATTTCGATCTTGTCTCATCACTGCAACTCCCCAACCGGCTCGGGAGGCAAAGGTCGAGTCATGTATCCTCCAAAACATGACCCGCCAAGCCTTGCTTCTTAACATATTCTCACTTAACCCGGAAGCCAGCCGCACCAATGTGACGGAGGAAACACCATTGAACTGACGACCGAAGTCAGCCTACAAGAGTGCGATGAGCCAAGCAAAGCCCCCCCGGCAAAACCCTACCCTAACGACACTGGGCCAATTGTGCACCGCCCTATGGGACTCCAGATCACGGCCGGTTGTGATACAGCCCAGGATCGAACACGGGTCTGTAGTGACGCCTCTAGCACTGCGATGCAGTGCCTTAGACAGCTGTGCCACTCGGGAGGCCTTTAACAGCATTTTAAAAGTATTTTAAAACCTTTTTGAGACTTGTGTTCACATGTAAATGAACAGTTACCTGCCAACGAAGGTAACACCATTTGATGAGCTGTTTGGGAGAAACACAGACAACCAAAACGTTACAATTAAAACACACATTTACTGAGGTTGCCATTTCTAAATGGATTACGACTTATAATAATGTCCTGTAAAAAAATCAGATTTTTTTTAAAATATAAGTTTGCTCACCATTTAGGAATTGTTATTGCTACATTTGTAAATGTTAGTAAGCTATATATAGATAGTTAATGACACATTTATAAACAACTTTAAATGTAAACCAAGCAAGCAAACATTATTTGCATATGCTGTTGTGGTATTTACACCATTTGTAAAGCCGTATAGTTAGGTCTATATCGAGCTCAAGTATTTCCTTTGTGAAACTGCCCTGTGAGAGATGTACAGTGGGGAAAAAAAGTATTTAGTCAAATCAAATCAAATCAAATTTTATTGGTCACATGCGCCGAATACAACAGGTGCAGACATTACAGTGAAATGCTTACTTACAGCCCTTAACCAACAGTGCATTTATTTTTTACAAAAAAAGTAAAAATAAAACAACAACAAAAAAAGTGTTGAGCGAAAAAAGAGCAGAAGTAAAATAAAGTGACAGTAGGGAGGCTATATATACAGGGGGGTACCATTGCAGAGTCAATGTGCGGGGGCACCGGCTAGTTGAGGTAGTTGAGGTAATATGTACATGTGGGTAGAGTTAAAGTGACTATGCATAAATAATTAACAGAGTAGCAGCAGCGTAAAAAGGATGGGGTGGGGGGTCAGTGCAAATAGTCCGGGTAGCCATGATTAGCTGTTCAGGAGTCTTATGGCTTGGGGGTAGAAGCTGTTGAGAAGTCTTTTGGACCTAGACTTGGCACTCCGGTACCGCTTGCCGTGCGGTAGCAGAGAGAACAGTCTATGACTAGGGTGGCTGGAGTCTTTGACAATTTTGAGGGCCTTCCTCTGACACCGCCTGGTATAGAGGTCCTGGATGGCAGGAAGCTTGGCCCCAGTGATGTACTGGGCCGTACGCACTACCCTCTGTAGTGCCTTGCGGTCGGAGGCCAAGCAGTTGCCATACCAGGCGATGATGCAACCAGTCAGGATGCTCTCGATGGTGCAGCTGTAGAATTTTTTGAGGATCTGAGGACCCATGCCAAATCTTTTCAGTCTCCTGAGGGGGAATAGGCTTTGTCGTGCCCTCTTCACGACTGTCTTGGTGTGTTTGGACCATGATAGTTCGTTGGTGATGTGGACACCAAGGAACTTGAAGCTCTCAACCTGTTCCACTACAGCCCCGTCGATGAGAATGGGGGCGTGCTCAGTCCTCTTTTTTTTCCTGTAGTCCACAATCATCTCCTTTGTCTTGGTCACGTTGAGGGAGAGGTTGTTGTCCTGGCACCCCACTGCCAGGTCGCTGACCTCCTCCCTATAGGCTGTCTCATCGTTGTCGGTGATCAGGCCTACCACTGTTGTGTCGTCGGCAAACTTAATGATGGTGTTGGAGTCGTGCCTGGCCATGCAGTCATGGGTGAACAGAGAGTACAGGAGGGGACTGAGCACACACCCCTGAGGGGCCCCAGTGTTGAGGATCAGTGTGGCAGATGTGTTGTTACCTACCCTTACCACCTGGGGGCGGCCCGTCGGGAAGTCAGGGATCCAGTTGCAGAGGGAGGTGTTTAGTCCCAGGATCCTTAGCTTAGTGATGAGCTTAGAGGGCACTATGGTGTTGAATGCTGAGCTGTAGTCAATGAATAGCATTCTCACGTAGGTGTTCCTCTTGTCCAGGTGGGAAAGGGCAGTGTGGAGTGCAATAGAGATTGCATCATCTGTGGATCTGTTGGGGCGGTATGCAAATTGGAGTGGGTCTAGGGTTTCTGGGATAATGCTGTTGATGTGAGCCATGACCAGCCTTTCAAAGCACTTCATGCCTACAGACATCAGTGCTACGGGTCGGTAGTCATTTAGGCAGGTTATCTTAGAGTCCTTGGGCACGGGGACTATGGTGGTCTGCTTGAAACATGTTGGTATTACAGACTCAGTCAGGGACATGTTGAAAATGTCAGTGAAGACACTTGCCAGTTGGTCAGCACATGCTCGGAGTACACATCCTGGTAATCCGTCTGGCCCTGCGGCCTTGTGAATGTTGGCCTGCTTAAAAGTCTTACTCACATCAGCTGCGGAGAGCGTGATCACATAGTCATCCGGAACAGCTGGTGCTCTCATGCATGCTTCAGTGTTGCTTGCCTCGAAGCGAGCATAGAAGTGGTTTAGCTCATCTGGTAGGCTTGTGTCACTGGGCAGCTCGCGGCTGTGCTTCCCTTTGTAGTCTGTAATAGTTTTCAAGCCCTGCCACATCCGACGAGCGTCAGAGCCAGTGTAGTACGATTCAATCTTAGTCCTGTATTGACTCTTTGCCTGTTTGATGGTTCGTCGGAGGTCATAGCGGGATTTCTTATAAGCGTCCGGGTTAGAGTCCCGTTCCTTGAAAGCGGCAGCTCTACCCTTTAGCTCAGTGCGGATGTTTCCTGTAATCCATTGCTTCTGGTTGGGGTATGTACGTACGGTCACTGTGGGGACGACATCATCGATGCACTTATTGATGAAGCCAGTGACTGATGTGGTGTACTCCTCAATGCTGTCTGAAGAATCCCGGAACATGTTCCAGTCTGTGCTAGCAAAACAGTCCTGTAGCTTAGCATCTGCGTCATCTGACCACTTTTTTATTAACCGAGTCACTGGTGCTTCCTGCTTTAGTTTTTGCTTATAAGCAGGAATCAGGAGGATAGAGTTATGGTCAGATTTGCCAAATGGAGGGCGAGGGAGAGCTTTGTATGCGTCTCTGTGTGTGGAGTAAAGGTGGTCTAGAGTTTTTTTTCCTCTGGTTGCACATTTAACATGCTGGTAGAAATGAGGTAGAATGGATTTAAGTTTCCCTGCATTAAAGTCCCCGGCCACTAGGAGCGCTGCATCTGGATGAGCGTTTTCCTGTTGATTTATGGCCTTGTACAACTCATTCAGTGCAATCTTAATGCCAGCATTGGTTTGTGGTGGTAAATAGACAGCTATGAAAAATATAGATACAACTCTCTTGGTAAATAGTGTGGTCTACAGCTTATCATAAGATACTCTACCTCAGGCGAGCAAAACCTCGAGACTTCCTTAGTATTTTATTTTGTGCACCAGCTGTTGTTTACAAATATACACAGACCGCCACCCCTTGTCTTACCGGAGTCAGCCGTTCTATCCTGCCGATGTAGCGTATAGCCCGCTAGCTGTATGAAATCCATGTCGTCGTTCAGCCACGACTCGGTGAAACATAACATATTACAGTTTTTAATGTCCCGTTGGTAGGATAACCGTAATCTTAAGTCGTCCAATTTATTTTCAAATGATTTTAACGTTGGCTAATAGGGTTGATGGAAGAAGCAGTTTACTCGCTCGCCGTCGGATCCTTACAAGGCACCCCGATCTACGTCCACGATATCTCCGTCTCTTCCTCACGCGAATGACGGGGATTTGGGCCTTGTCGGGTGTCTGTATGATATCCTTCTCGGCCGCCTCGTTGAAGAAAAAATCTTCGTCCAATACGAGGTGAGTAATCGCTGTCCTGATATCCAGAAGCTCTTTTTGGTTATAAGAGACGATGGCAGAAAGATTATGTACAAAATAAATTACAAATATCGCGGAAAAACACACAAAATAGTACAATTGGTTAGAGGGCTGTAAAACGGCAGCCATCTTCTCCTGCGCTGTTCTATCAGCCACCAATTGTGCAAGTTCTCCCACTTAAAAAGATGAGAGAGGCCTGTAATTTTCATCATAGGTACACGTCAACTATGACAGACAAAATGAGGAAAGAAAATCCAGAAAATCACATTGTAGGATTTTTAATGAATTGATTTGCAAATTATGGTGGAAAATAAGTATTTGGTCAATAACAAACATTTCTCAATACTTTGTTATATACCCTTTGTTGGCAATGACACAGGTCAAACGTTTTCTGTAAGTCTTCACAAGGTTTTCACACACTGTTGCTGGTATTTTGGCCCATTCCTCCATGCAGATCTCCTCTAGAGCAGTGATGTTTTGGGGCTGTCGCTGGGCAACACAGACTTTCAACTCCCTCCAAAGATTTTCTATGGGGTTGAGATCTGGAGACTGGCTAGGCCACTCAAGGACCTTGAAATACTTCTTACGAAGCCACTCCTTCATTGCCCAGGCGGTGTGTTTGGGATGATTGTCATGCTGAAAGACCCAGCCACGTTTCATCTTCAATGCCCTTACTGATGGAAGGAGGTTTTCACTCAAAATCTCACAATACATGGCCCATTCATTCTTTCCTTTACACGAAAGAGTCGTCCTGGTCCCTTTGCAGAAAAACAGCCCCAAAGCATGATGTTTCCACCCCCATGCTTCACAGTAGGTATGGTGTTCTTTGGATGCAACTCAACATTCTTTGTCCTCCAAACACGACGAGTTGAGTTTTTACCAAAAAGTTATATTTTGGTTTCATCTGACCATATGACATTCTCCCAATCCTCTTCTGGATCATTCAAATGCACTCTAGCAAACTTCAGACGGGCCTGGACATGTACTGGCTTAAGCAGGGGGACACGTCTTGCACTGCAGGACTTGAGTCCCTGGCGGCGTAGTGTGTTACTGATGGTAGGCTTTGTTACTTTGGTCCCAGCTCTCTGCAGGTCATTCACTAGGTCCCCCTGTGTGGTTCTGGGATTTTTGCTCACCGTTCTTGTGATCATTCTGACCCCACGGGGTGAGATCTTGCGTGGAGCCCCAGATCGAGGGAGATTATCAGTGGTCTTGTATGTCTTCCATTTCCTAATAATTGCTCCCACAGTTGATTTCTTCAAACCAAGCTGCTTACCTATTGCAGATTCAGTCTTCCCAGCCTGGTGCAGGTCTACAATTTTTGTTCCTGGTGTCCTTTGACAGCTCTTTGGTCTTGGCCATAGTGGAGTTTGGAGTGTGACTGATTGAGGTTGTGGACAGGTGTCTTTTATACTGATAACAAGTTCAAACAGGTGCCATTAATAGGTGCCAAAATCTCACAATACATGGCCCATTCATTCTTTCCTTTACACGAAAGAGTCGTCCTGGTCCCTTTGCAGAAAAACAGCCCCAAAGCATGATGTTTCCACCCCCATGCTTCACAGTAGGTATGGTGTTCTTTGGATGCAACTCAACATTCTTTGTCCTCCAAACACGACGAGTTGAGTTTTTACCAAAAAGTTATATTTTGGTTTCATCTGACCATATGACATTCTCCCAATCCTCTTCTGGATCATTCAAATGCACTCTAGCAAACTTCAGACGGGCCTGGACATGTACTGGCTTAAGCAGGGGGACACGTCTTGCACTGCAGGACTTGAGTCCCTGGCGGCGTAGTGTGTTACTGATGGTAGGCTTTGTTACTTTGGTCCCAGCTCTCTGCAGGTCATTCACTAGGTCCCCCTGTGTGGTTCTGGGATTTTTGCTCACCGTTCTTGTGATCATTCTGACCCCACGGGGTGAGATCTTGCGTGGAGCCCCAGATCGAGGGAGATTATCAGTGGTCTTGTATGTCTTCCATTTCCTAATAATTGCTCCCACAGTTGATTTCTTCAAACCAAGCTGCTTACCTATTGCAGATTCAGTCTTCCCAGCCTGGTGCAGGTCTACAATTTTTGTTCCTGGTGTCCTTTGACAGCTCTTTGGTCTTGGCCATAGTGGAGTTTGGAGTGTGACTGATTGAGGTTGTGGACAGGTGTCTTTTATACTGATAACAAGTTCAAACAGGTGCCATTAATACAGGTAACGAGTGGAGGCCTCTTAAAGAAGAAGTTACAGGTTTGTGAGAGCCAGAAATCTTGCTTGTTTGTAGGTGACCAAATACTTATTTTCCACCATAATTTGCAAATAAATTCATTAAAAATCCTACAATGTGATTTTCTGGATTTTTTCTCTCAATTTGTTGTCATAGTTGACGTGTACCTATGATGAAAATTACAGGCCTCTCTCATCTTTTTAAGTGGGAGAACTTGCACAATTGGTGGCTGACTAAATACTTTTTTCCCCCACTGTATGTCTCATGTACAGTAGTTTACTTGTTGTGGTTAACATTTGCCAGATTCTTACAGACCAACTGTTTAGTATACAGATGAAACATACTTTTAAAAATCAGTTTCACACATTACAGCACTCTTGCTTTGTTTAAATCTGTCACGGTCGTCGTAATGAGTGGACCAAGGTGCAGCGTGAAATGCGTACATCTTTTAATGAGTACTTATTCAATGACAACAAAACGATACGTGAAGTCTAAGGTTCACAAACACAAACCTACACAGAACAAGATCCCACAATTGACAAGTGCACAACAGGCTGCCTAAGTATGGGTCCCAATCAGAGACAACAAGACACAGCTGCCTCCGATTGGGAACCACCCCGGCCAACACAGAAACACACGATCTAGAAAAGAACACATAGAAAACAAAACATAGACACTACACATATAAACTAACACCCTGGCTCAACATATAAGAGTCCCCAGAGCCAGGGCGTGACAAAATCAGCTAGTTCTGCTTTCTGCAAAATGTTATTAATGACTCAACACTTTATTTTGTGAAATTGTTTCTCCACTTGATGTTGACTTATGTTATTTCCTATGTATCAAATGTCAGCAGTGTTGGGGAAGCTACTCTGAAAATATAGTTTACCAAGCTACCAATTACTTCACACTGGAGGAAGAAGTTCAGCTACAATATAGCTACCGTTGAGAGAAATAATTAGAAAAAGTAATTCACTACATCAAAACTACCTCCTGAAATATTTTCATATCTAAATCTGAAATGACATATAATACAACATTTTAAAAAATGAAACATGACTGGAAGAACACATAACTCTAGAGTCAGATGTTAACAGTGTAGGGAGATCTGTGTGACAGCCAGAGTAGTTCGGGAGATAAAACTAAAATAGTGGGTTCCAGCAGTTAACCACACCGTTAGCTACATGGCAAAAGAGTAATTAACTACTGAAAAGGAGATCTGAATTTAGATAAACTACCACGCAAAATGTAGTTAAATTACAAGTTGAATTGGGCTCCCGAGTGGCGCGTTGGTCTAAGGCACTGCATCTCAGTGCTTGAGGTGTCACTACAGACCCCCTGGTTCGATTCCAGGCTGTATCACAACCGGCTGTGATTGGGAGTCCCATAGGGCGGCACATAGCGTTGTCTGGGTTTGGCCGGTGTAGGCCGTCATTGTAAATAAGAATTTGTTCTTAACTGACTTGCCTAGTTAAATAAAGATAAAATGACATGAAGTGGAACTACTCCCCAACATTTTATGTCAGATATAGATTGTGTTACAGCTACTGTCATTTAATGTTCAGGATCTCCAGGTCTTCACTTCACGACTTCCGCTGAGTCTGCCTCCCCTCCTTGTTTTGGCGTTTGGCGTCACCGGCTTACTAGCTACTGCCGATCCATTTATCATCACTCCATTTGTCTTGTCTTATCAATCACACACACCTGGTCCTTATCCCTCATTAGTCATTGTATAAGTGTTCCCTCTGCTTCCTTGTCTGTGTGGGTGATTGTTTGTAGTGAGCTGTGTGTAGCTCGGTTGAGCTACCCTTACCTTGTTGTTGCCAGGGTAGAATTTTCCCCTGTGCTTATGTATTATTGGATTCTACCGTTACAGTGTATTTGCCAGGGATGAGAGTTTCCCCTGTGCCTGTTTCGTTGAACGCTATTTGAGCGCATTTGTGTGTCAACAAAGGAATAAACTGTATTCGGTGATTACCCTCCTGCACCTGGCTCCTTTCATCACACTCATCACAGTCTTTCATTCTATTTCCTACCTTTTCATGATCATTCTCATTATGTTCGTAAATATTTGGATTAGTGATATTAAATTTTGATTGTATAAAGAACTTGTGTTTGTCTTGTTATTCTGGGAAATAACTCCAATTGATTCTCAAAGAATTCATACCTTCAGATGAATCAATGTATTACTATTATTTTAATTGTAGTCTTATAGACTTATTACTAAAATAACTCATAAGTCAGGTCTTCTTAGAGTACCATTTTGTCCAATAACTGGACTGGTGCCCAGTTAATAATTTCATAGTAATAAGTGTACCCACTACCCTACATGTATAAAGTGTATTTTCCTGATCATACTGGATTCCAAGTGTATCGGCCAATCAACCCAACCTCAGATGTCCACAGATTAACCCATCTTTCCCAATACACTACTATTTTACTATTTCCTTTTGTAATACATCCTTCTATTTTACTGTGATGTCTTATGAGGGTCTTGAACCTCTCTATTTGTACCATTTTTACAGAGATTGCCCTAAAAATAAATACTCTACGAAAGAGTCACTGGCGTATCCAACCCCTGTAGCCTCCACAAGGGTTAGGGTCACAATTTTGTCATGCATTTTCCAGCCCTAAGGCCAGTTTCGGCAATTGACTTGTCTTATATCAGCTCGCGTGCACTCAGACGGGCAGGGTGGAAATATTTGAGATGTTTCCTTAAAAACATGATCCAAAGTGCTAATTTCAGGCAGCGCTGATAGGGATATTGAAGACCAACCAAAAGCTGATTTTTGACAGCGGAAATGCAGCCTATCCAGCTGTGAAGCACAGTGCCCATATACCATACTTTGCTTTTGGTGCCTGTATACTTAGTTTTTAGAAACATAAAAACAAATGTTATTTTCTCATTTCGTTTTATTTTATTAAAAACCAAGCATAGCCTACTCTCCTCTCAATGAAAGCCTTTTTTTTTGTCTGCGCAATGCAATCTCGAAGTTGTCAAGACGGTCGATAAAGGGTTTGGCTCCTGAGACCGCTTGGAAATAAATCATAATCACCAAAGCTTTAGTAAAATATCGAGTTTGAGAGGAGTAAAACAGTGTGCTGACGTTCCCCTTTTATCTATGCATTGTAGGCAGGCCCACATTGCTTTAGTCATGCAGGTCCCGTTTTGCATGATGTAGGCTACGTGTCCAAGCCCATCATGAAATGAGAGATGAGAGCCTCTGTGAATAACGGTGAACCTCGTATTTAGAAGTTATCTGTAACCTATAAGAATTGCTTGTTTTCCGTCTCATACAGTGGGTAGAACAAGTATTTGATACACTGCCGATTTTGCAGGTTTTCCTACTTATAAAGCATGTAGAGGTTTGTAATTTTTATCATAGGTACACTTCAACTGTGAGAGACGGAATCTAAAACAAAAATCCAGAAAATCACATTGTATGATTTTTAAGTAATTAATTTGCATGTAATTGCATTACATAAGTATTTGATCACCTACCAACCAGTAAGAATTCCGGCTCTCACAGACCTGTTAGTTTTTCTTTAAGAAGCCCTCCTGTTCTCCACTCATTACCTGTATTAAATGCACCTGTTTGAACTCGTTACCTGTATAAATGACACCTGTCCACACACTCAATCAAACAGACTCCAACCTCTCCACAATGGCCAAGACCAGAGAGCTGTGTAAGGACATCAGGGATAAAATTGTAGACCTGCACAAGGCTGGGATGGGCTACAGGACAATAGGCAAGCAGCTTGGTGAGAAGGCAACAACTGTTGGCGCAATTATTAGAAAATGGAAGAAGTTCAAGATGACGGTCAATCACCCTCGGTCTGGGGCTCCATGCAAGATCTCACCTCGTGGGGCATCAATGATCATGAGGAAGGTGAGGGATCAGCCCAGAACTACACGGCAGGACCTGGTCAATGACCTGAAGAGAGCTGGGACCACAGTCTCAAAGAAAACCATTAGTAACACACTACACCGTCATGGATTAAAATCCTGCAGTGCACGCAAGGTCCCCCTTCTCAAGCCAGCGCATGTCCAGGCCCGTCTGAAGTTTGCCAATGACCATCTGGATGATCCAGAGGAGGAATGGGAGAAGGTCATGTGGTCTGCAGAGACAAAAATAGAGCTTTTTGGTCTAAACTCCACTCGCCGTGTTTGGAGGAAGAAGAAGGATGAGTACAACCCCAAGAACACCATCCCAACCGTGAAGCATGGAGGTGGAAACATAATTCTTTGGGGATGCTTTTCTGCAAAGGGGACAGGACGACTGCACCGTATTGAGGGGAGGATGGATGGGGCCATGTATTGCGAGATCTTGGCCAACAACCTCCTTCCCTCAGTAAGAGCATTGAAGATGGGTCGTGGCTGGGTCTTCCAGCATGACAATGACCCGAAACACACAGCCAGGGCAACTAAGGAGTGGCTCCGTAAGAAGCATCTCATGGCCCTGGAGTGGCCTAGCCAGTCTCCAGACCTGAACCCAATAGAACATCTTTGGAGGGAGCTGAAAGTCCGTATTGCCCAGCGACAGCCCCGAAACCTGAAGGATCTGGAGAAGGTCTGTATGGAGGAGTGGGCCAAAATCCCTGCTGCAGTGTGTGCAAACCTGGTCAAGACCTACAGGAAACGTATGATCTCTGTAATTGCAAACAAAGGTTTCTGTACCAAATATTAAGTTCTGCTTTTCTGATGTATCAAATACTTATGTCATGCAATAAAATGCAAATTAATTACTTAAAAATCATACAATGTGATTTTCTGGATTTTTGTTTTAGATTCCGTCTCTCACAGTTGAAGTGTACCTATGATAAAAATTACAGACCTCTACATGCTTTGTAAGTAGGAAAACCTGCAAAATCGGCAGTGTATCAAATACTTGTTCTCCCCAATGTATGTTCAAAACCCAAGTCCTCCCTTAGGTCTACTATAACGAAGGCTGGTTTCACTTCAATGCATGTCTTTTTTATCCTGGAGGTTTTATGATATCATTACATTTTAAATGTATTTATTGGTGTTGTTGTTTTAAAAAACCTGATTACTTGTTTTTCGTTTAATTTTATTACGACCACACAACCAAACCTTCCTGGTTTAATGATGACAACTTCTGGAGATGTGTGAATGTGATCTGATCTGTAAGATGGTTAAATAGGTGATGTTCATAAAACATAGGCCTATTTGGGAGCAGTATAATGGTGAGTGGACATTCTCCCTTTCTATTTATAATGGATCTTGTCCAGCTACAGTGAAACGTTTGGATGTGCGTAAAACCCTCCCTAGGATGCGTTGTTTTAATATTATATGCCCATGGGGAGAAATGATGGTGCCTGTAAGTGTGACAAAGCCTATTTAAAACAAGTTGTTTTGTTTTGTATTTATAATTTGATTATAATTATTAGTTCTCTTTTTAGGCCTTATCAATAATTACTTTTATCTTGCTTATTGACAATGATTGGCATGTCCATGCTCAGCCATAATGAAATGTACAGTAGGCCTAGCCCCTATATCAGTGTGAATGGTATTGAAGTCATGCAATTACTTAGAACAATGTGGACCGCAAATGGGTTCAAGTTAACATATTTAGCACAGATAGGTCTAATCAAATCAAATCAAATGTTATTTGCCACATGCGCCAAATGCAACAGGTGTAGACCTTACAGTGAAATACTTACAAGAAAGTGTTAAGTAAAAAATAGAAAATTAAAGAGCAGCAGTAAAATAAAATAACTGTAGGGGGGTTATATACAGGGGGTACCGGTACAGAGTCAATGTGCGGGGGCACCGGTTAGTCGAGGTAATTGAGGTAATATGTAGGGCTTTCCTCTGACACCGCCTGGTATAGAGGTCCTGGATGGCAGGAAGCTTGGCCCCAGTGATGTACTGGTATATACGCACTACCCTCTGTAGTGCCTTGCGGTTGGAGGCCGAGCAGTTCCCATACCAGGCGGTGATGCAACTAGTCAGGATGCTCTCGATGGTGCAGCTGTATAACTTTTTGAGGATCTGAGGACCCATGCCAAATCTTTTCAGTCTCCTGAGGGGGAATAGGCTTTGACGTGCCCTCTTCACGACTGTCTTGGTGTGTTTGGACCATGATAGGAACTTGAAGCTCTCAACCTGTTCCACTACAGCCCCGTCGATAAGAATGGGGGCGTGCTCAGTCCTCTTTTTTTTCTTGTAGTCCACAATCATCTCCTTTGTCTTGATGACGTTGAGGGAGAGGTTGTTATCCTGGCACCACACAGCCAGGTCGCTGACCTCCTCTCTATAGGCTGTCTCATCGTTGTCGGTGATCAGGCCTTCCACTGTTGTGTCGTCGGCAAACTTAATGATGGTGTTGGAGTTGTGCCTGGCCATGCAGTCATGGGTGAACAGGGAGTACAGGAGGGGACAGAGCCCCCATGTTGAGGATTGTTATTTCGTTTTTGTAAGCCATTTAACAAACTATAACGGACTAACATTGGAATTGGAGTTGATTCCAAGGCAATTCATAAAAGACTGTTAATACTGAACTTTCAAGCAACCACATATTTCGTCATGGAGCACGTTCTGATTGGCCAGTGAAGCGCCAAGCCTCGACACACCCACAACTTGTTTATGTATCAGAACCCAGCCCTTTCGCCCCAAAGCCAGCAAGTTCGCGATAATTGTGATAGTGAAAATAGCACAAATATGTCTGACACAGCCCTGAACCTATAGCACTACCGCCTGCGCTTAGATGTACCATTGGGTTAGGTTTGTTAAATAGAGCCCTACAGTGCATTCAGAAAGTATTCAGACCTCTTGACTTTTTTCACATTTTGTTACATTACAGCCTTATTCTAAAATGGATTAAATAGTTTTTTTTCCTTCATCAATCTACACACATTACCACATAATGACAAAGCATAAACACGTTTTTAGAAATGTTTGCAAATGGAAATATCACATTTTCATTAGTATTCAGACCCTTTACTCAGTACTTTGTTGAAGCACCTTTGGCAGCGATTACAGCCTTGAGTCTTCTTGGGTATGACGCAACAAGCTTGGTACACCTGTATTTGGAGATTCTCCAATTATTCTCTGCAGATCCTCTCAAGCTCTGTCAGGTTGGTTGGGGAGCATCGCTGCACAGCTATTTTCAGGTCTCTCCAGAGATGTTCAATATGGTTAAAGTCCGGGCTCTGGTTGGGCCACTCAAGGACATTCAGAGACTTGTCCCAAAGCAACGCCTGTGTTGTCTTGGCTGTTTGTTTAGGGTCATTGTCATGTTGGAAGGAGAATCTTCGCCCCAGTCTGAGGTCCTGAGCGCTCTAGAGCAGGTTTTCATCAAGGATCTCTCTGTACTTTGCTCTGTTCATCTTTCCCCCGATCCTGACTAGTCTTCCAGTCCCTGCTGCTGAAAAACATCCCCACAGCATGATGCTGCCACCACCATGCTTCACCGTAGGGATGGTGCCAAGTTTCTTCCAGACGTGACAATTGGCATTCAGGCCAAAGAGTTCAATCTTGGTTTCATCAGACCAGAGAATCTTGTTTCTCATGGTCTGGGTTTCCTTTAGGTGCCTTTTGGAAAACTCCAAACGGGCTGTCATGTGCTTTTACTGAAGATTAGCTACCGTCTGGCCACTCTACCATAAAGGCCTGATTGGTGGAGTGCTGGAGAGATGGTTGTCCTTCTGGAAGGTTCTCCCATCTCCACAGACAAACTCTGAAGCTCTGTCAGAGTGACCGTCGGGTTCTTGGTCACCTCCCTGACTAAGGCCCTTCTCCCCCGATTGCTCAGTTTGGCCAGGCGGCCAGCTCTAGGAAGAGTCTTGGTGGTTCCAAACTTCTTCCATTTAAGAATGATGGAGGCCACTGTGTTCTTGGGGACCTTCAATGCTGCAGACATTTTTTGGTACCCTTCCCCAGATCTGTTCCTCGACACAATCCTGTCTAGGTGCTCTACGGACAATTCCTTCGACCTCATGGCTTGGTTTTTGCTCTGACATGCCCTGTCAATTGTGGAACCTTATATAAATAGGCGTGTGCCTTTCCAAATCATGTAAATCAATTGAATTTACCACAGGTGGACTCCAATCAAGTTGTAGAAACATCTCAAGGATGATGAATGGAAACAGGATGCAATTGATCTCAATTTCGAGTCTCATAGCAAAGGGTCTGAATACTTATGTAAATAAGGTATCCGTTTTTTTCTTTTAATACATTTGCGTAGATTGATGAGGATTTGTATTTATTTAATTCATTTTAGAATAAGGCTGTAATGTAAAAAATGTGTAAAATGGAAGGGGTCTGAATACACTGTAAGGGCATTCATTTACATTTACATTTTAGTCATTTAGCAGACGCTCTTATCCAGAGCGACTTACAGTTAGTGAATACATATATATTTTTTATACTGGCCCCCGTGGGAAACGAACCCACAACCCTGGCGTTGCAAACGCTATGCTCTATCAACTGAGCTACATCCCTGCCGGCCATTCCCTCCCCTACCCTGGACGACGCTGGGCCAATTGTGCGCCGCCCATGAGTCTCCCGGTCGCGGCCAGCTGCGACAGAGCCTGGATTCGAACCAGGATCTCTAGTGGCACAGTGCGATGCAGTGCCTTAGACCACTATGCCACTCAGGAGGTGCCTTAGACCACTGTGCCACCACTGTGCCACTCAGCATCCATTCCATTTACTGGGATATGTACAAATATTGAATTCTAATTTAATTCTAATTCAAAACAGTCCAAACAGTTCAATTTCAATTCCAAAACTTGAAGATTCAATTCAATTCAAAATGTAAACAATGTAAATTCTCCACTTCATAAGTGAATTCAATAATTGAAATTGACCCCAACGCTGGTTTAAACCCTCCAAACTCATGTTCGTTAGATAAATATGCCCGTTTAACTTTATCTGGTTTGCCATTCCAAATAAAATGACATTTGTTTCTCGCATGACTTGAAAGAGGATTCTAGACCATGAATAAATATGTAAACGGCAATATCAGAATTAATCAGGTGTTATCCTCTCCACAGTTTCAAGATCCTATTTTGCTACATTTTCTATCGAAGTTAATAATTGCTCAACTTTTCCAGGATATGTACACAAAGCACATCAACTTTTAACCTTGTAGTCACAGTTGTGTGAGACTAGAAAGTAGCCATGAGAACTGGAAATTAGTCCTTTGTTATAGGTCAGTTTGATTTTGTGACTGTCTAACAAGTCGCTCGTGAGCAATGTTCATGGAGACCAAAATGCACAAATTAGCTGTTAAAATTGCATTGCAGACATTAATATGTCCAATATATAAATAATACCCTATTGAAACGAGGCTAGGCTAGACAGAGACAATATCATACTGTCACGCCCTGGCTCTGGGGACTCTTGTATGTTGAGCCAGGGTGTTAGTTTCTTTGTGTAGTGTCTATGTTTCGTTTTCTATGTTCTGTTCTAGGTTATGTGGTTCTATGTTGGCCGGGGTGGTTCTCAATCAGAGGCAACGAGAATCAGCTGTTGCTTGTTGTCTCTGATTGGGACCAATACTTAGGCAGCCTGTTGTGCACTTGTGTTTTGTGGGATCTTGTTCCGTGTAGGTTTGTGTTTGTTAACCGAGGACTTCACGTTTCGTTTTGTTATTTTGTATCGTGTTGCCAGTACTCTATTAAAGAAGATGTACGCATATCACGCTGCGCCTTGGTCCACTCATTTCGACGATCGTGACACATACTGTATTTGTAAAAAGCAGAAGGCACAGAGACAACAGATACCTGTCTATATATATAATCTAATGTTGTTCATGTAAGGCACTTGAAAGACCTTTCTTTATGACAACTTAGTTACTGTAATACACAAAGACTCACCATCTTCATCCTTCTAATGTCCTCCAATATCTGCTAGTATTCTCACCAACACGTGGCAGTAAGTGATTGCAATATTTACCCCAGATTTAACTGCTTTTAAATTACAATACGATGGATGAGCAAAACAAAAATTCTGATTAACCAAAATTGAGAGTTAAATGACCATGCTCTGGCAATGCTACCCCCATGTACAAGAGGTCAATGTGTGACCTTCCAGACACTTTCCAGTACAAGAGGTCAATGTGTGACCTTCCAGACACTTTCCAGTACAAGAGGTCAATGTGTGACCTTCCAGACACTTTCCAGTACAAGAGGTCAATGTGTGACCTTCCAGACACTTTCCAGTACAAGAGGTCAATGTGTGACCTTCCAGACACTTTCCAGTACAAGAGGTCAATGTGTGACCTTCCAGACACTTTCCAGTACAAGAGGTCAATGTGTGACCTTCCAGACACTTTCCAGTATTAGCATGTACATGGGGGTAGCATTGCCAGAGCATGGTCATTTAACTCTCAATTTTGGTTAATCAGAATTTTTTGTTTTGCTCATCCATCGTATTGTAATTTAAAAACAGTTAACTCTGGGGTAAATATTGCAATAATATATATACACTGTATTTACACACTGAGTGTACAAAATGATGACCTTCCTAATATTTTGTTTTGCGCTCAGAACAGCCTCAATTCTTCGGGGAATGGAGTCTAAAAGGTGTAAAAAGCGTTCCACAGAGATGCTGGCCCATGAATGCTCCCAACAGTTGTGTCAAGTTGGCTGGATGTCCTTTGGGTTGTAGACCATTCTTGATACAGACGGGAATCTGCTGAGCATGAAAAACCCAGCAGCGTTGCAGTTCTTGACACAAACCGGTACGCCTGGCACCTACTACCATACCCCGTTCAATGGCACTTAAATCTTTGTCATTCACCGTCTGAACGGCGCAAACACACAATCCATGTCTCAAGGCTTAAAAATCCTTCTTTAACCTGTCTCCTCCTTCATCTACACTGATTGAAGTGGATTTAACAAGTGACATCAGTAAGGGATCATAACTTTCACCTTGATTCACCTGGTCAGTCTGTCATGGAAAGAGCAGGTCTTCGTAATGTTTTGTACACTCAGTGTATTGTCTAAACTAAATTGAGGGGCCAATAAGGAACCTAAAAACGAATTCCCCCCCACCAAACAGAAATTGTAGTATAACCCTTAAAGGGTCTCTGAACCTTGTATTTGTCCTTGTAACGTGACCTGCTATATAGTCCCAGGCCCACTGAAATACTGCTCTTAAAGTCCCACCACAATCTTATTTTCAGCCTAATGGTGGACCCACCCCCAGTTAAGAAACATTTAAAAACACACACAGACAGGGTTCTTTATTCAATGTTATTCTCTTCGTTCAATGATCTGACATAATCAAAACAGTTATTTATGTATTTTATCCCCAAATGCTGGTTGTGCATCTGATTGCATTACAAGTGAGAGTGCAGGGAAAAAACAGTTGTGCGTTGTGATACTTGGCTGCAGTGAGGTTGGCCACGAGCAGCGTTCGATCCATTGTGAAACACAGATCCACTCCTATTGAACAGCAGAGTCAGTGGTGTTGTGGGGAAAGGAGATGGGTAGGTAGGTTACACTAGTGTGTGTAAACAGTGGTTAGAGGTGGGGGAATAGCTAGCCTGATCCCAGATCAGTTTGTGCTGTCTTGACAACTCCTATTTCATTGTAATGCACAAACTGATCTAGGGCAAACTGATCGGATGTGTCACAAGAGTCTGGGATGACAGACCGATAAATACTGATAGTGTGTAAACAGAGGCAGTTGCGTTGTTGTGATAGATAAAGAGATAGAGAGGTGCTGATACTGTGAAACAGACTTACAGAGGCAGTGCTGTTGTGTTGTGTTGTGGGGAGGAGTAGATAGATGGGGAACATGTATACATACATACAGAGGCAGAGGTGTTGTGAGCATACTGATATCGTGTCACAGAGTTTACATGGACATAGATAGATACATCCTACTGACAATGTGCTACATAGGGAGTGGTGTTGTGAGCATACTGGTAACGTGGTACAGTTTGTGACTGACGGTGGGGGGTAGTGGGAGGGCATAGATATTGACAATGTGCTGCATTACAGAGGCAGTGGTGTTGTGAAGATAGGTAATGCGTTACAGAGGCAGTGCTGTTGGGGGGTAATACATACACTATCCAGACGTGGAATGTGGGAGGGACTACCTTGGAAATTGATTTGATTTGATTTGGAAAGGGGGGAGAAGGGGATCACGGAGTTGTTGGTCATTAAATTGTCATAAATCTTTCCTTTATATTTCAGGTGAAGTAGAAATTAAACTCTCTTTACTGGTTGTCAACGGCTATGGTGTTCCTAAAAGTCAGTCCCTTCCTTAAGTGGTCTAAACAGTCGATCAGTGATCAATGCCTTCACTTCAGATACCAAAACAAGAACAAAAAGCAAAACATAAAAGGCTTTGACAATGTCAAAAGGGCTAGACTTCATGTACTTTAAAAATAAGGAATACATCTTACGTATGTAATGGCTGGTATTTTCTTACAGATCATCTTCATAACTCCACAACGACTTGACTCTAGACCATAGAACCACTACGTTTTATTTTATTTTTCTCCCATGAAAAATAAAATACTGTAAACGGAACAAAACAGAGATGCCATCCCAACCTGGTCCAATTTGTTTTTTGTGTATCAATTTGATCCAACCTGTGAACGTGACAGTGCAAGAGGTCTAGTGCATAAAGTTAATTGCTTCTGAAATCGTGTCATCATTTTTGTTCTACTTCTCTTTTGATTTGATAGAAAAAACAAACATTTTCACTGTGACAACTTAGCGTGCCGATATTCCTGGGTGAAACCAAGAGAACAAAACACTAGGTCTGGGGAGGTGGGGGGGGAAATCACAAATGCATTTAAGTTCGAAGAACAGTGAGAGAAAAAAACAGGAAAAAAGATAGCAACTCTTCTTTTATGCATAATTCCACTTAGGACAATTCAAATTGCAATCTTAATTTTTCCATATATATATTTATATTTCCATATATCTTTTGTAAGAAAAAAAATCTGTCTCTCAAAGTTGTAAAGGAGAAGGAGAGACAGGCCCCCTATCTGAGCCCTCCGTTAGCTGTCCCTGACAACATTTAGGGATGACTCGTGCCCAATGTCCAGCTGTCTGTCTGTCAGTCTGTCTGACTAGTTCCCTGCAGAAAGACATACGTCTTGTCTACCCCTTTACCCCAGGTCCGACGGGCATTGAGCCTGAGCTCCTGTCCAACGTCTTGAGAGGGAGAGAGAGGAGGAACAGAGTCATCACTGAGGAGAGTAAACAGAACATCTCCGATTAAACTCCTTGTGTGGTGGCTGCTGATCCCTGGTGCTGGTTCTGAGGCATGTCTATGGTGGTTGTGGGTTGGGGGGGGGTGATGGAGATAGTGCCATCCAGGTGAGATGGGACCCCCCTATTGTTCAGTCAAGTATGGGGTCGGGTTCGGCACAGTTTTTGGTGCCTGGACTGGGGCTGAGATAGGGGGAGTGGGGGGACGGCTGTCTGTCCATTGAGGCCTGCGTGTGCCCTCAAAGTGTCAAAGTCCGTCCTGGTTGGGCCCAGATCTGGCCCTCTTCCTAACCCTGGTTTGTCACAGTGTGGGAGTCAGTCAGTTAGCTGGCTCCATCTGTAGTCATGCCTTCTGGCTGTTCCTGCCTGGGGGGTGGCAGTGGACCCCCTTCTAAGGGGAGGGTGCAGGGGGGCTGCTGCGGGCTGAGCTGGGGGACAGGCTGGGGCTGCAGCTACCTGGTGGGGCCCCTCCTCCGCTGGAGCGGCCCCCGCTGGCCCCCTGGCCCTCCAGACCCTCTGAGTTCTCCAGCATCTCCTGGATAAGTGGGGGCATGGAGCCTGGGATCTCCATCTTCAGAGTGATCACTCGCTCCGCTCCTGGAGGAGGCGATGGAGGCAGGGAGAAGAAGAGAGAGGCAGAGAGAGAGGGTCATATGTGTTCCACAAGATTCTGCCACTACAGCAACATTTTGTATGTAAGACCCTAAATATTTATCTTCAAATAAATGATGCATGATATAGATATAAATGGCAGTATTGTTGCACTGAGACTAGGGCCGGATTAATGCAGGGGTTTACAGGGGCTGAAGTCCCTGGGCCCAAGCCCGTAGGGGGCCCAAGCGGCAGGAAACAAAAACAAATATACAACCACAGGAGCCAACTCTCAATGAGAGCATAATTTAGCCATAGATTATCAATAGTTTCAAAAACTTTTTACTGTCTATTACATTTTGTCACAAGCCGTGTGGTTGGGTTAAATGCGGATGACACATTTCAGTTGAATGCATTCAGTTGTATAACCCTTTCACATAAAGGTAACTGCCAAAATAAAGGAAACACCTACATAAAGTGTCTTAAAGGGGTGTTGGGCCACCACAAGCCGCCGGAACCTTCTTCAATGCACCTTGGCATAGATTCTACAAGTGGACCTAAACCCTGCCAGGAATATGCACACCATAACATATACTTTGTATCCCTCATTTACTTAAGTGTTTCCTTTATTTTGTCAGTTACTGGCATGTCTACAGTCGGGAAGGCCGCAATTTGGGCAGCATGCGCGCCAAATATCAGTGTTGGGGAAGCTACTCTGAAAATACAGTTTACCAAGCTACCAATGACTTCACACTGGAAGAAGTTTAAGCTACACTAAAGCTACCCTATAAAAAAAACAACGCAGTGTATAGGTGTGCTCTCTCACCCTTGGCGCTGATGCTCCTGAGGTCAGTGATCTTCATCAGCATCTTGGGGAACATGTGTGGTTTATGAGGCCTCCTCTTCCTCACGTAGATCTTCAGAGCTTCCAGTAGGGGCTCCTGGAGCACATCCACCTTGTCTGCCTGCTCCAGATCCTGACGGTCTACACACACACACACACACACACACACACACACACACACACACACACACACACACACACACACACACACACACACAGGCACACACACACACACACACACACAGTCGCGCACACACAGGCACACACACAGGCACGCACACACACACAAAACAATGAAAAACACATCCTTAATACCCAATCTTTATGCTCAAAAAGCACATCCAACAGTGGCATGATTCACACAGTAGCATGGTAACAGTAGCTTCACATGAAGTATTCATTAGGCAAACTCACATCTTCACACTAGTAATACACACAGCTAACAAACACACTAGTTCCAATGCCACAGCTGAGACTTGTTTGTACTAATTTGCTTGTACTCTAAAACAATGACAATTGGCCTCTTGGGATCTCAACTCCCGGCTCTGATAAGGAGTGCAATGCTGGATTTGAATCTGAGCAGTGGTGCAGTACCTCCACAAAGCAGACAGATGCCGCTGAGAAGGCCGGTCTCTGCGTCATCCATCTCCAGAGGGAGGAGTGTTTGGGCGAAGGCGAACACCAGGTCTGTGAGCGGGCCGAAGCCTGCGTTGTGCATCTGGGTCCTGTTCAGGGTCAGCCCGTCTGAGAAGGTCATGGTGTCCTGGTCTGGAGTGTACCGTGTGCATATCCTCAGAATCTGAGATGGAGGGATTGAGAGGTAGAGAGAGGGAAGGAGGGAGAGGGGGAAAAGGTGGAAGGAAGGAAGTAAGGAAGTAAGTCTTGCATGAGCCTTGGGTTGTGCGAGCCGAAATGGCTCATCGGCGCAGATCTCCTGTTTCTGTAGCATGGGGCAGCTTGATGTACAAGTACACCCCCAGGACAGGATGCTAGTCTAGCACAGGGCCTTACCCCCAACCTATCTCCTTAATGCTGAGTGCCAAGCAGAGACGCATTGGGTCCCATTTTCTTATGACTCGGACCGGGGATCGAACTCCCAACCTTCCAATCTCAGGACGGACACTAACCACAAGGCCACTGAGTTGATTGGAAAGGGAGGGGGAGCACAAATATATTTCATACTGTTGTTCACTTTCTGTAGATGTTTTGCTGTTTATAATACATGTATATATCTCCTAGTGTGTGTGTGTCCTAGTGTCTGTGTGTGTGTGTGTCTATGTCCTGATGTGTGTGTTCTCACCAGTAT